>NW_024038541.1:0-1200000 GCF_016077235.1 Cyprinodon tularosa | reverse complement strand
AACCCTAACCTCATGAGATGGGATGGATCGTGTGTGTAAACATCAATTTTCAAGTATCCTCACTGATTGTCAATAAGATTTACTGTAGGTCTAAATAAATTGGACACATGGATTTACTCTGACTAAACTCTTACAATTCAGCCCATGCTTTAAGTCCAATGTTACATTTGACCCTGTCATGTATATTTGGGAGGTTTTCTTCCAATATTGTTTTAGGGTTTAGCTTCATAAACTGTAATTTAACTCTGAGCAGCCTCCTATTCCCAGCTAAGGACAAAGCATCCCTACCAAGACACTACCACCATCAACAGTAATGGTGGAATCAGTAGTGGCCATTCCGAGAGACACGTTCCAGTCCGCACATAAACCCCCCAAAAACACAAATTTTGCTCTCATCTGACCTGATTGCATTTAGGAAACTACAAAGGTGACTTATTGTGTGTTTCTTTTTAAAGCAGTTAAACAGTTTTGTTTTATGTAAAGGCCTGATTTTGTGAAAAGCACAACATATAGTTTTCCAACAGACTCTCCACCTGAGCTGTGAATCTCTGCAGCTCCTTCAAAGTTCCTGCCTTGATTGCTTATTTTAGTAATACTCTCCTTGTCTAATGCATTAGGTGGATGCTGATGTCCTGGTAGGATTGTAGTTGCACTATACTCTTTCAATTTGTAGAAGATGATCAGTGCCCTGTGATATTTTTAAAGCTTGGGATGTTGTTCTACAAACTGACTTTGCTTTAAACTTCTCCAAGGCTTTATCCCTGACCTGCATTGCATGGTTTTTCTGGTGTTGTTTGTTTAGTAATGCTCTCTTAAAAACCTCTGAAACTTTCCCAGAGCAACTTGACTCATGCTGTGAATAATAAACACAGTTGAGCTCTACTGACTATTTAGTTGACTGGATTTGATTTGGGAGTGTTAAAATATCTGGGGCCAGATACTATTAAAAGCCTTTTGCATTTTACAGTTACTGTTTACTACTTTTTGCTAGTCTGCCGCATAAAAAACACCATTGAAACATGTTAAAAGATTGCTATTTTTCTACTTTTACACATGGATCCCAATTGAATTGCAGCACAGCCTCAAAGAATTTCAATAAACATTGTTTTTTTTTCTACCAGTAGTGTAATTCTAATAGCTTTATTCTTGTCAGGACTGAACATGTAATTCATAAAAGGATGAAACAACAGTGGAGGTACACGGAGCATAGAAAATACAAGATGACAAGATAAACATTTGCTGCTTAGATAAATTGTGCAAAAGCAAATCAAGTGTTTTCCTTAAGTTGCTAAAAAAAGGAAAATGTTAGTAGATAATAGAAATCTAAAACTGATATGATATGAAGCTTCTAATAACTATCAAAGAATTTCCACAATTAATCATTCTCTAATTACCTTTTACAAAAATGTTACCATTTAAAAACTCCAGTAAGTGTTGCCAGTCTTTTATTTTAAACCCCTCTACTCAATAAGCTCTGCAACGCCTTTCTTCCCATGAGTGCTATGCTCACTCACATGCATGCACCTGTCTTTTGGTCGGTGGTTGTTTTGGTCTTGCATGCCTTTGTCCAAAGATAATATGTCAAAATGTCTTTAACAAGTCTTGTCATTATTTTGGTCTCTGAAAGGTATGTAATACTTCTTTAAAATCCAATCAGTTTTAGGGGCGATGAGTTCCTCATAGAAAAAGATGAAAGTGTAGACGACCAAATAGGGATTTCTTTATGAGAATATGTCAGCATTCCTTGCAGTCATCACTTCCTCTCGGATATTGTGAAAACCCAGTCTAATACAAACACTGAGTGTCATCGAACACTTAAGTCTGTGGGAGACATTGTTACTGGTCCTCTTGTGAAATGTGTTTAACCTAAAAGCTGCACTCCAGCTTGTGCATGATGATTCAGGATGCCTCACCTGCTTGTTGCATGAGGTCTGATTTTGTCCTTTGGCAACAATAAAATATATGAATTAAAAATACTTTAAAGTGCAGCGTTATGGTGCTTGGACAATTCGGCTCACAGTGGAAAAAGTATCTTTGTTTTTGTTCTTTTACTGTTTTTTTTCTAGTAATCCTCTTTCAGCTCTCTAAAAGTAAATAGAAGTCTATTGTACAAGCACAATAACTGTCCCCTGAAACACTGAATGGCTGAACAGCACACCATCAGGGTATTAATTTATTAAGTCATAAATTTAGCTTCAATGATTCGCGTAATTTAGTCATTCTAGGAATCATTTAAGCCGTGGTACCTTTCCTATGTATATTTAATATAATGATTAATATAATGATTCTCTCAATCTGTGGTTTTCTGTGGCTGATACTAAATTATTGAAAGAAATTGAATCCGTTTTGGAAATTACTGATGGTAGCAGAACTAATTAGAAAGTGCATTGTGCACATAGAATGGGATCAGTACTGTACATCTAAAACACAAACTAAACTGTTGTAACAGACGGTAGACTCTGACATTTGTTCTTGTTGTTTGATATTACTTAAAAAATCTGTTTGAGCTGCATGTAATCTCTGAGATACATGAAGGATTTGTGGATCTCTGAGTACAAGTCCCTTCAGGCTCGGGTCCTTTTTATACTGGTCTTACAAGCTGTGAAGGAAAGTGCAGAATGTAAAAGAGACTAAAGTGGAACAAGACGCAGCAAATATTGTATGCATGTGCCCCACAAATAAAACTGGTATAAACAACATAATAAGTGAAAGTGCTGCTACTTTTTAAATAAAATGGTTTATCTATTAATATGAAGCTGGTATTTCTTTATTGAAATCAGGTATAAAAATGACAGCATTATCTAGATAAATAATGCTATGATCTGATAGGGGGTCTAAACTCAACATCCTCTGCATAAAGGAAAGATGAGAATTTTCTTCCCATATGAAAGATGAAGTGAGTTCATCCAAAGATGCTGTGTCCACCAGAACTCTCGTCTCTTAATGGTCATGTAGTCAGCCATGAGATGCTGTTGAATTTCTGCCCACTTTCATGTTGTTTTTTCACTCATTTACTGCAAATCTGTTCTTTCACTTGATATTGATTCTAGCATGAAAACAGCCATCAGCGAGCTTAACCTGCTTTTCCTTCAGCAAACCTGGGTTAGGCTTTAATGTCTGTCAGAAAATGGCTTCGGTTTAACTGGTACTATTAATACGCAGGTTTGAGCAAACGTTTAGCTTTTTCTGTGATAACTGAGCTGCTGATGGGCTTGGTGATTTTCTACATAGTCCGTGGTATTTTCTTTCAAACGGAGAGCCGCAGCTTGAGTGACACTGGCCTGACTTAGTAATAGCATGTCATTCAGGTATTTTTCTTGTTTAGTTGTTGCATCAAGTCTTTGTGCAGCTTATTCTGGTCAGGTTTATGACATGTATAAAACAGCAACTATATTCAACCATATATATAATAATAATATATTTTGTTGCTGTACATGAAATAAGCAGTAACATGGGAGGAAAATAAAAGCAAGTAAAGATAATACAAACATGATAAAAGCAGGTAATAAAGCAAATAAAATAACTATTAGTAGCTCAATTAACAGTTTAACTTTAACAGGGAAAGGCAGTTCTAAACAAATGGGTTTTATCATTGACTTAAAAGAACTCAGGCGTTCAGCACTTTTACAGTCTTCTAGGAGTTAGGATTTTGTTCCAGATCAGTGGATCATAGAAACTAAATGCTGCTTCTCCATGTTTGGATTTAGTTCTGAGTGTACAGAGTAGGATTGAACTAGAAGACCTGAGTGGTCTGGGATGTTGATACACTCACAACAATTGAGATGCCGATCCATTTAGTGATTTATCGACTAAAGAAGGATATTAAAGTCTATTCCCAGAGCTGCAGGGAGCCAGTGGAAGGACTTCCGACTGGGCTGATGCGCTCTAATTTCTTAGTTCTAGTGATAACACAAGGGGCAGCGTTTTGGATCAGCTGCAGCTGTCTGATAGCCTGGGTGCCATTCCAAACTTAGTCCCGCCCACAAGGTTTGAGGTCGGGAAGTTCGGTCTGGCATTGCTCCATAGTAGCGCGAGTATGATCGCCCACCCTCTGGCGATCCAATCAAATTGTCGGGGCGGGCTTTATACGATGATGGACAGATGATCAACAGTAACGTAATCAACCATGTGACCAAAGCGCGCTTGGGTGACAACAACAATGGCTGCCGCCGGAGAGTTGTGGTGAGTAGATTCTGCTACTAGGTCTGTTCTAGAAGATATCGACAGCAAATTAAGTTTAAAAGAGGAACAGAGAAACGTGATCAAGGCTCATCTTCTTATTCTAGGCGTGCAAACTGCACGCTTTGATTTTTGTTGACAACAACTATGCATCGCTTAACATACGTCACGCACTCCGTTGCTCTTATTGGTTGTAGGTCTATCCAATTGAGTGCAGAGGCATTTTTTTTCCTGGTTCGTTCAAAACACGCCCCATAATCACAGCTCTATGGAGCAGTATCAGACTCATATTCTGACTAGAATTGAGTAGGACTACGTCAGGCTAGCTGTCTGATGGACTTTTTAGGCAAACCCCTGAGGAAAATGTGGCAGTAATCAATTCTACTAAAAATACATGTGTAAGTGAGTTTTTTTTAGATCCTGCTTGGACATTGGTCCTTTAATCCTGGGTATGTTTTTCAGGTGATGAAAGGGTGACTTTATGTGCCTCTGAAGGTTCAGGTTTGAACCTTTTTCGGCCACAATCTGGGGTGTCTAGCTGTATAGTAGCTGAAGCTGTGAGCTAACTCTGGATCTCTCTTCCTTTGGGCCAATAATTATTACCTCAGTTTATGTTTTTATTCAGTTGGATCCAATTATGATGCATCCACATATTGATCTATTGTAAGCATCTAGCCAACACTGATAGGTTCATAGTCACCTGGTGACATTGTGATATAGAGCTGTGTGCCATCTGCATAGTTATGGTAACTGATCTTGTTTGCTATAATCTGAGCTAAGGGGAGCATGTAGATATTGAATAGGAGGGGCCCCAGAACGGAGCCTTGAGGAACCCCCTCGAGGCTCCGTTCTGTAATTTAAGGTAATTGTTATAAACCCTGTTCACGTTTCTAACTGTTTAGTGTGAGAAGAATGTTCCTTACAAAAAATTATCATATAATCCGTATGTTTATACAGGTTTGCATTTATAGCAAACAACATTTTGTGTGGCTGGAAAAGTGAAACTGTTAGCTGAAAAACTAGTCTTTTTACTAAACAAAAAACAAAACAAAAAAAAACAACAAAAAAGCCTGAATCAGGGGCACCAATTGGGAAAATTAATGTTTAATGCTCACATCCACCATTTAAAACACAGCTGATGGATGGATCAGGTGAATTCTGCCTGGGGAACAAATCCATTAAATGTCAAAACCACACAATGTCCAGCACCTACCAGAAGCTACTGTGTGTAACTGGCTCTGGGGAAACATTATTGTCTGTTAGTGGAGAGAAACTGTGCTGAAATGGTGAAATCTCACCACTCAAACTGTGTAAGTGAAGCAGAGAGGACGTTTTTTTACCAGCAGGAACAGGCATTTGCTTTTCATAGCTCTCTCCTGGCACTCTCTCCCTCACTGGTCATCTGTTGAGCTAATAAAATGCATGAAAACCATTTTTGAAGGACAGCCTTTCTTTTAAGCGGCTGTGAGCCAAAGGCTTAGCAGACTACCCGCTTGATGCCGGGTAATTCTCTTAGCTCTTGGCTGGCTGTGATGCTCTGATCATATTACACTCAACAGGGTGATAAAGACGGGAGCTGAGTGGACAACTGGTCTGTTGTGGGGTCTACTAATTGTTTTGAAACAGGCAGATATTTGAAAGACATGCTGCATTTACAATGTATGAACCTTCTCTAACAGATCTTCGCTGATTTAGATATCTCTTTAAAACTAAAAGTAGACAGTTCAACAAGAATAATATTTTTGTCTCACCGCCCTTTACCACTGAGTTGATTTAGTTTGAACCCTCCTCAAGAAAATAAATGTTGTTTCATGCCAGGATGACTACAGCTTTACAGTCAAGGAAAAGGTCAAATTAACACAATCTGATTAGCTTTTTTCTATAACAGTGCTGTATCTGTTTTACACTGCAAAAACGAGCTAAAAACAAGTAACAATTTCTTAAAATAAGTGTATTTACCCTTGATTTGACTAGGTAAAGAGGATGATCTGCCAATAGAATTAGTAATTACCCTTAGAATAAGATTATTATTAATATTTTGCATTTGAAATATTTGAAAATTTTTCTTATTTTAAATGCAAATTGTCTTATTCCATTGGTAATGTTTCTCACTCACCTGCTCAATGCAAGAAGAAATGCACTTATTTTAAGAAAATCTGATTTGAAGATGTATATTGTTTGGAGTCTACTCACCCTGATGTCATGTAATAAAGCTTAACATCCTTTGTGGAGAAGAATTTCAATATTTCATTTTACTATATGTACACATATAGCAGCGTATAGGTAGAATAAAAGAAACTACTGAGACCCCTCAGTTGATGTAGTGGGAATATTATTCTTTCTCATGGGACCGTTTTGGGGTTGTGGTAGAATGCAAATCACTTTCTGGTCCTTTCTTGCAAGTATGGGGTGATCGTTGTTTTGTATGGTGTGTTTGCTAACAAGAAAGCTACGAATGTTATTAGGTTTAAATTGGCTGGTCAAGTGTCTAAAATGGGTTGATTTCCAGTTGACTTTGTTATATTTTGCATTTTCGTCACTCAATTGTACAATCATTAATGCTACCTTATAAAATAAACTAAAGCAGTGTTTTCAATAGTTTTAGTGAGCATGACAGGCATACAGTATTAGCTGCAGAGAAAGGAGACGTAATAAACTAGCTGAAAGCAAGCTGCAAGGCTTCCGTACAAAAGGAAGGTTTCATATATTAAAGTATAATGAAGGGAGAAAATTTGGTCATCCATGAATGGCTTCATATTGTATGCATCATGAGTGAGCTGCAAAATAGTTCCCTCAGCTTTTGAATTTTTCCTCAGCTTGTGATTATTTCTTTCCCCCAACAACAAATTTCTCTCTCTCTCTCTCTCCTTGCCTTTTAATCACATTGCTCCCCTGTTGCATTTTCTCTATTTCTTGATTTATTGACTCATACTTTGAAATAACTCAGGTCTGATGCACATCACCGTATACCAAGATAGATTTCCTCTCCATTTACATATCTCTCTTTCCACCTTTATTTTATTAAATTTCTCCTGATCTTGCATTTTTTTATATCAACAGATTCTTCGTCCTCTTCCCGTTCGTTGCTGCTAAATTATTTCCTGCTGAGGGGCTCATGTCTCCTGTCAAATCTGTCTGTTCTCATCTTAAACACTGCCATAGTCCCTCATGTCAACTGGCCAGCTCTGGTCATGAAACATGAAAGCTGCCTTGCAGTGGATGCTGACCACTTTAAGATCAGCTACAGCTAAGCTTTGCTCATACTTTAATTATATTTTCCATTTTTATATTATATCCTGTTATTTCTACTTTAAGAATGTATCTTTTTCCAGGGTAAAATCAATTTTGCAATTACAAACCCTCTTTTTACTGATGTTCTCTTGGTTAAATGCTAAGTAACACTGGACTGAATTTGAAGGATGTTAGAAAGAGATAAAAAGTTGAAACCTCAAAAACTACGACAGAGATCAATGCTTTAATCAATTAACCTCCTCTTGAAACTCTTGCTGGCATTTTCTGTTAATTTCAAGGTTATTATTTTGGCAACATTCAGAAGATGGCTCAGTACTGTTAGACTGTAGGCTCTGATGCAAGAAATTATTGGAAACCGAAAGCAGAGAAGCATGGATTCAACAACCAAGCAGAAGGTTAAAGAGTTGCTTCAGTTTGAAAGTTGCCAATCTGGCTTATTTCTGATCTTTTTTGTAAATCATTGACATGCAAATACCAACTGTAGTCATATTCAATTTCTCTTTTTTTAGGGTTAAAATAAAACAAGAGTTTTACTAATCCCAGTCTTGCAGCCAGCAGTAATATTTCTTTATATCAAGACATAGGTGACTTTGAACTGCTGTAAAATAGAGCAGATGCTGTGATAAATTGTTTTACTAACCTGTTACGACCGAGGTGAGGACCAAGGCCGTTATATACGTTTCTTAACCACTGCACCACAGCTGCACCCCATACTGGATTATTCTTGATACGATTTGATCCATTTAATCTCAAATTGGATTGCTTGATACTTGAATTGATATTTGAATTACATGACTATTTAGCTATGCAAAACATTGATACCAGGTTTATGATCTCTGCCAAGGAGGTTATGTTTTTAGGAGAGTTTGCGTGTGTGTGTGTTTTTTTCTCTCTCTGACTGTGAACAGGATAACTTAAAAAGTTGAAGACAGATTTTCATGATATTTTTTATCAGAGGTGTTATGCCAAGGACCAATCCATTAAACATTGGTGATTATCCAGCTCATAATCTGGATACAGGATTAAAAAAAGGCTTTCTAATATTGTGACAGAGGGATATTTGGCAGAACATGCAGTTCACCACTAAACCAGAGGGTGGCAGCAATGACTTCTGACAGCCTCAGCATCTGACTCAAAAATTCCAGAGGTATTTTGCTGAAGACAAAAACACAAGAAAACGGAACGTTGTTGGTTTGTTAGCAGCATCAATCGAAAACTTATGACATGTTATTGGTCAAGTCTACATCACTTGATGGCTCGGAAACAGAAGCAGTAGTGCTGGGGGCCATTTCATAAAGCAGGTTAACTGAAAACAAAGTTGTCTAAACCTGAAAACAGGGAAACTCAGACTTTTCCAGTTCACAAAGAGAGTTTCCTCTACTTCTGTTTCAGTCATTGTAGTAACATTCCCTCCAGAGCTAACCTGGTCTGTAGCAAGTTTTCTTCAGTAAACTCAGAGTGTATGCTGTCTCCGCTCTTATTATAGCCAATCACACTGTTTTATTTCCTGATATAGTCCGATTTTTGTCGTAGTTTTGTGAATAAAAATATATACTTCATTCACTAGGTCCATTACACATATTAGGTTTAAAAAACAAACATTGCATGTCCATTTGAAGAGCATTTTTTCTCTGAAAATTTAATATTTATAGGGAGAGGATTCTACAACCCAGTTGACAGGGCATGAGATTACTTTTTTTTGGTTTGTTTAATATGAGCAAGATGAGGGTCATTTTATTTTTATTTAGTTATATTTAAAATACATGAAGAACTACTGAAATTATTTTCAGATTACTCATAAATAAATAATTAAATTCAACAGGGGAAAATTAATTACTTTAGGGTTAGGATTCACTCGATGATAACAACCTAATGAGCCTATAGGGTACAATCTGTAGCCATTCTATGGGACTGATAGCTGCTTATAATTGCCATTTGTCTGCAAACAGACACTTTACTGTGTAAAAGAAGTCTTAATCAACATGAGGAGGGATGCATGAGAGGATGCACATGTTCTATATATTAGAACAACATTTAAATTTTCATCCTCACCTGCTGCTAGAAGATTTCACCTAAACAGATAAATTGATCTACTACCATTAAATACATAATCCCATATTTTCATGGTAACAACATCCATGGCAAGCTGTTTTGATATGTACTAGTTTTACTGAATATGTATTCCTGATACCTGAAAAAAACATTTTTTCTTCGTCTAAATGATGATTTCAATCAAAACGTCAATCTCAGCATCTAGAATAAACATTCTGGATGTCTAAAAATTAATTTCAGACCCCCATATTCCCAAAACTACTGGTCAGCATTTGTATTATTTTAACTATGAAAAAATGTTGTTCAGATATCATAAATACTTTTTCAGTCAAGCTGATAAATGACGGAATGGCCGCTTAAAATGTGTAAACATTTCTAGATATATAAAACTTAATTCTTACTAGTATAATGTTTTTTATTTTTACTTTCTAAAATTCAGTTTCTGCTACAGAAATGTAATTTAGAAAATATATCATTACAGTTAGGTCTAGGAGTGTTATTTTGATCAGGAATAATCTTATTTTAGTGATCTACAAATGGAACAACAGAGAGGAGTGCGTTTAATAAATGTAAAAACGGCCTGCCATAGCCCACTTCGTATAAACGTACGCTCTGACTGGAGCAACAGTCTTCTACTTCGCCACGTCCTCTCCTTTGCAGCTGTAGCGCTGTTTCTCTGTCTTTAAAACACATTCTCTCATAGGCACTTCCTATTATCTGTTGTCATGGTGACTCGTTGAAACAGTGCTCCACTGATAATGGCTTTTCATACTTGTTACGCATGCGCTTAACTCTGAGTGGACCTAGTTAAAATTTATTGAACTAATTGATAGCTGTTGTTATGAAACCGAACACTCAGAGTTCAGGACTTTTGGCTCGATCAATTTAGAGTTGCAGATTTGAATCTGAATTTGTTACACCTAATAATATGTAAGGGGCACCACATATTATTTGTGGGGCATCAAATGGCAAGCAGTCCCTGATATTTTATTTTTATTAAAATTAAAAGAATGAGATCGTGCTCATATTCTATATCCCTCTAACCTTTCTGTTATCTGCAGAAAATATTGCCCTTTCTTGCTCTTTTAACAACCAAAATGCACATCAGAGATGTGTTGTGATAACAGCCTCTCATTTCAAAGACTATTGTTGTCAGTGGGACTCCAGAAGTGCAGTGTAGTAAAAAATGGTAAAAGGATGACCTGATCAGTGTGTACTTCACTGCATACCCAAAGATGGATGGATGGATGGATGGATGGATGGATGGATGGATGGAAGGATGAATAAGACTTTTTGCTGATTGAAACCAACTAGTAGAGCATTTTGTTATACAGACATTTTAATATTTTAAAGTATAAATCTATGACTTAAGCTTTCACTATTTGATTCCCCACATTGTCCACTGAGTTATTCAGCCAGGCACTTACATCACACAACCGGTTATTATCTTCTTGGTGTGGGGAATGTTTTTTTTTTATTGTTAAAAATGAAGCCTTGGTTTGTAAAAGCAACATTAAAAAAAGAATGAAATTAGGGAATAAATCTAACTTGAATATAATCATGTGTGCAGAGTTATACATAACTGAATGCCAACCATTGCCTGCAGTTATACCAAATCTTCTGTGGAGTTCAGTTTTCATCCCCAAAGAAACACAAGGCCATTTTTAATTTGTGTGTTGCATAGTTTCCTTAAAATGTGTCTGTGGTTGTGTGTGTGTGTGTGTGTATGGGTGCATGGGTGGTAGCTCATCTGTCAGTACATGCATAATTCATTGTGCTTCAGTTAAATTGAGGTGCAGGGTAAGAAATGAAATGTAGCATTATGCATAGCATGATGGTTAAACATATATGTATATATATATATATATATATATATATATATATTTTGTTTACCTTTCAGATTTTTGCATTCATATTTTCTACTCTAAAATAATTAAGTAAATATTCTAAGTCATTATGCCCATAGACAGGACAATGCAGTTCTGCTTTGAAAGGGTGTTGTGTTGAAGAAGTCAAAGGGTTATTCCACAAAGAATATATATTTGTTTCTTATTTAGAAATGAGAAAGAAAGAAAGGAGTGATAATCAATGCCTCCCAAGTTAAATTAATAATGATGACCGACAAGAAGATTTATAGTTTGTAATTTTTTATTTTTTATTTTTTCCTTGGGTAGGAATCCGCAGATACAGAAAAATGCAAATCACCAATTCATATGAGAAGAAACTGTAATCGGCAAATTAAGATGCTGAATTATTGTGATAAATGCAATAAATATAGGAAAGATACTTTCCAAATGACTAAAGCTAGTTTTGTTTGAAGGTCAGTTTTGGCCTTTATTGGAAAAAAAATAAATAATATTGTGACTTTTGAGTCGCATTACAATATGATATGACTAACAAATATGTTAGAGTAGCATTATCTTCTTTTGACAGGAAATAGATTTAACCAATTGCAAAGAATAGAGACAGGGCTTGATGGACACTTTTACCCTGATATTACTTAATCTGCTCATATTATGTTGTTGTCTGTTCTGACATCGCTGTCATTATTAGAAAATATTAAATTTAATTACACCTGCCAGTTACATCTGGATTTGATTTGTTTGTCTGTTTTTAATGACAAAAAAATGTAATTTCTTTAATTTAAATATTTATATATCAATAGGATCTTAGAGAGAACATTTGTTAACTTTTTTAAGTATCAGTTTTCTTTAGACAATTTTATGTTTCAAGGAACAACGCTGAAGTACAAAGATTAAAGATGCATTTTTTTTTTACAATTCTTACATTGATTTAAACTGCTTTTGAACAATCACTGCAAGGCTTTTATTTATGGGGAAACTATCAGGCGAAAATTTCTTTTAATATTGCACTTTCCCTTTTGACTTCTGGGAAACTGGGGGCACTTTTATACAGTATCAGCATATATTGCAATGTAGTTTTATTTATCAAGGGTTGGACGGTTTAAACAGGTTTTCAATATTTCAATATACATTACATTATTATTTTTCACTCTAGTTTTTATGTAGTTTTGTGTTCTTGTCTATTTTTTTAGTTTTTTTTTAGTTTTTACAGCACTAGTGACTTATTTTATGGACAGTAGGCTGACGGGAAATGGGGAGAGACATGCAGAAAAAGGACCACGGGCCGCATCGAGGACTATGGCCTCCATACATGGGTTCTGTACGCCAACCACTCTGCCACCAAAGCACGCCCCTGTTCTTGTCTATTTTTTAAACAAACATTTCTAACAAGCGAGATTAGAGTTTGATAAAATTGGTCAATTAATTATCATAGTTTGTACAAGATTCTGTAGTGGGCATTTTTGGAGATCTTTTGTTTATCCCAATATCACAATCATGCTGTATTGACCAAAATATTGTATTGACCAAAATACAGAAAAAAATAGATTTTTTTAAATTTTATTATTGTGTAGAGCTTTAGGAATATGGATTTATGCTAACAATCTAAAGTTAGTTTCCCCCCCCCCAATACCTTACAGCATTCACAATATTATTCAGTAATAGAAACACTGAATTGACTGCTGGTGGTCTCTGAGTTGGTGCACGGACAGAAAATTTAACTTATTTTGTGTACTTTTTCTCTCAGATCCAGTGTTTATATCATGTTTTTAGATTCCAGCTTTGCAAACTCCATAAGTAATGTACATAGCAGTAACAGTTGTTTTCAGTTTTAAACCGCAGTTGGGATTGTTTTCGTAATTAGACAGCCATAGATGTATTTCGTGAGTTTGTGTAACACTTCACTTTATTGTGTTTCTTTATTAAAGGTCCTAGTTTGATTTTTTTTCCCATGTGCTCAATTATTATTCTCCACATTTCAGTACTATAACAGCAAGATTTGATTATGTGTCTGCAGGTAAAGCCATTTTAACAATCAGAAATGAATCCGTCAGTAAAATACTTTTCCTTGTGCATCTAGCATCCTTTAATATACCTCCCCAGTCACTCTCTATCTAAATAGAACCATGTTGTTTCACTGCAATAGCTATCCCCCACGATACCTGTGACTAGTTAAATAATAAAAAAAAAAGATGATTGCAGTTCAAAATGAAAACAACCCCCCAGACGGATATTCCATCTGTTTTTTCCTTTTTTCTGTAAATGAGTCAGTTGAGGAATCGTTTGAGACATATATTAAAGATTTTTAGGCTTAAATTATACAGGCCAATGATGGAACATCTCTGGAAAGGTTGAAGATCTTTTCAGAGATGGTAATAAATAAAATTAGGGGTGCTTGTAACAAACAAGCTTTGTCGGATTCAAGGACTGGGCTATCTTACAGTAAGTAGGCCATAAATAAGGGAAAATATAGGTTTAAGTCATGGTTTGTTCAACATGATAAGAAGGAGTTTTAATGTATTTTAAAATCTCATTATTTTACTGTCTTTTCAGCAATGTTTACAAGCAGAGAGCACATGTTATCGCTTGTACTTTTATATTTGAAATATGTTTATGTGACGTTTGTCTTGTAGATAGAGGGATCTTACCGTAACAGATAAAGGCACAATTGTAACATTGCTTTCATTATAAAAGCATTCTCTATTCTGTTTTCTTGCTGTCACAGTCAATGTGCGACTCTCTTATTATTCAATCTTTCTTAAATACATAAACATTTTAAATCCTGAATTCCACCCTGACAAGAATATGAAAAATGGCTCTGTTTTTCTAAAGATAGGCATTTAGCCATCAATGTCAGCTTCTGTCTCGAAGGCTGCCTTAAAAACCCCAAAGGTCTGAGACTGAAGCTTTCCCCTTTCACAGCCTGTGACACTTGACGGTTCACCATCACCTCAGAAAAGATGCCCAGGACTCAAGTCCCTATCTTTCAATCTTACAGAGTGTAAGATGTCTTGATGGGGAAATAGTGTATAAATCTGTCCAGCCTGTAAGTCACCATTTGATAAAATACTGACAGTAGTTTCCCATCAGCAACTTCAGACCTTGACTTGTTCTGCTAATCAGAAGTTTAAATTTGAATGGCCATTTGTAAAAACAAATAGATTTGTTAGTTTACAAGAATATAGTTATGTTTTTATTAATCATGATACTCTTGAAATCCCAAAAGTGCATGCACATGGGGTCCCCTTGCTCAATTATAGGAATGGTTACCATAGCTACCTTAATTTGACGGGTGCATACATTTCTTGATGAGGTCTCCCGAGGATGCCTGGAGGACCATGCAGTGCTACTACAGTGCACTGACAAGAATGTTTGTAGAATATTTTTGAAGAGCAGGCAAAAATGAAAAATAAATTGAGTAAAGTAGTTTCCAACGCTCCTAAGTACATTCTTACTTTTTCCAGGCATATTTTTTTTTGAAGCCTTGAAGTCTAATGGGAATGGTGGTTGAATTTATAATTTAAGTGCATGTGGCCTACTTACATCTCTTGTGCTGTGGAGATTTCTTTCTCGGATGGAGCACAAGAAAACGTTGACCAATAGCCTGATAAACATGCAGTTACAGTTTTTAAACATAAGAGATATGCAATGCAATGGAGACAAACCTTTCTATTTTAAATACTCATTTACTTTCTGCAGATATTCTTGCAGTTTTAGTATCTTTAACCTTTGCATGCATTCATTTTTATACAGTTTACTTTATATATAAAAACGTTCCCATCATAGTAATAGTTTTAGTGTAGAAATTCCTATTTTTAAATTTAATCTCATTATACAAATATTTACCAAGTATATTATCAACAATTTTGCAAGTTATGAATAATTGTGTAATGGGTGATCTCCTCAGCTAGCTAGAAGACAGCTGCTCACATCTTGCCAACAGAAGTTTTATAAAAGCATCACATTAATAGTAAATGGTGGCTTAAGTTTTTCTGCTTCATTCAAGTATTTTTGATTTTGCAACTTTTAATAAAAAAAAAAAAAAGCAAAATAAAAATAATAAAAATTCCGAATATTTTAATTAGTTTTTACTGAAAGTGGCTACTCCAGCCTGCTTTCTGCCAGCTGCCCAGCAGTGTGCAGAACAGTCAAAGGGGGAATGCTGTATTACTTTGCGCTTCATACATTTAAAAAAAATAAAGTCCTGATTCTTAGCCTCTTTATCTGTACGGTAACAAGATGAAGTATCTTGGATTTTTTTGTTGCTTTTCACTCTTTTGTTGCATCACTCTTTGAGTTATGCTTCCTGTGGTACTTTGATATATCTTTATTTTTGCATAACTTATCTTTGATGTGCTCCTTATTTTTCCAGATTTATCACATTTGGTGTTTTTTGTATTTCTTGTTACTTGGTGGTTTCTTGAGTTTGGTCTAGGACTGTATGATTGCCAAAAATGAATATTGCGATTGGTATTTTAATTTAATATACTGTTACACTAACCAGAAGCATGTAGATTTTAACGTCAATGGTTTAGATTTTTCCTGACCTTGAAAGCTTGCTTGTGCAGAGTCTATTGTTGCAGGACAGTACTGCAATAAAAAAATGCAAAATTCTACTTGCATGCATGAATCTGCGCATTAGCCGAAATTCTCTCTTCCTGTCTGTGTGGTAGCAATCCCACTTTAAGCATAGTATTGCCACCTCAAAGGGCTGGAGTGAGAAATGTACTTTTGCTAAATGAAATGTGATGTAAACCGAGTGCCTCTGAGATTTGAGAGTTGTTGTTTGTTAAATTGGGATTAATTGCAAATGCAATTGTTTCCCCTATTCTTGTCTTCACCTTTGGTTTACTAGGATTTTTTTTTGTGTCTCTACAAAGTTCCTGCTTCCCATAGCTGTTCCTTGTTTATTTGATTAAACTTTCCTGCTTGTAGTTTCACTGATCACAGCAAACAGTTATTTGACTTACTTCTTGCCGTATTTTCCCATCGTCACCTTTCCTCTTTTCCTGAACTCTTCGTTCTGGTTGTACTTTGTGTTTTTTTCTCCTATCTAGTTCAGTTTGATTTTTTTTTTTTCCTATCCTGTTTTTGGTTGTATTGACAGTTTTCATAACATTGACATTGCTTCTGTCTAATTATCACTGTGTCTGGGTCCTCCCCCAAAATAAATGTTAAATATTTATAATAATTTGTAATAGTGTATTAAGCTTCAGCGATAATCTTCTAATTTATACTTTTGGGTTATTAAATTTTTTATTTTATTTATTAAAGCTCCAAAACTGAATCCTCCTATAATGGCAACAAGCAGTGGGTAGGATATATTTAGCAGCAAGTCAGTCTTCTTTCCATAAAACCGATGTGTTGTAATGAGAAACATGAAGAAGTTTATAAGCTTTGACAAAAACTAAACTTCAATAAATACTAAACAAAGATGACAGAGACTTTTTCCAACAACATCATTTGTTTTTGTAGACCAAACAATTTCTAAATTCCATTCCTATAGAGAATATGGGGAATGTGCTGGACAAATTAGACCTAGCTGTGAAGTCCCAATAGTAGTGATTAGGAAAGAGTGGCTAATATTAGGCTTAAACATTCGTTTCTGATAAGAAGACAGGGGTACCTAATTGATTATTTCATTTTATCGCTTACTTTTGTGTTTCTGATAAAAGAAAATCTAAAATTGCACTGCTTAGTGTTGTATCACCTTTTTATTGACCGGTCCAGATCCGATGAGGTATTTTTTCTCAGATAATGTACACAAATGAGGAAACATGTTTATGCACTATTTATTCCAGTAATGTTTAACAAAATCATTGATAAAAGCAAAAATTGCAGAGGAAGATCTCGCCTTCTGTTAGGCCCTTACATCTCGACCATTCACAGGGAGAACCCACTGAAAGGCAGAGAGCTTCTGCTTACTTTCCAGTTTTAGCTAAAAGTCAGTCAGGAAGTCTCCCTCCCAAAGGCCCCAGTCTGCATCCAGCCCTTCTCACACAGCCTACAGCTTTACCGTATATAGTGAGGCTGGAGCCACTCTGGCCATCATATGTCTGCATAAGCATGTCCATTTGGCATACCCACAGAAAAGTGAACAGATGTAACAATTATTTAAAGAAGAAAATAAACTGTAAAGAAACTAATCTTAAACATTAGGGTGGCTGCATGTTGGAGTAGCTCTGCCAACCTGATTCTGTTCTTTTTTTTTTTTTTTAAAGAACTTCAGTTTCTCTATTTATGGATCAAAGTTTATTTTTTCTTATGTTTTTCTCTCCTGTATTAAATGCTGTGCAGCTGAAAGGTCAATATCTCTTCATTTTTGGACATTTGTTATAATGATTAAACACCAGATCACAGGCTTACAGCAGAAGGAGGATCAGGCAGATGGGAGTCTGGACAGGCCCAATGAACTGAACACATTCTACTATAGGTTTAGTTCAGGAGCACACTGAGCAAACTTCTCTCCCACAGACAAACAGACATGCAGTACTCCTTTGACCCAAAGCTTGCCTCTCCACCACAAATGTTTTAAAGAAACTCCACAAACCGTTAAAGATGCCCAGCTTTGTTCCAGGATTTCCTCTAGAACCTCTGGAGATGATTTCATAAGGAAGATTTGGTCATAAAATAAAGGATATTATAGAAATCCTCTTCAGACGATTGTAAAAGAATAACAAAATGTCTTCAGACATAGGTTTCTCCCGATCAGGGGCAAGAGAGACCAATACAAGATCCTACCTGCCTACAGCTAATAACACATCAACACCAAAAAAAGAAAGTATTTTTGAAGTGAATTAAAATTAAAGTTATAGAGGCATCTGTCACAAGGTAATAAAATACAAAAAAGAGTGCCACCTTTCTTCAATTTAGGAGGAAATACTTTTAGAATTTAAATTAATCCTCTTTTTAATGAAAGGTGTTGTTAGCAGCATGGCATTGTAGCTGTTCCTTATACTTAATAGATTATTTAGTCCAAGATAAATGTTTTATAGTGCAAAAAATCAGCAATATACCTGATTTGTATTTAAACAAAAAATATATGGTAACATTTCTGTCATATCTGTCACAGTGATGGTTTGATGCGAGGTTGGCATGAGCCAGCTTAAAGGATTCTCACAGTATAATAACCAGGGGTACCAGGCATAACAAGTCTATCTCAAAAGGAGCACAAATTTATAACACCATCTAAATATTTAAAACAGTTTACCAACCAGCTAAGGAACAGGTGGGGTTTCTTTAGTTTCCACACCTGGACTGGTTTGGGATTTTTCTGAGTGTGCAGCAACCGGTTGGTGTCAAGGGTCATGCTACATGTCTCTACTCTCTGAAGAAACCTCTGCTTGCTGATCAGTTCATCTGGCATGTCATCAAACCTTAAACTTTCAAAGAGTGTGATGTAGACTATTAACAGTTTGGAGACCCTAACTTTTTAAGACCTCAATACTTATTTATATCAGTAACTACTAGACCATGCCGAGAGTCACGTCTGAGAGATCTTGACTCTCAAGGGTCAGGGTTATGTTGGCTGAGGAGCTCATGAAAATTAAGTGTGTAGTCTGTGCCAAATAAATATGAATTCCTCTGCTGCACTGCAGTTTGAATCTTCACAGGAGCAGCAAATTGCAACACATCCACTCAGATGTTAAAGCTGTGGAGCATATGAGCCATTTTATAGTGCCTATAGTGAAGAGGTCAATTTGAGAAATACAGATTTGTTTTGTGTAAAAACATCAATTATTATTAGATTATTAGATCCACTATGTAAAAGGAAACATGATAGATATATGATTTTCTTTCTGACATTTCTTTTGTGTGGAGTTCTAATGGACATATAGTACTCCTGACTTTTCTGGCAGTCAGAGTTTAGATGACAGAGTGTACCGAACTGAAGGCTGATGACACACAGTATGTACTCTACCAAACAGTTCAGGACAAAACCGCCTAGTGATGGTGATACCCCCAGAGCTCTTAGCTGTGATAAGCTGACTTATCAGTAAAAGTCAGGAAAGTTACAGGAGAACATAAAATAAAATCTGTGTCATGATGACAAACTAACACCATGACTTGTGGGCTCTTTTCACTATTAACCAGATGAGCACAAGGGTTGCCTTTCATCGCTGTTTTTTTTATCTTTTAGGAGATTTCTACATGGAATTATTATTTTTATTTTAGTTGACGGTTTAATTGAAAGTCCGTCTAGATATTATACATTCAGGTTCCAGTTCAATCTATACAATATATAGAAATTATACAACTTTGTTTTGGTTTACTGGGAAATGTGAAGACTAAAAATAAACAAAAGACATTCCACAGAATAAGGACTAGAGCATGTAGGTAAGGGATGAATTTGTGGAAGTCTAAACAGGGTTAAGTTATAAAATAACAATGTCCCACGATTTGAATATGTCATGGAGAATAGTTCAACATGTGTAGAAATGGAGAGTGGAAACCCGTCCACATAAATTAGTGTCCACCTATAGCAGCCTTTAAGCTGATTTTGTTTCCTGTGCTGCCAAAATAAATTTGACCAAAACTGAAAGCCAGGACCATCTTTTGAAAAACTACCTATATTAGTTAAAAAAACAACTTATATTGATTAAATCAAACAACAGCCATTTTTTTCCTATTTTTGTACTTTATTTTTAACAATAGGAGACATTATGTAAATTTTACCAGGAAAAAAATGTCTTTATGAGTAAAGCATTGTTTGATTAGCAGACTGAAGGTTTAAAGTTCCCACGCTGTTCGGCAGATGTAATACCAACGCGTCCATGGTAAATGGGTCTGACGTAGCAAACAATGGAAACGTTATATTCAGGATGGTTTTTGTGGATACTAAGAAACGGCCGGCATCCACTCATTTAATTCTGTTGTAGAAATTATGTTAAGATTGCATAAAAAAACAGACACAACTGCTAAAACTAGTTATGTTTTTACTAGCTTAGTTTTCTCCATTTAAGCATTGCTCAGTTCTTCATCATTTTGACCAAACCTATGAATTGAAAGCCTTTTATTGTCATTGTACACAGTACAATGAGATGAGAAAAAAATGAGAAAAAAATTTGAAAAGCCATTATGAATGGGTTTACGGTTTATAGCCATTCTTACAGAAGCAACCAAAATGTCCATGGTAACAAGTAGTCCTTATCTTATTCATATTTTTCAACACAGGAGGAGAAGATAAGAAGATCCAAAGCTCATTTTGAAAAAAAAAAAAGTTGATTTAATAAGGAAAGGCTACAATCAGACTTTTTTTGTAAGTGAGAAATAAGAATGATTGTTGACTGAAACGGTACTGTTTCTACTGTTTTAAGATATTTTGGGGAAAATTGTTCATTAGGAAGTAATTTGGTAAAATAGGATTTATAGAAAATTTCTTGAGTTTAGATGGGAAAATTGTCTTTGACAGAAAAATAAAACGGCTGATCACTCTGAACTCTACCGAGTTAAACATGGTAGTGGTAATGTCACACAGAGCTCACACTCGGTAGGAAAATGGCTCTCCACTTTTGCCAGGATTTAATATCTTTCTCTTTTGTGCAGTCATATAAACATGGCTCTGTTTTTTTTTTTTTTTGCAGAGCTTCTCTTTCAAATCGTTTCTCTATAACATGAAATCTTGAACCATCACCAGTATCTTTACTCATTTATTTTCCAATGTCCTGCATTCATCACAGATGCCAGCTACAAATAGCAGAGGCTGTATTGCAGGAAAACTGCTGTAATTTTCTCCACCTGCTATAGAGTTATATGACATCTTCACTGTAGTTAAGATAAAAAATAATTTAGATTTCCCCTTACCCTCTCTTTTTACCACTGTATGGTTTTGAGGTCATGAGCTGCGCAGTTTTCAGTTCATATGCTCTGCGCCATACTGGGTGCGGTATGCAAGCAAGCTTATTTCCCCTGAGTCTCTGTTTAATGAGACTGTCCTTCATATTGAGTCAGTATTTCTTTTCTTGTCCTCTACCATCAGCAAAAACATGTCTCTCTGAAAGACTGTAACTATCTTTTGTCTGTCCCTTATGTTAAAACAGATTATGACAGACCTTGTGGGCTGTTAACGCTGTGTCTATGCATAAACAAAAAGATTAATGATAACTTGAATAATAATAAAGAAACAACAAATAAACAAGGTTTCTCCACTCACATTTTTTTTTTAAAGTTTTGTCCTTGCCTGTTTGTGGTGGTCTCCTTATTACAAGGACATTGCATATCCACAGCTTGTGACTGCTCCATTAAATGAGATTTATAGCCACATTTTAAGAGACTTACACAACTCTAGTGACTTCCTATCACCTTAAATATCGTAGCTATGTTTATGAAGAAGGACCTTCTAGTCTATGACAGTAAATAACTAAAACTATTATGTTTTTTTTTATGTGTTTTAGGGAATAATGTTGCATTTTATTACATGGCAATTAAGCGTCAAACCAATTCATTAACAAATCTTCAGAACAGCCAACAAGCATACTGTACCAGGTCTTACCTGAGTGAAACAAATAATAACAAAAAATTAGCTATTTTGTTTTACTGTAGTTAAATACTTGGGAAGGGAAAACAAGGTAACTTTTTTTAATAGCCGTAGGTACATTTTTCTTGCAGATCACAGAGAACAGCATCTCTCTCAATTTGTATAACAAATCAGCACTGGCATAGAATACATAAGAAAAGAAAACTGGACTAAAATGCTTAAATACCTGGACACGATTCTCTACCAACATAATAAAGTAAAAAAAAAAAAAAAAAAAGAAAAAATCCGTCCAGCATGTACCTCTCAACCTGTTTGTTCACAGCAAGGAACGAAAAGGATAGATGTTTTAACCTCAATAAGCACCTTGTTTTTGAGATAATCCTCTCATTTATTGCCATTTTATTCAGTCTAAAAAAGTAAATTTTTTTCTATATGTTTAAACTTTAGCAAGGTCAATTCTTACTACACCTTATGTTGTAAGAGATCAGGGTCTTTGTTCTAGTTAAATAGGTTTATTGAAGCTGCTATTAATCTCCCTTAAAACAATTACCCTTTCCTTCCAGACAATCTCTTGCTCTTAATTCCATGTCCCCCAAGTCAAAGTGTGCATTGATATATGTCTTTCCTCAATATATTTTTTGTTGTGTGCTCCCTGGAGATTCCTAGTAACCTCTGGTGATGAACTGAGCTGCATGGCTCTGAGAGAGAAGGGAATTTAAAGCGCAGGAAATGTCCAGAGGGCATAAACCGCCATCTCTTTTCTGCCACATAAGCAGGATCTACAGCTAAACTGTTCATGTATATCAGAAATGTGGGCTTGACTTGCTGTCTTAATAAATTTGGAAAAGTATATCATGTAGATAGCACCATTTTCTAAAAAGATTGCTCAGTATGCTTGTTTGAATTACGTGATTTGAATTAGTGCCATCTTGAACCTTTTTCTTAGAGTCCATATTCATATATTTAAGCGTTAGATGTAGATGATATCATTTTTTGAAATATAGTGTTGCATTATTTTATTGGTTTTGATTAGATAGAATTACAGTTAAAGTAAGCAAAACAAAGTGATTGTTCAAAATAATTTCCAACTTAAAAAAGAATAATCCCATTAGTTTTTTTATTTATATTATTAATATTATTACTCATCATTGTTTATGTAGCCCACCGCTACTGCTGTGTTATCTGCAAACTTCACTATATGACAGCTGGGGTGTCTTGATGAGCATTCAGCAGAGTTAACAGGTGGGGGGTGCTGAGGGTAATAGAGGAGGAGACTATTTTGGAACCTGACAGTTTGGGGTCTACTTGTCAGGGAGTCCAGGACCCAGTTCCCTAGCGTGGGACTCAGTCCAAGAGATGACCGCTTCCACACCGAGGTCTGTGGGATGAAGGTGGGTGAGGGCTGGATGCACCACAGATGAGATGGCATCAGTGGTGGATCAGTTCCACCTTTTGGCGTACTGATGTGGGTCCACAGTGACCACAGTCACAGTGTAGTCCTTGATGTGGGTCATGGCCACACCTAATCACTGCCACTGTTGAGGCTATAGCTGTAGGTCAGTTGTCATTGAGGTCTGTTAATGTGGAGCACTTAGGAACAGGGAAAATAGTGGCAGACTTTCAGCAAGTTGGAACAGATGCAATGTTTTCCTAGCCTACAAACTTAAGTATGCAGGATGTTAGTGAGGTCTCCTCTCTTCCTGCTTTAATTCATCCCTTAGCATCCCACTGAGATCAAATGCTCACACAAACCAGAACTTTCTGTTCCCTAATAGTCGGTCAGTCCTTGAACGATTCATGGTTGTGTTCCAGGTCAGTGTCATGTTGCTGGAGCTGAAATGTCTTAATAGTGTAGATCTTCAAAATGCTGAGTTACAATCCTCTTACTGCCTGTAACAGAGGGGAAAGTGTACACAATTGTAGCTTTTATAGTTGGGGATAAATATGAGAAAATACCTTTTTGTATATTACCAATATTATTAAAAATTGCTTCTGAATATCCCTATCTCCAAATATGTGACATAAATCTCATGTTTTTATGTAATTTAAGCTTCCTAACTAAACACGTCTTTTTAATCTTCAAGTAATATATTTTATCCAATAGCAACAAGAGAGAGCAGAGACGCATGCGGACTGATCTTGCAACTCTTCTGTGCCTCTGCTGCAGTCATACAAAAATAAAAACAAGTGAGGATAATAAAAAAAAAATTGTTTGAACAGACCTACAGTTACTAAGACTGAAGCCTTTCCAAGTTGAAAATACAAACAGTTATTTCAAGGTCTGAGCTCAAAGATTGTGTTCTGTTTGATTGAGAAAGAGAGCAATAAACTGACAAATGCCCTGCATCTCCAAGAAAGCCTGAACAAATCCAATGAATACCAGACTAAGTAGCAGGATAACAATGTTGAGGACAGTTAATGTGTTGCTTTGTGTTGAGGTGATTTTACTCCTGGAGTTTCTCAGTGAACAGTCAAACTAGCCTCTCTTGAAGAGTGTCTGGCTTCTATAATTGGAAACCATCCTGTCAGTGGTGTTGTTGAACTGAGGCATGTAGACAGACTTGACAAAAGATAGCTTTGCTCTTGGTAAAGCTTTTCTTTCTCTGTGTCTTTATTGTGCAATTGGGTGACTCATGGCTTTCGAGACAAAGAAAAGAAAAGGGATGGTCCTTATGACAAGGTATGTAATCATCTGAGACTGTAAGCTATAAAAGTCTCAAACTACCATAACTATTCTGAAAGTGCTAGTTTTTATACGTATAAGCAAGCAGCTCCCTGTAACAGTCTATTTAAAATAATCTTTACATTTATTCTCATGTTTATCATGAGTAATGATTTCCTCTTGTAAATGCGTTTTTAATTGTGGCTTGATAACATTTTGTTCTCCGCTGTGAGATTTCTTAGAGGAGCATAGTTGAAAGAAGTTGGTTTTACTTAAAAATCAGAACAGTTTGCCAATTTTACATTAAAAACGAACAAAGAAAAAAAAGGCCCACATTTGATCTTTTTTATAAGCTTTTGAAAGTTTGGAGTCACCCTTAAATCTGCTTCTTATTTTTGGCCCAACACAGAATGAGTCTGACATGTTGAAAAACCAACTAAAGGTGTAAGTCTGCAAGCTGGTCACTCATTTTCAGAGCCGATCTCTCCTTCCTGCTTCCCATTTTCTACCTCTTTCCACCTGCTGTTTTTTTATATATAAAAATACTTTCCAGCCCAATTCTGCAGCTATCTCTAATCACTAAACCTTTAGCAAAATTACTTATGATTTGATTAGGGATGGAAAATAGCCAGCTATTTTTAAATGCCTATAGTTTAAGAAACCAAAACGAACTGACCTATCTTACTTGTTAGACTATTTCCTAGTAGGTGCACAATAAGTGCATCAAAAACTCCAGCAAATAGTGACTGTATTCTGATCAGTCCTTCATATTGTACAAGGATATTTTAATGACGATGAACTCACCATATGTTTTGTAGTTCTGTTGTGTACGGTAATTCAGTAGAGAAAAAGCATCAGACACTGAGCCATTTACCAAACATCTTGAGTAGGTATGGTTGAAAAGGAGAAAAGAATTTCAAATTGTTACGTCCACAAGGGCACAACATATTTGAGGACACAGAAAAAACTGAGGGTACAAAATAATTTATTGTTATTTATTCTGTTTCTCTTTTCTCAAGACAGCTGTGGGGATTTTCTGTAAAGAAAAAAGAAAAAACAAAACAAAATGAAATATCCTCAGCTTCCATGTCCAAGAAAAAAAACGAAAAGAAAAAAAACAAAACAAAGTATTAATAGAAAGTTGGACATGGTGAGCCAATCAAAAATAACAAAACAGTACAGCAGGGGGCCAACCCTATACAGGGCCGTCGAAGCCCCCGCTAGTACAGGACTACAGCAAAAATAAACTACTAAAGGAAAATAAAGAATCGAAAACAGGACAACCGGTCCCACCAGGCCAAAATCACAACGAAAACAGCATCCAAGCAAAGGCTAACAAGGCATGGCAGGTCGGAGGTGTCGGCTGCGGCCTAAAGCAACTGGAGACAGGTGTGCCTCCTTCGTGGTGGAAATGAATGAGTGAGCATAAGGGCGTACGCCGCTCCCAGATCAAAACCCAGTCTATTTATTTAAACCAGGCCAAAATATTTACCAAAAAAAGGATCCAAACTCCAAAACATGCTAAACAAAATTTCATTAAACTAAAGTCAATAATAAACCATCTAGAAAGAAGAATTAACAAAATAATTATGTGCCCAAAGCATATAACAAAATAAAGAAATCTTGACTTTCTGTTAGATGTTTGATATTATTATTTTTTTTTTGTCATTTCATCAATACTCTTTAACACTGCTAAAACACTTAAAACTCATCAAACTTTTTTAAAATAGTGGAACCCTTTTCAAAGATATATTAATAAAAATGCCAAAATGTAATTCAAACAAACATTCTGTTTATCTGGAATCTGACCAATCAGCGTTTAATTTAGTGAAATATTTGTATTCCTCTGACCCTTAAAGTTTACCATCTGTCCTGAGTAATTAAAATGTTATGAGGTCCAGTCCTCTGCAGATGTCAGCCTGATTTTCCCACACTAATGAGATGGTTTCTAAGACTAGCAGCCTTTCTGGGTTTTCCTAAAGCTGCTTTAACAAAGCAGCAAAGAGCTGCTTTGTCCTGTAGCCAGTTACACATGGACTGCACAGCGATTAGATGGGAGAAGATTGTTCTGAGTGGTTTTTAATTCAAATGGATGATGTTAGAAGCTCATTGCAAGTCATTGATTCTGATTACTGACACTGCTACTACATAAGGTAATTCAGAGATCCATAGGGTGAATAAATATTTTCTTAGGTGGCTAATTTAAGCATGGCTGCAGACAACTAGGCATCATAGAGTGATCCTGTAATGTCAGATGAAGCAGTTTACTCCAACAACACAGATGCAAGCTCACTTCCTGATCTAATTTTTGGCCCACATAGACAGGCAGAGATCAGCTTTTTCCTCTCCTGCTTGGTGACCTCAGGTGGCTCTCACTGCTTTGTTCTGATTGGGACTCCCACAGCATGGCCTTTTATTGACAGTTTACTGTATTATTTATTGTTATTTATTTATTTACTTATTTTTGCAGCAACAAAGCTGCACTGCAGCACTAAAAGATGGCTTTTCAAAAGTGATATTTCCTATTACAGCTTGATTTTTAATGCCAACATTGACTGCATGTTTTCATCAAAATCTCAGATGGAGTAATTCATCATAGTAAAACCTCCTCATGGAGTAATTGCTCCTCATCTTCTCATTCAGATTCAGTTCCTCTTAAAATCTTCAAAACGTTGCATGCTTTCAGTATCATGGCTCTCTGTTTAAAATGACTTTGAGTATCAAACATATCGTAGGAATATGAATTTCATATCTTTTACCTTGCTTGTTGATTATAAAGAGTTTTCACTTTAAAGGGAAGGACAGTATCGCAGCATCCACGCTGAGTTCTAGTCTTTTTTTACTATGTTTTATTCTATGAATCAAAATTTAAATCTACAATATTGAATGTCCTAGTTATAGCTGATAAAACTGTATTTTTAAAACTACCCTTCCTGTTAAATTTTTATTTGTGGCTTTGATTGCAATCAACTTAATTCATATAAAACATATAACAGCAAAAAAAATTTCCAATTTGCTCTACATAAAAACAAACAAAAATACCCAACACACTCACAAAAAAGCAATAAGTGTTTAAAATTAATAAATAAAAAGGACAAAGAGAAATATACAATTATGCAGTGTTAAAAGCCAAAGAGTAAAAGTGGGATTAGACTTGAAACACTCAACTGTGGAGGCTGCTCGTATATAGAGGGGCAAACTGCAGAAAAGACTCTGTCCTCTCTGGGTTTAAGCCTCGTCTTAGGCACTATTAGCTGAAGATGGCCCTCAGACCTCAGAGCACATG
Organism: Cyprinodon tularosa; assembly: GCF_016077235.1. NCBI lineage: Eukaryota > Metazoa > Chordata > Actinopteri > Cyprinodontiformes > Cyprinodontidae > Cyprinodon > Cyprinodon tularosa. Next base: position 1,172,230 of record NW_024038541.1, on the reverse strand, counting down.
CCAGATAGTAAACTAAAGGAGGTCAGTAATGTATTGAGGAGTCATCCCATTCAAAGCTCTAAACACAAACAATAAAATCTTAAAATCAATTCTAAAACGAACAAGGAGGCAGTGCAGAGATGCAAACATTGGTGGTATGTGTCGATATGTTCTGGTCCCTGTTAAAAGACCAGCCACTGGATTTTGAACTAACTGCAAATGTTAGAGGGCTTGTACACTGTAGTAGTCCAGACGGCTAAAACCTGTAACATCTCAAATAAATTTACTTCCAAACTATAATTGACAATTTTAACACATGAATAAGTCTGGATTTAAACAATTTCAGTTTAGCTCATGCTACATATTTATGTCCCCGTTAACCAGAGTGTCACGTCTCTAGCATGTTTTCTTCCAGAATTGCTCTGGTTTTAACTGCATTCAAGTTCTGATTAACTGCAAACCACCCCCTCATGGGCATGGTATTTCCACGTTCAGAGGATGAGATCATGTGTTTACACCATTTGGAGGTTTTTTCCTCACTTGTCATATTGTATATAGGCAGCTATTTTTGTACAGAACACGACTTATAATTATTAATAGTTTCTCCTACTTGAGCAAAGGATATCTGTCACCTTTCCATCATTACCTTGACCTTAAAGGCTGCTTTCAGAATGATGCAAGACAAGCAGACACTGTTTAGAAGTAGTAGTGTGTGATTTCGGTGACAAAATGTTTAAAGAATTCTGTGCATGTCATAGATTTATAGGATTATCATTTAGACATTGCTCCATTGCTCTGTGCTTTACTTTGACTTTAAATATTTTTGATATTTTTCTGATACAATCAGGCTATTCTGAGATAGCTTTTAAGCTTTTATTGATTTTTTTTTTACTGTGAATCTGTGAGTCAGTTTTCATTTTGTTTGTTATTTTGCACAATGCAAATAGACTGATTGTTTGCTTGCTAGATTTTTACAGACGAATATTGTTTTATGGGGTTGTGAGCTAGATGGATACCTAAGAGGGCTGTAGATGCAGATTAAAGCTGCTCGGAGACATGGCTTGTACCGGTAAATATCATCAGAAACAGCAGATGAACTGAAAGCATTCAGGCTTCTGAAAGCTTGAGCTTTTCTAGCAAATAACATTGTAATTAGTTTTTCTGTTTCCCCCAACCAATGTTGAAGAAAGCAATGCATTTAACATATTCATTTTATTCTAATGCATTGCAGTGAAAAGCTTTGCACTACACTTACATGGAAATTTGTTATGAAAAGATGATAATTAAAATGAGTCAACAAAGCGGGAAACTCTCTAAGGACATGTTTCTGTTATAGCTCAGTGTTAAGAAACTATGGTTCTGTTACTGTTTTGATTAATCATATAAATCCAACAGGAAGTTTTGGTTTTATAGTATTTATATTGTTGACTACGCCACATTTTTGCCATAATTTTAGGCTATATAAAAGAAGTATATTCTTAAAAAAAAACAGAGGAAACTGTTATCAAAAACACGAACTTTGCTGATTTAATGAGTTTTGCCCCCACTGGCTGCCTTTCCCTTGGTGTTTGCTGTTTTTTGAGCAAGGATGACATTCTTAAATGTTAAAGGAGTACAAAGGAAAGAAGCAGCTGGATAGGTTGGAAGGTGAGACTAAATATGCTGACTATTGAGGTTTTGTCCAAAAGTATTTCACAGTGTTAAGAGTCTCTCTTAATGGTGAGGAAGCTCTGCAGTTAAACAGCATTAGCTCTCAGTAATTAACCCAGTTCAGTGTCTTTGTTGTTACTACTTAAGCTTTACTGCAATATTTAAAGCTTCTTTAGTTTGGTATCATATAACTAAGCAAAGGTGTATTTAATAAAGATTAATCTTGTGTTAGAATGAAAACCTAAGTTAAATCAAAGAACTGCCAGGAATCACAGGAACCAGCAAATTGCAATTCCAGTGAGCTGTAAGGAAAGTGTTGCATGTTGACAATATCAAGAAAATCAGATGGGGCTGTAGAGTTATAATTGAGGTTTAATTTACCGGTTTAATATAATTATAAATTCATAATTACATTGGAGAATGCACATGTCAAGAGTGGGTTACAACTGATCAACGGCACCTGTTATAGAATTGAACACTTTCCAAATATTCTAAGATGTTTTTACTTATGGTCTTCCTTATTTATACCATAAATAATATTAGATTTAACTTTATTTAAAAGGCTGCAACAGACTGACAACATGTCCAGGGTGTACCCAGCCTTCCGCCCATATACTGCTTGAGAATGCTTAAAAAATATGAGATGCTTTGTTAAATCTTTTTATCTTTTTTTTACTGCAAACAAAAGATAAAAATCTGAATTTTTGCCAAAGCACAATATACCCTACAACATACCATAAATCCTCTAATATTGGCCTGTATTCCATTAGCAGCCGGGTCTCTAATAATGGCCTGTCAGCGGAGGTAAATACTGGCCGTATTTGTATACAGGCCGGGGCTATAATTAGAACCAACAATGTTTCTGGGCAGTCCTCAAAAACTTGTGATAGTAACATACAACTACCACAAGGGGGCAATGCTTGCTAACGAATCCAAGCCATAAGCATGGGAAGTCCCATGTTTAGCGCAGACAGTGCCGCAGACAGGAGGCCAGCTTGTTTTGTTTCTATGACTGAAATTGCGGAAAACGACTCGTGAAGTTGGACCAGCTAGAACAGCGAGGTGCGCGAGAACGCTGGAACCGTTTTTCCACCTGAATCTCCTCTCTTTTTCGTCTTTCATGTCCCTCCATTGTCGGACTACTCACCCCCATTTCCTCATCGCCTCGGATGTATCTAGACTAGGGCTGCAACTAACGATTATTTTAAAAATCGATGAATCGGCCGATTATTTTTTCGATTAATCGATGAATCGGACAAAAAATATTTTTTTATATTAACCTCTTTATTCCAAAATAAACATTTTAGACAAAACAAACAAGCAGACAACTACAGGTTGCTCATTAACTGTACTGGTGCAATATGAAAAATAAATGTTTGTGTTAAAACTACGCAAACTTACATGAGAAATGTAGCTATACATCCACAAAATATAGGGTACTTTGTTTCATAAAGCGCAAAAAAAGAAAGGCATTATTGTTTTTTAAAGCCCCTAAGTGGTTCAAACAATAGGCCCCCCCATTTCAACAAATGAGGTTTTTTTTAGACTAGATGAGTTCCTCCTTTTAAGACAGGAAAGTATAGCAGGTAAAGTTGCTACTTGAGAAAATAATTAACCATAGAGATAAAAATAGCCCTGTGATTCAAATTATGAATTGTATTTGGAATAAAAATGAGAGAACTAGGGGTGCTAAAAAACACATCCTCCAAAGACAGATATTTACATGGGAATGTGGCAGATAATTAATTGACATATTACTGATGTTGCTGGATTTTATTCTGCTTTACTTCCATAAATTGCAGGATCTTCTTTACTTTATCTTTGCCAGAAGATTTAAACTTTAAAAGCCTTGTCCTCATAATTTGCAAGTTAATTTATTTATAAAGAAAATATAAACGCTGCTTAAGCTAATTCAAATGAAATTAAAAGTAAAATAAGTAGCCAACCTTATCACTGTCTGTAACCTACTAACACGGTAAGGAAAGCATCAGATGAGCTACCTGAGAAACTAACGTTACGTTTCCCCCACTTTAAAACGAAACAAACATGGTCGCTCACCCTGCTGATCAGCTCTCTTCACTGCCATTGAAGGCTCCAACGGATTTTCTTTTCAGGTGCTGCATCATAACAGTGGTGCTTCCGTGCCATGTTAATTTGTTTTTACAAAAGTTGCATGTTACGACTTTTTTCGCTTTACAAAGCGCAGGCTATTTTAATTATTGTGATCAATATGCACCGTCAATCCCGGTGCATGCGCGCTTCATTTGCAGTCTGGATGCTGAGGGTAAACATCCTTCGGCTCTGACTGCAGCGCTGAGAGGGACTCCTGCGGGAAAACGGGGTTGGGATGGGGGAGGCGCCCCACGGCAGCAGCTGCCGCTGGAGGACAAGAGTGGGAACAATACATGCTTTCACGTAAGAGTCCCCAAAAGCCGCCAGTGACACCGTTAAAAGTCGCCAGATTTGTCGCTAGTCGCTTTTTTGAAAAATAGTCGCTGGAGGGGTCTGAAAAGTCGCTAAATATTGCGACAAAGTCGCTGAGTTGGCAACACTGCACCTGTACGCCGGCTCGCTCTGCCGTATTTTTTTTTTCTTCCCCTGTTTCAATCGAGTGGCAGTGATGACGACGGCGGTGTATGACGCATTAATCGCGCAACACAACTAATCGATGATGAAATTCGTTGCCAACGCTTTTAAAAGTAGATTTTTATCGATTTTATCGATTCGTTGTTGCAGCCCTAATCTAGACCCACAACGTATAGCACAGACCACGCTTCAATATTAGGCATAAATCAAAAATGTCTGCGTCAAGCTCACTGCGACACACTGCTGCAGGAGTATAACCAGCCAAACAATCGTTCTGATCTGAAAGACACATGTGAAAGACATGGCTTGTCTGGTGGTAACCAGGCAGCGTTAAAATGACAGAATTTCGTTGGCCTTCGTTGTTCTGAATTTCCCTTGAAATATATGATACTGGTAGCCTACTTCCACTTAGCCTGCCTCAAATAAAATTTCGCTGTGATGGCAGAAATTTTCCATAATTCTTTTTTTAAACTTTGTTTCGCAACTCAGTTTGGCTAAGATTCCATTCTGTGTCTTTTTTTTTTCTTCCGTATTGCCGTGCAGAAAAATTGTAGCTGCTGGAAGATGTATGAATAATGTTCTGTATACCGTTATGGTAACTGTACTTTTTCAATAAATGAACCTAGTATTTTATAGGTTCAAAGAGACACAAAATCTCGTTTTTACTCATTGCACTGGTAGTCTGTTTTGTTCAAATAGAAATAGAGGCCTACCTCTAATTCTGGCCTCCTTCCAATAATGGCCTGGACCAAAATGTACCTGAGTGAAATAAAGGCCCCAGCCTACGTTAGAGGATTTACAGTAAAACAACTCTAAAACCCACCTGAAAAGCCATATAGGATAGGATGATAGCTACGAATTGGAAAGTTATGGTCAGTATAAAAGAATGAAAGCCTGGAGCCAATTTCACAAAAAAAAAGAAGTAAAATTTCATCATAGTAATGCAAAATTTTAGAATTTTTGGAATTCCAAGATTTTTCTAACAGTTTTTCTTTCGCAAAATATACCCCAAAGGTCCTTTAGCCTTACTAGAGCTCCTGAGGTGAAAAACTTATGAGCATCATCAGGAAGATTTGCAGTGGAACTAAGAGAGACTTAAGCAGAGAAGATGGTAAATTAGAAGGAGAAAGGGAGCTGTTCTCTGCAAATAAAAACAGTGAATGAATAATGTCTGTGCTTGATCTTATCAGGGAAGACTTTATTTTTCCCACCCAGCGCATTGTAACACAATAACGCCTGAGATCGAGGTAATCACAGCTCTGCCATAACCAGAGGCAAAATTCAGCTGATTAGTCCTGATGAATTGGGTCTGTCCAAACCCTGTAGCAGCAGAGTGGCCAATCAGACCGTTGCCCGGTATTATGAAACAATATGTCAGTTTTTTAATGGATGCACAAATGATGCAGGCTAACAAATAGGCAATTATACAGAACAAGTCTCCCTAGATTCATCAGTACTGCTTACCGATGTCTGCATTATTGCACCTTAATGGAATGAGAAGGTTTACGTTAACACAGTGCAGCATCATAGCATCTACACAAAGTTTGTTCTTAGTGGGGATCAAACAATTTTGATCATGTTACCCATAATGTTCATTTACTGTCTGAAAAGCTGTACTAAATAACATTTTGTTTTGTATACACTCTGTGTATACAAAATGACATTAAAATTTGTATAAGGCTACTCCTTCATACAAGCAGGATATTACAGTCAAAAGCTGAGGAAGTAATATCGATTAGACAATGTAGTAAAATGACCAGCAGGGCAAATAAGTATAACTGAGAGCATATGTAAATATTTATGAGCATTTGAACAAGTTATAATTAAAACTATATGACAATCTTTTTTTTTTTTTTTTTTTTTTTTTTAAGGTCCTCATGACACACATTTCTTCATTCAGTCTAAATTCTTTTAACAATTTCCAGCATCGTTTACTGGGGATTGATGTTGGTTTATAACAACCAATCCCAGAAGCTAGCAATGGAGTCAACAACACCTCCACTGTACAGTTTCTGCCCTTCCTTTTCTTAGAGTCAGCACTCAGCGGAATCACACAAGCTAGACCCTTTGCCAAGCATATTTAGACTAAGTTAGGAGCTCTCTGAGAGGACTAAGAAAGTTTGTGAATACAGTTCCCAACATTCCTCCTTTTGATATACTACAAGGTGCTATAAACAGATTAAACAGACAGGAAACCATGACCACATCTCACAGCTAAAGGTGAGGAATCGGTAAAATCTTCTCTAGATTTAAAAAGAGGAATGCTTCAGGAATGTTCTTACTGAATGCATGTCACCTATAGGGTGATACTCAAATCTTTCCTCTGCTTTAATTTTTTTTTTTTCTGCTGATATCTTTTTCTTAAGGCAAACAAGGCTATTGTTCTAGTTTTATTGCAAGTGATTTTCTTTCTGTTCCAAAGTGAATACAAAAGTTTAAACATTTCTGTGTGAAAATCGTTAACAGCTGTTTAACAATAACCAATGCAGAAACACATTTTATATATATATATATATATATATATATATATATATATATATATATATATATATATATATATATATATATATATATATATATATATATATATATAAGAAGGGGGTTTCCCTAAAAACCTTTTAGCTAAACAGGACTTGAAATGAGAAAAAGAAATTTGCCCTCTGGGTATCAGTGCTTTATGTTTATAATTTAAACCATATAATTATATGAAGGATAAACATATGATTCACTGGATTTTCAAAAAGAACAAAAAAAAAAAAAAACTTTCACTAATCACTAAAAATTCAGTGATTCATAAATATGGCAATTTATGCTTATTAAAAAAGCAAGTAATATGTAGCAGGTGTTTTAGATTTTTGCGACTTCAGAGATGAATCACATATTTATTTGGTTCACCACTAAGTAGTTTGCATCAGTTTTTAAATAATACAACATGATTTTCATTGAAAATACCCTGATGATAACTGTGCATGTGCATTCACATGCACCTAACTTCTGGCTCCTTACAGCAGAGCGTGGGCCAACCAGTCAGCTAATCAGCAATGCAACCACACAACCGATTCCCCAGCCAAAAAGCAAGAGCAAACGCAAAACAGCAACCAAACCAAACAAGCACCTAATAGGCAAGCTGCTGCCCAGGTGATTCAAAATCCACTGAGCATCTGGACTTCCCAGGAAGTTTTTCATCCTGATTAAATTAAACAGCTGTAAATAAGAGCCTATTATCTTATTGTTGTTTTTGTCAGCTCAGTAATCATATAATTATATTTTTGTACCCATATTCTTTTTCCTAATGTTTTGATATAGTTGTAAGGATTTTTCTATGTCCCTCATACTTTAAAGGAAGACGTTTAAGTGCCTAAATATGGTGTGGCTGTGGAGCAAAATTTTAATACCTACGTAATTCACACATGTGCATTTGTTTGGCCTGGTGTGACACTCAAAAACATCTTATACTTTCTGTCATGTTTATACAAGTTTTCTTTTTGAATTTGCATTGGTTTTATTTCCATTTTGTTTTATTCTATTCTGTTTCTGGTTGTATTTGAGTTAATATGTATCTCTTGTTTACCCTTTGTTGCCCTCTTGTGTCAGTCTCCTTTTCCTATCTCCTTTCTAGATTCTTCTGTCCTCATCTGCTCCTATTCTGCTGTTTAGCCTGGTCTTTATTCAGTCTCCCATGATATTCCTCCTCCTCAGTTACTGTTTGCTGGTTCCTCGTCGTTTCTTTGTCCCTTAAGTGTGTTTTCTGTGACATCTCCTGTATTTTGGCTTTTTGTATTTTGTTTGTGGACTTCTGCTTCTCTTGCCCTTTGGAACATTATTACATTAGCAAAACTCATCTCTGCCTCCTTCCGTCTCTGCATTTGGGTCCTCTACTAACTTTCACCAAACTTGACACTTTCATTTGATCAAAGATAATTACATGTACAGTACCATGGCACATTGGATTTTCATCATTGTAGTCCAATTTCTATCATTCCCCTATGAAACAAGCTGCTTTATATAAATTAGATATTTTACAAAGCATGTGTTAAATCTCTCAGAACAGCATATTGAGAGAAAATAAATGAAAGAATTATGATTCTACTTCTACTTTCTATTAATTAGGTGAACATCGTCGGGGAAAGGCCCACTGTGGATGGATCCCAGTTGTTGTTTGAAGTATAGAGAAAGAGCATAAATGCCCCACAGCTTTAAACTGAATGAGAAGAAAATGGAGTAGATATCAGGGGAAAGAACCCTCAGGTTTGAGCAAGCAAGACAGCTCTGATGTGTATGTTTATATTTCAGCTTGAAAGACAGATAAAGAGAAACAATTTGCCATAACTCACAACTTCATACATTTTCAGTACCTTTGAAAAGCGTTGTAAGTTTGCAATTTTGAACCTCAATCAAACAAAGTTTTTGCTCCAGAGGTTAGGACATAACATTTGTCCAAGCAGTTTTAGGACATCTGAATTCTTACACAGACATCTATGGATAAGGAATAAAACACTTGCTACTGACAGGGCTACACAAGAGAGAAATGAGATGGCAATTATTTGAAGGGCGAAGTAGTATGATAGATAGATAGATAGATAGATAGATAGATAGATAGATAGATAGATAGATGATTTTATAATGCATTTAAGTAAATCCTGTAAATGAGGATTTAACAACTGGTGGGTTAACAGGATTACATTACATTTAAAAGCACTTTAAGTACTAAGAAGTTCATTTCAGTTCATTTAAATTTGTTACAATGGTGTTTTAAGGGTTTGTCAGTCTATAATAGGTCCCTTAGTGTACTAAATACAGCAAGTCATTGAGTCAAGCACATAAATTGACTTACCCTCTTATTTCACCGTGTAAATGTACATCCTAAGTTCAATAACGGTGTCTATTGTATATTTTCACTTAAAAAATAAAATGACCTTTAAAACAGCCGTATGGATTTCAGGTTAAGTATCTAACAAAACACACTCTTCAAAAACCTTTGCTGGTTCTGCTTTGTTTGATTTTGGTTCATTAGCATCTACTGTAAAGGTTGAGAAGAATTAAACTGGTCAGCTGCTTTTAGGAAGCACTATGGTGAGCAAGTGACATTTTACCTACAGTATTTTGACTTTGCCTCATTGAGTTGGAAGCACCTAGTGTTTACATGTTTGACCCACACAGTAGTTTCAACTCAGTGCTAGATTCTGCCATGGATGGTACCTTGCATAGTGATCTGACAGCATAGGGATGCTGCTAGTGCTTTCAACTGATTATTGGACTTACACACACAAAAAAGAAAACCCTTTCTGGCTGTCAAGTGATGGGATCTCTTTTCAAACTATGTTTGTCTGTTATTTACTAAGTTTAGATGAAATCATTGCAGTTCTCTCATATGTAGAAATAAAAATGAGCTTTTGAGTGCCGAGAGTTTCAGAGAGAATTTTGGGCTTTGGGCTTAATCATCCTGGTGATAAGTTTACGTAAGGCTGTCCACATGCTCGTAAACATATCACGGGAGTGGGTACAGGGTTGCACATGTGCAATTTTTTTCTAACTGGAGAGGGTGGCTCTTTTTAAAGATTAGTAAAATCCTCCATTATGCCTTTAAACTGTACCTACCTTCTGACTTAGATGTGTATAAGCAAACGGGGGTTAATTAGATTTTAACCACCTATAATCTCAACTTCAATTTTATAAAGGAGTTTACACTAATGCTCTCTCTTATGAGCGTTTGAGAACCTTTCAGAACCTTTGCAAAAAATGCAGTCTTATTAATCACAAGGGAAAAAGGTAGTCAAAACAACCCATTATAAGCGCAAAACACAGACATTGTGATCTGATCTGTTTGTATTGAATGCATAGCCTCAAGGTTCTCTGTTGGAGCTGTGATTTTTGGTTCATATGAGTCTCTCACATCCAGCCCTGAACTTTAGCGGAAAGTCGTTCCCCGACAAATAAGAAAGGGATCAAAGGATAATACCCAAAGCCTCTACAGTGTGTTAAATGGCTTCAGTGTTCCTTTTGTTTTGGTTGTACTTTGGCTTCAGTTCTCTGATCTGCTCAAAAATTTCTACAACTCAGTAGCTTTTATATTAGGTGTATTTTTTCTTTTGATTTTTCAGTAAAATGTTTGACTTAATAAGCATTCGTTATTTAGCTTCTATTTAATCATTCAAAATATTTTTTTTGTAAGTCCCTTTCCTAGTTTACTGTTTTTCTGCTCCTAAAGGGAAACTGCATTAACTCAGGGGTCACCAAACTTTTAAAGGCTGAGGGCCACTTCGAGGGTACTGAGTCATAGGAAGGGCTACCAATACTAACCAAAGAACTGCTAGGGTCAGCGTTCACCTAAACTTCATACATTATATAAAAAAAAATTTATTGTTTGTATTTTAGACATTGTCATTTTGAAATGCTTTATAATGGATTATAAAAGGTGAGAACTGGCGAGTTGTTCTATTTTCAGAAGACTCTGAGGGCACCCCATGTGGTCCTTGAGGGGCCCTGAGGTGCCTGTGGGCACCACATTGGTGACTTCTGCATTAACCAATTTGCTGTTGATGATGGGTTGGTTCCATTTGAGAGAATGAGTTGGCATGTGTGTAAAGTCACAGAAAGTGACCCTGTCTAAAGGTAACATTAGAGTGGAGAAAACAACGTAAATATCCTTCCTCTCCCTCCCTCCTCTTCTCTTCTTACTATCATGAGGTTCAGACAGGATCACTTCTACACTTCTAAAAACCACACGACGGGAGGAAAGCACACACAAAGGAAGCCGTGGATGAGCAGTGGGAGGGGAACATAGGATACTTCTCCCTAAGGAGGTGGAGGCTGTCAATGTTTTCTTCTGCATAAAACAAAGAGTAGCACATCTGCATCTATAAAAGACACATGGTGATATGAGAACTACAGTGTGTGCGTGCCTGGAATAAGATTAAAACCACTATCTCAGATACTGTACTATCATAAAATGGATCCAGTATAGCATGCTGTGGAAAGGCTGACGCTCGATAATTCAGCAGATGAACATTACATATGTTATCATATTTCTACCTCAGGGGAAATACAATGACTTAAAGTGGGTGTAAGAAAAACGATTCTCTTCCAGGCATCCCAGTGGTCTCATTCATTTTAAGAATTATATTCTCAGGGCAGTAGTCATGTTGGAACGTACTCACACTCCTACATACCACTTGTCCCCTCTTTTAATTCATAATTACCAAATTTAGTTTGAATCCCCCCCTTTTTTTTTTTTTTCCAGACTCAGAATGTGGATTGTTTCGATTTGCATGTGGTCATAGAACCTAAAAGTAAACTTGGCAATTATTATTACAATAATTTCACAAGTCATAGGGTGAATTCTGTTTCGGTTGTCACTTTTAACCCTTCCATGATACCACAAAACACTTTGCATCCTCACCTTTATGCCAGCTACAAAAATATTTGAAAAGTAGGAGAGCATGAGACATTAAGGTGTATAGTTAATGTTCGCCAAATCGCTTTTTAAACATATTCCACCCTTCTTAAAATTATAAGAATATGAAACTCTCTTTTTGATGTAAAGCACAATATCCTATTAAATTATGTTTCATTTGACAATCCTATGCTCCACCCTCCAAATATCTTCCAACTAAAGGCAAAAAGGTAATTTGAAGAAATGTAGGGGTAGAAGTTAATTTTATTCTTAGGGCCTGTTTAGAAATGCACAATACTGTTTGCAGTTTAATTGTTCTCAATCCCACCTGCATCAGCCAACTAAAAAAGTAATAGAAAATAAAAGCTGTATAAAAATGAAGAAAAAAAGAAGAAAAAAAAAAAAATCAGAAATATCTTTCAAAGCATACTTTACCAGAATATTTATAAAAAAGAAATTTTTTTTTGGTATTCTTAAAGCTACAGTGTGTAATAATTACAGGGATATACAGTCAGAAATGTAATATATTATACATAACTATGTTATTTATCATCATCTACGAGCTCAGCCTCTTAACCTTAATATTTGCGTTGCCTTAGAATTCGTTATTTATAATTACATAGGAGCGGGTCTCGCAGCCATGGAGGCAGACATCTTTGCGCTACGGCAGCGCAGAGCCAACAAACTAGCGATTGCGAGATCGCCCATTACGCTCGAAAGTAACTACGGCAAGTTGAGAGAGATGAACTGAGACGGTACTGAACAATAGATGGCAGTATTATGCCTGAGAATACTATCTGTAAAATTATCTATGTAAACAAACCTCATCACTTGAGAAGGTAGGTGATGCGGACGTCTGGAAGACATTTTGTCCCGTAACGCTCGCCATACTGTTGGGGGGGAGAAGCGGTGGGGTGGAGATGTTCATGTTGCTGCGGTCTGCAGTCTGGACGTTAGATGTCGCTAAAAATTACACACTGTAGCTTTAACTTTATATTTTGCTGTTACAAAGTTACTCAATAGGATTTAGGGTTCATACTGAAGAAGGCCACATCAGAATAATCTAATTAATTTCCTGTTGGTTAATTTCAGTGTTTTTAGTTGTGTATTTTGTTGTGTATCATGTTAGCAACCCACTGGGTGAAAAACCCATTTAAACCTGGTAACAATGGGCTTTTAGCTGTAGTGGGAACAGCTCACTGACGTGTATCTACTAGAGACTGACACGGGAGTGGATTTTCACTCATGTCCCGTCCCAATCCCACAGATAAAAATTGTGTCCCGTCCCGATCCCGGGCCAGAGTAGAAATCTAAATCCTGTTCCGTCCCACTCCTGGTGAAATTACTCTCACTCCCATCCCGCTCCCATTCAGAATGACTCCCGCTCCCACACCACTCCCATTCTTGTTTTTGAGCGCGGATGAAAAACTCAGAGCGGAAGCACTGTTGGTTTTTGGGTCGTGTAGTTTTTTTGACTCATATTATAGTGTAGGCTTCAGGGAAAAAAACTACAAAATGGCGGCGCCAGTGCTGGATTTTTTTTCTTTCAATTTTATTTTATTTTATGTCATCGATCCAAATTTTTTTTAGTTACTATTGGTTTGGTCCCGCTCCCGTCTGCTCCCGTTAATGTTTAATCCTGTACCATCCCAATCACGTGATCGTTACTAATACTGACTCCCATCCCACAGGAAAAAATGTCAGTCTCTAGTAACTACCCGGGTCAAATGACTTGGCAAGCATTAAAATGGCCTTTGCTCTGATCGGCATGCTGTGGGAACAACAGACCTGGGGTTGAGCCGATAATTTACTTGACACCATTCAACGCAACATACGGATGTCGACATTCCTCGCCAGTAGCGTCTGATCTAACAAGCTCAAACAACTCTGTTTACATTCGATAAACATGGCGCAGCATTGGTGAGAGGGATTTGGACAAATAAGAGTGTGAAACACTAAAGCAAACTGACTTCACCCTGGTTTGTTTACAACTTTCTCTCCATTGTTTACTTTTCTGTTTTCTGTCGCACTGGTGACATCATCAATGCTAACCCAGCATGATGGTGTCACCAGATACACAGCGGCGGGGGACAGAGGCCACGCAGCTCTGTCAGTCCCAGCTTTTTTTGCCAGTGGAAAGGGAGCCAAAAGCAGATTGTTAGCGGGTGGACTCATTAACCTGCTGTTTTCAGTGGGAAAGAGGCTTCTTAAACCCCTTGTTAGCCTTGAGATTTCATTTCACCCTGTATAGTTGCAAGAGAAGCTGTGACAGATGAAGCAAAGCAGCCCCAGAGCATAACAGAGCCTCCTCCATGTTTCACAGTAGGGTCAGTGTTCTTTTCTTGATATGCTTTTCCCATCTTATACACATAGCTGATGTGCCTTGGAAAATAAGTTCAATTTTTGGCTCATCTGTCCATAGAGCAGTCTCCCAGAAGCTTTGTGGCTGCTCAACATGTAGTTTGTGAAATTCTAGTCTGGTGTTTTTGAAATTCCCCTTAATTCTTAAGTTTTTTTTTTGAGGGACTTTATTATTACCAAACATATTATCCATGTCTTTGATTTGTCATCAATCTTCCTCCTGTCCAGCGAGGTTGGCTACAGTCCTATCTTCAGGATTAGGTTGTGGTTTGAGGACCCAAATGTAGAGGCAGGGAGGCAGAGGTGAGTTTTTTGTTGATTTATTTAAATGTAAACGGAGAAGTTAGGCTGGAATCCAAATATCAAGCTTGCAAAAAGTAAAAAAAGGGAGAACAATCACGATGAGGAAGACACCGTGAGACGGAGTTGGAAAAAGTTAGACGAGGAACCAGCACTGAGGAACTGCACAAAGAGTGTATTTATGGGAGACAGAACAAATAGAGGACTAACAAGCAGATTGGAAGCAGGTGTGAACAGAGCAGACAGGAAAGGAGCTAAGGAAAAAGGGAAACACAAGAGGGCAGCAGAGGGCAACAAATAAAAACCTGAAAAATAACCACAAAACACAACAAAATAAGAATTAAACCACTAAAACTAGAAAACATGGAGCAAAGTAAAACTGAATACTCAAAAGAAAAACTAACAGAATCAAGACTGTGACACTATGCTGAATAATATGTAAAACATATTCACATAAGCATCAAGTTGTTTGCAGATGGTTTCATAGCCTTTACCTTTACCCCGATAGTCTACAATTTCCTTTCTAATATCCTGAGACAACGCGACTAACTAATTAGTGGACACACCTTAAATGTATACATTCCTTTGGTCAGATTATTTACACTCTTTTTTAGGGATACCATCATTTTTGTGCAGGGCTGTTTGATGAGTTTTGTTACTTTTTAATCATTTTTTATATCTGCATTTCATTTGTTCATATTCTCTGAGTTATTGTTTATTACTTTTGTTGTATTCCGGCTATTTCTGTAACCTTGATGGGGTTTTTTTCTCATTAAGGGTACCTACAATTTTGTCCACCTGTGCAAATGGGCTTCGGTTTTTCTTTTTATTTTGACCATTTTTCATTTAATCCGAAAATGTCATTTTCCTAATAACTGCACAGTGTTTCCTTTTCTGAAGCATATTTTTCTTCTCTGCTATTTGTCTTGCTTTGCTTTATTGTCCATTGTAACTTTTTGGTTTTGTTCTCCTCGTTGTTTTCATCTTGTGTACCTGTATAATTTAATTTGTCTTTTTGCTTTTCCACTCACAAAAATGAAGTTCCACGCTGTGGGACAATAAAGGGTAGTTTCTATTCAGTTGCATTGTTCTAATCTATTTACACACTTCCACTATTAGTTTTCTCTCATATTAGTATGGATGCCTTTGTGAGGATGCAGTTAAGCAGTAAAGGACTCATGCCTGCGGGAAGCAGAGTAATCTTTGAATATAAATGATTTCTCTTTAATAGTAAATAATAACTTTTGGATTGTGCCTGTCAGAATACCAACCTGAAACTGACAGAGAATCTGTGAATAGGGGCTCAAAATTAGAATGATGGCAGGAAAGCCTTGCAACCCCAAAAACTCCTCGGGCTTTTGATAGTGCGGATAGCGTTTCCATACTCATTTGTCTGGGTAAATTCACTTTGCTTTTCAGAGGCTTTGGACCCTTTAGAGACCCAGTTCTCTCTGGGCGTTCATTTACAGCTGCAATGTTTTATTGCATCATCATTTGCTTATTGCATCAGTAACAAATGTTGTTTTCATACCTTACGCTTGGCACAAAATATGTTTTAAGATAATTTTAAGCAAGAAAGTACACCTCAAAATTTACCTGTAGAGTCAGTTTTTCAAGAAATACCCTACTTTTAAACTGCACTTTAATCGACTTTCGCGCTGCTTTCAGGTCAAGGTTGGCTGCCTACTGAGCTGGGTTTTGTAGTGTGATCTCCAGCTAACCGCAGCCGTTACATGTTAATTAAAAAGTCGAAGAGCTAATTACTGTTACATTTCTAGAAAACACTCAGAGAATGCACACCTCTACCAAGCATCAAATTTTGTCCCAAATTGTGATTTATACCTATGGCTAATACACGCACATGATCGGGATCATTATTAAATTTTAATGAATTGTTCCTTGGCATGAGACACAGCCCTGGTAATTATTTCTTCAAACCTCTTTGTAACTTTTCAAATAATCACACTAGCAAACCAACAAACAAACAAATAAACCAGTATGCCGTATATAAATGGTGTGTGTCTGCAGCCTATGGTGTCTGCTCTGCTCTCACCTTCTTCATTTGCCACGAGTCTGCTTTCTTCTTTGATCAGCATATTTATTGATTGATTGATTTACTTTATTGGTCTCACAGTTAACAAATGTACTTGTTACATCAGCTCAAATAGTAAAACAAGAAGAATGTGCCAAAGGTAGAAAAGGGCTCATGAGATATATACAGTGCGTCCACATATGACATTTTTTTTTTATATAGTAGAATTATTATACATGGTTATTGCACAGGGTATTTACATGGGTATTTATTTAGATGAATACTCATATTTATATATATAGTTATTGCACTGGGTGTCAAATATAGAAAAACAGGTTATTGCACAGGATATCAAATAGTAATTGCACATTATACATTGCAGAAGTAATTGCTGTTGTATTGTTGCATTGTAGAGTCTGTTTGCTGCAGGGCTGAATGACCTGCGGTAGAGCTCCTTTGACTTTGAGTGAGGCATGGCTCCATTTTCTTGTGTTTCTGTTGTTTTGTCTTCAGTATAAACCTCTGGACTGTTTTTCTGTCTGATGCAGAAGCTGTCAATAGTCACTGCTTCCTCCTTCTGGTTTATAGTAGAACTGTCAAATAATGTTAAAGATTAATTTTTAAAAAATTCTTAAAACTGGATTATGATGTAATGGCTTTTTCCTTGAAATAAGGCACTCCTCTGGTAAAAACGTAATTAAAATGTGTTCGGTACAGACAAACAAACACAACTAAAAACATAACACCCTTGGTGGAGGTACTTATTCGGATCCAGCTGGTGCTGAAAAAGCGAGTCTTGTGTATACTATTGACCTTGAGCTTATCCTAAGCTTAATTTAATATTCATTGATCTCTGTGTTGCACTTTATATAACCTTTGCCTTTTTTATATGTTTGGAGGAAACTTACTAATTTAAGGCTCTTTTCCATTAGTACATATTTCAATTTAGTTCAGTTTGATTCAGTTTATTTATATAGCGCCAATTCACAACACCTGTCATCTCAAGGCACTTTACAGTTCACTAGATCATACAGTCAAATTGATTCAACATTTTCTATCTAATGAAAACCAGTTAATTGCATTGACTCAAAGGCAATCCCTCACACTAAACATGCTTGTAGCCACAGTGGAGAGGAAAATCTCCCTTTAACAGGAAGAAACCTTCAGCAGAACCAGGCTCGGTGTGAGTGGCCATCTGCCGAGCCGACTTGAGTTCAAGGAGACAGAAGCAGAGACGCAACGTGCAGCTCCAGGAAACACAGAGCTAGGCAGATGAGATGAGAGCACATCCAGCCAACCACAGTCATAGTCTGATATTTCTCTTAAGGATGGTGTCACAGCCAAACAGTAACAGACGACGCAAAGCTACTATGAGAAAAAGCAGAAACATAATGTTCTCCACAAGATTATGTCCTCCAGAAGTCTAAGCCTCTAGCATCACTACAAGATAGCATAGGGTAACCTAATCCACTCTAACTATAAGCTTTATCAAAAAGGAAAGTTTTAAGCCTACACTTAAAGTTAGACAGGGTGTCTGGCTCACAGACTAAAACTGGTTGTTTTAGGTGGGTGTCATACTAAGGCAGTCAAGAAAACAATGCAACATAATTGTATGAAACTAAAATAAAATTCAACGATGTAGCGTTGAGGTTTTCTGCCTATCTATATTAGACAAGCATTTTAACTGCATATTTTCACATCGGCTCTGAAAACTCACCTTTTTCAGTGGTGTCTGACCCAGCAGGAGACAGTTAATTTTAATTTGAGCTACTCCATTACATCTGTCTTTGTCCTTTTATATTTGTGTTTTAATGCTTTCATGTTATCTGTTGAGCACGTTGGTCAGTTGTGGTTGTTTAAAAGTGCTTTTAGATTATTTTGTTCTCTCTTGGCTTGGGGATGGAGTGCATGTTCCTGTTTCTGCTCTCCTTGTCATGCTCCCTCTGTAGTTTTTCATCAGCACCATGCAGCTCTTCATTACCGGACCACAATGTTCATTTTAGTGTTGCCCTTTTCTTTATAATTTACTAGCTGCTGCACGTTTTAATAAATTGGTGAGTAGAGTCTTGTAACAGAGTTGCTGGAGTTAAAAAAGGGCTTTCAGACAAAAATTCAAAGAACAGTATTTTAACCCGTTTTTTTCCCCTGGCAACTTAAAATTGGGAGCAAAACTTCAAAGGATACATTAACAATTTTCTAAGAATCCTTTCGTGTCTTTACATCATTGTACAATTAATTTTCTATGAAACATGCTTTTTTATAACCACTAAGTAATTTCCCCTTTAATTTTATATTTTGGATGTGAATTATAGAGAGGCTTTGATCATTGTAAACTTTAGTAAAAGTGATAATTCCTAAAACTTGAATGTTTTGGGTCAAAAAGAAAAACCAATATCAAGCAAATTCTACCAGAGTAAACATAATAGTGAAATTTTGTAGTGATGATTTCATTTATTAAGGTAAAGAGCTACTTAATCCAGACTAAAAATAATAGCCATCTTGTGCAGTCAATAACGAAATCCATTCTCTGCAAAAGATGGGTTACATTTCAGCCGTGCACAGGTCTAGCTACAGACATGAATCAAACAAACTTGTGTTAAAAAAGGGGGGGACTTAAAGATCAGAGACAACTCATAATTCCCTGAGCTAAAGAAATTCAAGAACGGATGAGAAAATAAGTTAATGATAGCACAAAGTCATTAGTAAGGTTTTGGGACTCCAGTGAACCAGCATGAAAGCCATTGTCTACCAATGAAGAAAACTTGAAATGGTGAAATATCCTAGGGGCAGCCATACTGAAAATACTACAAGTGATCATTAAAGACTCAGCTGGCTGTTACAAATAAACCTAGAACAACATCTTAAGTACTGCAGATATCACTTGCCTCAGTTAATGTCGCTGTTCATTATTTAATTGTAGGAGGCCTGGATAAAAAAAAAAAAAAAAAAAAAAAAAAACTACCCATGGAGGAGTTTAAAGCTACAGTGTGTAACTTTTAGCGACATCCAGCGGTCAGACTGCAGACTGCAGCAACATGAACATCTCCCCCCCACCGCTTCTCCCCCCCCGACAGTACGGCGAGCGTTACTTGACAAAATGTCTTCCACGACGTCCGCATCACCTACCTTCTCAAGTGATGAGGTTTGTTTACATAGATAATTTTACAGATAGTATTTCATTAGTCTGTGTAGGGTATAGAGTTCATGTAGACTTAAGATAATAAATATACCCGTTATTTTTTCTACATTGTTGTGACATTTTGGCGATCTCAATCACTAGTTTGTTGGCTCTGCGCTGCCGTAGCGCAAAGATGTCTGCCTCCATGGCTGCGAGACCCGCTCCTATGTAATTATAAATAACGAATTCTAAGGCAACGCAAATATTAAGGTTAAGAGGCTGAGCTCGTAGATGATGATAAATAACATAGTTATGTATAATATATTACATTTCTGACTGTATATCCCTGTAATTATTACACACTGTAGCTTTTAAGGTGAAAAACCACTGACCTAATAGGACAGAATTACCTTTTTCATATTTGCTCATAAGATCTTTATTGTATTTATGTCTGGTATAGTTTGACAAAACCAAAGTGAAACTTATTTTTGAGGTGTATGTTCTATTTTGACTGGTGTTAAACACAGACGTTTGGAGAAAAACATCCAAACAAAATTCAAACATGGTGGGAGTAGTGTGATGTTCTAGGATTGTTTTACTTCTTACAGACCATGATGACTTGAAGGAGTTGGTGGTCCTCAAGAATTGCTCTCTATGGGAAAGCCCAGAAGAACATCCTGCCCTGAATTTGTAAGCTTAGTTCAAAAGTATTAAATGATGCTTCAAGACAATGGTCTGAAGAAAGGTGAAATGTTTCCATTCCAGGACTTTTGTCAACGGGTTGTTGTAAATGTTGATGGTTGTCTTGCACCAGATATAGAGAAGCCTTTGACCACTGACACTTCTCTGTTAGCAGTCTTCTCAAGAGGGTCTTCTTACTGTTAGTATTTTTCTTCATTTTATGGAGAATTCAACCTTAAGACATTTTCTCCAGAGGTCCTAGAGGAGTTCCTTCAACATAGCCAGCCTTGGCTATTCCGTAAATAATTTGCTCCAAAGCTTTTATCCTAGAAGATGATGGAAGAAGAGATCACCCTCTCCACAACAGGCTTAGAAAAGATATCCAACATCTTCCTGTAAACACTGAAAAACCTAAGATTTCTTAAGCAGTACAGTCTGCTCTGTCCCTTTTTTGTAGACAACTTCAGATGTGTCTGCAGTCCAGTTTGTTGTCCAGGTAATCAATGAGGTATTTATCCTCCTCCACTGCTCCACTTTTCTCCCATTAAGTTAATAGTATTCAACTTCCCATTTCTTATGAAATCTACACTCATCTCACTTGTTTTATTTACATTCACAATTACAGGGTTGTTTCCAGACCATTTCAATTAGGGGTTCACCAACTCCCTATATTTAGCTTCTTGTTCATCTCTGATGCACCCAATGACTACAGAGTTAGAGTAAAAAGGAATGGTGAGAGTACCATCCCCTGTACTGCTCACTACCTGGTTAAGACATTTGGAATTACATTTGAAATGTTGAAAATTAACCTTTCTATACAGTTTACAACATTATTTGAGGTTATTACTACTACTATTTTGTCTCACAGCAGCCAATTCAGAACTTGTAATAAACCTGCTAAATAAAATACAACTGATACATTAACTTGCCAACATGAGAGAGGCAGGAGTGTCACTAACATCATCCTCTGCTCAAATAGTCAGCTTTCACAATACCTCCACCACAGGAGACACAAAGAAAACATAATAGAAAAATCCAATATGGCCATTCTTGAGTTTTTATTCATCCTAGGTATGTCTCCAGGGGGGCTGTGTTCAGTCTGATAATTTTTTGATATGACTGCAGACAGTTTTTGCTCGAGGACTGCTGAAGGGCAGTGGCTGCTATTTGTAAAGAGGTATCTGAATCTAAAAAAAAAAAGGCTCAAAGGTGTGCTAACTAATTGATCAACATTTTGATTTTAATCAGACAAAGCTAATTAAATGAGAAATATTGATTCTTTTACAAGTCTGAAGAGAACAGCACTAATAATTTAGGTGCTTGTCCCTGGTCTTAAATAATGCATATTGAAACAAATGCAGTATATTTTTACCTCCTGTAAATTATCTGGGAAAGAATCTACTCAGAAGTATATGCATATATATTTTTGGATATAACCTACTTGAATAGTTTTGATGAAAGTTTGACAAACAGAGCATCGTCTGTGTGAATTGCTAATGAGACAGCATCCTTTATAGAGTATTTTTCCCTGTAAGCAAAGAACAGCTGCAGTAGGGATGGCATCCTTAATGTACAGTGCCTTGCAAAAGTATTCAACGCCTTTGAACTTTTCCACCTTTTGCTCCATTTCAAGCTTCAAACATAAAAATATTAATTTTTATTTTCTTTTTTTTTTAAGAATAAATTTATTGTTAAAGATTTGTGATTTATTTTTTATGTATTTAACATATCTTGGAATGATGATTAGTGACATTTAAAGCATAAATGTCTTTAACGTAATATTTTTCACAGGATTTTGCCAAAAAGCACGTAAATGCTGCAGAGAATGTGTTCACCAAGTAGTTGGAGTTACAACAGTACATGAATGCTACATGGAAGGGGACATCTCTCCAGCACTGCTTCAAGCTGTCAATCGCGTTTCCCAGCCCCATCTGAATGTAAAAAAAATAATAATCCTGAAACTGAAAAAGGAATTTGAAACAAAACTGAAAGAAATGGATTTGAATCTAAAAATATTAGATTTAAAATTGCAATAAAGAAAAGAAAAAGTGTAAGAAAAATACTGCACTGAATTTAGATTCAATTCCTATAATTTTATTTTTGCTTTTTTTTAGTTTCTCACATTATAAGGTAAAAATTTGACATTAAATATCAAATTAGATTTGATAGGTTTCAACTTTAATTTTTTCAGTTTCAACTAAGGTTTAGAAGTTTAGAAATATTTGACCCCTTTCTGACTCCATACACCACCTTATCTCTTACTACAATATAAAGGACCATAATATAATCATCCTTTCTTCTCACATCACCAAAGCTTTGATCCTCAATTCCCTTTCCACCCCTCATCAACTTGTCACTCAATATAGAGACCATTTGCAACGCTTTTTTAACTGTTTAGCTTCAGTAAAAACCTGTTGTGTTAACTTTTTCTATATTGCTCCATTGCTATATCCATTAACTCAAGTCCTTGAAGGCAGATGGACGACAACTTGTGAGAAAACCTGCTTTACAATTCACAGGGACATGTACGGGGTTCATATAGCACAGTACAAAGATTTTATTACTAAAACTAAATCATTTTACTATTCTGGTTTGATCTGTTCGATTGAAGGTAATTCTAAAACTGTGTTTTTACTGCTTAAAATATTCTTCAACCTCAGGACTGTTTTTCTTCAAATCTGTTTACAACAGAAACCTGTATTTGTATGATGCAGTTCTTTGTTCAAAAAAATTCATTTGGTCCACGAGTATATCTCATTTGTTCCCTGCTTCCGCATTGTTGATTACTTTCCTTTTTTGCTAGGCAAGTTCCACATGTCAACTTCCAAATCCTTCAGACATTTCAAAACCTAAATTCCAACCTTCCCTGTAAGCAAACTATGCATATATCTTATACCTACAGCTCTGGTTAAATCCATCTCTCCTCCCTTTTATACAGCCATCATACACTAATCACTTACCACTGGAGCCGTTCCCATCCTATTAAAGACTGCAGTTATTATCCCTGTAGTGAAAAAATATGGATCAGATCCGTACAATTAAAATAACCTTAGACCCATCTCCAAGCTACCATCTGAAAAACAGTTTATATTCAACTTCATTCTCATTTAATCCACAATAAACTCTATAAACAATTGCAGTTGTTTCCCTTCCCATCACAACACTGAAACTACTCTTATAAAAATCGCACAAGACCTCCTGATGGCAGCTGACTGATTTACTCTCCATACTGCGACCTTTTACACCATCTCCAATACTATTCTCCTAAACAGATTATCTTTGATTGGCATCTCTCATACCTCCTTAGACTGGTTTTATTCCTACATTAGTGGTATCAATCAGTCTGTCCAACTCATACATTCAGATCCTGTCCCTTCCCTGTGACTTCTGGTGTACCTCAGGGCTCCGTCCTTAGTCCTCTGCTCTTTATAATTTATCTTCTTCCCCTTGGCAATATTTTAGGGAAGTTTAACATTAACTTTTATTACTATCCGTACGGCACCCAGCTCTAACTACTGTATCTAGCAGTCTGTCTGAAATACTACCAGTTTCCTAAAGTTAAACTCGGTCTGCATATTTCCACCTTCCCTCTTCGCTCACTGCATATTGTTGGTTTCCGTATTGATTCTTGCAACTCCCTTCTGTCTGGTCTCCCACCGAAAAAATGTTCATAAGCTCCAACTAGTCCAGAACTCAGCTGCTCAGATCATTACAGGAAAATGTCATTATATCGCATTTCCCATGTTTTACAGAAATTTTTTTGACCCCTGGTCAAAATCATAATTCAATTCAAAATTATTCCTTTTATATTCACTGTAATTTACAATCTCACCCCACCTTACTAATCAGATCTCCTTCATGTCCTCTCATCCCTCAGATCTTCCTCCTCAACTCATCCCTCTGTTTCCTTATTCTGCCTCAGCACCTTTGGGAGCAGAGCTTTCACTCACTCTGCCCAAAAACTCTGAACTTCCCTCCCATCACACATCAGTAATATTGACACTCTACATCTGTTTAAATCCAAACTCAATACACACCTTTTTCAAGCCTACATATTCTTTGTGATTTTAAACTTTTATCGATGATGCTTTACGTATCATTGTTGTTTTTAACCTCATTTGTAAAGTGACCTTGAGTGTTTTGAAAGGCGCTAAATTTTTTTTAATTATCATTCACCACATTAAGTAGTTCTATGCTATTTCCCGCATTTTAATTGTCCATAATAAGTGCAGAAGCTCAAGCTCTGTTTACACTTAGAGTACTTTCATCTCTCCAGGAAACACTTTGTTAAACACCCTGAGCTATTTCTGACACCACCCTGGTCTTCATGTATTTTCTCCAACCCTCTCAACCCTCTTTGTCCCTGTGGTCATTTGTATTCATTCACTTTCATTTGCTGTCACCCCCACATCATTTGCAGTATCCTCGCTGCTCCCCTCACGCTTGGCAAGCTGTTCTGCTACTTTTCTGGCCTCACTTCTCCCGCCCTGCCCATTTCCTCTCATCATGGCTGGCTGGTTCCTCACAGCACAGTGTCACTCACTAAATAACAACTCTAACTGTCCTCCAAAACAAGCATGCCAGAACCTGCAACACTATTTAGCAGACAGAGAGGATGTTACAGTGGATTCAGTGGATCAGTCCCTGTTGAGCTTTTTATTGCTTCTTTTTCCCCTGGCAATAAACCCCAAAGATTTCCACAGGATTTTAGCTTAATAGGCCATTATTCAGCCTTGATGAACATTGATTTTGAGTGGGCATGTTGTACATTAGCATTATTGCTCCTTTTTTCCAAGTGCTTCTTTACAGATTTGATTCATTAGAGATACTGTTTGACATTTACACTCAAAAATACAGTTCCAGAAATCAGAGCAATTATTTTAGAATGTATCACATTTGATATTACCAATACTGCTTGATTGCTATTTTGGTCGACAGGAATCTATTCATCGATCTGCCAAAATGCATGTTTTTTTTTTAGCCTGCAGGGAGGAAGGGTGTGACCTTTTACCATCAACTGATTGGGGACCAGGCCACTGTTTCGTTTAAGGAATTGCTACTGCTGTTCAAGCTTGCAAATCATCCTGGAAACATTGTCAGTAAGCCTTAGGTACTAACTGCCTAGTAGAACAGCTAATTGTAAAATGTATGCAGAACATGTGATATATACGGTATATAAAGCAAGTGTTAGATATAAGATAAAGATAAATTAATAGATGAGATAGGAGCCAACAAAACACCCTTTGGTCGTGGAGTTTTGGAACTAATAAGAAACAATCATGTTGTTTACCAAAATAAATGTAAAGGCTGAGGGGAAATCGTTTTGCTTTCAGGTGACATTTTGTGCTGTTGTTCCTAAGATGGTACTTGTGATACACTGTTATTTTATTTTCTGCAAGGCTGCTGTTTGCAGCACATCATAGAAATGTAAGCTGTTTTCAGCCTCTTGGGGAATGTGGAAATTTTGAGATCATTATTTCGTGTATGAAGCCCTTAGGAAGTGCTGATAAATAACATTTTACGCATGGTTTGTTGTCTCTAGAACACCCCCTTCCAGCCTCAAAAATAAAAATGATTCTGTATTTGCAGTGATACATTCTTAAATTAAACCCTCTCACAAGTATAGACATTTTGAATAACCTCCGAAATAAAAGGAAACACTAGCACTGCTTGATAATGGGAAATAATAAATTGCCATTTTAATGCAGTAGCATCTAGGATTCGCTGTTTGATGTAGTTGTTGTCGTTGGTTTACAAAGGTCTAAATAGGGCAGAATCTGCACATCGTGCACAAGGGCTTAAACATCCATATAAATGTCAATTTTAGCAGAAGGGGGACAGCTTGCCTCTACATGGATGGAAAGTTTTGCTGTCAACATCTTACAGATAATTTTTGAACAGCTGCTGCCATCTGTTGGTCAAAGTTAGAAGTTAAACCAAGACATTTCTGATGTATTATTTTCACTTTTTATAAAGATGGGATTGCAAAGTTGAATAAAATCCATGCTTACTATCATGTTACAACCATAATGTTGAAATCATATTTCAACATTATGCTCTTCAGTGTTACCACAGCCGGCTGATTAAACAAACCAAACCTCATCTTTCAGTAAATTCACTAGCCTTCATGCCTTGAAAAAGATTAATAAAGAAAGAAGTAACAAATATAGAGGAGAAGAAAAAATGAGAAATTCAAGACTGTATAAAAAATATAAATGTGTAAATTAAGACATAGAAGTTTGATTTGCAATTTAACATTTGCTATGAATCCATTGTTGTTCTTGAGCATCAAATTTAGTTGCTCTTTGTTCAAAAATTCAAAAAATATCTTAGTTGAAATTCAATGATTATTTTTCTAATTTCCTTTTTTTCTCCAGTATTAGACAAAACCTTTCTGTATGCTTTGAAAATCATTTCCCTTTTGTATCCTTAGTCCTTTTTCCAAGTAGTTTTCTTTCACTCAGCAACCCTGTGCTCTTTTCATTGTATTGTGCCAGAAGAGGATCATCAAGGTCTCAGTTTCCTCTTCAGGGACCTTTTTCAATAAGAAATCTTTCTCACCTCTTCCATGTGGTGTTTTATCTCCTGCTGGGTGGTAGAAAACATTGCTGTATTGAATCCTGATCACTCAGAACCTAAAGTAGACACATTTTCCAGGAAATGGGTGATAAACACATTAGTATGATTTATTAAACTTCGAATTTTTAGATCAGCTTGACTGAAGAAATGCAAACTAAATAATAACTTACCTTTAAAATAAGAATAGTTTTGAAGGTTTGTGGAATGAAATGGGTAAAACAAAACTGAGACTTTACAGCATAATTTTCTTTAGAAGAAAATATATGTTTCAAGTGGCGTAATGATAAAAAGCTACTTGAAGTTTTATTAGCCCCCCAATTATTACTACAATCTGTATTATCTTTTTTAAATTCAAAATTTGTGCAAAATTTTAGTTGTAACAACTCAAATTTCTTAAAATTCTCCAAACTTTCTTTTTTTCTAATCTGTGGCAGATTCAATATAACTTACATCTGTATATATATTTATAGTATATATATGTAATTATCCTTTTTTTTTTTTTTCATTTTAACTGTTTTGGATTTCTGTTTTTAGGACATGTAATTACTTCCCCTGTTTTGCTGAAGCTGCACTGTAGCACACTTGTTCTCACTGATGCCTTGCTATTGGAAGCTCCTGGGGTTGTATCCCAGCTGGAATCTTGCTCCTCTCATACCAGTGATCCCCCAGGGTAAGCAACCAGCAATCCCGCCTGGACTGCTGGAAGGCTGCTGCATCATAAATCCACAATCAATGTTTTTCTGATGATGTTCAGATCTATTTCCCCAGAAAAATAAACCAGTGACACAGGATGGATGGATGTAGGGATAGATAGACAGAGAGGGATATTTTAAGGACATTTTAATTAATATTAAAGATGTCAGTGTTCCTAAAAATCTTTTTTTCCTGTTTAAAAGTTGGC
The DNA here is from genome assembly GCF_016077235.1 of Cyprinodon tularosa. NCBI lineage: Eukaryota > Metazoa > Chordata > Actinopteri > Cyprinodontiformes > Cyprinodontidae > Cyprinodon > Cyprinodon tularosa. The sequence continues at coordinate 1,144,650 of NW_024038541.1, read as the reverse complement.
TTAAAGGTGGTCAAGAATATTTACGTAAATAAGTTGTTTGCTGTGTAGATTTAGTAAAAGAAACACTTTAAAAAGTTGAAAACTTAATTGATTCATTATGGGATATTTTTGTATGTTCACTTTTCAGAGAGCCTGAGGTTGCAAGTAATTTCTTACTTTTAAAACATTAGAAATGCCCACAATAATACCTCGATTTAAAAAAAAACAAAAACATTTTTATTAGTTAAATTGAATGGATTTATGACATGTTGGAAGTGTTCCTGAGTGGTGTGACAACTTTCCAGGGATGGAGCCAGTTACAATCATTGACTTTAAAAAAAAATATATATATATATACGGTATATATATATATATATATATATATATATATATATATATATATATATATATATATATATATATATATATATTTATGTGAAAATCTGACCATGTCATCATATTTAAATAGTATGGGCAATTAACAGATATAAGTTTGACAAATAAATGAATCCTTCTCTTGTGTTCTAGGTTGAAACTCAAATAGTTCCAGCTATTAACGTGGGTACACATGATAGATATGTACAAGAAAAAGTTGAAAAAAAAAAAGGTGACCACATGGCTGCTGAGAACACTGAACCGCAGCATAAAGGCACAACCCAAGACAAAAATGGGCAGCATCAAAGTTCTGTGGTCAGGTTTGCATAGTTCTGTGAGGATGAGGAAACCTGTAGCTGGGAGACTTAGCAAGGTAAGTAAAAGTGAGTTGTGGTGAGCCCAGTCTGCTCCTGATATCAGAGGAAAATCCACTTGTGACTCAAACTTTGGTCTGCCTGTTGATTGTTCAAACTATTATTTGAAGCCATGCCATATAGTACATTTTTCCTCAGTCCACAACATTTTCCTAAAGGAAGAACCCAAGGATTTGAAGTATTTCTTAACGCTGTGGAAAATAGTAGTTTCTTCCTTCATCATGATCTTTAGTTCATAGAGTCTCTGTCAGATTCAAGTCAGGACTGAAGATTTTATGGCTCTAAAATACGATATTTATCATTTTAAAGGTAAATTTTTAATCTTGTACATAATTATTAATGGTTAAAATTTGTTTTGAAGTTTTATATATTTTTAGTGTCTTTGGTTTGGCCTTTATTTGTGTTGCTGTAATCCTTGTTAAAAAAAAAAAAAAACTCATACATTGTGCAGTAAACCTAAAAATTACTCAAGAAAAATGAACTACTGTACGTCAAGCTGAAACTAAATACTGTACACCATCCTATCTTCTTATACATGAAGTTCTTAAAGATGTCCACCTGAGGGAGACAGAGCTGCATCAGGACATTTGATATTTAATGTCTGTAATTGATTTTAAGGCCTGCAGTAACCCGCAGTCATACTCACCTGTTAAGTGATACTTGTTAAAATTCAATTTCCAGTGATTCATATCCTCAATGTGGTATTAAAGTGTGATTCACTTTGTTCCTTTTCATCAGCCTCACCCTTCATATGTCTATGCAATGTAAGTAGTAACTATAGCAACAGTATATGTAGTAAATCTTAGTCATCCTTGACAGCCCTTATGATCGAACCCTGCCAGTGTTGAACCAGGCTTCAGGCTGTGCTCACTGAGGTGATGGCAAGCTGTGTTCTGCCTAAGAGAGCGGCCCAATCTGTTGGGATTAAACAATTTTGCACAAAGCTTGTGGAATAAATCCATAAAGGTTTCATGTAATATTTGATTAGACACTGGCACTGCCAGGGTTTTTGTTTAGCTTGCAAAACAAATACCTGAGTGGTGTTTGGAAAGTTAGATGATCTGCTTTTCTAATGAGTATAACTATTATAGAACAATACATTTTTCTGTCATTTAACATATATAATAACACAGCTAGGGGAAGTAATCTTTGTTTTTCAATCCAAAGCACCAAAAGGTCTCTTCTTCTATATTTCCATTGTGCAGCTATGTTGTATAGTGATCTACTTCACTTTTTTTCTGCAGATTGGCTTTTCTCTTCTTTTGTTCTTCCAGCCTTCAGTTCTTGACTAATCCACTTGGCCGTCTCCATTTATGTTGCCCTTGGTAACCAGGGGGAAATGTTCATGGACGTCATGCTCAGCAACAAGCGGTAGTTATGAGAAATGTTTGATAAAGCAAAGGAGAAGGAGAGTAAACTGAACAGGAAGCAGAGGAAATATAGAAGTGTGGACAGGAAGTGAAAGAAAACAGTATAATGTCTAAAAATGGCCCTATAACAGGAGAATTTAATGACTATGAAAGACAGGTGATAATTTTGGCAGCAACATCAATGTTTTAATGTAGCATTTTGGTGCGATTATGCCGACAAACAAATTGGCTAAAAAAGAAGATCCATCCATCTGTTATAAAATTCCATTATACAAACTACTGTATGACTCTATGATCAGTTGTTTTTTTTTTGGGTTTACAACTGGTGAAGGCTGTGTCTAGCATATTTCTGTGTAGCTTATCCAAGTGACAGTTGTATGAAAGATGATTGCCAACAGTGACTCACTCTTTATGCAGATTAGAGACTCACATGAATCTCTCTTTGCAGGTTCTCCTTTGATGTTCTCCTTTAGTGACACTGAGGGTCTTGTCATACTCACCTTTCTCAGCCATTAACAAGAATCACAATCAGTCCACCTGTTTTATCATGCTGTAGAATCACAAATATAGCTTTAAGGTAAACTCCAACAGGATTTCCACATTATGCCCAGTGTTTACAAATGCTGCTTTAACAATGAGAAACACCCCCTTGGATCAAATATAACTATAGTTATCCAGTAGTAATAATAGATCAATGTATAGACTTTAGGCCATTCTTGTGTAAAACAAAGATGAATACACCAGTATCACCACAGGCCCACTGTTAAGTATGGTGGAGGATCTTTAATTTCTTGGGTCTGTTTGACACTAATAAAATATGTATAAAAATTTAAATGTAATGCTTCATCAGGGTAATGATAAATGTATAAAAAAAATCAGCACTAAAATATACCACTTAGATATTATGTCAGCCTTTGTCCTCAGACTTTAATTCTTGACTGCCTGTAGGTGGAGCTGAAGAGAGGAGAGCGCAGTGAGACAATCCTGTACTTTGGATAGGCTCTGTCTTTTTAAATTAAATCCTAAATCGAATGGAACAGAATAGCAGTGCAAGCAAATGCAGCTGCAATGGCTTTGCTAACCTGTTTCTTTTATTTTTTTAATGAACAGCAGGGAATCCATTATTGTTCTTCGTGCACATGCAAAATGACCAATAAAGACTTGTAAAATTAAACTAAATAAATATGACACTAGCTACTAAGTAGTGTTGTAATTTTAAAATGGATTTGGAAATACCAATAATTCTGTGATCAAGGATTTTCTGTTCTTGGAATTAAATTAATTAAATTTAAAGACTTTTTTTTTTAATGTCCTATGTAGCTGTATTAACATTATGTTTTCCAGGAAGCAGCAAGGATGGAGGCATCTTTAATTTCAAAGGTCTCTACAATATTGCCAGTATATCTCATTGCATTCTATACTGCGTTATAAAATAATTGTTTTTTGTAGTTAGTTAACTCCAAAGTGTTTTGCTGGATCAGTTTGGTTTTCATTTCAGATATTATTTGAATTTGTTGCAGGATAATCTACTTAAGTTTGACTCAATATTATGTAACAGCACATTTAACTGGCATGTAGTTGCGGGCAGTGGGCTCCCAGACTGAATATTGTCATATTTTTTCCAGTTGGCTTCTTTTCCCTTTGCATTTCACACATTCTTGCTGTGATATTATGTAAACACAAGTGACAACCAATAAACGTTAGTAAGATACAGTTAAAAATGCAACTCTTGATGTTTGTTTGCATGTTTACTTCTAATGGAAAATATATCTTAGTTAAAACATCATGTGGTGTGTGTTCCTCTCTTTGATATAGCCTCTAAATATGCTGTTTGTTTAATTTCACAAATATCTTAAGACTCTACTCCCTCATTATTTATTGATAAAACAGTACGGTAAGCTAAAAAACAGGCTTGGAGATGTTACACCCAGAATAAGGATTTGTTGGATATTGGTGGGTGCCACTTTTAATATTACAGACTCTTACTTGTGCATCAAAGTTGTAAATCAGGCAGGAACATCTCCCCATGCCTTAAACATGAGCTGGTTTTACATATTAGGAGCTGTCCTCCAAAAAGTCACTGAGCCTGGACACATTCCTTGACTCCCCAGTTTGTGGGGTAAAACAGGAGGAGGGGAAGTGCCTCGGAAGCTCATTTCCCACTGACATCAGCTGAACCACTTAATGCTTTCGGATGTGATTATTTGAACACTCCGAGCTACATTTGTGAACACAAACATAAGTAAATTACAGTGCATTAACATTATTATGAGCATGTAAACATCAGAGCTGATGGCATAGAGGTCATTTCATATCACCACTGTGCTGTGAGGGAAAGGAGTGCATTAGTCTTGTTTCCATAAAGCTTAGGAATGCAAATGGTATGTGGAGAGATGATGTGTTATGTTTTGAAATCGGTATTTTCAGTTCTTCCTGAAATGCTATCATTGGGGAGTTTCTCTTTCTCATCAAGCAAAAGGATGACCTAAAAAAGACATATAGCTGCTATTTAATGCAATTGGAAAGAATAGTGAAACATCGCCCTTCAGGTTGCGTTTCAAAAGTAATTTAATAGATAAAAAAAGACTTAAATTATTGAAAAAAATGTCTCTTCTGTATTTTTCTATTTAAATTGTACAAAAAGATCCAAAAGGATATTTGGAGAATAAAGGTATTATATTATTTGTTACGTAATAATAATCACAGCATTCTGTTATTTTTTTTTGTTGTATGCAATGATAATATTATTAAATATATTGTATATAATACCAAAGTAACATTCTCACAAAGGTTCTCATTCATAAAACAAAAATCTGTTTAATCAACTTTTCGGCTTGCTTGTTCATCATAATTCTTTCCAAATACTCATGTCTTCCCTTCAATATTTTATTGTGGAGTGGAACTTGCGCAGTTTGGTTGCTGTTCTTGTTCCACTGGCTCTGCGTCACTGAGAAAACCCCTCTCAACATTTACATTGTGTGTGGGAAGTGCAAAGACAAACTGCAATCTTCAGTCATCCTGAGTTGTATTGGTTTTGGGCTTTGGTCCATGTCTCAGGGAACCTGACCATTTTCCTGAGTTTACGAATGAACTAAGTCAACATGCACTGCTTCTTTGTATATTTCTAGGTCAATTACACCTACAGGATCTATGGTACAATACCCTTTCCATACACAGAAAAACATAGGTCAGCTTTGTACACAGTGTGCTCCTCTCCCCAGTTTTTCTGACTGGGATGGTATGAGGAAGTTTTTTTTAGGTTATCTTTAAGGTATTAGTTGCCTGTTGACATGTTGTAAACATCAGCAGTGACGCTGCTGATGCTGGGCTGCTGTTCTGCCTGAGAGCAGAGAAGAACTACCAGCACAGCAGAAGGTCAGCAATGACATCACACCAAAAAAGGGCTTTCATATTCGATGAATCGCACCAGTCAACAATTATATGCTCTATGCGCATGTAAAAAACGAGGAAAACTGGACAGTTTCATTAATTTTTAATTTTACTCTCAGACAGAATATGAAAAATTGTAGCTCACTTGCAAATAGTATTATGTTAAAGCAAACCTCAATAAATAAAGTGCACTTTTAGTCTGAAACAATTACAAAATTAAAGGACTTTCCTGGTGTGATTAGAATTAAACCATGTTTTTTTCACAACATTGTTATTCAGTGTCTCCACATCGCAGCCACTGAAAATCATTGTTTGACATTAAAGGCAGTTCAAGCAGTGACTTTCTGCTTCAGTTTTGTACAAAATGATACTGGAGTGACAACTGTGATTTCATATATATATTGTGCAGCTCAGCTTGAAAAAAAATAATTTATGTTGGTTAAAATAAGAAATAAAAAATAAACAAAAAATGTTTGGTCACTGAAAGAACAAGGCTGTAGTTAGGCTGTAATTACTTTAAGCACTAAAAGATGTAAGATCATTATTCAAAGCATTTCTTCCTTTTCTGTAGTTTACAGAAAGTTGACATTTTTAAGTATCTTGAGAATATTATACTTGTGATTGGCGCAGTTGGAGTGATGAATATAGCTAATTAAATGACCTCAAGATTGTATGATTTTGAAATTTTTTGAAACAAATTGAAATTTAAAAGAGTAAAAAGAGCAAATAAGCCATGATATATTCAGCCTTCCTGTTATCTGCTTTATGTCCTACTCTCTTCTTTTATCTTGGACCTATATGAGCTGCAAGCATGTCTCAACATGTAAAGCAGGCTCCTTAATAGCTTATTGCATCTCTGTTCTTTGTCTTTCCTGTAGTAAGCCAACTACTACTCCAAAGACTTTAGTCACTATAACCTGGTAGAGTTTGGTTTAATATATTCTCTGATCAGGAGCATGTAGGATTTGTGAGTTTTCAACGTTTACTGTTTACTGTCTGTTTCTCTGATTTGTTTTCCCACAAGGTAATCTTTTAAATTCAAGTCCCCTCAGTGACGATTGGGAAATCAATTCAAAGGGGAAAAAAAAGGTGGAAATAATGTTTTGACGGGTGCTATTTGACTTAGACTGGACTTGGACAAACTTTATTGTAATTTTTTTATACAGGGTGTATGCAAAATGATGTGATTGTGGAGTTTATAAGATTTAGATGATGAGAACCTTGAAAATGCTTTCAGACACAATAAAAGCATCTCAAAACACCCTGAAAGGGAGCGACAGAAGTGATGGTTCGATGCCACTTTACCTCTGGTAGGGATTTTGCATATGTTCTTGTTTTCTGCACTGTGTGCAAATTTATATTCAAATGAAATGCTCATTTGTTCACATACAGGAAGTAATTTCCCAACAAAAGGAATCATTCCACCAACTGAGTCTAAATGTAACAACTTTACTTAACTGCACTCAGTTTGAAAAAATGCTTATAAAGATGAATCTACCTCATACATATATGTATACAATCTTTTCTGCAGACTGTCGCTCATGCGCACCATCTCTCCCTCCCTCCATATTCCTGCCGGCTTCCCCTCTCTCTGCGTACTCACACACTGTCGCTCTCTTTTCCTCACTCCCTCTCTCTCTCAAACACTCACACATGCTCACGCTCTGCTCAGCTCTAAAGGAGCAGTAGCTTATAAGCTGGCTGCAGTCAGTAGTCATTCTCTTATGGTAGCGAGAGAAGGGAGGGAAAGAGAATTTGCTTGACTGAGGGAACCAGAGCTCTGCTGACCTAACTGGACTTGTCCATATTTCTCTCTGCTTTTTTTAAATTTTATTTCCTTTTTCTTTTTTTTCTTTTTTCTGGCTAACCCACATGTGCCCCTATAGAATTTTACCATGCAGCTCTGGGATCAAATAGACTGAATTAGCAAAGTTGAACTCATCCTGGGATTTCTGCTCCTGGATTGGGAGGAGTTCTTCTGCATGTTTGGAGGATAGAGGGCTGGAATGGAATTCCCATCTACTTTGCATCCTTTGGTGTTTTTTCCTCCTGCCTTCGTCTTCTCTCTTACACTTTTACTGCAGACATCCAGTGTTGTGCAGACAAAGGCAGCTTGCTGCTGTGCCTTTTTTTTGTTCATGGAGAATAAGGGTGGACAGGGAGGTCCTCATCTCTTTTAATTCATCTAGTTTTGCGAAAGGAAGATGCCAGTCTGAGAAATTACCTGCAGATTTGCTTTTTTTTTTTTTTTACCTCATCAGAGTGTAAACTTGGACTTTTGGATTACTGCTATTTTCAGATTTGCCACAGATCTTCTTCGTAGAAAGTGCTACCTGTAGCACTGAATTTACCTTATCTTTGACATTTTTCTCAACCATACTCACATCTAATCCACATTGCTTCTGGTGGAGGCCGTGGTGGTGAAGCCGGGGTAGGCATGGCGCAGCAGGGAGGCACAGGGGTGGCCCACCAGGACACCCTGGCAGTGCCCCCTATGCCCAAACACTCCGGCCTGAATGAAGACCTGGTGAAGATCCTACGGGAGAATCTGCTGCAACCAGAGAGGCCGCGGGGACACCGGCGCTCACCGTCCTCCATCTCCCCGCGCCTCTCTCCCCGCAACTCGCCAAGACTGCTGCGACGCATGTTGCTCAACAACAACATTCACAAGCAGAGGCGCTTCACTGTCGCACATACATGGTGAGGGTTATATGTCCAGCACTGTGTTCGCATACAGAGCGCTTTTAATCTCAGGGGTTTCCTTTTGGCCATAACAGGTTTTAGCTGCACACAGTGCAAACCTGCAAGCTTGAACTTTGTTTGTTTAATGTTCTGTCATAGGGAAGTTGCAGTGCAGTAACCCCATGAGTCATTAAACTTTGTTTGCTGTATAACTTGAACCCTGGGAGAAACGGAAGACGCATGTGTTAGCAAATACCCCTTCTAAATTCCCTTTTGTGAAATCACCTTGGAAACCCTCTTCTCGCCTTTAGATAATGAGTTTCTGCTTGGCTCTTTCTCACTTTGCAGCTTCGTTTCTGTTCCAGTGTCTCTCCCTCTCTCTCCTCTGTATGGCTATTAGCCATTCTTACTCTTCTTTCCTTATTATCATCTATCCCTGTTCCCCATGCCTTTACTTTATCTGCAGTTATGGTCTTGTAAAAAAATAAAAATAATAAAATTGGCAATAATGTAAAAAATCTAACCTATTATGTCAAGTATAGAAGCCCACTTGCTTTGGTTTTCTTTCCACACCTCACTTGCCTGCATTTTTTGACTATTAATTAATCTTCTATTCCTGTCTGTCGCCCCCACGTCATACCCTTTCTTCGAGTAATATCTTTTCCTTTCTGCACCTTTCCTCTCCTCCCAGCTCTCATTTTCTGCTTCTAACTGATGATATCTCCTCCCTCTTCTCCCCAAGACTTCCCTTTCCATCATCATCCTTGTTCATTTTTCATCACCTTTTCTCCTCAATTTTTACCCCCCCATCATGGCATTCGTTTCACATACATCATCTGTCCCACTTCTGCCCCCAGAAGAAGACCTCTTCATATTGGCATGTGAATCAGGCATTTGCAATTCAAAAAATCCTATCTTTACAAACACATCAGGACCTCAGCTATTCCAGCACAGTTATCAGATGAAAATGTACTGTAATTGGTAATTAGGTCCAAATCACAAATATTGCAGTTTAATAATAAAGGCAATGAACATATCAGTTCATATAGTGCCAGTTCCTAACTCAAAGCACTTTACAAAACAATCAAATTATAAAGACAGACTGGTTAAAGGTTTTCTGTCTAAGTCAATTCATTAACTTGAAGTGGCTTGGGTTTTTTTTGTTTTGTTTTGTTTTCTGGGGCTTTGCAGCATGTAGGAGAGTGTCGTAATGGAAGCTTCCTAAATTTTACACTGTCATTTTTAAACCACAGACCAGATTATTTTATTAGGAGTTGAGGTTACAGCCAAACAGATTTCCATATTTGACTGTGCCTATGCTTAAAGATCCATAGGTTGCTTCTTTCCCAATCATTCCATTGTACTGTAGCTTTGGCTGTATGTTAAGGGTCACTGTCTGCTGGAAGGTTAATCTCCACCTCAGTCCTCCGTCATTTACAGCTTCTAACAGACCTTTGTTCATTATTACCCTGTGTTTAGGTACACCCAACTTCCCATAAACTCATGTTACCAGTCCATGCTGAAAAAAGCTTCCCCAAAGCATGTACCTGCTACTTCTATGTTTCACAGTGTGGATGGCATGACTGGGGTTATGTGTTGTCTTAGATTGCTGCAACTTGTAGAGGCTTTCTATGTTGGTTAAAAAGCTCCATTTTCGTTTTTTTTTTCTGACCTGAACCTGTTTTAAATCATTTTTGTTTCCCCTATATGTTTTGTGAAAAGCTTAAACCAGCATAATTTACCTCTTTCTTAACAATAGTTATCTTCTAGCAAAGGTAAAGAATAACGTAAAAAAAAAAGTTAAATTCAACCCTAAAAGAAAGAAAAAATGAAAAGGAAATTGAATGTCAAATGAAAACATAAGACCACCAGCAAAATATAGATTTTTGCGATTTGATCCTGCGATCTGAATGTTGTTTTTTTTTTTGTCATATGATATTAATAGTATTCATCAGGAAAAGAAAACATTACCTACACCTTCAGCTGTGACTGTGATATTTTACACTAGGCACCAATATAGCAGCGAAAAAATTCTCACAGGAGTAATTTTTTTGGGTTATTGGCCATTTTCATACATGCCAGCCTTCTGTCTGAATACGGATGTATCTTAGTCTCAGTCATTTTTCCTGTTTAGTTATGTTTCCTTATCTTTTTATATTCAATTGCATCCTTATATTTTTTTACTGCATTCAGCTCCAAATTTCTGGGGTATTTGAGGATTTTTATCTTTACTATAAAATAGCTAAAAACATAAAAACTAATAAAAGACCTGATAAATTTATACATAATATGAATATAACTGTAAATACACAAATGATCCACTTCAGAAAAAAAAGGCAGTTAATTGCTCTTTCAAAGATATGTTATTAAAATTTTCCCATTTAGATAATTGCATGCTTAGTTTTATATTAATTATTTACATATATCATCTTGCTAGAATAAAAATTTGAAATCTAAATATTTTTGTGGGATGAATGTTTTTGTTTATCTGTTGGAATTTGAAAGACCGATAGATAACGTTCCATCTGCCATGTTTTCTGAAGTTAACACGTATTTACTTTCCTTCCCTGAATTGAAATCTGTTTAGTTTAACCCTAACTTGATCTTCATAAAGAAATTACCTTTGTCCTTGAAACATAAGGGCCGTTATCCATATGTATATGCAACACATGTCAGTGGTCAGGAGTGGAGATGTACTATAACACCTGCCCGAAGAAACTTGTATTATAATATTTTTCTAATGGTTGTTGCAAAAAGGACAATATATGAGAGAGGGCACAGCAGGATGTGAGTAATAAGAAAGTAAAAAAGAGCACTTAATCAGAGTGTGACGTGGTCATGCCCTTGTGTTGTAGTGACTGAGTGAATGTCACAGAGGAATAAAGTAAGCGTAGGGGGCTTGGAGAAAATGAGCCTGTACATGTGTAAGCCAATGGTAGAAGACAGAAATAATTTGTAATAGAAGAAAGGAAAGAAAAAAAAACATGAGAAGCAGGTGAGTGGTTTGGATGTTGATAACTGCTGTGTAATTTACTCCAATCACATCCTCATTGTTTTAGAGCTGTAGGGAACACAGGTCCACCGTGGTGTAAATTTGGTGACATACAGTACACTGTCCTCAGTGGCTCCGCTCCACACTTCATTAACAAGAAAATCCTTCTCCATGGGCCGATTGGCCTGATGTACAGCTTTATGGGGTAAACGCTCTGAATACCATTCACAAATTGTTTAACAGCTCCTTTGAGAATGCTTTAGAAAAAGCATCTCCAGAGCTAATTGGCTTCTCTGGCCCTAAATATATTCATTGCAGGTAATTGTTAGCATTGACACAATGGAGATGTGTTCATTGAGAATAATGTTAAATGTGATTATGTAAATTCTATTTTCTTTAAGCTTGAGCTACATTGCTTGACGTTTAAGCCGTCATTTCATGGCTGCAAATGTCAAAGTTCTTCATAAATTTTTGTTATAGACGATCATATAAATCAAAAAGATAAACTTGGAGCTAAAGGACATAGATACATGCTGTTTACAGCCACATTTGCAATTGTGGCTGTAATTCTTTGAGGTTGTCTCTCTGCCAGTCTTTTCATATGTAGAGAATTAAATCTTTATTTGTTTTTTTGTTGTTGTTTTACTCTGCGAAAACAGACAGACACATTAAACAGTAAATATCTAGGTACATAAATTATCTACATTTTGTCAAAATCTAGGTCCAGGGCCTTCTAGCAAATACACATACTTTGATCCAAACAATACTCTTGTAGCTCTGTCTTTGAGTCATCGTTCCCTTGGTAGACAAATCTCCCTAGGGTCAAGTTCTCTGCTGTCTCTTACTGCTGCCTTGCTCCTATTTTACTGTAACATAGCACATTGTTCCACGGGTTTTCTTATGGTAAACTGCTGATCTCTGGATTCCCTCCTGAGTTACAATATTATTGGCTTCTTGGCTGCTGCTTTGATTAACGCTCTTCTTGCCTGGCCTGTCATTTGGTGGATGGCCATGTCTTGGCAGCTCTGCTGTTGTGATGTGCTTTTTTCTCTCTCAGATAATGGATTAAATAGGGATTCATAAAATGAATAAATTGATATTGTTTCCTAACCTAACTCTGCTATAACCTTCTGCACAGCTCTGTTGCCTGGTCTTCATGATACTGTTTGTTCAATAATGTTCTCTAACAACCTTCTAAGGCCTTTGTGGCCTTTTAGGCTGTGTGAGTAACTGAAACAAATTATTGTTCTAGATTGGACAGATGATCACCACTTTGGACCAATTTTGATGTATTTACTGTTTTATTAACATTTTACATAGAGAATATTGTGAATATTTTCATTTCCCATAAATCCCATATTATAATAAATCAGGAATCGTTGTTAAATTTCTTATACCCCTTTCCCACTCCCCGAAAAACCTGTTTAAACCTGGGAACAATCCGCTTTTAGTGACGGTGGGAACAGCTCTCTGATGCATTTCTTTCCGGGTGAAATGACTCGGCATGCGACCGGTGTTAAAATCGCCTCAGCTCTGATCGGCATTCAGTGGGAAAACAAAAGCCGGGTTGACCCGCTAGACTATGTGACAATATTGAACGCAACGCATAGATGTCAGCACATTGCGCCAGCCACGTCTGATTTAACAAACTGAAACAACTCCGTTTACATTTGATAAATTTGGCCCAGGACTGGTGAGACAGATTTGGAAAGATAACAGAGCGAAACAATAAAGCTACGCTGACTACGCCCTGGCTTCCTTACATGTTGCTCTCCACTGTTTAATTTCCTTATTTCTGTTGCACAAAGCTAACCCAGCATGATGGTGTCACCAGACACGCAGCTGTGGGGGGGCAGAGGCCACACAGCTTGCCAGCTATGGGTTAGACCCAGCTTTTTTTTTTTTTTTGCCAGTGGGAAGGGAGGCAAATGCCGATTGTTAGTGGGTCTACCCATGTTTGAAAAACTTGCAATAATATGCTATTTTCAGTCGGAAAGAGGCTTTGGTGAATCACAACTGACCAGGGTAGGTCAGTTATCCTAAATATAATTACATTCCTGGCTAAGCTAATAGAAGAAATCAGTTGCAGTAAGCACTTTTTAACCTGGGGAGGGCACCAACAGGTGGCTTTAGACACATTATTGGCATTTCAACTTATATAGCTTTTTCAAAATATTGCAGAGGACATGCCCATGGCACTCTAATATATCCATTTATCCATACCAAAATAGCCCTTGAAATTTTATGCACATTTAAACAAATCTAGTAGATGTGGGGAAAAAAATCATAAAAGAAGCCAAATAATTATTTTAGATTCTGTACTGTTTTCTCTCCCTAAAGTATACTTTTTTTCTTAACCAGATATAAGTCTGCGTTTACATATGCTCTTTCTCCTTCTATATCTTCTTATACATGTTTTCCTTATCCATCCTTTGCATTAAAAAAAAAAAAGACCTAAAATACACTGGAAGCTTTGAGCACTCTCTAAGCTTTTTAGTGGCAGCATACCAAGAAAGCTGAAGCTGAAAAGTCCACTGTTATGTTATTTTTTAACCTTCAAATCACAGTTCCTCACGACTGTTGTTCTATTCTCGCCTCCGGAATAACTCAGATATTATGTTTTCAACTTTCCTCCTCACCGACCCTGAGGTATTTTTAATGTTGTTGCACAACAGTGCCTGATGGTGCATTGCAACATTGCAATGTCTGTTTATGTAAGAGGAAAAGGGGAGATTTCAGCAAAAGGGGGAGAACAGGTGGCTCCAACTCGGCGATTGGAGTGTGTCTGCTATAAGTGGTCCAAGTGGGGAGCTTTAGTTAAAGGCTGGAGGTCAGAAAGAAATAATTGAAAGATTGCAGGATGGATGATACATATGGTAGATAGATGGATAGATGCAGAAATGGTGAGATGATGTGAGATAGGTTGTGTAAAAGAGTGTGGGAGTAGAGGACCTAAAGCTAAATGCGGAAATGCTAATCTAAGCAGAACATTGCTTCACTTTTAACTTGGTTATATCATAGCTTTAGAGTCGTATGTCTGTATTGGTTTCAGTGTTATCTCTTTTTTTTTTTTTACATGTATTAATGCAGCTAATAAACTCCCTACAGTCAATGTAAGTCAAAGTACCTTATTTATGCATGTTAATGTTTTTGTATCCCCAAAGCTCATTCATTCACACACACATTTATATGCCGATGCCGGTAAGCTACATTGCATTTATTAATAGCATGTTTTAGGGTCTGTATAGTCCAGTTCAGGATTATTTATTTTTAAAGTAGTTGGTGATCCCATTATTGTTTGTTGCTTTAAATTTCTATTTTAATGTTAGGCTTCAGCTTTTGGTTGATATGACTCATTAATATAGTGTTTTTTTTTCCATCCCCTTTTTCTTTTATTTTGTAAATATAACTGCCTGCCCTGAGTTACCTTGTTCAGGTTCTTTCCCGTTTTCCTCCACATTGGTTTCACCTGGCCTCTGTGGGTCTTTCTTGCATCTAGAGAGTCTCTGTGATATCTTGTTCTTGGTTTCTGGTCTCATAACTAGGATTCTGAAACCTAAACTTTTTAAGTAAGAGTTTGTGCTCATAAATCTTTTTTTTTTTTTTTTTTTTTGATTTTGTGAAATTTCAGCTGATTTGAATCACAACAGTTGATTTGACAAGAAATTTCTGTTAACAATAGTGTTTCTAACAGCTGCTAAATGTATTATAGCCAAGACTGAGTTGCTAGTTATGCTTTACATAAGTTTACAAATATTTAGACATTCTGTCATCTACTTTTTTAATAATAATCATTTTGACTAGAAGATGATTAGACTAAGTAATGATTTGTCAGTTATTGTTTTTTTTTCTTCAGAGAAACAGGAGACGTCCTGCACCAGGTTGAAATATTGTGCTTCTGTATTTAAATTCGACATATTTATGACAGGTTCAGAGCAAAATGCCCTTCAGCAAAAACAACTGCTGCAGAGTCTCAAATCCTAGATGCTTTTTCTGTGTCCTGTCTTCTTTTCGGCTAATGCAAATAAAATATGTGCCGGTTGAGAAATTCTATTTCTCTTTACCCCGAAGCAAAGATTTGTTCATCAGTGTGTTCACCTGGTACAAATGAAAATCCCATACAGGATTCCACAAGAGTCCACAGCGAGTTGCCAGCCACCACTAACTGGGTTTACAGGTTGAAGAAAACCTATATTGATAGATCATTTCTCATGTATGAATTATTTTATCAGTCCAGGATAATTTTTTTAAAATATATAGGTGATTTCACTTTCCTTGGCTTACTGTAGTACGGGGATGGTGTCTCTGTTATGCGACGTTTTAAGCAGGATTCTCCTTGTTTTTAACATCCAAAGCACTCCTCTCCAGCCGGCGGAGTAGAATGCCTGTGATTTGCATACATATGAGCTTATGTGCTGTGCTGCCTCTGCACTGCTGGTGCAATCTCCACAATACATCTGCACAGTGGAGACTTTTTATTTGCAAAGAGAAAATTCCTCCCAATTAAAGGCCTGCAAATACAGCTGATACAGACTATCAGTGTTTTATCATATAACAGATTAGATAACACTGGGGATGTGATTCAGATTTGTCTTTTTGTTTTGAAGTAATGGTAGAGTCAAAGATGGATGACATGAGCTGGAAAGTGATTATGTAACTGTGTGACAGAATATGTGAAAGAAAGATGGATGAGTAAGGAGGAGGGGGTATTACATTTTGGTCATCAACACAAGATTTGATCATATTAGAGGAAAATGTTATTTTATTTAATTCTAGCTTTTCAGAATTGCTGCTATGGTCCTGTAATTCTACCCTGGGTGGAGTTATGGTATATATATCATAAGTATACATAATTCTTTATTGTTGGGGTTGTGATCACCAAGGGCGTAGGAATATGTTTACAATTGGGGGGGACACATGTCGGAAAGCTGAGATTCGTAAATATTCAACAGAAACATATCTTAAGTACGCTACTTAAAAAAAAGGCTATTTAATCTTTTACTTTATTCCTTTATAAATGTGTTTGCAAAAATAATGCATTTAAAATGTACATAATGCATTTGTTCATAAGATGTGAGCATATCACCAAACAAAATGACTGGAGTCTTTTATTAAGCAAAGGGAGATGTCTTTCAAGGGCTTCAGCCCTTGGCATATTTAGTGTCCGCATACGCACTAGAAAATCAAAACAATTCAGTAGGCCACACAAGTGCAAAGTTTGATATGTTTTATTTTGTCAAACTTGCAATAATGGTCAAAAATGAATTTATATAGGTTGACTGACAGAGGGAGCTGACAGTGTGGTGAAGAATTATGGACAGGGCGCTTTGAAGCATCTGGTTCAAAAACGCATTCTAAATCTTTGGTAGAAATCCATCTATCCTTCCATTTTCTGTTCCTTAGTGGGGTCGGGAGGTGCTGGTGCGGGGTACACTCTAGACAGGTGGCCAGTCTGTCCAGACCTTTGGTAGAAATGGCGTCTTTAATTCCAATTTGCAGTACAGAACAGAGAAAACTACAGAGTTGTCAATGTTGTGTTAATCTGTTTATAGTCTAAAAAGAGGAGCCAGCAGTTTGAGGAAATAAAGGTGCAGAAGTTAATTAGTTGGTTAATTAGTGGTTGCACAACCAATGCGACCGCCACTGCTAAGAATTAGAATTAATTCTCCCTGTGGTTAACTAACGATCAGGAGCGCGGCAGGTATAACATCTGTCCATTTCGGGGGAATCAAAACCATGCAAAAAATAAAAAATCCTCGTAAAACGCACACCCAGACCGGGCTAATTTCAACACAAGTTGTGTTAGGTGACTGTTACTCACACTGACGTTTCTCTTTAAAAAAAAATCTGAGTAAGTCCTACTGCTGTTTCAGCCTTTTAGTTGGTGGTGGCATTGTACTGAAATGAGATATATAAAAAAAAAAAACATTTTGGCTAGCGTAGCAAACGTCTAGAGAAAGTTAGCAGTTAAATATTGGATGAGTGATCAGACCAAGACTACGGAAGAGGATTAGGGCCACTGGAAAAAAAAAAGTTAAGTGATTTTTACATTTTATTTCAGTTTAATAC
Source organism: Cyprinodon tularosa (assembly GCF_016077235.1). Classification (NCBI taxonomy): domain Eukaryota; kingdom Metazoa; phylum Chordata; class Actinopteri; order Cyprinodontiformes; family Cyprinodontidae; genus Cyprinodon; species Cyprinodon tularosa. The sequence goes on along the minus strand of NW_024038541.1, from coordinate 1,127,419 downwards.
GGGGAAAAAGTCAGAATTCTGACTTTTATTTTCAGAATTAAGACTTTTTTTCTCAGAATTCTGACTTTAATCTCAGAATTCTGACTTTTATTTTCAGAAGTAAGACTTTTTTTCTCAGAATTCTGACTTTAATCTCAGAATTCTGACTTTTATTTTCAGAATTAAGACTTTTTTTCTCAGAATTTTGGATCTTAATGTAGATAGGCACCATGAAGGCAGAGATGTGGAGCACTCAGCTTCACTGACAAAGATGTGAGTTGTTTGAGATGGCCAGTGACACATTGGTGGAAAATGACAGAATTAGGCAACTTTTTACGTGCCCGAGGGGTCCCCTCATTAATGGAGGAGCAGAAGGTGATTAAAACAAGAGAGCTAGTCTCTAAAATAGACATGCCTATGGCTTGATGCTAACATGTTTGTTGTTAAACATACTTTTGTTATATTACATTTGTGTTGTGTTTTCCAAATAGTGTAGAAAATGAATGGTGGGTTTATAATGTTTACCTTTTATGAGCAGGACAGGAAGCAGAGAAGTGTAGCATTACCTCCAACTAGTTAAACTCATAATTATGAAGTTATTCAACAAATTCCTCAAGTAAAAAGGTGCAACTTTTTTATTTATTTATTTTTTTTTTTTACCAGATTTGTGGATTAATTTCAAAATTATGTATTCCTTCCAAATTTCCAAATCTGAAGAATTTTTTAAACCAATATCTACATTATTTAACATTTAGTTTATGTTTTAGCAGTACTTCCTGTTATATTTCTTTATACGTATATTTACATTTTCTTGCACAGCAAGCTCAGCAGATTTGAAATTGTGTGCTTGTGTAAACACAAGTAGTCAATCTTTACTCTAAACATATATTCTGGTTATTTTTTAGGTAGACCTTCTTGTTTTTATATATCTGTATAGTCCCCCCTCCCCCCACCAAAAAAAACTGTAAACTGATTAGAAATATTAATCATCTGTCAGATTTCTGAGAAAAAAGTCAGAATTCTGAGATTAAAGTCAGAAATCTGGGAAAAAAAGTCAGAAAAAAAGTCAAACTAAACCAATGTTAAACTAAAAAAATATTTAAAAATCAGTTAACGTTTTTCAGTGGCTCTAATCCTCTTCCTACAAGACTAAGATGCCTAAACCAAAAAGATTCAGTTTCTATATATGAAAGTGAACTGACAACAAGACGTTATAAATAAGCAATATTCATAGCAGCATTCCCGACAGACCATTTTACCTCATTAACAAGTTTCTGACTTTCTGTATCGCTGTTTCCCTCTGAGTGCTCAAACACTCAACAGTTCACAGAGGGGAGGGGGAGTACAGTGACGTAACGCTATGCTGCGCCTTCAAAATAAAAGCACGATAGCAAAAAAATTGTCAAAATCTAATATTTTGCGGTACAATTTTTGGGGGGGACATATCCACCTGGCTTTTATATTGGGGGGGACATGTCCCCCCCGCTTCCTACGCCGCTGGTGATCACATCATAGATTTGAGGATTATTTCAATAATTGATTAATCATGATTAATCTGGTGAATTGTTTCAGCCCTAGTTAAAAAAAACAGCCATGTGATTGACAAAAGTCCTAAAAAGAATCTAAAAAGAGCCTTAGAGGGCACAGTATAAGTGAAAGCAATGCCAGTTACACAGTTAAAAGTCAAATAAATAAACTGGTAAATATTTGTTCTCATAACACAACAGTCTGGCTTCATGTAAATGAGAAAGAACAGATGTGTATATATGTATATGTATGTGTATATATATTTATTTATTTATTTATTTATTTTTATTTTTTTTAACTAGGGCTGAAACAATCTTGTGTATAGACTTGCATTGAAGTTTCTTCCAGTCCTGTGTGCCAGGAATTATATCACAAATGGATCTCCTTGAAATCTGAGAATGTGAGAAATGTTCCTCACACTCCTTTTATGCCAGGTAATGGTTTTATAACATACCAGAGGTCAATTTGAAATAAATGTTTCCAGATAGCATAGGGTGTAAAGCTTATCTACAAAAAAAAGGTATTGATGTGTTGCTCATTTTGTTAATTTATTTTTCCTTGGAAATGTGAAATTCCTATAAATTGAGGTTTTCAGATTTATACATCACATTTAAGCCATGCTCCTGTGAGGCTTTATTGTCTCCAGTAATTCTCCTTCTGCTTTTCATTTTCCTCACAGCATGATCATCAATCCTGGCGCTTTGCCAGAGGTTGTCAGGCTCACATCTATTAAATGTCAGATCCTATAACGCTGTGAAAAGCTATGGTGATATACGCTGCCTCCGGTTTGTTTGTGGAGATACGAAGACCTCCTGGTTTTAAGGTTCTTGTCTCCCTGAGCCTGGACACAATTTGCTCAGCTCGCCTCATCAGGCCTGCCAGTGAGCTAAAAGAAAGGGTGTTATGTGCATTTTGATAAGCATTTGCATCCAACAGGTCCGGACACATAAAGGTGTATTTTAACCATGGAGACAGCACTTTCAGGTTTAATCAAGCAAGCAGAATTAATCTTCTCTGAAGAGGCCACAGCTGCAGTGTTTCATCAAAGGTCTTTTGATATGCTGATATGTTTTTGAGCAAAATGCCTGGAAGACAACCTGGTCTTGCTCAACATGTCCACCATTCACAAACCTGTCCTTTTAATTGTGGTTTTCAATTCTTATTTGTGCTTCTCTGATTTTATTGGAAGCCTTTTTTATTTTCAAAGAGGGTCACGCTGTTTTTTCTTTGCTTTACATCTTTGCTTCTGTCTTCAGTCTTTTTGCTTGTATCCTTCTAGTGCATACTTTGTCATATTGCACCATCCAGACCATTTGACTGATACAGAAGAAGACTTCAGTGACTTATTAGAAGGTGGCAGTATAGCCTGAGGATAGTGAGCAGTGGGAAAAAGATGTGTTACGGTAAACGTTTAATGGCCACCTGAATCTTTGTAGTGGACTTCAAATGGAATGAACTGGAAGCCACTTTAAATCTTGAAGTACTTCCATCCATAAATTCTTTTAAAGACCTGTTAAAATCATCATTAACTGACAGATGCAACTGTTTTTGATTGGATGCCTTATTTGCTGTTTGCTTTTTGGTTGTATGTGTATGCCCAATCTTGTTGTGTTGTTTTTAATTTTGCCTAGATGATATGTAGCTGTGGTTGTCTTGTCTCCTGTGGTTTTATGTTAATGTAACTTTTTAAGCCGCCTTCTTGGCCAGGACTCCCTGGAAGAAGAGTTACTTTAACTCAATGGGACTTTCCTGGTTAAATAAAGGTTAAATAAAAAAAAAAAATAAAAAAAATGGCCATAGCCTCTTTAGTATTTGTGTGTCACAGGTGTATTTGAGGTTGAAAGATCCAGTCTTAGTTTCTGTGCTTTTTTCCTGCTCTATAAGTTCTTCGGAAACACAAGAAGGCTTTACAGCTTTTTTCCTTGATTTTAAAAGGAGTCTTAGATGTAGTCTAAAGCCCTCATTATCTATTTTTTCTTGGCAAGAGTCTCATTAGCCGGAGGTGTGATCCATTAATGATGCAAAACAGTGGTAAATTCATTGGTCGTATGAGATTATAGCTGGCAGAGTCAGCAGTAATTAAAAGTCAAACCCTCTGAAGTCACATTAGAGTAGAACAGAAGTGTTTCTCAGTTCGGGTTATGGTGGGGTGTTTTAATGTCCATATATACAGACTCTATATTATACTTCTTATTTAGTTTTTGAAAGAAAAAAATATGCGGTCTAATTTTTTAGTTGACTATTGAGACATAAAAGTTGGGAAACAGAAAAAAGTATCATAGGTTAGCAGGATGAAAAGCCATTTAATTGTTTCAAAGACTGAATATTGCACTTAATAGTAAACACAACACTGGCTTCAACTGAACTTATCTGTGGTGGCCTCAGATTTAAGCCTGTTTTGTGATCGCTATGACCTGGATAACTGAAAATATACAAAGGAATGTTGGAAAAGTAACCCATCTAAATCCTCTTCCTTGGAACATTTTTATTTTTGGTATCTCAGTGTTATGGAACAACTCTATTTTAACACAAATGTTGGGGCTCTGTAGACGATTAGCTCATTTTGGTGCAGCATGTCCAAAGCTTCTTTATCTTCTCCAAATCATTTCCTCTCCACAGATTCCTAAAATGATTCCCTACCCGAACAAAAGACAGTTGCTTAAAGGCTGTTGCTTCATTTTAAATGTGTTGGTCTGTCGTTTAAAAGCTTTATGTGAGATCCTCCATCACCTAAAAATGTCCACTGGGGCAAAAACCCATACTACGGAAATATAATGATGTTCAAACTGCATCTCATAAAACATAATGTGTTGTAGGACAAAATAGCTGTTTATAAAGGGAGCTGTAAACTCCACAATAGACATGACTGCTCCCTATTGTTAAAACACAAAATCCTACAACATACAGTCCAATTTTTAAATTAATGATTTAAAAAAATGTATTTTAGAAATTCAAATAAAAAAGTGAAACTCATTTTTCAATTCATTACAAGAACAAGTCTATTATGTTTAAAAACATTCATTTCTGTAAATGTAGCTTTTTATGGCTTACAGACAGTTTTTCTAAAAGTTTGAAAAATAAGAATATGGGATCAAAAAACTGTTAAAATAGAAACATGCAGAATAATTACGCATCTCGTTTCATATTTACCTTGCTTTACCTGCTGAATAATGAAAAAGACATCTGTTGAAAACTGTCTTTTTGTCTTTTTGTCCCCACTAAACTTGCTGTAGAATCTAGCTGTTCATCTAGAATCTAGCTGTTCATCTAGAATCTAGCTGTTCATAATGTTATATTGAAGCATTTTAATGCAAAATTGAGTGAAAGGTCTAAGTTGTTCTATTTTTTGTGTGAAAGAAACGCTAAAAACCACTGGTTGCTAATTTCACTACACCAAACAGATGTAGTTATTGATACTATTTAATTTTGTAATTAATAAAAAAAAAATACTTAAATTGATAAATGTTTGAAAAGTATCACTTTTTGATATTAAATCTTGTCCTTATGGTGGAAATGCATTACCAGTGCTATATCAGTTCATAGTCAACTCGAAGTCACCTTCTCCAACCCAACCTTGTGTTGTCCATCTGAATGGAGCCGTTTTAAAGACACAATGTCTGCTAAGAGCGGTCCTAATGGGCGGCCTGTCCGGTTAATATGCAGCTGCCTCCTGTGTTTTGTGCACCGTCCTGTTATTGATGTCACCCCTTGATCATTTTTCACAGCTGCTTCCAATATCCTGCTCTTTATGAAAGTCTGTTTTCATCTTTTATGCTCCAGCATTTGTGTGTGTTGCATGTGCAAATATAGACACTGCAAATACATTTGGTGTATTCAGCGGGGCATCTGTGTGTGTTTGTGCATTATATAAATACGCACATAAATTTGAATGCGTACGTAAGCGGCTCCCTTTGTGTGCGGGTGTGTTTTTTAATTTTTACGTTTTTAGAACTGCGTGTTCTTGTTCGTAGCATCCATCCTGATTATCCGTCTTCTGCTGTCTGACCGCTGGGGCTGTCTCCTTTGATTGCATGGATTTAGTATTGCCGCATGCAGTAATGAAAGATGAAAAATGAACAGCATGGTCTGAGTGTGAGGTAATTGGTCTGTACCCAGCTTACCATGGCTCTCGGAAGCCACGGGGTGAGGAAGAAGAAAGAAATATAGGCCGTATGAGACAGAACTCCCATGAGCTCGACTCTTTGTCAAGAAATGAAACATGATTACGGGTGTCAGTATCTGTTTTTGAATACGCCAGCATGACAAAGGTATGGCCTGGCGATTGATCTTAAGGTATACCAGAGTTTCAAAAAGCTGTTAGATTCAAAATCATAAGGATAAGACTTCATGCTCTACATTTCCTAAGGTAAAAGATGTTTTAATTAGCTACCGTAAAACATGACTGTAGGTGAATGTTTTGGAGCATAGCTGCTCCTCCTCTTATTGCTGTGTAAAGCTAGTTAGATGGCTTATAAAAGCTGATATACTTCTGCTTCTCTTGCAACATAAAAAATTGAGGTTGCTGCCATGTTTATTCAACATGGTGTTAAAAACATTTCAAAGAAATATTGGTTAAAACTATCATGCTGGGGTCATGCATTTTTTTTAATTAGCTGTATATATATGATGAGATTTTCCTGCTGCATTATGAACCAAAAGTGCTCTGTTGTTTTAAGTAAGGGTGCTCCTACTTATCAGCCGGCTGATCAATCGGCTTTGATTTTCATAATTTTCAGAGACAGGTTATCGGTCAATACTTAGATGTGAAACCGATCATTTCCACCAATCTGATCCACCTCTGCAAAGATCTGAAAACCACCCAATAGTCAATGCCTTAAACTTTAATTTATAGTTGAGAGCAGTTATTTCTGAAGTTTTATTGTTTCACGGGTAATGATTACTTTTACAATGAAATATCAGTTTAAATAGCTTGTGTCTTGTGATCTTATAACAACTGACTGTCAGTTATAAAAAGAAATCTTTATCAGTTAAAATCGGAATCAATATATCAGGCTTTTTAAAAATCGGGGATCGGTGATTGGCCAGAAAACTGTAATCAGTGCACCCCCTAGTATTATTTGCTGCTCAATTATGGTGAGTCTCTGTTAATCTCATTGTCTCACCTATATCCTCTGCCGCTGTAGTCCGTTTGCTTTAGGTTTTTAGATGTTTAGAGTTCTTCTGCTAAAAGGAGGTATGGTCATTTAAACTACTTTATATCATCATAGCACCAGTCTAACTCCCTTCTGACCTCAAACCCAACAATTTGCTCACCTACAGTACCTGCTACTTTCTAGATACAGTATTTCCTCATTTCCTAACTTTTCTCTGGCAAATCTAAGAAATGGCTGATCATTCTTCACTGTTTTCGAATCTAGGGCATCAACTTCATGTTTTTTTTCTGTTCTTCATCGAGTTGCTAGAATTCAATTGGCTGAACTACTATTAGTGAAAAGAAGTGAATGATGGGTATATCTGATCACTGGCCAGCATGTGTTTGTATACATGTGTAAGATGTAAGGGGGTTTAATTATCTTCCCAAATGACCTGTGGCTACATAACCGCCAGGTCAACACAACATTAAAAAGGCTATTTGTTTTGCTGTCATTGTACTGTGTGCCATATGGTTAACAGGCAGTTTTATTTGTGAGCTCGGTGACCCTTTGAAGAACAGATCAGCAGCAGGTGGTTAGCAGGAATTAATGATTGCTTTCACGCCACAGAATAACAATTTAACCAGATGTTCAGCATAGTTAGATTCAATCTTTACTAGCTATTTGTTTTGCAATAAAAGAAGGAGAAATATCTTTTCTGGAATTCCTAAATTAGCTTTCGATAATATAAGTTAAAAAAAAAGTACATGGATATTATTGTAAAATGTAAAACCCTTTAATTCCACTGACCTTTTCAAAAATAGGAAGTTTGACAGATGTACTCTGACAGACTCTAAGAGGAGATGCACCATTGTGAAGGAGTGCCAGCGCCAACTGTGTTTTGTGTCTGGCTGACAGCTGCTTTGACAAAGACTTATTTTTGCTAGCTTTTGGAGAGTATCTGGTTATTGACTTGGAGTGGAGGGATTAGCACAGGTGCTTTAAGCAGATCACAACCCTGCAGTACCTCTTATGGCTTTAAATGGATACTCTGGCCTAGAGCAGCTGCCAAAAGTCTCTGTGGTAAAAGGATTGACTGTGGTTTGGACAATGGGATGGGCTGTTTTCTGTTTGCTATTGTCCCAAAAACTGCAGAGTACTTTTCCCCTTATTTGCAATAAAGGCTACAAAGCTTTTTAAATTTCTAATTCTGATTTTATTTGATTAAACAAATGAGGACATCTCTTATTTCAAATACATTTATTTATTTATTTGTAGTGTTTCTTTCTTTTCCATATACCAAAGCTTTTTTTGTTGTTGTTTTCTTATGCTTTTTTTTATTTTTTGCTTTTGCAGCAAATAGACACTCCACTGTAATTCAAAGGCACAGCAGTTGGGCAACATGTACACCATTAATGCCCACACACAGTGTAAATAGGGAAACAGGAAACACACCTTTGCATCACACTTCCCCCACAACACACTCAAACACAAGCATGACTCTGCAAATGCACTTTCTGTTACATTTGGTGTTTAATTACACAATATAAACTTTCTCACTTCAATTTTTGTAATGAAAGCTGCCAACAATCTAAAATCTAGTCGTTAATTTCAGTTTACCAAGGGAAGCATTGAATTGTTATATTATTGCTGTAAAACTAAAGCTGAGAAACCATAAACGGAGCACGTAAAAGATTGTGGATCACTTGTTGTGATAAAAGGTAAAATTACAAAGCTCAGTGTTTGGAGTTATTTCCGTCTTGTGCTTTAGAAGAATTAATTTTTTTGACTCTGGAGCTATAAATACCTAAATAGTAGGATAAATGTAAAATGTTTTGCTATTATAGACTTATACTGTGGGCTTTTCATTAGTCATTATACATACTAGAGTTGATCTATTCCAGAATATTTGTGAGCATATTTAATATAAATAGTACCTGACATCCAAACTAGTGCTTTGGATGACAGCCTCCGTTTGTAGTTCTGTGGAAATCACAGCCCCGCCGCTGGGGAGCCTGCCCTGTAAGTTCACAGCTAACGCAAAACTGATAATAATTTGATCTGTGCTGTGTAGATTTGAAGTCTATTTAATTAACTCTGTCAGAAATCAAAATGAAATTGACCTTGAAGTGGGTTATCTAGAAATAGTTGCGTTTTCCCCCCCAGTGTACTGGTTGATGATGGTCAGTAAATGTCTTTTATGCGAAAAGAGTTGCTGCAGTTTTGTTCTTTATGCATTCAGATTTAACTTTCAGAATGTTTGATCCACAATTCCTTTTTGCAAGACACCCACTAAAACTCTAAGAGGAGTCATATCGCCAAACTGGGGAATTACTGTAGCGTGGAAAAGCCTACAGTAATACTGCCCTATTGCGGGAGTCATTTATATAAGTTGAAAATGATATTAGAGATGAAGTATCTTGCTTCTAAAGGCTGAGATAGCTATAATAGGGGCTCATAGATAGAAAACTTTGAATCACTTTGACTGTATAATCTGTTTGAATTGTCTCTGTAAAGTGCAGGAGGAAGTGCAGGAAACAGGAGGAATCTCCTGTAGAGGTCAGTATTACAATGCAGCTTATGAGCCTGACTGAAGACACTGTTGTTTGCAACAATATGATGGAGATGTTCAAGGTTTGCTGTAATGTTCTTCATTTTATAAAGCATCCTTTGCTTTTAAACGTCCCAGTGGCTCCCTAACTGTCCCCAGAAGAGGTCCATACTTCTTTTTCAGCTTTATGATCTTTTGTTGGCAATTGGCTCTGATGCTGGTACTCCAACAGATGATGGTAGAAAAAAATATAGTCTCTACAACAGACTTTTTCAAGGACTTTAATTTCCTCAAGTACTACATCCTCCGCCTCATCTTATATATGGCAGAGTGTCCATTCAAGTCCAATCCCCAGGATAACCCCAATGTATTTATACTCCTCCTTCACTTTTTTTTTTTCCAGAAGTGTCTGAGGCATAATTTTCTTGGTTTTGTTCACATACAAGATCATATGTACATAGGTAAATAGTTGTAGCCATTTGGTGGTTTCATACTGAGCTGGATGCTGCTATTTTCAAAGGCTCAGTCAGGTAACAAGGGGTTATAGGATTGACTAATTGTGTTGGCCATTATGTTTGGTTTTTCTTTTTTTGGGTTGGTAAACATTCTAGATCATTAATCTGTGGCCTGTCCCAGGTAACCTTGTTGCTTCCAGTTCCATCCATCCTTAACATTAGATCTTTCTTTTTTGGATTTTCTTTAATACTACAGATTCTTGCTAGTAAAAACATAAGAAAACTGTCAAACAATAAGGAATGCAAGCAGAGTAGTCATGGTCGAATAAAAAAAAAAAAGAAAAAGAAAAAAAACCTAGGAGACGCACACAAAAACAATATATCTGTTATTTAAAATAAAATCAACCCTTCCAGATAGGGCTGGTGATAGGTGCCGCATCTGGATTTTTCATTGATTTTAAGGAAAGATGCAGTTTTCATTCTTTGACCACTGATTGTAAAAGTGCTCATTGGTTTATGCGACAAAAGGCTGGTAACCTTGATATGAACTCTTGAAGCCAGCAGAGCCTTGAGGGAGCGTTCAAGCATGCTGAACGGCTTTATGATCAAAAAACCTCTGCTTTCCTATGATTTGTGGAGAGATTATGTTTGTGTGCCTTTGCCTTTCTTTTCTGGAGACTTGACTCCTTATTCAGTGAAAACTATTTAATGAGTACCTCCGGATCAGTTTAAAAGCATGGGCACACCCTCTGTGGACCTTGATTACCCCATTTTCCCCAAGTCTTACAGTGAGGGGATTAGATTTAGCCTATGTCTGGGTTGTTTTTTTTGACATATGGATATATTTCTGGGATTCTTTGTACAAAGATTTCCGATGTTTCACAACTTTTATCCTCAGTTGTACAAAAGAAAATCCTTCACTATGATGGATTCTAACGTCTGCACGTTGCAACTTAGGATGGAGGACAGAAATTAATTAATCATCGTCTAAGTAAATAAAAACCATTCCACACAATGTCAGCTAATTATCTCTGTTGTGTTCCTGATTAGGGCGCAGCTATGCTCTGAGTAATGAGATGTTTGTTGGCATCTTTAGTCTGCAGCCTTTCTCATCATATGTGTTTATACACGTGTCACTATGTTACGTTGCAAGGGTGAAATTGATTTGATGGGCAAAACTGCTTTGTCCTGTTTTAAAATTGGTTTGACAGACAGTTTATCTTAAGCTGGGGAGGAGGATGAAAAATAATTGGAACCATATAGTAGACAATGGAATACAAAATGACAGGGTTAATTTTTTTATGGACTTCTTTGTAAATGGTTAACTTGTTTCAACTGAACCTATGTTGAACCTTGAATTGAAGGACCTGCCAAAGACCCAACCACAGGTGTATGTTCCTTTACCACTAAAATTTGTTGGCACCTCTTGTAAAGATTTTTATTCAAATTCTTCAAAATAATTTACTGAGGTAATATAATCCAGTACTGGACATTTTAGAACAGGCCAACCTTTCACTTTAACGGATTAATTCAGAGGAGAAGAAATCCCATTATATCTTATGCAGATTTTCCATTTTGTTTTATTTTAACAATTTTATGGCACAATCAATACTTTTAGTGTACTGACACTCTCCATTTTAGGGTAATCGTAGTTACTTCTAAGTACTCAACAACTTTCCCCTTGGGTATAAATATGACATTAAACAGAGGGCTATTTCTTTTTGTTACAAGCCATATTTCTATTCAAATGTCGCGCCATTTTTAACTATTGAGATTTTTCCATCTATTGGAGCAAATTCACTAGGCAAGGCAAAGGTAATGTCAGTTTAAGTTATGATTTACTGTAATGAACAGGAAGTAGAGGTAACAAGCTAGCATGGACCAAAGGTCAGTAATGGACTGGTTTAAATAAATGGCTTTCTCGGAATACCTCAAATTGGTCAGGACATTTGAATCCTGGTTTTGTGCGTTAACAGTCACCATGATATGGCCTATCTAGATGGTGCTGACACTGAGTAAGCTGATGAGAGAAGAGCCAAAGAGTTCTCTAGCTTTTCTTATCAGGGCTCCTCTTGCAGAATGCTTTGTCATTTATTTTTGGACTTGCCTGTTTAATATCTGCTTTTAAATTTTTATCAAGAGCTAATTTCCATTGGTTGGCTTAAAATTGAAATGTTTGTTGCCATGTATGTTTTTTTTTTTATTTAAGTTTAAAATAAAAAATTTTCTTTCAATATTATTATTATTTTATATATAATTATATATATATATATATTAGTGCTGTCAATCGATTAAATTTTTTAATCGCGATTAATCGCATCAATGCCTGAGTTAACTCGCGATTAATCGCATTTTAATCGCACATTTTTTTCCTGATTGAAAATCATTTAAATACTCTCGATGACATACAAAAAAATACATACAGGCTAGGTTTGTGCCAATGTTCTTTTTTAAAAATGAAAACAGGTCACAGATACTGATTTATGCCATAGAAACATATGGCAAGAAGATGGGGAGGCATGTAGCAAAAAATAACAAATATGTAGCCAAAAAAAAAGGCCCTGAAAACAGGCTGATGTAAAAGACAGTCTTTACAGTTAATACAGTCTTTTGAACAAAGACAAGCATTTTACCCTACTGCTATAAAATGTAGTACAGTTAACATTAGATGTCAATTGACCAAGATAATAATGAACAATTTTCAATCAATACATCAAAATCAATAGACCGACATCACAAGATGGAGGTACCGTATTTTCACGACTATAAGGCGCACTTAAACGTCTTTTTTTTCCCCTCAAAATGTGCGGTGCGCCCTTTGGTGCGGTGCGCCCTATGTGTGTTGTAACTGCGACTTTTGAGACCACCTCATTGAGGAGATGATGAAAGAGTGGCTGAATGTAAGGAGAAAAGGTTTTTTTTTTCCACTCATCACCATCGCTGTTAATATGTAACTCCATGCGTGCCCATCTCACAGCTGATGTGAAAAACATGGGGAAACAAATTAACGCTGTGCTCGCTGTTCAACCGCTCGACATCGGTGTGAACCGGACCCAGCAGGTGCAGCAGAAGCAGCGAGTTTACATGCAAAGTCAATGGTTGACGCGCGTATAGGTGCAGCAAAAGGTCCCGCAGCGCGTTTTGAGCAGCAGGTGCAGTGCGTCGCGAGCGTTTAAGCATCTGACGCACCGCCAACGCGCTGCTGCTGCTCGAGATGCAAAAATGTAAGTTTTGCTGCTGGACGCGCCGCATCAACCAATCAGAGAAGCTGATCTGGGAGCTGACAGCGAGACAGACACAGCGCTGTGATGACATATTATATTAACGCAAATGAAAAAGGCTGGATGGATGAGGAGATGATGAAAGCGTGGCTGAGGCAGGTGTATGTGAGGAGACCAGGTGGTTTTTTCCACGCATCACCATCGCTGCGTGCCCATCTCACAGCCGATGTGAAAAAAAAAAGGTGAATCAAATGAACGCTGTGCTCGCCATTATCCCGGGGTGTGTGACAAAGGAACTTCAACCGCTCGACATCGGTGTGAAGCGGCCGTTCAAAGTAAGGCTGCGAGCGGCGTGGGAGCGATGGATGACAGACAGAGACCACAGTTTCAGGATAAGTGGAAGGCAGCGCCGGGCAAGTTACGCCATAGTTTGCGGATGAATTGTTGATGCTTGGACTAACGTGTCTGCTGGCTCTGTTGTTCAAGCTTTTGCAAAAGCCGGCATTATTTCTGAGGAGCCGCGCTGCACGGAAAGTGACTCTGACAGCGAAGAAGGGGAAATTGGCATGTCTGATTTAGCGCAGCTGTTTAATTCAGAAACAGTGGATGATGACTTTGATGGGTTCGATTAATACTTTGTAATAAATACATGAATAAAGCACAATCATACTCAGTTTTGCTCCCGCTCTATTTTTCTACCTGAAAACTTAATTCAACAGCAGCATCTGGGCAGGGTCTCCTCCGCGTATACCGCGGCGGCTGGCAGGTGTTTTTCATCTAAATGTTCTAAATCTTGCAGCTATATTTGCTGTGATCAGGGGGAATAAAGTAGTTTTAATATGTTTTTAAGTGAGAAAGTCCACCTGAAAACTTAATAATTGCAGTCAGTTCATCCAGATTATCTATTTCTGTCGGAGCCGCTCAGACCCCCACATACCAGCGGTGCACCGACAGTAGAAATCCGTTCAACAGCAGCCTCTAGGCTGGGCAGCCTCTGGGTTCACCACGGTGGCTGGCAGGTGTTTTTCATCTAAATAATTTAAACTGCAGGCACCAGGATACCGGTAATAAAAGCGGACATATTCCATCGGCAGATTTCAGGATTTTAAGTTAATTTAGGAGTAATCACAGCGCTGTGTCATCTGAGATGTGTCTGTCTCACGGCCAGCTCCCAGGTTTGATTAATCCTTTTTAATAAATACATGAATAAAGCACAGTCATACTCAGTTTTGCCCCCGCTGTATTTTTAAATATGCAGTAGAGCTATTTAAAGGTAGTAGAGGACATGTACCTGTATATAAAAAACGTGCCCTATAGTCCGGTGTGCCTTATGTGTGTGTTAAATACAGAAATGGCACACATAACTGAGACTGCGCCTTTTAGTACCTTTAGTGCCTTATGGTCGTGAAAATACGGTAGTCTATGCTCTAGAAAGTTACTTTTCAGCCTCTTAACAAAAATGAGAACACACACACACCCACCCACACACACACACACACGATACCGACCTGTTGCGTACACAGACAGCAAGAGTGCCGTAGCAGATTCCATTTCACCTCAGTAATCTGTTTTCTCAGCGTTTTTCAGGTTGCTACTAGGCACCAGACACTCAACTTGTTTGTTGGTGGTGGGGCTTAAAGAAAAGGCACTAGCGCCACCCAGTGTATGAGCGTCTTTTTTCCTTGAGGAGCTCCGCTCTCGAAGCCTATGGAAAATGCATAGACTGGGGGAAATAGCCCCGCCTTCCCGCAAGCTGCAGCGGGATGTACTTGGAAAATTGTACCATAAAACCACATAGCTTTAATCTCACGTTAAAAAAATTATCGCCATTAAAATTGCCTCGCGTTAACGCGATAATAACATGATAATTTTGACAGCACTAATATATATATATATATATATATATATATATATATATATATATATATATATATATATAATTGTATGCATTATTTTAAAGGTTCCACACAAATAAAATTTATCAACTTTATTTAATGCCATCTAATTGGCAAAGAGGTTTTTTTTAACAAAACATTAATAAGAGGAGTTCCAAAATTTGCTTTATGTTAAATGTTATTTGCATTATGTTAAATGCGGCTAGCACTGAACTTTCTATAAAGCAGCATTGAGGAACACTCCCATTTGTTTTAATCTAAATGATAACCTTTTTGGGCAGGTTTCTCTTGGACTGAAAAAAAAAAATCCTAAAACTGTAAATATGATGTTTGTTGCCTTAATATCAAAGAAAAGCGTTTTATATCATCTGACATCTTTCACTGCTTCTCTTCATGATTGGGGAGAGATTTTCTAAACAATTTACAACCTTTACCTGTTTGTTATATAACTTTCAAAGAACACTATATAGAGAAACTATGCATTTAGGTCAGTTATTTTATTTTAAAATTTTTCAGCAGCAGGGGATTGGAAAGTGTTTCCTCCTTTCAGATTTCCCCCTTTTTTGTTGCTCTTTTGTTACTTCTAAATGTCAAATTATCATACAAATGTCACCATTAGACAGTTGAAAAGGTATTGCCTCCTAAACCAAACAACTGGTTATGCCACCCATGCCTGAAGCTAGCAATGAGTCATTTTCATGACTGCGGTTGATGTGCTGTTAGAGGAATGCAGGCCTGATCGCTCTTGGGAAGGTTCACTGTGCTCCTTGTTTTCTACATTTAGAATAGGTTAGATAGGTTTATGTAGTTTCTTGATTTTATAAATTAGGCATAAGACGTCGGTCTGAAATGCCAATGTCATGATTAAACAGGAAAGGCCATTCCATTTGGGTAGCTTGTCTCCCCTCTTATTAACCCTCCATTGCCCTCTGGTGGATCCTAAAGACTTAAGGCGCTAATAGATTTTAACTGAGCCCGACTGTCATTTTAAAGCAGGTTACTACTGTGTTTACTTGGGTGATCTGAGGTTTCTTTAGACATACAGTCTAAGTTAAAGAAGAAAAAAAAAAGATCCTCTGTAAGGGGCAAAACAACGTCATAAATGCTAATATTAAGCAAAGTCTCATCAGGTGTAAACAAGAAAACCATTCCTGGTCATCTCCTTTAAGGGCTGAGGTAGCAAGTGACGGAGGATCCACCGTATATCTGTTCATTTTTACTACTGTCAGCAAGTTGTGCTGCATTAGGCTATTTTCCTTCAAGCTGCTGACCTGCATTTTTTGTATGATGCAGCAAAATACCTGCATACTCTGAGCCATGAAGTGTAAAAGAAGTGGCAGGAATCTGTCAAATTTGGATTATTTCCAGGTTCAAATAATAAAAATTAGAAAGCCTAGTTTATCATTAAATGAATAGTTATAGAACAGAAGTATGCATTTACCAACGGTTTACCAAAGCTGTAGTTACTTATCCCCAGTGTTTTTTTTGTTTTGTTTTTTTTTTTTACGTGTGGGTGTTGCAGTTTGTTGTGGGAGGGTAAACATATCTGCAATGCTTGCCAAGGGCGGGAAGGCATCTATTGGTGGTTTTCCAGTTGTAGACAGTCACTACGGATAAGCGACTCCAGTTAGTTAGAACTGCTGCCTACCGCCTTTGTTTGCTTTAGAGCTTTTTAATGAAGTGTACATCATATAAGTGATGCCTCAGAAATACATTCCTGTTTTAACTTTGAGTTTCAAATTACATTTCTAATCACATGGATAAGAGACTACAGTGAAAAAAATAAGGACATGTAAATCCCCCTCAGTGAAGAAAATGTTTATAGTGGGATGTGGCTGTAGCAACATTTGCATCACACTCCCTTGCTTGGTGAATTTATGTTGGAATTATCCATAAAACACAGTATTTTGTGGCAAGGCGGTACTGCTTTATACACTTTGGTTCTCTGTCGATTTTTTCTCTCTCATTATGTCTGTGCTGTCTCACATGCACACTCATATATACACGCTAAAACAATAACACGGACATCTTTATGGATATAAAATAGACAATAAGCTTTAGCTAAAGATCTTCACATTCACAGAGATGCAGCCTCCTCCTAGGGGCTGCTGATTAAAAGCCATCATTATCTTCGTTCAGAGGTACCTAGAGTTGCACCACCTGTTTTCCACAGCTGCTCCCAATCACAAGCTGTCGTCCTTCACACTATGGCCAGAAGTTTCAGAGTTTATGACTGTGGGCTGCCATAAATTACCCACTGAGAGTCCAGCCGCCACTGAAACATGCCTCATTAGAAGCTGAGAACTGGTGAGAGTTCTGCTTTTCCTCCCACTTTGAATATCCCCACAAAAAACTGTGGGATTCACCTTGCATTTAAACCCTCAAACCTACATGCATAAAGCATGATTCCATAGTGTGTGCTGGGCTTATTATTCATGGAGAGATTTGCGGCTATGCAGCTTACGCTGGCTTTTAAAAGAAGGCATGAAATTTAGATAATCTGAATATTTTGTTTATAAAAGTGTCATAAAAGCTTAGCCTTTAAATCTTTTTGTGCAGTTTACTATTTCATGCCAAGTTCCAATGGTAGCATGCAGATTTTGTTGTTTTTATGTAAAAAAAAAATAATAATAAAAAAACACACGTTTTAATGCATTATTTAAGAGTATAAAGATTGAAATAACAGTAATAAAGTCAGTAAGACAGGCAATGCATGTGGCCTGTCAGACAGTACATAGAGCCATTATTATTTAAAGAAAAAAAAAATTGGAGAGCCCAGCAGTGTAAACTTGATTTGCATAATCGCAAAAGATTGCTACTGTAGTGTAGATGTTATTTGCTGTAATACTTTACACTTTCAACATCAAACACTCAGCCTTTCCACATTGAAGAACAGATCTGAAAGCCTGTGTAGCCTTAACCTCTTTAGAGCGTCTGTTTTTCCCTCTTGTAAATCTGCCATGTCTCTATAAATGTCACTGCTGACAGTTTGCGAATGGATGGTGTAACGTCTCAGCTGGCTTCTTCTATCAAAAAGCTCTTTGCCCCTTGAGCTTGTCAAATCAAAGGCATTTTGAATATTGACTGACACTGAGGACTAAAATGCTAATGAACAAACCATTGATGTTTCATGAAGGCGTGACAATAAGGCTTTCAAATAAAACATTTTTCATTTTTATCATCGCTGATTTAATAAATGTTTTTTTTATCCTTTATTGCAAGCATAAAGCCCTATGTTCCATTCATAATAGTCAAGTAAGTCTTTTAAATATATATAGACATATAGCTGTCACAATTTTATATTAGTGGAAATAAAATACTGTTTAAGTTCATGTATTTTTTTTCACAGAATAATATAAGGTATAATTCCTCCATAATGAAGTGATTTTGAGTGTAAATGTAATGGCCATGCTTTATGGCTCCAGTGGCCTTTACTCAGAAGTAACTGACAGGAAGTAGTGCCGAGGGAAAAGAGGGAGATATGAATTAAACGGCCCAGAATCCGGAGTTGGACCATAAACTGCTGCATTAGCCACTATAGCCTCTATTTACAGTACACCTGCTCTGAGGATTATCCATGAGGCATCCTCTAAAATCCTTATACTAGCTTTATTTGGCGGAGTTCATTCATTTTATGTTTCTGTTAAAGAGGTCTATATAAGAAAAAGTTAGTGCCCCACTGCATTTCATCTACATTGCTGCAATTCAACTAATGTGTGCATTTTCCTCTGACAGAAAATATGCTCTTGAAGAAATGCATGTCTTTCTGGAGCTGATATTTTTAGACAGAGTAATTTGTTGATGTGCTGAGATAAGATTTGGGAGTTTTAATCTGTGTTTTGATTTCTCTCATTGAGAAATACCTAATTGTTATTGAATTACTCTGTCATAATGAATAATAATGAAATGAATTGTGAGGAAAATTATGTTTTAACAGATTTATTAGATCAGTGCAATTATTCATGGTCTGCTGGGGAGACGCAGACAAAAGGACATTGGCTGAACACCCAACAGAGAGATTAAACATTTAGGAAACTAGCAGTAGCATTAGTTACCAAATCTGTAAATAAAAACCTTGATCCAATCTCTGATCCAGTTTCAATAAATATTCTTCTTTAATGTATTTCTGCTGTTTATTTGGTACAGTTTTTTTTGTTTTCCCCTTCTTGATTCGTTCCACCACCCTGCTTTTGTCTAAGTGGCATTTGGGTGTGAGCGTGGTAGCTTAGTTCAGAATAGCAATAGCATAACAGAAGGGGGGTTGGTGGTACTTCAGGTTCACAGAATTGTGAGTTTTGTGATGGTATTGATTTTTACTATGAATGAATACCAGTCACTATCAACTTATAACTTAAACCTGGTTTTTATTAATATTTATACAGTCAGATGAAACTTAAACTTGATGCATATTGAATCTTCTTGTGGTACTAAATAAACTGCTGAAGGCTATGACATAGACAGTGATTTTACATATTTGTCTTGACTCCTTACTCTGGTAAGACTTCAGGGAAAACTGAAGGTACCCTAAATGGAACCTCCTGGTTTAAGAAAAGTAGTTTTGCTAATAGCTAACATTCTTCTGTCCTGATGACAATGCAAGAGCCTCGCTATATAACTTGCCTTATATGCAAAGCGTTGATGAAACCTGGGGAGAATATAACTAACCACTGCTCCATGGAAACGGTTGTTACCATGAAAACTAGACATAATCATGTTAAGAGACAGTGAGACAGGTCAGATCCAAAGGGCTTTTTTTGCTCTTAATATCTGGAGAAAAAGAAATATTTAAAAAAAGAATTAATATCATGTTTCCTTTGTTATTTTGTTAAATAACAAATAAGTAAACTAGCTGAAGAATTTGTCAATTGAAAATAACCAAAACAGTCTTTTGTATGTCTCCATTTTGGAGTGATGTACTCTGTAAAGCTTCAATCATCTGCTATCCTTTGCAAAAAATCAAGGCAAATGCACTCCTCTGCTTCCTACCCTGTTTTCTAAGCCACTGCAGCTATTCAGTTGTTTTTAGTGCTCTGCTGTCACTTTGTTTTCTCTGTCAGTCAGCTCTGCCGCATCCCTTTTCTTACCATGTCAGTTTTAGGCATTCTTTGAGAGACTTTCATAGATTTGCAGACATATTTCTCAGGAGGGAGGTCCCAGTCCTATGTGAACAGATTAGAAAGCACGCACAGCGTGTTGGAGTGAAGAGTCGAGCCGAATATTGGAGACTTGGCATGGATCAATGGGCTTGCTCCGACATAAATCAGGGAGAAGATATAAATGGGTTTCCTTTCTCACCACTGTAGTATATTGATAACGGTTCCTAGCCAAATGTACCCTTCCAAGTGTTGCATGCCAATAATGCGTAAGAGGCAGTCTTAAGAAAAAGCATTATTAGAACAGCATTGTTCTTCATTGTATTTTTTCTCACTGCTCATTTTCTATTTTTGTCTTTCCTCCATTACCCCCTCCCTTTTTTTCCCTTTATAGGTAAGTGAAAAATACACTAAGATAAACCACCCAACTGGTAATGTAAAAGTTGAATTTTGTGCTTTTGTGTTGAGCTGCTGCTAAATGACATCTTACATGTTTAAATT
The DNA here is from genome assembly GCF_016077235.1 of Cyprinodon tularosa. Classification (NCBI taxonomy): domain Eukaryota; kingdom Metazoa; phylum Chordata; class Actinopteri; order Cyprinodontiformes; family Cyprinodontidae; genus Cyprinodon; species Cyprinodon tularosa. Next base: position 1,107,104 of record NW_024038541.1, on the reverse strand, counting down.
ATTAATTACTTCCCACACATGTTTCTGTAAAATGCTGGAACTTACATGCTGTTTGTTGAGGATTATTTGCATAAATAGAACCGTAAAAGCCCCACAAATTTATATTTTGTAAAACAACTGTTTGATGCAATTCCAGTTGTAAGGCTTTTGTGCTATAAATCTATGTGCTTTGCACAGCCAGAATTTGCAATATTTGGTCATTTTTACTCAGCTCAATCTCAGTCAGATTGCATGGAGAGTTTTTTTTTGCTGCACATTTTTTAAAAGTGACTCAATTGAATTTATCTGTAAAGTTTGACTGGACAATTCTAGCTCATATGCATACATCAGCCCCAGTTCCAAGTTTTTTTAGGATTCTAAGTTCCGATCTTCATTTTGGTTTTATCCAATCAGGGCTTTTAAAAAAAGAAAGAAGAAAAAAACAACAACAATTAGTTATATCAGCACAGCTGGTTGCAAATTTAATCATGACCTCCTACAACCTTCTTCAAATCATTTCTGTTTTCTAAGCACACTTCCTTAAAGACCGGATTTGTAGAGTGAATGACTAATGTTCTCTAAGGGAACCTTTTTGTTAGGGGACCTTATAATAAAGTGACTGAATAGATTTCAGTGTAATTATGCACTGCTTTGTGTTAGCTCAGATAAGACATAATGTGTCTTTTATTTAAGGGATTACAGTGCTTACTCTTTATTTACTTAGATTACAGCTGTCACTCATCACTCCTATCCACGTTTACCTATTAGGGAGATTATAAATCTGTGGATTGAAATCCCTTTAAGTAGTGTATTATAGATCACATCTTTACTGCATTTCCCATGGACCAGTGATATATTACAGCAGATATATTAAGATATGCAATTCCTAAATACAAATATGGACTATTTCAAGCAGCAACAGAAACCTTATCAATTAATTTTTAAGTTAATCACAAACCGTTAGGAAGTCCATCTGTATAATAGGCCCATCTTGAGCAACTTGTGCCTGCACTGCTTTCACCTAATGGCAATGTTGTGTGTTGTTGCTAATCTGTTAATCTAATGTGGTGCTGAGGGTGGTGGGTCTATCTCATTAACTTGTGGGATATTGATTCCCTGTGTTGGAGCCGGGCACGTTACAGTTGCTCGCTTCCAGATACCCAGATGGGAGGAATGCTCGTTGCCTTCCCCATAGCTCATCAATCGATCCTGCCTCTCCTCAGCTCAGCTCGAGGTTGTTGTGTTTTGCATGTGGGATTTGTACGCCCCCAGACATGCCTGGATATAAAAATAGTCAGTAAAAGAGATTGATTGCCAGAGGGGCATGTTTTGCGTTTAAAGGCTGGTTGACAGAAAGACAGATTGATAGAGTTAAGAGTTTCAGTTGCTACCAGTTTTTTTTTCTGTTGTTTTTTTACTCTTTTTTTGTCAGGCATGCTATAAAGCTTTTCTCCTTTTGCAGGTAGTAACATTCCAACATATATAGAACCTTGTTTTAATTTAACAATGCAAAATGCACATGTATGATAAATATTATTAAGTCTTTCATGTGTCCATTTAATCATTTATCTATAGTCTTTTATTTATGCAGACAAAAAATTTGCCAAATAACATTTAACAACAAAATGTACGGAGAAGCAAATAAAAATTTTCAAGTGAAAACCTTTGTATTACTTAAGTTAAAGAAAGCATCTGAAACTGCTTATTAGCCCAGCTGCTCATAACTGCCATAGCTTATGACCCCAACAGAGCTTAAGAGCCATATGGACCAAAGAATGTTGCATTTCTTCTCTCCTGCTACTGAAGTGCTGTAGTGAAAAGGTCAGTTGTCAGTCCAGTTTATAATGTAACTGTGACAAATGTGTGGGAGGGACCTCTTTTATGTAAAGTACATCAGTGTCGGTGTGTGACTGCAATGGTGGTGGCATATGTGTGTGAGTGTATGTTAAGTGTGCAATGGCAATGCGTCATTCTGCAACTTGCAAATGCCCTGGAGCTCCCCTTTGGTATCCCCCATGCTGCTTCTGTTATGCAACTATGCTATTCTCTCCCCATCAGCCCCTCGCTAACTCTCCCTGTCTTTCTGTCTTCGTCTCTCACGACTTTTTTTGTTTTTGCATGTATGCGTGTGTGTGTGTTGTAACTGGAGAGAGTATAGATATTTTCGGAGCTATGGTGTTTGAGTGGGATTGAAGGGATTATTTGTGCCAATGCAGAGCTCAGTGGGATGTTCCAGCAGGATAGCAAGCTTCAGCCTTCTTTAGTTGAATATTTTCATTTTTATTTTATCTGGACATTTTATGTTCTGCTGTATCCGCACCTTCCTTCTGTATAATTGTGCCCTCACAATGCATTGATCCCCACCCACTCGGTCTCTGCAGTATACCTTCCTCCCAGTGTTATAGCTTCCATCATGGTTATAGAGGCTTATTAGTACTCCCTCTGCACCAGTCACTTAAAAACAGCTCAGTTCAACACAGCTACTCTGTTGCCTGCTTTATAGAGGAAGATGTCAGACAGAAAAAAACACAGACAGAAAAATGGTTTTGAAGCATTTTAATAAATTATCTTTTAAAATCTACATTTCCTTTAATATTTCTATTCCAAGGAGAAACTTGCATATTAAATGGCTTTTTAATACAGCGTGTATGAGCCTGTAGTGTTTGTTTCTGTTGTGGCTTATAAGTGCGGCTGTTTATGGTCCATTTTTGGTCCTAGTTTATCTCACATGTTTTCCTCTATTCTATACTACGTGCAATTTCCATCTTCTCTGTGTGTACTGTGTGTGTGGGTTTTCTCTGGATGTTCTGGGTTCACACATTGCAGATTAATCAGTTTCTCTGTTGTCTTCAGGTATTATCAAATATCAAAATGTTCTGTCCTGTGAGTCTCTGTTGTATCCTCTAAAGCAGAGGTGGGGTATTTGACTTCTAGTATGTAACTTTCTTCTCATTTAGGCTCCTACAGTAGATATCTCCTGCAATAATTCCTCTTGTGAGGATTTATCAAGCACACACAAATATAAGGCCTATATCTTTCACCCAGTAAAAACTAAACATTCAGTTAATTAAAAACTAAGATCAATAAAAGTAATGTCTGTCTATTATACAGTATCCACACTCAATATTTGGTCTTCTCTCCTTTTGTTTGAATTATTGCATTAATGCATGTTACAGGGAAACCATTGGCCTGTGGCTCTGCTAAGAAGATAAGGAAGTCACTTTAATAGAGGCTTTCAGCTTGTCTGTAGTGTTCAGTCTGGTAGTTTATTTTCAATTTAAATACCATAAATTATTTATGGTGTTTTTCAATTACATGTTAGCAAATCAGAAGACTGCTTAAGAGTAAAGAGAAATTCAAACTCAAGGTTTATCATTTCATCACACGTCACACTGAAATATTTAAAGCATTTATTTCTTGATGATTATTTCTTGAAGATCAGGAAAACCAAAACAGATATTTTATTAGAGAATGACAATATAAATTAAAAAAGTTAAATATCAGAAACTGAGGGTCTAGCAGCCTAATTAGTTAACCCAAAACAACTGCTTAGTTTTCCTAAGTGTTTAGGCAAGCCTAATGTATGGAAGCCTGTTTCTGTCACATGAAAGTAAAAAAATGTTGAATAGAAAGTCATAATTATGAGATTCAAAGTCAGAATTTTGATTTTCAAAGTCATAATTATTAAATATTCGACTTTCAAACTCATAATATGACCTTGTAACTCATAAATATGATTTTGTAACTCATAATTTTGACTCTGTATCTCATAAGTATGACTTGGTAACCTGTAATTATTACTTTATATCTCATAATTATGACTTTGAAACTCGAAATGATGACTTTTAATCTCATAATTTTGACTTTCTATTTGTTTTTTGTTTTTTTTGTGTTTTTTTGGCGGAAACAGGCTTCCATACTGTTGACCTGACAGATGTTAACAAGACATTCATTGTAGGGCTGCAACTAACGATTATTTTAAAAATCGATTAATCGTCCGATTATTTTTTCGATTAATCGATGAATCGGACAAAAAATATTTTTTTATATTAACCTCTTTATTCCAAAATAAACATTTTAGACAGAACAAGCAGGCGCACAAGTACAGGTTGCTCATTAACTGTACTGGTGCAATATGAAAAATAAATGTTTGTGTTAAAACTATGCAAACTTACATGAGAAATGTAGCTGTACATCCACAAAATATAGGGTACTTTGTTTCATAAAGTGCAAAAAAAGACAAGCATTTTTGTTTTTAAAAGCCCCTAAGGGGTTCAAACAATAGGTCCCCCCATTTCAACAAATGAGTTTTTTTTAGACTAGAAGAGTTCTGCCTTTTAAGACAGGAAAGTACAGCAGTTAAAGTTGCTACTTGAGAAAATACTTAACCATAGAGATAAAAATAGCCCTGTGATTCAAATTACAAATTGTATTTGGTATAAAAATGAGAGAACTAGGGGTGCTAAAAAACACATCCTCCAAAGACAACTATTTACATGGAAATGTGGCATATAATTAATTGACATATTACTGATCTTGCTGGATTTTATTCTGCTTTACTTCCATAAATTGTAGGATCTTCTTTACTTTATCTTTGCCAGAAGATTTAAACTTTAAAAGCCTTGTCCTCATAATTTGCAAGTTAATTTATTTATAAAGAAAATATAAACGCTGCTTAAGCTAATTCAAATGAAATTAAAAGTAAAATAAGTAGCCAACCTTATCACTGTCTGTAACCTACTAACACGGTAAGGAAAGCATCAGATGAGCTACCTGAGAAATTAACGTTACGTTTCCCCACTTTAAAAGAAAACAAACATGGTCGCTCACCCTGCTGATCAGCTCTCTTCACTGCCATCAAAGGCTCCAACCTGTTTTCTTTTCAGGTGCTGCATCATAAGAGCGGTGCTTCCGTGCCATGTTCATTTGTTTTTACAAAAGTTGCATGTTACGACTTTTTTCGCTTTACACAGCGCAGACTATTTTAATTATTGTGATCAATTTGCGCCGTCAATCCCGGCGCAAGCGCGCTTCATTTGCAATCCTGTGGCTCTGACTGCAGCGCTGAGAGGGACTCCTGCGGGAGAGCCGCGGGAGAACAGGGTTGGGATGGGGGAGGCGCCCCACGGCAATGACGACGGCGGCGGATGACGCATTAATCGCGCGACACAACTAATCGATGATGAAATTCGTTGCCAACGCTTTTAAAAGTCGATTTTTATCGATTTTATTGATTCGTTGTTGCAGCCCTAATTCATTGGCATCCTCCATTAAGGAGGTCAGGCAACAAAATGTCCTTGTGAAAGAAGCTGTATGCAGGCATACATTAAGAAGCTGTGTAATGAATCTATCGTAACATGTATAATAATACAGCACATGGGCTTTACTTTTTGAAATCAGGGACTTGGACATTGAGGTTTTTCTCAGTGTTCTTGCTTTTAAGATGTACCTCTGCATCTAGGGATTTTGCTAGCCACCTAAGGCCAGTGCACCTTACACACCTTTTTCTCTAGCTGTTTTTCTTTCAACTTAACGTCCCATTAATGTACACCACTCAAAAGAACATTTGGCTTCTTTAGCAAAACCTTTTGTGACATCGTCTTTTTTGCCAGTGACTTTCTGTTGGACAACTGTCAGGGCATTAGCCTTCCCTAAAACAGTGCAAGTTGCAATAAAAATATTTCTATCTGTACTGTATATATCTGTTTATGTAATCTAATTGTCTGCTCTATTGATAAACCACATCTGTTTTTACTATAGTCTTATTAAAATGGCTAAAGTGTGTATAACTTGTTTAGTTCTATTTACTTATTGGACATTAACTGAGTTTTTCAGTCTGTTGTTTAAAAGAAGTCTTTTGAGCTGCATAATTCTTTTAAAATAAATGCCTGGCTTTTATTTTCAAGCTAACCAGAGCGGGAGCCAAAATAGTAAGCCTCTGGCTGTGTGACTCAACCATTGTTTTCACTGATTGAACTGTTGTTTCTCTGCGATGCCCTGAGAAAACTTTTCCTCATTTATAAAAGCTGATTGACGTCTGCCAAAGTGGTTGCGTGCTCTACACTCTAGAATACATGATTCTTGTACAGTAATGGCAGAATTACATTCGGAGCAGGTTAATGCCCGCATGTATTCATTATACCAGCTGACACTTTAATAATGCAACTAACCTGGCATAGATGATCACATAAATGACATGCATGTCAGAGATTCTCTGGTTATTCTCTTGTTTTTTTGCTTTAGAGGACATTTGGAGCACTGAGTGGCATTTAAAGATTGAAATTAGCCTTAAAAGCATTTTTATAGAAGTGCTAAATATTTTTTTTTTACTGTTTTACCGTTATCTGGTATTTTATTTTTCTCTTGGCAGTACAGCATATTCTTTGCTTCCTGGCCTTGCCTCAAAATATATTTGAAGAATGACTTGGAGGAGTTAGACAATTTCCTGTTTTTGGAGAGAGAGCCCATTTGTTTGCGTCAGTAAGTCAGTGTTGGCTCTAACACACTCCTCAGTAAAGAAGAGATGTGAACACTCCTATAATGACTTAGAATGTACTCAGTTTTTTCTTTTGTAGAACATTGGGATAGTCTGAATCCTATGAGGGGCCGTTTAGGACAGAAACTATTTTTCCTCCCACGTACACCAATAAAACCATGCACACACCTCAGTAGACACACACACACACTCAACAAAAATATGTTTTCCTCTCAAACACATTACTATGACATGCACACATCACAGTAGAAACACTCACACACTCTCAAAAAAACTATGTTTTCCTCTCAAACACACTACTATGACATGCACACATCACAGTAGAAACACTCACACACTCTCAAAAAAACTATGTTTTCCTCTCAAACACACTACTATGACATGCACACATCACAGTAAAAACAGTCACACACAATCACAAAACTAAAATTGAATATATGTCTAATGTGTGTGTGTGTGCACTAATACTAGACTGTATGAGAGGGCATAAGTGTGTGTGTGTGTGAACTAATACTAGACTGAATAAGAGGCTATACGTGTGTGTGGGTGTGAACTAATACTAGACTGAATGAGAGGCTATACATATGTGTGTGTGTGTGCGCGCGCGCGCGCGCGTGTGTGTGTATGTGACTGATGTCGTAGCAGACTGAATGAGAGGCTATACATATGTGTGTTTGTGTGTGTGTGTGCGCGCGCACGCATGTGTGTATGTGACTGATATCGTAGCAGACTGAATGAGAGGCTTGTACTTGTGTGTGAGAGAGTTCAACCTGTCACGGAAGAGGCGGGGCAAATTGGCTAGCGCATTAGTATTGCTCAGTTTGGGTTCCACTCATGCGCTAGCCAATATTTATAAATGGCAGTCATCTCTCGCGCTACTACTGCCTCAAATTTGATCTTTTGCATATTCCAAACATATCAAAAATGCTATTTCTATACAGATTGTCGACAAAAGCTCCCACTTCACTCTCCATATCATAGCTCCTAGCTGGTTTTAGTAGTTTCTTGTCCTGCCCTCCAGCATAGCCTCTACCATGGGCTACGAGTTCAAACGCCATGCTCACTCCCTATTTAATCTAAATTTGTCCTCTACTTTTACAGTCATACTATACACTTTTCACTTTTTTGTTTGAGTTCTTTTAATTTGTTGTGTGAACTTTAGTTTTCCTAGTTTCTTTGTTTTCACTTTTTCCACAATCTCCATTTGTTATACTTTTTAGAACATAACTAATTTGGTTGAATATTATTTCCAAAAAATGTGTTCACACCTATTTGTTGATAAGGAAAAACTATAAAGATGATATGATAATATATACCGATGTAGGCAGCATATCTTATATGGGTAGTAAACAAAAAGGTGGAAGTCTTTTGAAATTAAAGCAAAACAGTAACAGAGGATAATTTATTTATTGTCTAAAAAGTTATTCTTAGGAAGCACCAAAATTCTGGAGGCTCCACGTTACAAATCTATTGAAATTGTAACACTGCTTTCTTTGTGCCAGATAAGATAGCATATTTTGAAAATAAAAAAAAACTTGAAGAAATGTAGTGTTTTATGGGTTTTATCACACATCAAGTCCTTTCAACATGAAGTGTCCCCAAATGGATGGTTCTGTATTGTGTATCCTGTGGCATCTTATTTTATTTAATTTGTTTATTAGTGCTAATGATCCTGTTAATTTATGAAACTTAATTGCTCTATGTACAGTCTGTGATTCTCCATTTCTGGTAAGTTAATCACCAGCTGAATTATTCTGAGTTGGACAGATTAGACTTAATGGAGCTACTCTGACCTTTCAGAAGCCAGAGGTGATTAAATCTTTATCAGAGAAGACTAAGCATCTACATAGCCTGGTGTGAGATTAACTAATCTTACTATTGATTTGACATTTGAGTGCACATACAGATTGTAAAGTCGGTGTCCTACAGTAGGGATGCTCTTGCTGTGAGATGTTATATTGTTTGGTTGAAGGTGTGTCAAATGATGCATGCCACAGTGCCAGGTTGTAACAAGGTACTGTAGGATGGTTACCTTCATTAAGCTTACATTTTACTAAATAGCAGAAATCCAAGGCAAATGCTAAAAATTGTAATGTATTGCTTCTGCTATTTGATATTCACTTTATTTGGCTTTTTTTGTTAATTTTTGAACTGAGTAAAGCAATGTAATATTTTGTTATTAGAGTTTTTTTTTTTCAAAACATATTTTTTAATTTTTTTTTGCAAATCAAAGCTTGAAACACAAGCAAGTCAACTTTTTTTGGCTGTTAAGCGAGTTAATTTGCGAAATGCCATTAGATAAAAATGAAATTGTCTAGAGCTATTTTAAACTAAAATTTTTTTTCTATAAATCTGTCTAAGATGATCTATGTTCAAATAAGAAACACACAACAACTCCATTATCATATTTGAAGAACATAATATCTAGGGGCAAAAATGTTCATTTTATTGGCAGGTGATCTTATTTACCTGCTTAGATAAAGGAGAACTACACCTACAAAAATAAAATGCTTTAAATTTTTCTTTTTTTGCAGTGCGAAAATTAAAGGAAAATTCTACTCTATACAAAACCTTGAAATTATTTGATAAACTACCAATGCCACTATGACAAAAAAAACAAAAAAAACAATGTTCTTTATTCATATTTGTAGAAGTAAAAGCAATAGTAGGACTTCAGAAATTATGAAAATTGATTGAAAGTACACAAAAACAGGCTTCAGATCAGTAATAAGTGAAAAAAATTCTTATGACAAATTAATGTTTCTAGAAAACAAAACAGTTGAACTCCAACTGAAGGCAAGCAACCATATCTGGCACATTGATATAGAAGTGTGTCTCTTGGCACACTGGATAAGCAGTGACAATAAACTACCGGTTCCTGCTGCAGATAGATCAGGTACTGTCGTGAGCAGCAGTGCTAGTTATTAACAGGATTGTTTGGCACCGTTGTGGCTTTTGAGTCTTTGGAGTTAACAATAGATTTTTGGATTTACTTCTTTTAATGATCAACTGTAGATAATTTTTTTGTTGAATTTAAATCTCATTAATTTCAGTAAAAACATCATCCATGTGGTTACATGTTTAATAGGATGAAGAACATTTGCAGAGTAACCCAAGCACAGCCATAGATGGGGGGGATAGCATCATTCTGTTTAAACCTAAAGATGCATTCAGCTTCAACCAATAAATCAGTAGAAGTTGTTTTGGCTTATACACAGCCCCGGCTTGTGGCTTTCTATCTGTTGTGCTGTGGCTAGTTAGAAAGCCTCACTGAACCATTCTTCTTTTTCTGTTATTTGCTTGAGGAACTTTGAGCCTTTAGACAATTTGAGCAATCTGCAGTGAACTGCTGTTTTCAAATGTTACTGCTGCTCACATATCACTCTGCTTCTACACTTTAAATAGGTGCATAACAGTTGTAAAATGTTTTTAAACATTTGGAAAAGAAAATGTATAAAGATAATTTCTCAACCAAAATTATTGGTGTCAGCAGATTGCTGTCTGGTCAGTGATTTTGTCCATACATTTTGATAGCCCCAGATAAGAGTTTTAACTTTCTTTCGACAGTTTTTTTGGGACTTTTTCAAATTTCATAATGCAGCTGATATTTTACAGTTTAAGATACAGCAGTGGATTTAGTATCTTTTTTTAACGTTCCAGGGTTGTGGTTTCTTCATCCTGTTTCTTAACTTCTCATATTAAGCACACAGGTGCACAACAAGAAATATGCACATGTGCGCACATACAAGCACACACAACCAGGGCTACTTGCACGTTTTTAACCACAGTTACCCATATGCTAAATAGAAAGGCACATGAGCGAGTCATCTCAAACAGCTCTCCGTGCTTCTGTGCTCAACATCTGTTTATGTTTGAGAGTGAACCATTATTCTTTCCTTCTGCAGTCAACTCACTTGAAATATCTCCACAAAGTGTCTATGATTTCAAAGCAGACTGTTTGTGAGAACTGCTTAGTCCATGAACTCAGTGTGATGTCAGAAGTTCATCCGACCGACCTTAATTGGCCTCAGCCTCCCACAGATTTCTCATGAGTATAACGAGCCTCACACAGACCACCTCTCACCCACTCTCTAACTTTTAAGGGCTCTTTACACATCTTAAAACTGTTTTCCCTTCAGATGCATCTGTAGTCCCCAATGCTGAGTCTTAAGAGGATTTAGAGAAACCTCCGTCAAATGGATAAAAAGTTTCATGCGATTTCTCGGACTTGCAGCAGCCTCCCCACTGCCTGGGGGTTCTGCCGTGCTGACAGGTTTCGTGTGGTGATGGTGAAGTTTAGCTGAAAGTTTGACTTTTAAATGTCATGAGAGCCATGGCAGCAGACAACAGTGGCGTGGTCACAGCTGTCTAATCCTCTGCCGTGTCTGTCAGATTTGTTCAAGCATTCTGCATCACATCACACATCAAATTTGGATTATTTTGATATAAATGTTGATTTTATCATGTTTGAGAATTTTAGGGAATTCTGCAGGTTTTAAGCTTAATCTGTTACATTAGCTAGGTGCTTTTATATTTGATAAATATTCTAGGTTTTTTCCCCACTGGAATAAAAAGATTATGAATTAATTATCGAAGCCTGCATACATGACACTTTATGTGAATGTACTTAGACTAGAGCAAGTAATGACAATCCTACTTCTGAATATAGAAGTCGTTCATACAGTTTACTTCACAGTGATTCATCACTTTGGCTGGCATTTTATTCATGCTCTATTGTTCTGGTATTAAAATCAAACAGGTTCACCCACAAATCCATTTTTTTCTTAAAGAAAAGTTGAGTATTTTAGCTTCCTACACAAAAAGTATTATATGAGTGGCAGTTAAATAAAACCTACTTTCTCAACTTCAGAGTTTACTCGTTTTATCTGATCGTTGACACTTTGGAAAACTCAAGAGACACTCTTTTGTTTTGACACAAATCGTAACACTGAATCCATCATTTTTATCACACAATCTCATCCTCTAAACCAGTGGCCGGCCATTTATCCCCCACCTCCCCAACTTCTCACCACCACCGATTACACGAGAAAGTCCCAGCTGCAACTCCAGACTTTCCGATTCTGTGTGGTAATCTCACAACGCAGAAAAGGCCCAGCATAGATTCATTTCTGATAGCTTACAACACAGTTTAACCCAGAATGCCACCTAGAGTGATTTTTATTTCAAAAGACATCAAATAACAGGCCAAATAATTGCATTTGCAGTATATTTGCAATTAATCAAAATTAACTTTTCAAATCACAGATGCTCCCAATTTTTATTCAAATTACATTTAACTAGAGCAAAAACCTGTTTTTTTCACTGCAGCACTTTAGGTGGAGGTAATACGCTGAAAGTGGGCTTGCCAGCACACAGTAATGAGAAAAAGAGTTGCAGCTAGCAAACAGATCCATGCATATAAGTAAAGGTAATAGTAAGAGTCAAGTCCTGCAACAATGGGCTTCAGACAGACAAGCTTTAAGGTTGTTGAAATAATTAAATCCTGGAGTGATAGAATAAAATCACATTTGTTTAAGAAAATAGATACTTTGATTTTTGGCAAAATCTTTCAGCCCTAATGTAAATATCCTAACAGTGCTGTGGAAAATATAACTTATAGCTTTTTTGTCATGCCTAGATGGTTTTGATCAATTGTCTTTGTCAGAAAAACATTTTAAATTTTTTATTTTGTTAATCAAAAGAAAAAAAAAACTATCCTGAACCAACCTAGTTTTATTCATAATAGTATTCACCAAAACTTTTCTAGTACCAGGTTGGACACCCTTACCTTTAGAATTACCTTTATTGCTTGTGGAAGTTAGAGACATATATTTTAGTGATTTGGTTCCATATTGATATATGGTTGCTGCAGCTTAGTAGGATTCATATATTTAATGTAAATCTCCTCTTACATTACATTCAAAAGCTACTCAGTTGGATTGAGGCCTCCTCACATGATATTGTCGAACATTCTGATCATATCATGGACTTGCAGCATTAACACATCCCGAAGGCCTTTAAAAATCCGGATATTGAGCGGCACTTTCTACCAATGATTAATTTATACCTTAGCAAAATGCATGCACCTCATCATATATTACAGTATTTCTTGCAATACTGCTGAACGTCTTCTCTCAGCTTGGTGCTGTTGGACAACCGAAACCCCCTTTACACAGGCAAATCTCCAGAAAATGAATGCAGCATGTGAAAACATGGATGTGTCTTTTCAAGTCTGGATTTGACACACTGAAGGATTTGTCGCTCATTACTTGGCAAGAGAAAGATTGCCTGTCAAGTAGCTGCAGTCATGGAAATACTTAAGCTCTGGTTTTCTTTTTCTACCTATTTCTAATAATTGTATGCATGTGAAAGAGGTGTACATTCTTAATGCATTGGATAACTGTTTTTTTGAAGACATGGGCTTTTTTCTTCTAGTCAGATCTTTAACTTGATTCCAAAGGAGATAAGCATGCAGTTAAATGTAATGGATAACTGAAAAATACCTTCACATACCCAAAAGAGGAAACAGAAAGTCTTTGTTTCCTTTCCTATGTTTTATCCTTAGTTATTGTGCTAAGTTTCTCTCCTTTGGTTGGCTATTTTAAATGTTTTTGTCCCTCTAAAGTTTTATACAGCTGTTTTCTAGTAATTTGACATTTTATGTGCTTCGTTACTGTAGCTGCAGCGTACTTGCTTGTTTTATTGCCACATTGAAACTGAACGTGAGCTCAATATCTAAATATTTGTAGCAGTGTTTGGAAAAGCTCTGCAGCGTGCAGAAAGGATAAGCCATATTCAGAAGAAGATCCTTTAAGAACCTACAAAACCTGCCTTTAACCTGTAATTACTACAAAAGGTTAATGTCAGACAAATCCCCCACAGTGTGCTTTACTACATGCTGCTCCTTCTTTATAATTAATGTCCCTTAAGGGATTCAGGGCAGCCTCAGAAAAAACAAAGAAAACTTGATTGCTTATTTCACTTTTTTAAATCACCATCAGTTTGCCAAGACTGATGGTATGGAAATCTGCTTGACTGAAATGCTTCAAGTTTTAGGTATCTCCGATAATAAATTTGATTTTTGCGATTCAAACAGCACCTCACTATTGTAAAGTAAAATGTAAAAAATAAAACAGAAACGTGTCTGAGGGTAAGTATTATTCATTTATTGAATATGTCCAGGTTTACTATGCCCCTATGGATTCCTTTTCTCAACCGAGACACCATACATATGGTACATATGTATGGTGTATAGGTCTCTGTAGATGCAATTCAGTGAACTACTGTCTCCAGATGGTCAGTTGACGATTAAGTGTGTAAAAAAGAGGTGTTTCAAAAACTAACTTCTTTTAGCTCCTTGACATCTAACATCATAGATTATGCCTTGCTAGCCATATTGTGTTAAAGATTTTCACTGTATGTAGAAGTAAGACTTTTAATAAAAAGACGAGTAAACAACAAACAAGTAAAACAAAAGTTAATAAGTATCATCAGAATAATGCCAGCTAGTTGCCTGGTGCATTTAATCCACAGATAAGTATTAGCAAACATTTAATCTAAATGTCCAGGAGAAAGTCACCAACCTCTGCTCCAGAGTCAGTTTTTGAGTCCCTTTGCTTTGCTTTGCCCTGTGAGTCACAGAAATGCTCAAAAGCTTAAGCTTTGTTCACCCTCTTTTTGCTTATTTTTTGTGCTTTCTTAGCGTGAATAGAGACAATGTGATACCGAAAAAGAATCCATTTTTCAACACCATTATCTGGCAACGCCTGATTTCCATCTCGCTTGACCTCAACCTTCTATTCCTTTTGAATAATAATGAATAATATATATTGATAGATATAAAGAATAGACCTCTAATTGAGAGCTATTGCCTTTTGGTGCTGTTGAACCCTGGGGCTGTCAATCCACTCAGGATTATTCCTTCTGACAGGCTCAATGAAGTATCATTGCATTTAATCAATCATTCGTTGAATACCAAAAGAATGGCAAGATGCGCCCGTGTTCGGCTTTGTGCCTCTCAACAACTTGTTTGGATAACATATTTTGTTACATTAAGGCTGTCAACCAAAAATTATGTCTGAGCTACAATCTCTCATCATCAGCAATGTAGTACCATCAGCCATGGTATTAATTTTGGACGATAAGGACAAGTGTCCAGGCTGGTTATTTTCTAACATTGGTGGAAGAAGATGCAGTTTTCCTCTGCTCCCAACTCCTGCAACAACCTTTCTCACAAGACATTTCCACAGGGACATGTGGACTGCCTCCCACTGTTCTTGGGGACAAAGTTATTGAACAACCATAGGCACATTAGAGAAATACAAATTACTTTAGCCTGTGTTGTTATATTTTGTTACATCAAGCCTGTCAACCAAAAACCGTATCTCAGCTGCAATCCTTGATGATCGATAATGTAATTGCCATAAGCTTGATATTAATTTTTGACATTGAGGACAAATATCTGGGCTAGATAATTTTGAACATTGGTGGAAGGAGATGCTGTTTTGCTCTGCTGTAATCTCCTCTCCTAACTCCTACAAACCCCCTTTACACAAGATTATCACATTCCAACAGGACTTTTTTTTTTATTGTGCTTGGGGACAAGGTTATGTCCCCTAGCCATATTATTTTTGGCTAGGTTTGAGGAGTCTTATCCACCCCGCTTTCAGTGTGCTATTTCATCACCTGAATACTTGCTTGTAGAAGAACATGGTGGCAGGGGCAGGAGGAAAAAGGGATTGCGGATTGGCTTGCATCACCGGCAAAGGAAGCATCATGGTCACTCATCCCTGGTTGCCGCTTGGTCCAGATTTACAGTATTGTACCTGTGAAGGATTTTTGTCTATGACTGGACTGGGAGTAACCATATGCCCTTGTCTCTACACTCCTCCTTTATCCTCATCATCCTGTTTCTTCTGATCATTTCTTTCCTTCTTGTCAAGTATTTTATGGAGCCTGGATTCCATCTGCACATCCTGTAAGCTGTTGATGTGGAGCCACATGCACAGTGTTGGAGCTTTGGCACATGTCATCTTCGGTTTTCCATGCTCAGTCTATACACTATGTGCTCTTCATCACAAATGAGGCATTCTTTCTAAATTAATTATTCTTAAAGGAGCATCTTGATGTTATGGCTCTGACTGAGACCTGGGAAAGGGAACAGTAATATGTACATCGGAATGAGCTGTGCCCTGCACACTGCTCTATGGCTGGGACCCAACAAGGGGAGTCAGATTTGCCAAAGTTGGAAAACTTTCTATAGACACAAGGGAATCTACAGTCATTCATTCTTTTGAACTTTTGATTTTAAAGGTTGGAAACTTTAACTCCGTTTTTTGGTTCTTATTTCCAGAAACCTCGTCCTACACATGAGTTTTTAAGTGATGCATGTTCTGACTTTCTATCCACGATTATAAATTTGTTCAACTTTTGGTTTGGGATTTTGATTTTCATGTTAATGACTCTTCTTGTCCTGTAGCAACTGAGTTTTTTTCAATCATGGACTTATTGCACTTTAAGTAACATGTTTCTGTGCAACACATTAAAAACTCCATATTTTGGACTATTTTCTTATTTTTGGATTTGACATACATGAGGTGCATGTTCTGGATGTACTTGTGTTGTATCTTTTTTGTGTTTATTTTAATGTGTTTATTGACCCTTGCTCTCATAATAAGGTTTTACAAAGTGCATTGTAAACCAGATTGCTGTTGCAAGCTTTTCTAACTTGATCTGTTTCAGCCTGGCCATGATGTGGTATACAATAATCCTGACTCTTGCATGTAATCATAGGCGGATCTACTGGGGTGGCATAGGGTGGCAAATGCCACCCTAAATGACAGCCTTGCCACCCCAGCTGCCACCCCAGCTGCCACCCCAGTTGGCGGTAGGGGTGGCGAGGCTTATAAATTATGGATCTTTTGAGAATTATGACCGCTAATTTCCAATGTCGGACTGCAGTGAATGCAGCACGAGATGACGCGAGAACGACTGAGACTGATTGTTTTGAAAACCGAATGGGGCAAAGCGAGGGAGCCAGGGGTGATGGGGAGAGGAGAAACGGGATGAAACTGGTAAAAATTGATTAACTATCTATCGAGAAATTAAATCATAATGAAAGCACAATGTTGCTAGCATAGCTGCAATGCTGATTTTGAGATGATAAAATCAGGTTGCAGAACGTTATTTCTCTATCTATGATGTTAGTTAGGCCCGACGTCTCAGGCTCATAAAGACATATTTGCGGTCAACTATGACAGAAAAGAGACGATCAAGTTTGGTTGAACTCAAATCAAAATGCACAAAGGCATTGGATCTAAATAAAGTTGTGAAGCGTTTTGCTGAGCAACATGGAAATCGCTGCATTCAGCTGTTATAGTCATGTTAACTTTATGTTATGCTCTCTGGTGAGCCTTTACAGAGCTGCTACATTTTGTTTTGGCTTCTGAGAAAATCTGATATTTCCTTTAATAAAACCAAAAGTGTTAAAAGTTAAAAACGTGATACTGGTGTGAATCCTGCTTAATATGAAGCAGTGTTGTTGTTTCTTTTTTTGTATATATAATATGAAACTATCCAGAAATTACCTGTATGAACCTACTCACAAGCAAAATGTATTTTTTATGTTGCTTCTTTTCAGATTTGTGGAGATTTTGATGTAACACACAGAACCCGCCTTTTTGTTGATTTGTTGATACAGCAGTATGGAGGACCAACTCTGCCATATTTAAAAATAAATACAGAAATAAATAAATGCTTAATAAATAAATAAGCATACAATTATTTGCCACCAAAAACACAAACAACAAATAAATGTAAGTAGAAATTAAATTATACAGCTAGTCATAAAGGTTTATAACTCTTTTAATTGGCTTCTTTATTTCTTTGCCTTTTTAATATTTACCTTATTTATTTTTTTGTCATTTATTATCTTCAACTTCATTTTTTTATTACTTATATTTTTAAGTATTTATTTATGTGCATGTTATCATATTTTTGTCTCTTTTATTCTTCCTTTGTATTTTTTACCCTAGTTATTTCTTCGCCGCTATTTCTTTCTGCCTGCCCTTTTTACATTTCTGCCTGCCATTATAATATAATTTCTAATTACATTTATTTGTTGATTGTATTTTTGGTGGCAATTAATTGTATGCTTATTTATTTATTGAGCGTTTATTTATTTCTGTATTTATTTCTAAATATGGCAGAGTTGGTCCTCCATATGCAGCTCTATCTACAGCATATTTACATGCATGAAATGTCCCTTTCATGTTGCCTTAACTGCTGTATGTCAAGTTACTGAGGAACAAATGGGGTAAATCTGTGTTCAGAGTAAACATTACATAGATGTCCAGTACCTTGTTTGGGTGCCTTGACCCATTTATTTCTACTGTGTAGTTCTGCTCACTTTAGTGCAGCTCAGTCCATAGATCTCTGATGGGTAACTTTTTCTTTCTATAGTTTCTTCTTGTACAAATGCTGCAAAGCTGCCTCTCTGACAGTCAATCTCACACATCTGCGACTCAGCACCTTTGTCTTACCTTAATACCTTTCCTGTCATAAGGCCCCTCTAGAAGTAGTGTTATCATTCTTCTATCTCCTATTAAGTGAGATCACATTGTACGATGTATTATTAATATGAACTGTTTCACATGAAACACTAGTACTGTACATACTATTATCACCAAACTGTGATAACTGTGATTAATTTCAGTGTAAACAAATGCCATATGTTGCCACCCCTAAAAAATTCCTGCCCCCCTCTTGCCACCCCATAAATATTTTTCTAGATCCGCCCCTGCATATAATCCTTCAGTGATCACTTTGAGTCTATACTGGACTTGGTGGCAACTTAAAATATTATCTTCAAAAAACAAATCACAGCCGGGATTAAATGAGGACATTTCCTTATTCGGGAGATTGTGTCATAATGATAGATGCCAGTGGAAAGTCACAAATCTGGAAGTGCACAGATCACAAAAAAAAAAAAAAAAGATTGCATGTCTCAGTGACATGATAAAACAAGCTAGATCTGCTTATTTTAAAACCTGGTGAAGATAAACAAAAAATTTTTTTTTATAATATTCATAAAGCTTTTTGCCTTCAGTGCCATTTTTGTCGGTTTTACACGTGACGACTGTAACAGATTTTACATTTTATTTGTTAACAAGGTGGAGGAGATTAGGGCAATGTTTTGTTCCTCTACCAGAGGCCTGGGAGCTTGAGAGTTATTCTCAGTGTCTTAGCTGTTCCCAGAAATTTGCATTTTTAAACAGAGATATCTGATATTTCTCCAGGTATCTGTTGGAGTATTTCAAGATATAAACTTTTTAAAGTTTATATCTTTTGGAAGCTGGATGTCTAAAATTTAGACTATGCATACATGTTGCTTTTTTCCCTCTCACTCTCCCAAGAGTAGATTAAAAGAGCTTGATGCCACATTCTACTCTACTCACAACTAGAGGTGAGTATTGGCATGAGTGTTGCGATTCGATACATGTTGTGATACTTGGGTCTTGATACGATATTATCACGATATTACAGTATCACTATATATTGCCATATTTTCCCCAGCTATCAAAATCAAATGATGAGATAAAACAGCAAGTGCTGTATATTTTCATCAGAAAATATTGATTAGGTATTATTATCCATGTTGTTTGGGGTTTTCTTCCACTGTGACTGCCTCAAATACAGATTTGTTGCTGCACGCACAGTTAAAGGGCTCCACAGCGCTATCTGCCAGAGTGGTGGTGCAGAGGTAGCCCATTTTCCCATCAATGTTTTATGTAACCATATATTTTTTTAAATCGATACTAAGAAGTGAAAGATCGATATTATATTGGGCAGACAAATATCATGATATATCGCCAAAACGATTATTTCCCACACCCCTACTCACAACTAATTATACAACCTGTTGTAACCTCTTTTGGCACCTAATGCTATAAAGATACAAATATATACCATGCATGGAATATTCAAACAAATGCACAGAAGAAATCTGCAGTACTAATTGCTTTGTGGAATTTTTAATTGGATTCTTCATGTATGTCAATTAAATTATATCTTGACTGTTTTCTAAAAAGCCTTATAAGAAATGTCCAGTGTAATACTGTAGTTTCTTGGCAGCTTATTTGGAACTGCATTATTCTGCATTTGGGAAACATAGATTGGAAAGATTTCAATCATCAGAGTGTCATATTAAGGAATCTTGTCACTGAAAAAAGATTAACACACATACTATGGAGCTACTGGGCCCTCCTGTGAAAGACAGTGACACACGTTAATTAACAATGTTTCAATTGTAATCACTGAAATAATTGCATCAGACATTTAAGAACATTTCACACAGCTATCTTCATTCAGTTTAAATAATTATCCCACCAGTAAAGCAGAAATTAAAATACACTCAAAGAATCCCTGTGTGAGAAAGGAAATAAATAAATAAAACTAAAAATGCATTGTAAAGATTGCATCAGTTTTATGCCCACATAAATCTAATAAAATGTAGCGAACCCTATGGTTATCTTTATTTCTGTTTTAGTACCCCTAAAGCTCTAAATAAGAAATCCTAATCTAAAAGACAAACAACCCAGAGCTGGTTCCCAATGCTCTAAGCCCTTACTCATTATGATCCATGAAATATGTTTTTCTTTTGAGCTCAAGATAATCAACGGATCACTGCAGGTCATCCTTGGGTGGTATAATTCCTTAGAGGAACAGCTAATCACACCAAAATGTGCACTAAGTTCATCCAGTGCTGCGATTAAGGTTCAGACTAGTCAGACAGTCCAGGGGAAGCCAGTCAAGCGCTTTGGCAACAACAGTGACACGACAATGGTGCAATGCAGGAAAAGTCTATTTTTGGAGCTGTTGAGCAACAGCAGCAACTATGGTAAGAAATGGAGGTTGTGTGGGTTATTTAATGGCTCATGTTATACAAACATTATTTTGTGCAGCACATTAATTAAAATGTTTTGTTCAACCATTTCTTTACATCTGTTGCATCCTTTTGGCGAAAAGCAATGTCCTGAAATATGAAACATGACAACTACAACAGATGAAACACCAGGAAATTTGGCCCGAATAGTTTATTGTACAAAGCTATAATGGATGTGATTAATATGTACCAGGAGAACTAATGGGCCAGAAAATGTAATCTGATCCAGTTTTAATCTACCACATTTATCACAAGTTTTCATTTACAAACAAAATTACATTATTAGATGCATTGATACTCATGAAAACAAAGAAAAAAACTTGTTTTAACAAAATAACCAAACTCGGTGCATCATTTTTAGATGTATAGAGAAGATAATATATTTTATAAATACATTACATACGATGATATACGAATTTGATTCAAGCTAATCTTGAGACTATTTCTGCAGAGAAATGCTGGTTCACCTTACAATACTTTCAGTTTTAGGTCTTGAGTTTCTATTGTATGAATGCTGCTGCAATGGTTAAGAAATGTTTAAAAATTGACCATCATGTTTAAAAGGAATATTACTCTGTATCCAATGAATCTATGGAATATACAGGTTTTTCATTTTTACAAAAATGTACTGTATTTTTTTTTTTTTTTATATATATATTCAGATGCGTATCTGTATTTAGTATTTGTTACTTTATCTGCAGTAGGCTGTTGGACCAATAATGAAGCCCTAAATATTAATACAGACAAAAAAAAAACTGACTGGTGAGAAGTGAAAATTCATGATGCTCTAACTAGAGTGCTCCTGTCGTGTCAGGCTTCCAAAATGCCCTCACCCCTACCGCGTGAGTGGTTGAGCTTAATTTGATGGCCCAGGCACAAAGCTCTCATTCAAGTGTGCAGAGGAGCATTTACGCTCTGATGGCAGCTGATTCACAGCACAATGCTGGCAATTGACAGAACACTTGATAATCATTGTCATCTTTAGCCTATACTCTGACAGCTTGTAAACGAGGAGTAGGGTCACCACCCTATCCCATCCAGAAGTTTCACTGCCAAAAAGTTAATGAGGCTGAACAAAATTTCAACAAATGCTTCACTGCATAAGAACTGAAGAAATGTTCCACTGTGGTTCACATAGCCAAAACAATTTATGATTTAAAGTATTAGATACTTTTGAACTGTTTTCAATCTGTGTATCAAATAGTAAAAACAATAGCAAAGCCTTTAATTAATACCAGTGCAAAATTTTTATCGTAAGCACCAATTTCTCATAAACCTGTGCAAAAAAAATTATAAAGTTGTTTTAATGTTTCTTGTATAAAATTCCTTTATTTTTCATTAAACAATGACATTTAAAAAAAAAAATTCTGCAGCTTGTTGCCTGTCACTGCGTCTCATATGTCAACACGTCTCTAAGTGCTGTGACGTCAAACTATGGAATACCAGCAATGCAATAATTCCAGTCTGCAGTAACTGCTTGTTTTGAAAACATATGTACAGGAAGTGTTTAGTGACTCCATACAGAATGTCTGGGTTATGCAGAATTATTGAAAGTAATTGATATTTTCATTAGTGTAATATAAATAACCTGTCTGGTTATATTTATTTGACTTCATTAATGTTTTATATAAATTAGAAGTCACTTTCTATGCAAACCCCTATTAGAATAGATTTTTAAATCTGTTAAAGTTTTTGCTTTTCCCGTGATTCAGCCTTGAATAGATTTCAAAAGGAAAATCTGTTAATTCTACGTCCCACTGGTGAACGTCCTTGAGAGATTTACATCTGGTTAGCCCAAGTAAACAAGCGGCTATCAATGCCCCTGAAGTACAGGTGCTGGTCATAAAATTAGAATATCATGAAAAAATAGATTGATTGCAGTAATTCCATTTAAAAAGTGAAACTTGTATATTATATTCATACATTACATACAAACTCATATATTTCAGATGTTTATTTTGTTTAATTTTGATGATTACAAATGACAACAAATGAAAATCTCAAATTCATCATATCAGAAAATTAGAATATTACTGAAGACCAATAAAAACAAAGGATTTATAGAAATGTTGGCCAACTGAAAAGTATGAACATGAAAAGTATGAGCATGTACAGCACTCAGTATTTAGTTGGGCCTCCTTTGGCCTGTATTACTGCAGCAATGCGGCGTGGCATGGAGTCGATCAGTCTGTGGCACTGCTCAGGTGTTATGATAGCCCAGGTTGCTCTAATAGTGGCTTTTAGCTCTTCTGAATTGTTGGGTCTGGTGTATTGCATCTTCTTCTTCACAATACCCCATAGATTTTCTATGGGGTTAAGGTCAGGAGAGTTTGCTGGCCAATTAAGAACAGGGATACCATGGTCCTTCAACCAGGTACTGGTAGCTTTGGCACTGTGTGCAGGTGCCAAGTCCTGTTGGAAAATGAAATCTGCATCTCCAAAAAGTTGGTCAGCTGCAGGAAGCATGAAGTGCTCTAAAACTTCCTGGTATGTGGCTGCGTTGACCCTGGACCTCAGAAAACACAATGGACCAACACCAGCAGATGACATGGCACCCCAAACCATCACTGACTGTGGAAACTTTACACTGGACTTCAAGCAACGTGGATGAAGTGCCTCTCTTCTTTTCCTCCAGACTCTGGGACCTTGATTTCCAAAGGAAATGCAAAATTTACTTTCATCAGAGAACATGACTTTGGACCACTCACCAGCAGTCCAGTCCTGTTTCTCTTTAGCCCAGGCAAGACGCTTCTGACGCTGTCTGTGGTTCAAGAGTGGCTTGACACAAGGAATGCGACAGCAGAAACCCATGTCTTTCATACGTCTGTGTGTGGTGGTTCTTGAAGCACTCACTCCAGCTGCAGTCCACTCTTTGTGAATCTCCCCCACATTTTTGAATGGGTTTTGTTTCACAATCCTCTCCAGGGTGCGGTTATCTCTCTTGCTTGTACACTTTTTTCGACCACATCTTTTCCTTCCCTTCGCCTCTCTATTAATGTGCTTGGACACTGAGCTCTGTGAACAGCCAGCCTCTTTAGCGATGACCTTTTGTGTCTTGCCCTCCTTGTGCAAGGTGTCGATGGTCGTCTTTTGGACAACTGTCAAGTCAGCAGTCTTCCCCATGATTGTGTAGCCTATAGAACTAGACTGAAAGACCATTTAAAGGCTTTTGCAGGTGGTTTGAGTTAATTAGCTGATTAGAGTGTGGCACCAGGGGCCATCAATTTTGAACCTTTTCACAATATTCTAATTTTCTGATATGATGAATTTGAGATTTTCATTTGTTGTCATTTGTAATCATCAAAATTAAACAAAATAAACATCTGAAATATATGAGTTTGTATGTAATGTATGAATATAATATACAAGTTTCACTTTTTAAATGGAATTACTGAAATCAATCTACTTTTTCATGATATTCTAATTTTATGACCAGCACCTGTATGCTTATCTTCGTGGAGTTGAATTCACCTGCTTCAACAAACCTAGTGCAGACAAAACTGTGAGAACCAT
Source organism: Cyprinodon tularosa (assembly GCF_016077235.1). Taxonomy (NCBI): domain Eukaryota; kingdom Metazoa; phylum Chordata; class Actinopteri; order Cyprinodontiformes; family Cyprinodontidae; genus Cyprinodon; species Cyprinodon tularosa. The sequence continues at coordinate 1,083,174 of NW_024038541.1, read as the reverse complement.
GATGGTGGAGGACAACAAATACCTGAATGATCGACTGGACTGGAGACACAACTGTGAAGTCATCTACAAGAAGGGACAGGGCAGACTGTTCTTGAGAAAGTTTAGGTCCTTCAGGGTAGCCTTACAAATACTGTTTTTGATTAGCCATGTGTGAAATACACAGGGAATGGAAAGATATATATTTGTAATAGTATACTATTACTAATAGTATAGCCCAAATTGCTGTACTATACTAATTCAATAAATATATAGCATCTGGGCTCAAATCATCACCCATTGTTTCTCAACTTCCAACTGAAATACTCGAAATTCAAAGAATATTTTGAGCTGTGACTGCCCAGACAAACTGATGGAATTGTCAATGCTTCTAAACACACCAACACAACTATCTAGAACAAATGCCACATTGCTTTCCTGAACCAGACGCAAAGCCTCATGCCTTTCTTGGGCAAAGGAGAAAAATGACAGGAGTGTTGCTCTGCAGTCCAAATACCTTTTTTTTTAGGTGTATTTTAATTTGAAATCATGATCTAAGAGTTTTGAGGGAAAGGCAGGAAATCTAAGATGTGATAGGTACAGTGCAAGTTTAAGTCAGTGATCAGTTGGGGAAGCCATGTTGTCTGCTGTGTTGTTTCAGTCTTTATAACACCCAAAGACATCAGAGCAGTCAAGCGGGAAATGTTATAGCACTTCATGCTTCCCTGTGAGAAACTACGAGAACTAGTTAAATGTCCTTTACATTACTCTGCAAAAATGGCCTGCAAACTGCTGTGATCTAAAGGCCACAGAGATTCTATGGAGGACTGTCAAGAGGTAGCTTGGACAAAACAGATGCAGCAATACTTAAGCACCTCTGCAGAGCAAAGCATGATCCTCTCAAGGCCATACTGCACTGATGCTAAAATTCTTGCAAGAGGCCAACCAACTCTGAGACCATGGGCATCAAGATTATCTGTCTGTTCATATTATATTTGTATGACATTCACTTTTTAAATTGAATTAGCAAAATTGTTTCCCTGATTTGTACCATTTTCATTTCCTTTCATTTAGCTTTCGCACTTTATATATTTACTACTTTAAATTTAATATACATATTAAAATGTCCATCCTTGAAAATATGCTGTTTAAATACAGCCACCTTTTTTAATTGCGGCTTATTTGGCAGTAAAATTGATATGAAAAGTTTTAAGTTCCCTGTTTAAATGAATGTGTACTTATTGTTATATAATGTCTCATAAATAGATCTTTCTTTCTATGAAGGGGAACATATTTTTAATATTGTTCTCAATTTACCCAAACATAGCAAACACTTGTTAGCCAAGCCTGTGGAATACCAAAGATACTGCTCCAAAGGCTGTGATCTTGAAGCTTCCTAAGAAATGCAACAACACACTAGACACTCTCTGTGAACTGTCCTCTTTACAGAGGAAAAGTTATGATTCCTCCTGCTGCATTGTATGGCTATAAAGTTATCATGAAAAAGAATGACGCTGATTATGTCAACCGTTCATAAGAGCCACTATTACCAGATGGTGTTAGAGTGAAGTTTGCCCGTGGTAATGAACCACTGATATTTCAGTACATTCCCTTCCGCACCTGCTATGAGAACAACTGCCTTATGCAACACTCGCAGTGCATATCATAGTTTGTCATAGTGGGTTTTATCTCTGTATTAATGAAGCTATTTGGCACAGATTGTAGCCTGTAATCCAGTTGAGCTGATTGATAAATGTTAGATTTTACTTCTTCTTCTAGTATGACGTTTTTAATACAGAAAAAATACAATTTTTCAAGAAACTTATGTGGATTTATGCACTTATGTGGAAATATATGAATCAGATTTAACCCGTCTCTATAACTTTAGATTACAGTTTATTCGATTATCAGTTTGTTGTGAACAACTACTGTAGGGGTAACCAATCAAAAATCAGTGGGGTTATAATATAGAAAATCATCAACCAGTAAAGGTACAGAGACATTTTTAATTATATCTGTTACTTTAAACAGAATTTAACACTGAAATAAAAAGCAGGTTTTTATGCATCCATGTTATATACTGAATTTTTAAATAAAAAAAATTGAAAATTTTTCCATTTTAAAATCTGAAGTGTTTTTTGAAGTAGAGAACAACAATAATTCAGTTCGGTATATAGACAAATTCCTGATTCACATATTTTATAAAAAACCTGAACTGACAGTTTTTTTTTTTTTTTTCCTTTTTTATGGCTTAATGAGAGAAGTGGGCTTTTTGCTGCCCTGCAAGGCTTTTAAACCTGGGTTTGAATGGCGACAAAGCCATTCTCAAGCACATATCAAGGGGCTTATTTTGAGCCTGGGTCGATATTTATTTTTGATTATGTTCATGGTGGAGAATCCTGCTTCACAGCAGCAGGGTGAGCCAAACATAGTCAGAAGGTGCAGGGTCATGTTTGAGTGCATCATATCACTTTTATTTCACTAGTTCACTGCATTTCTTCCAGCAGTCAACATTTTCTGTGCTTTCTTTTTCTTAACATCTTCTCCTTCTTTCCCACTGCCCGGCTTGCCACAGGTTTGCTTGCTGTGTCTAAAAATAGCTCCCAGCAGTGACTCAAACTGACACAGCTCATTGGCTAATTTGTATCACGTGTAGCCGGGTCCCGGCACTTGGACGGCTTTACCATATTAACAGGAGAAGCACAGAAAGTAAAGTTAGACATTGTCGACAACATGCTGTAATTTATAAATGTTCTAAATCAGGTTGGGTCCAGATTAGCCAGCAGCTGGGTCCGGATTCGGGCCGCAGTCGCCTGATCTGTGACCTCTGAACTACTGTGTTAAAGAAATTAACTAATTTCTGTTTACCCCCTCTTATTTTAATAAAAAATGCAATGCAGTTTTTTTTTTCTTTCTTTTCTTTCTTTAGGGAATAGACACAATGCCAAACACATGTCACATAACTAAGGTGAAATGTCTTTCATTCAACTTTATGATAACTGGATTTGTACTTTTTTAGTCACTCTTAGATATGGTCTGTTTACCCCAGGCGACATGATTTAAAGGTGAGTCTAGAAGTCCCCATTTAGCATCTACATTCTTTTGTAAATTTACACCACATTTAGAAGGCTTTGTTCTCATAAATATTATTTAATAACACCACTGCCACACATTTTCTGTTAGATTTAGGTATATTCTCTTCTAAAACTGGATTATGCTTTGATCTACACTATTTACTTGCAGATGTAATAAAATATTTAATGTATATTTATAAAGTTATGGCGCTGTCAAACCTTGACGATTTAGCCAGCCTATGCCGACGTACGAAAAATTGGCCAAAAACGCTGGAGTACTTTGGGTAAGTTATGGGTAATTTTTGTATAAGTTATGAGCACACTGACACATGTCGAAATACAGCAAGTATGTCAAGATCTCGATGTATGGGAGCCTTTGCTCATATGTTGGCCATTCGTTACAGGTAAGTTATTTGATTGTTGACATACGTTAAGTGTAAGTTACTCATAAGTCGTGGTGTCTAGCTTATCCAAAACCTATGAGTAACTTCTGCATAACTTATGTGTAACTTATCAAGAAGTTATCTCCAATGCATATCGATGAAGATATATTTGGCATGTTTCAGACAACCATTGAACATGTTTCTAACTTACAGCTACTGTATATTGGCATTTCAGCAGCGTGTTGGTATAAAAGGGGGTATAAAAGGAAACCGTCAGTACTCCTCCAGACCTCAGACGTTCCACAAGAGATGGAGGATCTAGCAAGGCTGAGACGGGAATAAATACTAGCTTTCCTCCAACATCAACATGATCACATCAGTTTGACTCTGTTCCAATTGTAGGATGAGCAAGGAGGTGAATGTGATGGATCCTCCCTAAGTTCCGATAAACTTCTTAGAAGACATGTGCCTGAATCTGCTACGACTGCAAACCTTTAATTATTTATTTTCCTTTATTTTTGGCAGGCAGTAATAGGGAACTAGGTTAATATAGCGGCTGCTAAGTTTAGAAAAATCTTCTTCTTGTGATTTTTATGCAGGATGCACACCTCCAGGCGCATCGCTGCCCCCCTCAGGACACTGGCTTGTGACATTTCATGAGCAGTACGCTGCCGTGCGTTATGCATAATATAGGCTGTCGTTGGACATAAGTTCTGGTCTTGTTGTGAATACTCTATGCATACGCCCAAAATTGAAAAAAAAAAATACATAGAAAGTTCAGAATATGCCAGGGTTTTAGAAGATTCTGGGACGTCGGCATACACTGGCAAAATCGTCAAGGTATGACAGTTCCATTAGCTAAATAGGATCCAATTCTGTTTCTGAAGTTTTGGCTGTGTCACCTCCGTGGTTTGTGACTAACTGCAGAGAGTCTTAATTATTACTGCATGGCCTTCTATAAGAAGTGTAATGCTCATCTTGCCATTCCACTGTAATAGGTCAGATTTAAAGAATATATGACTACCGCTCATCTCAACAAATGATCACACCTAAGTTAGGGTTCTTAGCTTCTCCAGAGTTGCATTACTGTCTCTATTACATGCCCAAAGTCGGTCCTCATGGGCTTCTGACTTGCAGGTTTTACAGGTTTCCCTGCTCCAGATTTACTGATTTTCAATGATAGCTGATTAACAGGCTTTTGCTGAACTGCAATCTTCAGAATCAGCTGTGCTAAAGGAAGGAAACCTATAAAACCTGCAGGACAGTGGCCTTTGAGGACAGACTTTGGGCATGATTTTGGGCATGACTGTCTAATTTCCCTGGATGCATTTGTAGGAAATTCCTGCACTGTTCTATGGATGTGATGTCCACGTTGAATGGGTCCAACCTAGCAAGCAATCAAAGTGTTACATTCAACATGGATTTTTATGGATACTCAGAAGTGTTCTTCTGAAGTATCTTCGAAGCATCCGATGCAGGTCCAGCAGATTCCATAACAGTTTCTTCCCCACTGCCATTAGACTACTGAAATGTTGTGTAAAATGGGTTATTTTATTTATATATTAAAAAAAATTTAATAATGTTAGAACTGTAAATATACAGTCATGTGTTTGTATTACTTTTCAAGGCTGTACTTTAAAGAATGAAATTGTCTAGAGCTGTTTAAAATAAAATTTCTTTTTGTTTACACTCCTGTATACAAAATGACAAAAATAAATCTGTTTAAGTGACTAGCATCCAGCTAAACTCAGACACCAATGGCAGCTCTACAGTGAAATAAGCAAAGAAAAAAGAAAAAAAAAAATTTTTTTTTGAGGTATGAGCGCCACCTACAACAATTAGCAGAAAAATGCTGCAGTTGTGTGTTTTCACCACAGGTGGCAGTATCATTGGAAAACTCTGTAATGCCTCTTTAACAACTTGCCATAACATTAAGGAAAATAACATAAAATAGGTCTCCGTGTTTTTATTCTTATGTATTGTGTGTGAAGTGTCTGAATAAGCTGTGATTCCTGTTTTCCAACATTATAGATTGATATAAAATAAACTTCGATGCGTGTCTCATTTATGATAAAGTTCATGTTAATTTGAACCGCTTATTTTCTCCACATACATCAGTGCTACTCATGCTGAGTTATGTAATGTTTTTTATTTATTTATATATTTTTTTAACACTTAATCTTATTCTCCTGTCTTTTGGCCCACTTTTAAATCAGTGTTAAAAAAAAAAAACTCTCTACTCAATGATCAAGTAATTTTTTTCTCCACTTAAACATTCTTCACATTTTACAGAATAGCCCTCAAAGCCTCCATGTCCCTATTAGATGTGGGAATCTAATTACAAATATCTGATTTGAAAGAGGGGGAATGAGTTAACCTTTTCTGAAATGCCACTGCATTACCATCTGTGAATGGCAAGGAGGAGGACCAGGCTTGATGCATTTCAACAACAACATGCAGACTGAAATGCAGCTTTCCTACCTCAGGGAAATAATGGCATATGGGCTTAGTTTTGTCCCAAGATTTTTTTGAGAGTTTTTGACATGGGCTCAAGATTCTAGATGCATTTAATGAGATTGATTTATTCGAACGTTAATTTGTTGATGAACGGGAATTCGAGAATGTGATTAGTTGCGTTAGAAGTTGTATTGATTTTGTGTTGAAGATCTTATTTGTCTTGAGAGCTTTGGTCGTGTAAAGCTTTTCATACAAAATGTTTTGCTTTGCAAACAGTAGGAGTTGCAGCTGTCAAGTATTGCTGGGGGCCTAAGCTGGACCAGTTCCTGCAGAGGCTGTTCATCCTGCATTCTCAGGACAATCGATCTGCAGAAAAATGAAGAAAAGTACTTTGCTAAATGTCAGTGCACATGAAATCGATATACAGTTATGTAGCTGTGTAATCCGGTCCCCTCCTGCATGAGTCCCGGCTACAGGGACAAACCGCTAATGTAATGGAAAAGGGCTCCCTGATTGGAGTATGATGCGATATTTTGTAGATGGAAACAACTGCTGGGGTGCTTACTGTACAAGAAGGGGTCACAGATGATGATACGTTAATACTGTTCCAGGACTTTAATGTTGGATTGAGTTAGCTGTGTTGGGGAACATATTGTTGTTTCAAGGCTGCTGCGTCCTTCCATCATAGCTGCATTTACTTTTATTGTTCATAAATCTTCCCTTATTCCGTTGCCTCTCTATCCCTCTATCCTCTCCTTGTCTTCGCTCACTTTTATCTAGCTCAAAAGACACAGGCATAAACAAACCATGACTTTTCTTTTTCTCTCTCCATCTTCCCTGCATCTGCCTCCTACTTGCTTTCTTTATCCTTTGTTTGCTTGCTTGCTTGAAATTTTCCTCAGTTGACTTTTTTCCTCTATCCTCTCGTGTCGTGACAGCTTACAAGTGTTAAGCAGAACAAAGGGGGAAAGCAGTTATGCAATACCACACATGGGCACACACAGTTGCTCTGAAACATACTGTGTATACCTTATGTCAAGAAAAACTTGATCTTAAAAACAAGAAAAAATCATTTTTGCTGTTTTTTTATGGAGATATGTTGGTTAACATTTTTTCGTACTGACATTGTGCTTTTTTTTTGTTTACACACAGATGTTTGATGACATTTGACTAGTTTTTAGTTCACCTGACTGACTGCCCATCCTTTCAACGATCTATTTCAGGATTTCTTTATGTGTTTTGGGGTTTTTAAATTACCTCTATTTTCTTGATACTTCTGAGCTTTGATTAGAGTATGTGCTGCTATATTCTCTTGGTCAGTTGACCTTTGCTTTTTCAATTCAATTCAATTTAGTTTATTTATATAGCGTCAATTCACAACACAAGTCATCTCAAGGCACTTTACAGTTCAAACAGATCATACAGTCAAATTGATTCTTTTGAAGTTTTCTATCTAAGGAAAACCAGCTGATTGCATTCACTCATTTACTCAAATGCAATCCCTCACACTAAGCATGCTTGTAGCAACAGTGGAGAGAAAAACTCAGTTTTAAAGGTCCTTTTCAAGACCACTCTGGAGTATATCCTAAATCGGGAAAGATCTATTCCTATACACATTAGGCATCTCCACCTTGATAGCAGGAACATTTTCTTATCTCGTAAAACAGCATTTGCTGGCATGCAAAAGTAAAAGGCAACTTAAAAAGATCGCAAGCATCAGACCAGCAAAAGGCAACCTCTGATTTGCAAGTCAGTTCTACTTGCGTTGTCATTTCCTTCTGTCTGAGCTACTTTAAAGGTATAGTGGAGGATGTTCTTTTCCCGGGTGGATAATCAGAATAACTGGTCCTCTTAATTGTCAATCATTCTGGTGATAGGTTCATGTAAGGCCTCCTATGTGCTTGTCCCCATTTTCACTTACCAGTGGTGAGTCTGACATAGTGGAATAATTGCAAATCTTCTTTTGGAAAGTAAGCTTGTATGAGCGATGCAAACAGCAACTTTTAAACAGAGAGAGAAAAGGGCTTGTGCATTCTCTTGCACGTGTTTAATAGGCGTTTCCTCTCGGGAGCGGGTACAGGGTTGTGCATGTGCATTTTTTTTTTTTAAGTGGAGAGGGTGGGTCTTTTTAAAAAAAAAATTGAAAATCCTCCATTATACCTTTGATTCAAACATTCCCCAAACTGAATCATTTTCCCCCTCAGTTTACCTCATCGACAGCTGCCACTCATGGCGGGTGTAACAGAAAGGAGCAGAATTATATAGCGGCGGGGGAGGTGGCGGGACGGTTAGCAGCAGTTGAGAAGTTGCTGACGTTTATGCCGGGCAGGATGTGTGCAAGAAGCTGTGCTGGATCCTGCCTTTCAGATTAGACACTGGAGCTTTGCCTTTGAATGCGAAACACACTGAGACAACCTTAGAAGTCCTATCTTGGCATCTTCTCATTCTACACTCACCCTAAGAGCATGGGCATAGGTTTGCATAGGGACCATAGGGACATGTCCCTACCAAAATTTTGAACCGACCTAATTGTCCCTACCAATAATTTGATGTGAACAACATGTTTATAATTTACTATACAGCTTTGCTGCAGCAGTGGCTTCTTTTCCTCTAGCAGCTTCGCTGACTGCGCGCTCAAACTGAAGGCACAAATATCTCTCCGTACAGCAGCAGCTCCGTCTGAGTGCCTGCCTGTCTACTGTCCCTTTAACGTAGCAGCGCACGTGACTGTGGTTCTGAGCAGCTACTGGTTGTTCTGCCTTAAGTTCCGCCTTCTCTCTTCCTGATTGGCTGTTTTCCAGTCCGTGTGCATGTGTGTGTGCTTGGAGCACAAAACTGAACATTTCATTCTAGAATACGGCGGTTACTACAATTAATATTAGGCTATGAAACTAGTCCCAATTAAAAAACTGAATATCATGTACGCTAAAAAAAACACCTTTTTTTTCCTTGTATAAAACTAAGCCAGGAGTTCTGAAGACTGCTAGAAAAATGGACAAATAAAGGCTGTAAGCTATCAACATTTCTGATTCTTAGCCACAGCCAACTAAAAAAGAAAATGTGAGGGTTTCCTTTTTCTGATCTGCTGATATTAAGTTGCTGTTACTGTTTTCATTTTTTGATGACTCTTTGAGGGAGTTCAGGTATAATTATTAGCAGGTTTTAGTATAACAATAAGAGATGGCGCCTAAACATCTGCTATTTTTTGTTTAAAAAGCATAATTAGGGTTCCACGTAATAATAGTTCTATTTTATTGACTATTCCTACTTCTAGAAATAGGATAAAGACAAGAACAAAGAGAGGGACATTATTAACCTTAATTTTATCTTACATAGATTTCCACAAGTCTATAAGTAAATTAGTGCAAACATTAATGTCTGGTAAATAATGCTTAAATCTGGCTGTTTATTTTGGATATTATTACATTGCAGATAAGATATTTTATATTTGAATAAATTTTGGCCGTTCTTAGTGTTGAGTTTGTAGATGATGCCACTAAAAAAGAAAATAGACATAAGGATCTATTTTAACAGTCAGTCAGTAAGTAACATACAATGATATAAAAGGTTGTTTCATTTAATGCTTTTATATTAAAAGCACACTTTTATACATTATATGGTTATATAGTAAACACAGATATCCAGTTATAAGGATGCAGGGCAGCTTGAAGGTGAAGCAGCTGCCCTTCAGTGCTTCAGGTGATGTCTAAATGATTTTAATTACAAAATAAGGAGCAACTTTTTTATTTATATACAATATAAATATCAATTTGTATTTGATATGGCTGGATTTAGGGAACTTAAACAATAAGCAGTAATGTTTCAGCACAGCTTGAGAGAGAAGTGTTGGAACCTTCAGGGCTTCAGGTAAGGGTTTTTTTGGTTTTGTTTTCAGTAGGAGTAATTGGATTCTGTGATCGCTTTTGGAGCTCACAAATGATGCCACATGGATTTTAATATAGTTTGGCTGATTAACATGTTTGTTTCGTTGAATGTTATCTCCACTTCACATGTATTTAGTAAGAAATGTTATGTTAAATGCAATGTTACAATAAAGTTAGGACAGCAACTAACAATTATTTTGCAAATCGCTTAGTCTGTCGTTAATTATTTCGATTAATTGGATAGCCAAAGGTTCTTTAAAGAAGATTATTAATGACATTAAACCAGGTGAAACTAAAATATTTCATCTTGAAGAGTTCTGGATGGAAAGTATTGACAGACAAAAACATTTTATAATCTTATTTGCAAAATGTTTATACGTAAATTTATTTTACAGTTTTGGTATGATTACTGGTCTAAGTGGGTTATTCTGTCGGGGAAAGCCAGATTTTACATTTATATTATGTTTTAGAGTCTCTATACTCCATTTAATGATGAATCACTCACTAAATTAGTTGACAAATATTCAAATAATCAATTAATATGATTCATTTTTTCAGCCCCAGATAAAATACATGAAATGGGCTACACAGAGTAACTACAGCCCAGATGTTCAACTTTTATAGTGAAGTTATTATTTTAATGAATGTATTATTTTGCTTGATACAGAGAGAGCATAGTAGGTAAAAATATAAGAGTGGGGTTTAACTCTGCACAATTCTATATCTTCAAAAGAAAATACTGCATTTACCTTCTCTCTTAGTTGTTCAAATGAAACCATTTACAAAGTGGAAAACAGTCCTAATTCCACATTCATCAGAGCCGGTGATACTTCAACATTGATAAACAGCATCTAGTGAGTGTAGTACTTATACAATTTTTATTAATGTAGCAAAATGCTCCTTTTCTCTTTAAACAATGAATTCCTCTCATCAGTACTGATGCTCACGTCAAGCATAAAAAAGGGCATGCATATTGCATAGCACCAATGACACCAGACCAATAGTGTCCCTACCAAAGTTCAAATCAAACCTATGCCCTTGCCTAAGAGAGTAGTGCATCCAAAGTCACCTGCTTAGGCAAAAACAGAGATTACAACATAATCCCACATAAAATTGATCAGTGATACTTATTTGTGTATTTATGTTACCTTTTGGCCAAAACCCAAACACATAGAACCCAATTAATTCATGAGGCTGCTGTAAGTAAGAATGCATCCAGTTAAACTGGTTTTTAGAGACTAAACAAGCCACAGTATAAAAACCTCTGCTTGCCTTCATCATACATGCGTCAGCTGTATGTTTTACAGTTGGACACATTTACACGATCAAAAAGAGAAAAGATTTTGCGTTTGCTATGTGGTTTGAAATGTCATGGTTCACGAGCTGGCATGTAGACACAAGAGAGACAGACGGCTTTTGCTCAGAGTCGTAAAAAACAAGCCAGGCAAGCATAATAAACAACAGAACCAGTTGCTGTCATGACAAAGTGGGGCTGTAATAAAAAAAGCAGAGTTTGTCAGCATCTTGTCCTTATTACTGTATACACTCCTCTGTGCATGCTAATTGTGTTTGTGCAGACCTGCTCCTCTGAATGAAGCCTTAAGAGGATCATTAGGTTTAACTCACTGAGTACAACAGGCACACCTATTAGAGAGTCGGGACATCCCACTGGGGGAGGGAGGAGAGGCGAGGAAGACGATCAGAAGCGAGTCAGAGGGTAGGGGAGAAACTGAAGAGAAGCTTCACTGTTTTCTGTTTTTATTCTCCCTTCCTCCTCCCCGAGTCTTATTTTCCCTTGGAGATGGTGAAAGGGCAGAACAGAGTGGTAGAAAGAAAAAAAAAGACAGACAAAGAAGAAATAAGAGATGGTGTGGCGAGGTGATAGAGCTAAGAGTGTGAAAGCGAACCTGTGAGTGTGACTGACTCTCTGTGTGTAACATGCTCTGTCATGCTGCTGTGACTGCGGCTGCCTTCTCCAACCGGCGTCATCGGCTTTCAGGAAAAGGAATGTTTACGCTAAGAATGAGTCCCTGAACCGGTTCACCATGTGGATGTGGGACAGTAATTTCCTAGCCTTCGCAGGAAGAATCCCACGGAAAAAAGAGCAGCGGCTGGAGAGCTTAGTTGGACCTGCTGGGTGGCCGCCTTCCTGTTGGTTCTGCTGACAGTCTCACTTAGAAACTGACTTCTTGCAAAGCTCAAGTCTTCTTACTTCAATTTCTCCTTTTGTTTTTCTAAGTATTTTTGATGGATTCTGCTGAGTTTTATTATTACAATTTTTTTTTACGATTGCCTTTTAAGAAGCAACTTTTAGCTTTTTGAAATGATGCCATAGGTTCAAACAAGAGAAGCAAAAAGTTCCGGACTCCAGCAAAGGTCTGAATGCATCACAGGACACGACTTTACACAACTATGGAACTCAATATCATATTCAGGTGTCTGCAGATAGCGTGGGGCAGGATCTGCAGATAGATAACTACAGTTAATAGAAGAAGAAGGGCTCCAAGCATTTAGGCATTACTGACACAGCTTCAAAATGAAGCCAGGACAATCTCCAGGCGTTCCCTGTGATAGGTCCATGATGCACCTCAGTCAGTTTCCTTTCAGACGACACTCCTGGATTTGGTAAGTTCCCAGAAACAAGTGCATCTGTTTATGTTTTGTATAACTTACAGCTAAATTTTCTAAATCTTCAAATATTTCTTGTTTTAATTGCTCCCTGCTGACTTACCCAGCCCGGTTCTCCTTTATTTTTTTTATTTTTTTCCTAGGCACAGCTCACATGTATTCAAGGAAATTTATTGTTAAATGGGCCAGACATTTCCTGTCATTTTCTCCCACACTAAATGCTCCACTTGATCCATAAACTCAAGGGCAGTTCAGAAATAGTAAGCTAAAGCACACAATGATGTTGTAATGTAACAGCATGCTGCTGAGAGCAGCGGGAGGGAAATTTAGCTAAGGTTGCAGTGTTTTTCTCAGTCTTTCTTCTGCCCTGTGTTGTTTTTTTCTTACTGAGGCTGGTACATACTGGGAATAGCTGTCTTTAAGCTGTGTTGTAAACTGGGCGGGACGCAGAGGAGCTAGTGACGTCAGATAGAAGGGATGTTGGGACGTGGATAATGTTTGTATTCCCAACATGGTTTTTCCAGTGAGTTGAGTTTTTATGAAGGATTTTTAGCCATGTGTCATTTTTTCAAACATGTTTCTCTTTCACACACTTGCCAGTTTTTATCCTCTCTGTAACAGACCTGACATAACTATCCCTAAACCCTTCCCTAAGTCTACAATTCCCTGTTATTTCTTTTTTTCTACATTGGACTCACACACAAGCTTCTTGTAAAAAGTAAAAGGCATTTGGTACAAATTTCCTTCTCCGATTCGCTCGGTACATCTGTTCATCTTGCAGGGGAGAGCATGAACAATCTGCCAGTTAATAGATTAAAGCCTTTCTATCAAGATCACACAGAAAACTTAAGAGATTGTGGCTTTAATATTTTATAAGGCTTCTTTACTGACTTTTCCATTACTGAGCTGTGGAGAAGAGATTGGAAAGCTAAAACTTAATGCAAATATCATGACAAACAGAAAACATGACTGCCAACAATTGATGTTATACAGAAAGAATGAGAGCAAAGGAAAATTTTAATCCCTAAACGTATGCTAGTTCTATTTCAACATGCAAGTTTTTCCTTCCAGCTTGAACAATTAGTTAAGTTGGTAAGGAAAAATCTAAAATATAATTATCGGACTGAATTGAAGGGATTTAGTAAATCTGGTTTTATCAAAAAAAAAAATTCAGTTCTTTAAAAAATGGCAGAAAAACAGATCAGGCCGTTGGGCAGTAAATCTATGAGGCTTGTGACTCTTCTAGTTGCATGGGCATGAGTGAAAAAGGAGCTCTCAGGAAGACCTGTATTATTCATTGCACCATGATAATGGACCCATCCTTTACTATCTGTCAGACCTGTGTTGTCCTGTGTAGCACTAAGAGGAAAAGGATGAGGATTACAGTAAGAGGAAATATATTTTTGTTCTAAGTATGCATTTTATAAAAACTCTTCTGCACATAAATATGCAAGATAATGCTTCTAAAGGCTAAAAAAGTTGCAGTTGCTCTAAATTTCAGATGGTTACAATTGCTATTTTTACACTGTGCTTTTAAAAACCTTTAAGGCAGTTGTAATTGTCTAAATAAAAAGTACACAAAAAAAGGCAGCCAGGTGCATAGAATTCATTATTACACAAGTGTGTTTGGATAGTAATAGTAAGTCTAACCTGAACAGGTGGACACCACTGATCTTTATTTATTTACTTTGCTGATAGGCCATTGGTAGTACACGTTGCTGTGAAGTCACCAGCCACCATATTGGTACTCCCTAGTCAGACCGGTCAGAATGTAAACAATACAGCATCAAACAATGATGCTGTTCTCATTTTCAGGGGGGCATAAGACTTTTAAAATAAATTCACCACTTGGACACACACTGGCTGTTTCATTATTGTAATATATGGTAGAAAATAGGCACAACACATTGCATAGTCAGTAGGAAGTCCATGGAGTCTATAAATCATGCAATTTAACATATTATATAAATCCTTTACAACAAAATGAATGTGTTAATGGTACCCTAAAATTGCTGAATTGATGATGTACATGTAATATACATGTATTGATTACATTGTTATAGTATTTACATTACACTGCAGACATTTTTATGGCGCGACTCCGCGACAATGGGGAGTACCAAAATGGCAGCAGGTTTCTTCAGTTTTTTTGCTCTATCAGCAATCCAGTGAATAAATAGAGACCAGTGGTGTACAGTGCATTTTGTCCAGTTCTAGGTTTTAGGAATTAATAAAAAAAACTGGGTACAGCACGACAGATTAATGGTAACGAAATTTTAATATGATTCAAGATCCCTATCTAGTTAAACGTCCAAGGCTTACTTTACTTGCATGTAGTAATTCTTACAAAGTCATGCAAGAAACAGATTGTTTTAGCAATAATAAAATTAACAAAAGGAATGCTAAATGCTATTTGTATAAAGACAGCTTTATTTTAAAACAAGCATGAGAACTCCTTGGTATTTTGTCACAGCTGGACTTTATTTCTTTACATAAAAAATATAGTTATAAACATATTTTTGATTTGGGAAGCCTGTTTAAATAAAAGTTCAAACTTCTGAAAGTGCTTTAAATATTAATTTATTACATACTGTTCAATAAATGTGTGTTTTTGATTAAGAGTAAATTCATTTGAATGCGCTTTAGCAGAGACATCCATGTTTGTCAAAGAACTACTACTGCCACCCACTGGTTTGTGATGTTACAGTGCGGTATCGTCTGTTGATCAAGTCCCAGATCTGTATCTGGTGTTTAGTTAGTCACAGCATGCTGTTATCCAAATCATCTTGAAAAAAATCGTCTTCGAAATGTGGGCTACATATTAGGTGTTTTTTTTCTCTGGCCAGAAATAAATGGCAAATCCTCCCTCTTCAAGTTTGCAATCCAACGACCAGGACCGCAGTAACCCGTCCATGGAGGATCATGAAATGGAAAGGAGAAATAAAATTTTTTTTCACTTTTACCCGATGTATTACAACATCCAACTGTCATGCACTTTGGCAATGTCAGTTCAACTATAGCTCTCGTGAATTTCAATGGTGAGGTCCTCTCGAAAGCTTAAATAATTGTTTTTTATTGCATATGCGTCTAGTAGCTTCCATTGATTTTGCAGGTAAAGCGGTGAGAATACAGCTAGGCTTACTGCACTGTGACTTCACTGCTGAAAGTCAGGAGTGAGGTGTTACTATATTTGGGCAAGAATGGCTGGTGTTCTGTCGGACCAGCATACCCATTTATCCTGTTAGTTCATCCCCTTTTATTCCTTTACTTTATCCCTTTAGTTTGTATTAAAAAACAGGTGTGTATCCCTTTAGTCATGTGCAAAAAAAATTATTTAATTACTTACTTTTTGGTGTTTTTTGAAGCGTATGGCGACCTCACCTTAAATTGTTTTTTTTGTACATTACTAAAGGGATACACATCCGTTGAGGTAATTTAAAGTCATTTTTTTTGTACAAAACTAAAGGGATAAACACAAATCTGATGTCTTGCTCATGCATATTGACTTTGGGTATGCTGGTCTGACGGGGTATGCTCATCTGACAGAACACAGGTCCCAAACTCTGTGATTGCGACGAAAATTATTATTTTTAATTTTTTACTGATTAATGCTAAATTCATTAAATCATTGCAAACGTATTAGTTTTAGGTACAGATAATGATCTATTGATCATTTCTTGCTGACTGGACTTTTTCTTTACATTTAGGCAGGGCAACATTTATCTTAGAACCCTACTGCAATGGGGAATATAATTAGTCGAATCACAGTCGTTCTAAAAAAAAAAAACTGCAGAGAATAACTATGCTAATTTAAGCCTGTTTGGATTTCTGCTGAGAACTTTGAGAAGCTGCTAATTGTGTTTTACTCCCTTAGGGGACAAAGAAACATGCGTTGGGGACTCCAGTGGTTAGAATGAAGGGAATGGATGGAATGGAAAGAAAAATCCCCATTTTTGAAATAAACAAAACAATATTATTACAAGGTTTCTGAACAAACACAGGCTTTAAATCTTACCCAAGATAAAGTATGTCTTTTTGTTTGTTTTTTTAGGCTGGTTAGTAAGCATTTATTCAACATCTACAGTTATATTTATTAGTGAATATTATGGAAAAAGGAAGGAGATCAAGATACTGTCATTGGAAAAATAAACACAAATTATAGTTACAAATTCATATATATTCTTGATCTTATTCCATAAGATCTCTTTAAACCTGTAGCTGTACAAGAGGAAACTTCCATTTCAAGTCTTCTTATCCTCAGCAGCAATCCCTTTTCATTATGAAGTGTTTTTTTTCCCTCATCACAATAGAATACTATAGTTGTTTATTAATAACATAAAAAGGTATAGGAGATCCACTTTAATATTTTCATGAACAATACAGATGCATATAGGCTTTTAGTTATGTTGTAACCTTACAATCCACATTCTGACACTGGGTGTTGCCTCTAGCTGAGCAATGCATAAACTGAGATGTATGATTGCCTAAACTTCATTAAACACTAACCAGAAAGGAGATGAAAAGTCTGTGTAGTAATCCACTTAAGTGAATCCAGTGCCTCCGAGAGCAGGGAGAGGGAAAAGGAGCGGCTATATTTAGAACAAAGATTGCAGATGCTCTGCTGCATAACTCTCCTCTCTTCCCATCCCTTGCTATTTACTACAGTCTTAGACGATGAGTGAAGTCAGTGGAAATGAGATTTGGATTTGGATATGATATTTTGGTGTGTGCTTGGTGTTTTAGCACATCAGATTTTGTTTTCTCTGCTTCGGTTCTCCTCCACCTTTCCTTGCTCCTAGTGGCCCCACCAGTGGCTACCTCAGATTTATTTTATCTATTAGATAACAAGACACATGGAGTTTTTATCTCATTTCTTTGACACTGATCCCACGGTGTGTTGTCATTGATTCCAGCTCTGAAGGGGTCGTCTCAGACGGGGCTTTAGATTGCTTTCCATCGCTTGGAGTCATCGTGTCGTAACAGACAGAGATTTTAAAAATGCGCCGTTTGGGGACACCAGAGACTTGCTGTCAGTTTTCAGGAGATGCACTCATCAGTCACCGTTGTCCCTTCACTGTGTGAGCATGAGTGTGTGCATGTGTGGGTATGAATTACAGATCTGCTACTCACTTGCAGCATCAATCTATGCCAGCGTGCTGTGCAGGAGGGGCGATGCTTCCTCACACAGCCTTATTAAGGGTGCTACCAATTCACCTCACCTGAAAAGGCCACACAGTCTAACACTCCTTTCTTCTCCACACATTTCTTTTTTTAGCACTTTGTTTTCTCACATAAACCCTGGTACTTTGTGCTTGCTCACTGTTAATAAAAGGACTGATAACTACACTGGGTTTTTAGATCTGCAGTACAAATATTACAGGAACAAAATCGGACTGAACAAGTTTTTTACTTTTTTGATTGGATCTGATTTATAGAGTCATGTAGTTTGTGTTTGAAAGCTTCAGTTCACAGCCACATTCAATCAATATTTATGTAGAAAACACATTTACTCTAGTTAAAGAGATACATAACTCTGTTTTTTGTATTTTTCAGCCAGTACTGTTTCCCAGTTCTCACATGTCTGGATTATTGTAATACACCTTATCTGGGGGTTAGTGAAAAAGTGTTTTTATATATTTTTTTTATTTTTTACTATTTTACAAGGTTGCACTTTAAAAAAAGATGAAATTGTCCAGAGAGCTGTTCCAAACAATTTTTGTTTTTGTTTTACACTTGTGTAAACAAAATGACAAATAAAATCTGTCTAAGTCTAAGTCTAGTGCCTCCAACATCCCTCAACTCCAGAGTGCATAATGCTGTGCAACGTTTTTTATCTAGCAAATTTAAATATGAGCACATTACCGCCATTTTAGCCTCACTACACTGGCTCCCTGTACATTTAAGAAATCATTTAAAAGTTATTATCTTTGTTTTTAAGTCACTCCATGGTTATGCTCCACCTTTCTAAATTGCTGCACCTTCATACTCCCTCCTGTTCACTCAAGTCAGCCAATCAGCTGCTTCTTGAGGTGCCTAAAACTAAACGGAAGCTTAGGGGGGGATTGTGCTTTCTCTGTGGCAGTTCCAAAAATGTGGAACAACCTTTCAATGCAAGTTAAAAATTCTACCTCTCTGCCTGATTTGAAATCGCTCCTAAAAATGTATCTTTTTGCCTTGGCTTTCAAAACTATGTGAGATGTTGATTTTGGCCTGTGATAAACTATATTTTTTATATTTTATTATAGGCTTCATGGTTCTGATTTTAATTTTGTTATCTCTTTTATGCTTTTATGTTTTTATGTCTTGTATTGGTTTTATGTTGTTTTATGTTGCAGCACTTTGGTCCTTCAAGAAATTTTAAAGTGCTTTATAAATAAAGTTGGACTGGATTGGATGTCACACTGCCTGGGTTTATTATGCTTTTAAAGGGTGATACAATTTAATGGAAACTGCAAATTATTGATAGTTTTAGTCATTTTTAGTTAAACTGAAGAGAAAGAGGTTGCAAGATTATCTATCCATCAAAAATACCCATTTACAGAGTAAATATTTTTTGAGTTTGATTTGATCTGTTCATCACAAGTAAGAGTACCAGATTGTGGTTTGTGGTGGATATTTGATAATGTTGCTCACTTGATCTTTATTATAACATTCTGCTATCAGGGAATAATTGCATTGGTTACTGATTATTAAGACATAACCTCTCCTTTCCAGGAGAATATTGGTAAATTATTATAGCTGCAGTTAGTCAGATTTGAATGATGTTCTGTATGTAAAACAGAGATTTCACACAGTTAGGCAGAGCTCTCTCTTCAAAGCGCAGCAGTGTTAAACTGAAATTTCCTGAAGCGTAACAGGTGTGCCCTGCTGATGTGATTTCACTTAAACAGTAGCCGCTGTGAAAATGCAACCCTTTTTCATTCTTTGTAGACTTTAATTCATTTTCCTCTCTGAACTGTTAAGCAATCAGCTCATCGTTTCACACTTCATTTTCACTCCCACTGGTGGACTTTTCTAAGTTTGTCCAGTGTTATTTACTCTCTTTTTTATGTATTTGAACAGTGAATCAGTTAGTACTGGCATGCATACTCTTCCTATTTTTCCCAGCCTTCTGTTTGCTTCACCATCCAATTTGTCTGTCACACATTGCTTGTCTTGGATTTCACGTTGTGTTTTTGTGCCACCTATTTACACTACAATAAATCTCCCCTTTTTCTCGCTTCTGGTGTGTAGCACGAAGCACATCAGATGAGCTATACAGTGCAGAATTAGGATTGTCTGGCTGCTCTGTTATCTTTGGTCTGTGTGCCAAAAACAAGCTTTGGCAGCATGCTGGAGACCAAACACACGCCGCATTAGGATTATGGAGATAACTCAGCGTATTAGTGGTTTTATTCACCCGGCTGCATAAAATGAGTTAACCTTTGTGTATATTTATCTCTGCATCAACCTATTGATGGGCTGCATTTGGCATTTAGAAATGTTTGCCTTTGTATTAGTTATTTTGTTTGAAAAGGAGAAGCCCTGATTCGCATTGGTTGTTTCCTCTGTGAATTCCCTTAGGGTCCACTTTATTCAACATTATTAACTAATGTATCAGCAAGACATCAGCAGGGTGTTTTATGACAGCGTGAATGGTGCTAATGGGCATTAACTATGTGACACTACAGTAAAATTACTGCCTCATTGGAGTGCATGCAGTATAAAATGAACACAGGGGAAGCGTTCTACACAAAGACCTAGAGGGGGCTTTGGGATCATTTCAAATATCCATTTCATTTCAATTGTAGTCATCTCAGCCCCCGCCGTCTCTGGCTGCACAGCAGCTGCTGGGAAGGGTATTCAATCATGGTCTTATCTGCAGGACGGAGGCAACAATATGGACAGCTCAATAAGAACACAACGTGGCAACCAGACACATTTAAGGCTGGGGGGTTGGCTGCTGGTGCATCTGATATCTCACTATAAATTAAAAGTAGGTGTTACAGATATTTCTTTCAGTTAAAAGCTAAAGTTAAAAGTTAGAGTGTAAGATACACTCATTGAATGCTTTAGGTACAACTAGTCATTAGCTTGTTAACACCGATAGTGAGTTAGCCAATCACATGGCAGCAACATAAGGCATTTGTATAACTTGATGTCATGAACCATCTTCCTGTAAAAAAGGTGAGTGGATCTGCCCACTTTGATTTCATAAAAAAAAACAAAAACCTTACATTCAACCAGAAATCTCCTTCAGACATTGAATCCTAACAAGGTGTTGACTTGTCCAAGAAATGTCCTCATTTAACACTTAATTGCTCAGCTGTTTTCCTCCTTGTTCTGCCACCTCCCTTGTGAAATGTGCTATAGGCATGAGGCCCAGAGCATCACAAATGTACGGGGAATTATATGTTAGAAGAACAAAAACATTGCAATGACGTTGTTCATTTTCATGAGGGAATTGCTTTTGACGGAGGTGGTGATTAGGATGGCCACGATGACGACAGCGGGGACGATAAGGCAAAGAAAAAGATTTGGAAGGCTTAGGCTTGTAAAGGGTGTCCCCTCACATACACACACATACCTCACCGGATTAAGAAATATTACAGATTTATGCTGGATTATAGTTCTAGATAATGCTTGCACACAATACTGGATAGTTTGGCTTTAACTTGAGTCGGTTCAGCTGATAATTCTAAATTCATTCTCTTGAAATTTAGTGGATGTTATCTTTTATGGCTGATATTTAGTCTTTAGTTTCGTTTTAAATGTTAAAACTTGTATGTCTTTTTGGGCTTCAGTTAAAATCTGCTCTACAATCTAATGGATGAAGTGAGTTGCTTGTTTTTTTAAGGGTGAGTTTGTTGACCAAATCTGAAAAACCCATTATAGTGCGCTCATGATAAAGCGCCATTTTGGTCCTTCTTCTGTAATGATGTCATTACGGAAGTGGTGCTGCCATTAGCCCACCTTGCTGCCACTGCTCTCATCTCTATTTCACCAAAAAGAGATTATTCCAACAAGCAGAAACTAATCTGCAGGTGATAATGTTTGTGTAACTTTTCACCTTTTGTGTAAGAGACCAGGAAGCAATGGTACTGTACACAAACTATTTCAAACTCTTGAAGTTGCTGACCCTACATCAACATGCACACAAGTCAAATTCTGGTGTATACCCTCATGAGAAAAAGGGCTATGGAAAGGGGTCAGAATTAGCTCTTTTTTTTATGTTTAAAAATCCTAAAACATGAATTCAGGGCTGCCAACTTTTCACCAAACCTCGGAGCGAGATTTTGAAATAGTTTGGAGAGGCAACCCTTTTCAGGGTTAGATTGAAAAGTTGTGAGGATGCAGCTACAGGTTGTAGGTTTTCAGAGGATTTAACTGAAACTAAGTGGCAAAATGTGGAATTTTTATTGCACAGTAAATGTTACTGAGTAACAATAATTGATCTGTGGTTATGTAATAATAATAATAATAATGAATTTTATTTATCATGCACTTTACATTTGATTTCAAATCTCAAAGTGCTACAAAACAAGTTTAAAAGACCATAACATTAAAAACAGAGTAAAAAGACAGTCATTAAAATCAATACATTAAAAGGCATACGTAGCCTATTAAAGAAAATCTAAAATCAACAATTGTAGGAATTTCTAAAAAGGAAAGTTTTTAGTCCTTTCTTAAAACAATCCACCGTGGCTTCGAAGGCCCTGTCGCCCATTGTTTTTAGCCGTGTCCTGGGTGGGGCCAGACGGTGCTGTTGGCCTGACCGGGTCCGGGAAGAGGTGTGTGGTGTGAGCAGTTCAGTGAGATACATGGGGGCCGCACCGTGCACACAGTGATGGGTGTGCAGAAGAATCTTGTACTCTATACGGGCGTGAATGGGCAGCCAGTGTAAAGTGTGAAGGATGGGAGTGATGTGCTGGTGTTTCCTCACCCTCATCAGGACCCTGGCAGCGCTGTTCTGTACATACTGGAGCTTCTGAAGGCTCCTGCCAGAGATCCCGACGAGGAGAGCGTTGCAGTAATCCAGCCTGGAGGAGACGAAGGCGTGGACGAGCTTCTCTGCAGCAGGGAGGGATAGGGAGGGACGGAGTTTAGAGATATTACGGAGGTGAAAGAAGGACGTTTTGCAGATGGAGGTGACATGATTGTCAAAGGAGAGGTGGGGGTCAAGCTTGACCCCAAGGCTTGTAACAGAGGGAGAGAGGGGAATGGTATGACCACAGAATGAAACAGAGGTGAGAGGAGAGGAACGGAGTTGATGAGGAGTACCAGTTTGGATGGCCTCTGTTTTTGAGGCATTAAGCTGCAGGAAGTTTTGACTCATCCACGCCTTTATATCCTCCAGGCAGGAGCTGAGGCGGGTGACAGAGTTGGCGGGGGAGCTGGGAGGAGTCATTTTAATGTAAAGTTGTGTGTCGTCAGCATAGCAATGGAAGTTGACCCCATGCCTGCCGACGACACAACTAAGGGGGAGCATGTAGATGGTGAACAGGGTAGGGCCGAGCACGGAGCCCTGGGGGACCCCACAGGTGACAGTGTGAGGTCTGGATTTTGCCTCCCCCAGGGCCACGTACTCGGTCCTGTCAGTGAGGTAGGAGTGAAACCAGTGGAGGGCAGTGCCAGAGAGACCAATGAAATGCTGGAGGCGGTGGAGGAGGATGTGGTGATCTACTGTGTCAAACGCAGCAGACAGGTCAAGAAGAATGAGGAGGGACGTGAAACCGGAATCAGAGGCCATCAGCAGATCGCTGGTGACTCTGATGAGAGCTGTTTCTGTGCTGTGGGAGGGGCGAAAACCAGATTGGAATTTTTCATACAGATTATTGCATTTAAGGTGGTTGTGGAGCTGGGTGGAAACAACTTTTTCTAGGAGTTTGGAGATGAATGGGAGGTTTGAAATGGGTCTGTAGTTTGACAGAGGTTCAGGGTCCAAGGTGGGTTTTTTTTAGGAGGGGTTTAATGAGGGCAGTTTTAAGGGTAGATGGGACGGTACCCGTTTCCAGCGAACTGGCTATTATTTTGGTTATGAGATGACTAATGGATTGATGGTGAGTTTTGAGCAGAGGGGATGGGAGGGGATCTAAAGAGCAGGTGGATGATTTAGATTTGCGGATGATGTTCTCGACCTCCTGCTGCGTTGGCAGAGAGAAGTGTGATAGGAGTTGTGTGGGAGATGTCTCAGGGGTATCAATAGTGGTGCTGTTTGAAGGTGAAAGTGAAGAGCGGATGCTGTCTATTTTTGATATGAAGAAGTCCAGAAACCGGTTGCAGTTTATATCTGTG
Source organism: Cyprinodon tularosa (assembly GCF_016077235.1). Lineage (NCBI taxonomy): Eukaryota > Metazoa > Chordata > Actinopteri > Cyprinodontiformes > Cyprinodontidae > Cyprinodon > Cyprinodon tularosa. The sequence goes on along the minus strand of NW_024038541.1, from coordinate 1,059,498 downwards.
TGGTTGTAGAATGAGGAGACCTGTGGTTTGAGAATATGGCTGATTGTGGAAAAGAGTTTTCTGGAATTACCTGGGTTATTGTTGATGAGCGAGGAGTAGTAATTGGACCTGGCCTTGGAGAGGGCTGTTGCATAATTTCTGCGATGTTCCCGGTAGGCCAATTTATTCACCGTCAGGCCAGATGTTTTATATGCCCGCTCCAGGACACGGCCAGACCTCTTCATTTGCCTTAGCTCTTTGGTGAACCAAGGAGCGGAACGTGTGAATGTGACAGTCCGGGTTATTACAGGAGCATGAGTATCCAGGATGGAGTTGAGGCTTGTGTTGTAGAAGTCCATTAAGTCACTGGCTGATGAGAGTGGAGAGGGGGAAAGATGCTGAAGATGTGAGCTGAAGGATGAGGAATCAATGTTTTTGATGTTTCTGAAAGTGATATGGCGTTTTGGTTTGGTGAAAAAGGTTATTGGGAGTCTAAATGTAACTGCCAGGTGATCTGAGACACCAACATCGTATATGTTGATGCTGGTGAGTGGAAGGGAGTCAGTTATAACAAGGTCCAGAGTATGCCCTTTGCTGTGGGTGGGGCCATCTGTCAGCTGTTGAAGATTTAGACAGTCCAAAACCTGTTTGAATTCGGCAGCTAGACGGGAAGTGTGTGAGTCCATGTGTATATTGAGATCACCAATTACAAGAATATTTGAGTGTGCTGTGCAGAGAGAGATTAGGAACTGATGAATGTCAGAAATGAAAGTTGGTTGTGGTTTAGGGGGGCGATATATGACTGCTACTGTAGCAGAGAAAGGATTATTGCATTTAAAAACAAGGCTTTCAAAGGAGGAAGCACCGGGTACAGACAGGAGGGACACTGCAAAGTAGCTGTGAAATAAAACAGCAAGGCCCCCACCCCGCCCAGTTGTGCGGGCTTTGTCCAGGTATGAGTACCCTTGTGGGCAGGCCTCATTCAGGGAGCTGTAGACACCGGGCTGTTGCCAAGTCTCTGTGAGGCAGAGAATGTCTATTTCTTTGTCCAGAATGTGATCGTGGATGAATCCGGATTTCTTTGACAGTGACTGCACATTAAGCTGTTCCATTGTGATGTGGGAATTTGAGTCCAGTTTATGCAGAGAGCGGAGAACGCTGAAATCCACTCCAGGTCTTCCAGTTCGCCGGTCCAACTCAGCCATATCTGAGGTAGGCATAGCGGCGCTCAGATGACGCAGATGGTGACGTACCTGTTGCGCGACAGGACGTGATGCCGACCAGAAGGATGCGATTGAGCTGTGGTCACCGCGTTTGGACATTACAAGGCGGCGCCCGGATCCCCGGTGGATGTAACGGGGTCGACGTGGAAGATCCAATGGAGCTCTGTTGATGTTGAGAATCCGAAGTGGTTGTATCGTGGTGTCGATGGGCAACAAGTGGCGTGATGGTGTGCCGGTGCTAACAGTTAGCCAGGATCCAGGTGAGCAGCGGTGGAAAAAAGCCATACCCAGAAGGATGATCCACAGCTTCAACAGAGGTGGTGTTCCATTCACAGACCTCCGCTGGAAGGCGGAGGCACTGGAAGATTTATGAAGACTGATGGTGCTGATAGGACTCTGTAAACAGAAGAGTTGCTCCGGCTAACTCTGTTAGCGTAGCCAACCCAAACAAGTTGCCACGGGCTAACAGGCCGACGTGCAGAGATAATCCAGGGAGGGCATGAAGCACTTAGACATCTCCGTAGGAATAATCCAGTTTGATGGAAACAAAAGGAAGCTACAAAAGGAAGGGGGATTTGAAGCCCAGAGAAAAGGACGATTCACTTAGCAAGCAGCGTCCAGCGTAGTGACAGGTAAGTCCAGGGTACCACAACAACTTCGGTGTGTACTACAAAATAATCTGTCTCTTACTGTAGTAACTGAGTTCCCAGAATACGGTACAGTAGGATGGATTTTGCAGAAAAGGACAGATTTTGACGGATTTGCAGAGAAGCGGCGAACAGCCAACGCCAGCGTCCTCTCTGCCTGATTCCCCTTTTTTTTTAGTTTGAGCAAGGTTATACTTTGTGGAATGTGGAATTTATGTGGAATTTTTTTTACACAATGTACATTATTTTCTAAGTTCTGGAGATTTTCAGAGAATCGAAGTATAGAACCATAGGCCATACTTAAATAATTGCATCTTAAATATACTGTAAACTAAGAATTTCACAACTTTATCAATTACCGTATTTTCACGACCATAAGGCGCACCGTACTAAAAGGCGCAGTCTCAGTTATGTGTCCCATTTCTGTATTTAACACACACATAAGGCGCACCGGACTATAGGGCGCGTTTTTTATATACAGGTACATATCCTCTACTACCTTTAAATACCTCTACTGCATATTTAAAAATACAGCGGGGGCAAAACTGAGTATGACTGTGCTTTATTCATGTATTTATTACAAAGTATTAATCAAACCTGGGAGCTGGCCGTGAGACAGACACATCGCAGATGACACAGCGCTGTGATTACTCCTAAATTAACTTAAAATCCTGAAATCTGCCGACGGAATATGTCTGCTTTTATTACCGGTATCCTGGTGCCTGCAGTTTAAATTATTTAGATGAAAAACACCTGCCAGCCACCGTGGTGAACCCAGAGGCTGCCCAGCCTAGAGGCTGCTGTTGAACGGATTTCTACTGTCGGTGCACCGCTGGTATGTGGGGGTCTGAGCGGCTCCGACAGAAATAGATAATCTGGATGAACTGACTGCAATTATTAAGTTTTCAGGTGGACTTTCTCACTTAAAAACATATTAAAACTACTTTATTCCCCCTGATCACAGCAAATATAGCTGCAAGATTTAGATTATTTAGATGAAAAACACCTGCCAGCCACCGTGGTATACGCGGAGGAGACCCGGCCCAGATGCTGCTGTTGAATTAAGTTTTCAGGTAGAAAAATAGAGCGGGAGCAAAACTGAGTATGATTGTGCTTTATTCATGTATTTATTACAAAGTATTAATCGAACCCATCAAAGTCATCATCCACTGTTTCTGAATTAAACAGCTGCGCTAAATCAGACATGCCAATTTCCCCTTCTTCGCTGTCAGAGTCACTTTCCGTGCAGCGCGGCTCCTCAGAAATAATGCCGGCTTTTGTGAAAGCTTGAACAACAGAGTCAGCAGACACGCTAGCCCAAGCATCAACAATCCATCCGCAAACTGTGGCGTAACTTGCCCGGCGCTGCCTTCCACTTATCCTGAAACTGTGGTCTCTGTCTGTCATCCATTGCTCCCACGCCGCTCGCAGCCTTACTTTGAACGGCCGCTTCACACCGATGTCGAGCGGTTGAAGTTCCTTTGTCAGACCCCCCGGGATAACGGCGAGCACAGCGTTCATTTGATTCACCTTTTTTTTTCCACATCGGCTGTGAGATGGGCACGCAGCGATGGTGATGCGTGGAAAAAACCACCTGGTCTCCTCACATACACCTGCCTCAGCCACGCTTTCATCATCTCCTCATCCATCCAGCCTTTTTCATTTGTGTTAATATCATATGTCATCAGAGCGCTGTGTCTGTCTCGCTGTCAGCTCCCAGATCAGCTTCTCTGATTGGTTGATGCGGCGCGTCCAGCAGCAAAACTTCAATTTTTCCATCTCGAGCAGCAGCAGCGCGTTGGCGGTGCGTCAGATGCTTAAACGCTCCCGACGCACTGCACCTGCTGCTCAAAACGCACTGCGGGACCTTTTGCTGCACCTATACGCGCGTCAACCATTGACTTTGCATGTAAACACGCTGCTTCTGCTGCACCTGCTGGGTCCGGTTCACACCGATGTCGAGCGGTTGAACAGCGAGCACAGCGTTAATTTGTTTCCCCATGTTTTTCACATCAGCTGTGAGATGGGCACGCATGGAGTTACATATTAACAGCGATAGTGATGAGTGGAAAAAAAACACCTTTTCTCCTTACATTCAGCCACTCTTTCATCATCTCCTCAATGAGGTGGTCTCAAAAGTCGCAGATACAACACACATAGGGCGCACCGCACCAAAGGGCGCACCGCACATTTTGAGGGGAAAAAAAGACGTTTAAGTGCGCTTATAGTCGTGAAAATATGGTATTCTATACAGTTTAAGTGACATAACTGATGGTAAGCTAATAAGTTATTATGGGATTACTGACACTAATTCAGGAACCATATACCAATATTTGGTAATAGGCTAAGGATTAAAAATCTTAAGTCATTATCTTATTAGTTTTTTTAACAACTGACGAAACAGCTAAACAATTCGATCGTTTAGGAGGCTGTAGATTCTATAAAAACTCTCTATGACACAAGACAGCACTTCTCTGGATGTTTCATTTTGGAAAATGTAATGGAAATTAAATTTTTAAACATATTCAATGGACCAAAATAAGGATAAATGAATAAGATACGTAATATTTAAATAAGAACATCCCTGTTGTTCCTCCTCTATGAATCCAGGATAACTGAGTTGTTCTGCACATCCTCTGTGTATGTGGTAGGTCTTTTCTTGGGTGGCTTCTTTTGAAAAATAAAAATATGGTTCTTCTTTTTTTGTGGACCTCCTGCAGGTTTGTAAGGCATACCTGAAAAGCTTAAGAATTTAGATATTTGTGTTGCTTTAATTGGTCCTAAAATCCAATCGGGGATTATTTAACTAGACTGAGCCATAATTATTTAACTTGTGAGCAAACCATGGCCTAAAACTTGGACTAAATCAGGAGGATAAACTAGAGCAAGAAATTACTAAAACTTACAAAACAAAATCACTAGGTATAGAGAAACCAATCATTTGATGTCAATTTGACGTGATCCTACGCTCAGTCACCACTCGACTCAGACACCAATCGCAACTCCATGTGAGGTGAAAAAAAGTGGGAAATTTTTTTTATTAAGTATGAGAACGAGTAGAAGTGTGCTGCGGTTCTTTGTTTCGGCCACAGGTGGCTTTACCATTAGAAAACATCGTAATTCAGCTCTGTTAAGAAGAATTCCTTTTACTTTATTTTGAAATGCATCTATCAACTATCAGACTATAATTTGTTTGTCATTTAATTCCAGATCAAAAACTGATAAGAGTGCTGTTACGCTGATCATGTATGTATAATGAAGTGTCACTTCATTGCAAATTTTATTATATATTAGGCAGCAATTAAAAATTTTTTTCCATTTGAAAGTTGTGTTAAAAACTGTCAAGCATAAGGACTTGAACAAGTTTAATGGATTGATTCTTTCACTAGGTCAGAGCATCTCCAAAATAGCAGCTCTTGTACGATCTTATCGTTTTGCAAGTGGTCAGTATTGAACCAAAGACATGGGCTTGGGCAGCCAAATCTCTCTGATGCATCTGTGGAGTGAATGTTTATACCATATTGCTCACTCCAACTGTTAGTGTTGGACATACATGTGCCATAATTCTATACATTATTCATAGCAGTTTGGTGCTAATCCTAAACCCAGCGCTTCTCCAAAAGAACCAATGGAAACCTGAGCTTTACCACTAGACTAAGAGAAAACGAAGAAAAGTGACCTGATCTGATGAATTTTACTTTTTTGATGACATTAATAAAGAGATGTGTGGGCTTACTGGGGGATCACACTGAGTCAGAAAATATTCTAGTAAAAAGATGAGCCTTATGATTAGTGTTACACCGATACCGATACCAGTATCGGACAGGGCCCCGATACTGCCCTAAAATGGTGGTATCGGTATCGGCGAGTACCAACAAATAGGGCACCGATACCATTTTGAGAGCCAAAAGTTTCTTCAACTATTGTCACCCACTCCTTGTAGTCAATAAAAAGTTCTACTGGATTAACTTCGTATTAGATTTTTGCCTGCTTCACAAAGGTAGGCAGCAGCTTGACAAAGCCATGATGGCAATTATTTTACATTATTATGGTATCGGTATCGGCCGATACTGCACAGCCAGGTATCGTATCGGGGTCAAAAAATGGCATCGGCGCAACACTACTTATGATGTCTGATGCAATGCTTTGCTGGAAAAAAAAGTGTATGTTAGTTTGACTAATTCCATCTACTAAAACATTGTTTTAGACTGTGTGAACACAGTATGTAATGGAAACAGTATTTTCTGATGGATGCAGCGTTATTTAACAGGGAAGATAGTTTAGGAAAGATTTTAGCCACACAACAGAGTCTGGACACAACTCCATGTTGTACGGCATTTTGCACCATATTTATTTGGCACTGCACTGAACTTTTTCATATTAACACCCTTATGCACCATTATTTTTAAACTTGTTTCTTTTTCTCCTATATTGTTAAATTTTGATCACTGCTGCACTTTATATTGGTAATGTTTATCTACTCCAACTGCATTATCATTACACTGCTGTAAAATGTATGCAACTTTTTTTGTATACACTTTTGTATATGTGCATACAAAATGATGATGCTATTTCCCCCAGTCTATGCATTTTCCATAGGCTTCGAGAGCGGAGCTCCTCAAGGAAAAAAGACGCTCATACACTGGGTGGCGCTAGTGCTTTTTCTTTAAGCCCCACCACCAACAAACAAGTTGAGTGTCTGGTGCCTAGTAGCAACCTGAAAAACGCTGAGAAAACAGATTACTGAGGTGAAATGGAATCTGCTACGGCACTCTTGCTGTCTTTGTACGCAACAGGTCGGTATCGTGTGTGTGTGTGTGTGTGTGTGTGTGTGTGGGTGGGTGGGTGTGTGTGTGTTCTCATTTTTGTTAAGAGGCTGAAAAGTAACTTTCTAGAGCATAGACTACCGGTAAGTCTAAATTGGAGATTTAGAGCCCAAATTTCCCAGATTTCAATCAAGTCAGGCCTCTGTCCAATGTACCCCATACCAGAGCACCTTTAGAGATCACATCGTTGGCCGGAAAAGGGAGATCAGCACACTCTTTTGGCCCTTAATATTATATCTCATCTGTATTTTCAATTACTCTCAGTGTATATAGACCCAATAGATAAATTTGATTTTGCGGTCTTATGTGGCTTATTTCTCAGTTTGAAGACCTTCTTGTATTAATCATGTCATTTAATGGCATTGTGTGTTTTCATGAGATCTAAGGAGAAAATCCTTGTATTTAAAAAGAAATAAAGGCCTAAAAACATATCTCGATGTTAATCCATAAAATGTGACTCAGATGGTGATTTGACCTCCTGAAAATAATTAACTTTTCAATAATATTGTCATTTGTTTGATTTGACTGTACATACACAAGTTTCTCAATTAGTTTTTCATTCCAGTGAGGCAAACATGTCTTTAGTTGATACTTTTCCACTTAACTCCTTCCTGTTGGGGCAAAATATGATTGCATAACTGCAGGGTGCACCATGCAGAGTGTTCATATAAGACCACAGAACCTTTTATTCAGCTACAGTACTGTGACGCCAGCGTTCTCTCTCTGCATGCGTTGTGGCCTAATCTGGATTACCTGTTCAGGGCATCCTTTGTGCTAGGTGGCAGGGCATCCCCATGCACACATACTGTAAATATGTGACCATATGCAGGTTTCACACGCTGATCAGCCCAATGATGTCACCACAGTTTTAATGAAGGATTACTCTGACATCACAGGGACCACTGCCAAGCTAAACCTATTAACTTCACCGTGTACCTGAAGTGCACTTGAGCTGGAGTTACTTATGCTTGTGTTATAGTGAAAAGCCTCTCCAGCAAAGTGTTCAAGTCCACAAGTGTCTGAATCCTGCTTTCATCAGTTCAGAGTCAGTCTATATAGTGTGTCTATTTAAAACGTTTGTGAGCAAAAACTAAATCTGTGATGACCGTCGCTTTTTTATTCCTTGCGTGGAATGTCACCAAATCAGGCAGTCTTCGTCCTGCCAACAACAATTTATGCATGATCTTGGTGACCAATTCAGTGATTTTCAGTTTTCGTCCAAAGAACTTAAAATGCATGAACTAGAAAAATATGCAACTGCTTCTTTGTTAGAGGTGGTAGTTTCTAGCGCAGTCAAATTAAGTGTTTCCTGGAGGAGGCTCTGCATGTGTTTATTGCCACTCATTTTCCAGGACAAGGAGGGGATTCTGCCCAGAGATTCATGAAGATTACTGACAAATGCAAAATACAGACCAAATAGTCTGTCAGGTGTGATAAAGGAATAGCATTAATACATAGTTAAAAGTGCAAACTTGATTTCTTATAACTTTATAGATGTATAATATATGTATTATGGATGCATGCATGGACCCAAACCTTTTTTTTTTCATTTAATAAAAAATTATGTTAGCTTCAGATCACTGATCAGACCCAATCAGGGAATAAAATGGCTATATCTGGCTGATTGACGAGTACTTCTGTAACATGAAATAATACTTATTAGTGTTTCTTTGAAAGAACGCCGTAAAAAATTGGGAGTTTGAAAATAAAAACATTTCAGATGCTCATTTATACGTTCAGTATTTCACCATATATGAAAACTTATTAATTAATTCCCCTTTTGCTAAAAACTCTAATGCTTTAATAGATTTTGTGCTTTGCTCATAAACCTGCTTTATAGAATCCCATGGCTGCCATTAAATGCTTAAACTGTTTTTTAGTTTCTTTAGAAACCAAAGCACCTCACTTTTCCAAAGACCACTATTCATTTAATATTTCTAAAGCTGTATAACATGAATCGTGTTTTTACGTAAGTCAGTCTATATTAATTAAGCCCCTCACACACATACATATATGACCACCTTCCTTTGTTATTGAAAGACATAAAATGCATTACATATACAGTGGTTTTAGACTGTACTAGGCGTTGCACAGGTGCCACTGTGCAACGTTTCTTTGCTTGAGTCCTGGCCTGTGGTCTTCCTGTTGGGAGTTTTCATGTTCTCTCTTTGTTTCCCAGAGTTATTTCTGGGTATTCTAGCTTCCTAAATCATGGCTGCAAGGTTAATTGTCCCTGGTTATAAATGTGGGCCTTAATGATTGTTTGCAATAATAAATGGGCAGAGATTAGGGATGGATACCAGCTTGTTAGAGTCGCTGAGAAGCTGAATTTTAGTGGAGTTATGAAGTTCTTCATTTTAATTTTGCATTAAATTAAATTAGGAAAACAAAAAAATGGTTGATTTTCGTGTATTTTTTTTTCATTTAACAAGAAGGTTGTATATACTTTAAGTGTTTATAATTATAATGGAATGTAAATGTGTGAGTTATTTGTGATAATCTGGGTGCTAATTGATCTATTGATCAGCTGATTTATTTTTGCAGATTTCAGATTTACAAACTATCAGGTGAAAATATGATAAATATATCAAGTATAATTCAATAAATCGTCATAATCCCAGGTGATATTTCAAGAGTGCTGTTTTGTTGTGCTGGTGTCAAATGGACACTTTACACTGTAAAAAATAAATTTCTGACTGTTATCTCTTGCATTTTAAATCCAGGCATTAAGAGCAATATTGTTGGGATTAGTTATTCATATAAATTTAAAGAAATGCTTCTCTGACCACTTTCTTATACTTTTAATTTTATATTTTTATATTTTAATCTTATATTTTTAATTTTAGCCCTGTTATGTAAACATAGAGACACAGCATCTTATCTGACTTATAGTGTTTGTTCAAGAATATTCCCGACCCCATCAAAGCCTCATTATGTGTTCAGAGCCGAAGATGTGTATGAATTGGTTTCATGTATCATAGTTTAAATGTTAGAAATTGTGAGGCATTAGCTGTCCTACTCCCTACACATTATCCAAAGTTACCTGCCAGCAGCCAACAATGTATTTCTTCCTTTTGCCTCTGGATTTTCTTTAACCCAGGGACACATATCCTCAATTCCACAGGGGAATTTGCTTTCATATTCTGGAACAATGCCTTTCAAGTACATTCTGTACTGAGGTCCCTGGCTATGATGAATAGAAATTGTAGCCCTTTAGGTTTTGTTCTCAAGTAATGATTACATGATATGCTAGATTATTAAAAATAAAATTATCTCTTGTGATCTGACACCAATGTCTGCTCTGACTTTGGTTTTGTGCTTGTAGCAGAGATTTCTTCATGCTGGTCACACTACATGCTTCTCTAATTCATTCATTCCAGCATCTCCTCAGCTTTAATACATCACGACACTAGCTCTCACCCTCTTTCTCTACTCTCACATGCCGGATTGTCTGTGAATGCAGCAAAATGTGTAAGTACTCCGAGAACACACATGTGCAGCATGACTAAGAGCTTTTGTTGGTTCGATATTCAGCACTGTGCACTTTTCTACACTTTTCAATCTGCATTGAGGGTGCTTTCTATTCTCCTTTGTGCTCTGCTGAGTCTGTGAGACAAACAGCTTAAATCCTCTCTCTGGCCTGTGAGTCAGATGATGTATAAATAGAGCTCAGGTAAGTCATGCATTGCCTCTGTAAAGTATTGAGTGGTGGCCGTTAATAACTAATTTCTTGGCCCCAAACAATGTAAAATCCTGCATGGCTAGTCTGCATTAACACAAGCAAAGTTTCCTTTATGTCAAAGCTGGCTGTATAACTTCACTGTGCTATCCTTGACCCTGTCATTCTCGATCTCTCATAACGCAATCTGCCTCTGTGTCCTTAGCAACTGAGGGCTCATTGGTTGTAACTTCCTACCTGTCCCTTTTGAATTCTGCCATAGCAACCACATTATAAACATGACTCAAGCAGAGGGACTGTAAAGACAGACAGGGATCATGAATTTATCTGAAGTCTATCTTTCTTAATGACATACGTATTAGCGTCCAATTTTGAAGAGGCAAAACTGAGTCAGTACTATGCGTTTTTTCAGCAAATGCATTTGCCCCTAAATTTGAGCTTTTTATTGTTCCCCATCTTTAATCACATCACATCGGCTTATTTGCATACTCAACAAACAAACATGCAATCACTGTAATCATATTCACGTTTCATACAGAGCCAGTAGAAATGCGGTGCCAAAAGCTCTAAGCAACAGAGATGCTGATGGGAGACGAGACAGTTGTTACCTAAGTTCATGCGCACCTTGTTTAAGTTACTGCCTATTTCAGGTAGTTCAACTTTAGGTTGCAAAAACACAGAACAATTTTCCTCTAGTATAATATGAAAATCTAGTGTAACCTTTCTTATGAGCTGATTGGCTGTTATGACAATGTTTCGGTTTTCAGATCCAGCTGTTCTGCCTTTATGGCTTTAACCCTCAGGGAATCTGAGTGACGACAGTTGCCTGGCAAAACGTCTCGTCACGTTGGTACAACTACCAGTGTGTGGCCAACTCGGCAGCAAGGCAAACATAGGCGTGTGTCCCAGGCTGTGTGTTTGTGTAATGAGCTGTGTGTGCTTAACATGCTGCTGTGTGGTTCTTTCTAATACTTGATGTTTAATTGCTCATGTGACTTTGTGCATTTATTAAGGTGATGTGTTTAGATGTTCAGGAAGTTTCGAGGGCTTTGTCAGGGTCAGTCAGTGTATCATTGACTTTGACAGCCTTCCCTGGCCACGCAGGAGCTGTTGTCACATGCTGGCTGCTTCTGTCAGAGCTGAGCAGGAGCTGCAACTCCATGGAGATTTGCTACTCTGTGGGTTTGTGCTGCTGTGCTGGTTTTGGTTTGGGCTGTTGCTCACCTACACCTGGGTTTTCTCTATGGACAGCACTGCCCCCTACTGGCAGCTGAGAATCATGCCCTTCATAATCCACCATGCATGGATTGGTGGATGGATGGAACTGAGAGATACAACCCGTTAGGCCAAAAGTAGTTGCACTTTTATGGAAGAACAAATAAACAGTATGATCAAACTTACTTTTAGTGCTTATTCTAACTAAAGTTATGCAAACAATTTTCTTAATTAGGGTTTAACTGTTTAATCTAAATGTGAGCCGTTGTCATGTCAGATCAAATGATTGTGTAGTTTCTGGGCCCATACTGCCCCCTAAAGGTAAAAAATTGCTATTACCAGGCCATATCAGATGCTTAAATACAAGCATTCTGTATGATGGGCAACTAAATATTCTTGGTTCTTATACAGATTCCTCATCAAAAAGATTTAAGGAAGCCTGTAAGATCTTAACGACTACCTCGATTTAAGTAATGTTAGAGCAGTCATTCACTGGATGAGTCAAAGAAATAAACCTTTGGAAGGAGCAAAAAGGTGAACTGTCATTTAATAATGTGGATAAGCATCACATTTCTCCAGAATTGTTCAAAATGTACACAAAGAGGAAAATAGACCGAAAGGCTAAAGGCAGTGACAGTGTTTGTCATGTTTTACTTTATTATTTTTAGTAGAAGATAAAAAAAAAACTTTTGTTTCTCAATATGTCCCTGGAATACATTGTTTGAAACAAATAAATATTGTTTTTGGTTCTGCTTTATATGAAGTAACTAAAATATTCTTATATATTATGCTCTTATACTTTGAAAAAATTCAAACATTGCAAGCAAATATTTACAGACTTCCCAAATTTTTCTTTGATGTTAGCAGGGGAAAATCAGGGCCTTTTCTGACACCTACAGTAGCAAGAAGTGTACAGCAATATTTGTTCAAGCATGCAGCTGGTTAAAACTCTAATCACTCCAGCAACTCTGCTACTGTAAATCAGCCATTGGTCCCTTAGATAGCTGTAAGGTGTAAAATAATTTAAGATTTGTTAGCTTTAACTGTTTTCAAACCTCAATTACCATTTTACCTCTAACAAGTCAAAATCTAACACACACAATCCCCTGTACTGCTAACTATATAGGTGTAATGTTATTCAGTTTTAGTGTCGTTTTTTTTAAAACAGGAGTACAGGCAAAGCAGGAGTTTGGTATGCGTTGCCGGCATTAAGTCAGATCTGTTCCCGGTGCATGTTTTTAGTGGTGCCAAAGGGGGTTTGGTTTGAGGACGAGTGGAATTCATCTCTCCTTTTTGCTGCTGATGTAGTTCTGCTGGCTCCCTCCTGCCAGGACCTACAGCATGCATGGTTTGCAGCTGAGCCTGAAATGATTGGAATGAGGGTCAGTTCCTACAAATCCAAGGCCATGGTTCTAGAAAAAGGTGGCTTTTTCCTTTCAAGTTGAAGGAGAAATCTTTTTTTTTTTTTACAGTGTTCTGTCTGGCAATGTGGCAATAAGAATAATTGTCTTGATGCCAAAAAGAGCCCAACAGATTTTACTTTCACAAGTGTAGCAGTATGGCAATTGCCATATTGCTCCACTTGTTTCATGCATACAAATTGCTTTATTATAATTATGCAGGGAGTTTTACAGTTTATATGGACACTGCAATGTAAATAGAGCAGAAAAACAGAAGAAGAAAAGGAAAAAAAAGATAGAGAAAAGATGAAAGAAAGAAGAGAAAGGAGACAATGACAAAACATTTTCAGTCTGCTTCATCACCTGTAACGAGATGAAAAAAGAACAGCACAACCGAAAGACATGGTACGAGATATACAATAAAGCAACACCTTCAAACTATCGCTAAAGTAATATTATTAAGTCTGACATGTACTCTGTGTTACCTGAAGATACGGATGTGGGCTTTCTGTTTGGAAGTGAATCTCTGAGTACCTGGAGCCAAGCAACTGTAATTGTTGCCGGAGAAGCGCACCCCCCAGAGCACTGAGTCCAGCGCCGGGAGACCCAAAGCCCCAGGCGCCCAAAGGGACCCCAAGAGCTAAGGCACCAAGGAGGGGCCAGCCCCGGAAATCGGAACCCCACCAAGGGAGGAGGAGAGACAGCTCCCAAGAAGCCCCCCAGCCACCGCCATGCCGGCGCCCCGGGGAGCCGCGGAGGCGAGTCCGCGGGCTCTGCCGGCAGCCGGCCATCCTGAAGTAGGGCCGGGCAAAGAACACCGGCCCTCCCACGGCACCGACGGAAACGCCCCGGCCCCACAGAGCGCCGAAACACGCCCCGCCCCCCGGCACCAAGAATTCATGCCTCAAGTGGAGAAGTTGTAGTTTGTTTGGAACTTGTTCATGATTGAGGGGAGAATGCAGACGGGGGAGCTGAGTCCAAAGGCAAAGCTCTTGATATACTGGTCGGTTCATGTTCCTACCCTTCACTTGAAATCTGGATCATCATCAAAATAAGGAGATCTCGGATAAAAGCGTCTGAGATGGGCTTTCTCCACAGGGTGACCGGTATGTCCCTTATAGATAGGGTGAGGAGCTTGGTCATCCAGGAGAGGCACAGAGTAGAGACACTTCACCTCACCATCGAGAGGAGTCAGATGAGATGACTCAAACATGTTTGTCGGATGTCCCCTGGATGCCTCCATCAGGAGGTGTTCCAGGCAAGTCCCACCTGGAGGAGGCCCAGGGGATGACCCAGGACAGCTGCAGGGACTGTCTGTCGGTTGGCCTGGGAGCACCTGAGGCTTCCCCCAGAGCAGCTGGAGGAGGTTTCTGGGGAGAGGAAAGTACAGTATGGAGTCTCTGTTAAGACTGTCCCTGTGACCTGGTTCTGGATAAAGTGTAAGAGTATGTGTAACCATGTGACATTTAACACACAATCAACTGTACTGCTAACTTTTTAGGGGTAAGAATTCAGATTTAGATTTGGCCTTTTACATTATTTAGGCAATATTTTTCTTCTTTTTCTTTTTTTCTTCTTTTTTTTTTGCCTTTTAGGGAGATAAGTTTTTTTCCTTTAAGACTTATGGCTTTGAAGGTGTAATAAATGAAGATAAAACTGAATATGACAGCCTGGTAGCAACTTAATGATATGCCCGAGGGTGATTCTTTGTCAATACTGACTCTCAGTGGCTGTTTGAGAGAAAATCTAAATTAGTTTGCTCTACCTCTATATTTTGCTCCTCCCCTGTCTGCATCTTTCTCTCCCCCTCTCCATATTTCTGCCTTTTTCCCTGCTTTTAGTCACGCCCATCCTTTTCCCCTCTCTTCTCCTTGTCTCTTCACAAACACATACACTCACACCTTCTTCTATCTAGTAAGGTGACTTACCAGCCTTCTCACTCCATCTCTTCTTCTTTTTTTGAGTCTACACACAAGTGCATGTGTGATACTGCTCATTAAAAAAATCATTAAAAAAACATGAGTTTGCCTGTGAACTCGGATTATCTTTCATTGGAGAAGATAGCTCGGTACCGCCATGCCTGCACCAATGGTTCGCCCTACGCTACGAACAAGCCCATCGACATCAAACCTCGTGTCAGGAGAGGGTATGGTTCCTCACTGAAACTATTTGCAGGAAGGTGTGTCAAGAAACAGACTTTAGTCCAATTTTTATATGCTGTCAACTTATTTTATGTAACAAGCATACTTTAAATACATGGCTGTGTATGGAGTTGCTTTTAGTCCTTTGGCTGCATGTGATTTGGTGACTGGCAGAAGAGGAAAAACTGCCTCCTATTGCTTTGTGCCTTTATGTTTTCAGTGCATACTTTGCACAAATCAGATTTTTGTGTTTGTATTACTGGTATTTATGTGCACAGTGTGTGTTTGTTAGTGCTCTGTCTTATCAGAAGACACACTGATAAATAGTTCTACCTGGACAACACAGAACTGGAGCGCAGAGTTGTGTAAACGGCCGTTGCTTGGTGGCTGCAGCGCACCAGTTTTGCTTTTTTGCTTTGTAAAACTGATAGTGTTGGCCTGAAGTGAGGTATTTCTGTCCAGGTTCATGTTGGGGTCTGTTGGTGCTCTGATGAAAACAAACTATTCTTCAGGCTTTTGCTAAAACACAGCTAAACACATGATAAGTGACCAAGAAGCAGGTTCCATCAAGTCACCATCTAAAGCTACAGGAGGTGAGCTGTGTTCACTAATAGGCAAAGACCAGGCTAATCATCAGAGCACTCTGAGTCCATTAAAGCTCAAAGAGAAATTTTAGGGGTTCATTATGCCTGTTTTCCCTTCAGCATTTCTCTCTAACATGTCGACTGCAGCCCCAGTAAGTGCTTATCAACTGATGTTCCTTTTTGCCTGTTTTCTATGTTTCAGAGTGCATGCACATTGACATAAATAATCACCTCTCAGTATGTGCAGCTGTACAGTATTTGGATGCAGCTTTATTGGCAGTCAGTTCCATACATAAGAATATGGATGTGGCCCAGTCGATTCTGTTTACCAGCCATCTGTGCTGTCCCCTCTGCTCCCATCCTAAGTGCTATTCATTTCACCCTTTAATGGATATGTGTGTGTCTGTATTCATACAGAACCGGACTCATTGAGGAGCAAAAAAGAAAATCGATATTGTTCCCAGTCACTGTGTTAAACCAGTGTCATTGGGTTTACTGTGATAACTAATTTGAACAGTAGATGTCAGTAAAGTATTGGAGTTTTAAGGAAAAAGAAAACTGGAGGGAAGGTCTAAGGCTTAATAGACTTAGTCTAATATGCCTTGTCTATTGTCAATGTCTGTTGTTAGAATGTAACAATAAGGGACTGATGAACATGCAGGCACTTTAGTGTTTTGTTTTTTTTGTGAAGTCCAAAATGCACTGTACTATAAATAAAGGTTTATAAAGCAGTCAATAATTAATCCGTATTTATCACAATTTACTTAGTTTACTTCATATGGAAAGATTTTCAGTTTAAAAGGAAATCTAGTTTTTATATACATTAATTAGATAAGTTATTTGCAGTTTATTGAAGTATTATTATACTTCTAAACATTTGCATATATAATATAAACTAGTAATCAATGTAACTGAGAATATATAACTTGCAACTTTGCAAACAGAAAACAGCACAACAAACAAACAAATGTGGGAAAAAATGACTGATGGTTATTCCAATGTATGCACTATAAATGTAAACCACAAGGGGGCGTTGTATGACTGGACAATTTGATGCCTAAAACACTAATTCAGCTGATTGTTTTAGATTCATCAAGGACTTAATGGATTTAATGAAGAAAGAGATTTGCAGGTGTCTACCATTTTAATATCTGATGTTTGCATAGGAGGGGAAAGAAAGAAAGAGGAAACTAATTGGACTTTGCAGCTTGTTCAGCTACAAAAGTTCAGAATATGCATAGGAAACATAAAAATGTTGAACACTAACAGAAGCACCCATTTTTTTTTTTTTTACCACTGTAGCAGAGGTTTAATGGTTGGTGTAGGTCTGGTAGGAGAACTGGGAATAAAACATCCTGGCAGAATGATTAGCCAAGCCCAGGTAGATTTGACATGTCATCTTGTGCATTGCATTGAATAGTCAATTAAAAACTGATTCAATTTATTTAGACTAAGGTGAACCAGCAATGTTAACAGTCTATGGAGAAGTAATGAATTTCAAAATTTCAAAATGTTTTACCATTCTATTGAATACAGTATATCTAAAGAGTCAGGTAGTGTTGGTGTAACAAATTAGCCTTTTTTTATTAGCAAAATCAAGTATTGCTTTGATAACGAAATATTGTGCAAAAATCTACTAGCATCACATAAAAAACAAAAGCATTCTTATAGCTTAGAACTCAGTAGTGTATAAATACATAAGGAGTGGTGCATCTGATGAGATATGTATTCTTGATTTTTTATCAGCTGAGAGGAGAGAAACATGTCAGGCTTGTGCGTTTTACCTGTATCTGGAAACATGTTGGCAGTGAAAGAGGAGTTTAAAACAAGCAAAACAACCGTAGCTCCTTCTACTTTCTTTTTCTTTTCTTTTTAAGGTCATGGAGATCATAAAAACATTCATTTATTTAGACACTTTAGACACTTGGACACCACCTTGAGAAATCATTAGGTTTCCATTAATTCCACTGTAAAAGATGAAAAAAAAAACAATGTTTTTCTATTTCTACCAGAAAATAGTTCTTAACGGTTTTCATTTTTATTTAGCACATGGAACTAGTCTCATAATAGGATTAGTTTGCTCCTTTTCACCAAATTCTAAACTACGTCAGTGTGTCAGCAGTAAGGATTTACGATGGCTTGTGATACTTTTTTCAAGACGTCATTACTGCTGAGTTTTTCTGGAAGGAATGACTTTTCAATAGTCCCAGGTGTTTAAAAAAAAAAAAAAAAAAACGTGTGGATTAATGATCATATGAATGAAAAATATATTAAGGAGATTTATTCTATTAATACCTGTATTCAGACCTTAAAATATCACTAATACGTATTACATGTACTTGAAAATGTTAAACAATTAGGTTAATTTTCTTCTGTATTTCATGCTATAAGTGTGCAACACAAGATTTAGTCTTCATATTCACTGGTTTGGTATGGTCTCAGTAAAAATACATTTAGTAAATAATGATTTACTAAATGAGAAGAATATAAACTGAGGAGATTACCATTTGATGGTACCATATGGTCAGGATACTTGGATAAGTGAATTCATTATTTTAATTACCAAATTACTTTTTTATATGATAAAGAAGTTATTTTCATATCTACTAAAATCCAATTTAAAGAAATTGGAAACATCTGCAAACCATTTAAAATAATTTCTATCTAATTAATTTTAAAACCCAACATTAAGGTAATGACTTGGTTCAGAATGTTATTTATAATTTCAATATGAATCAAACCTTGTTAGCAAAAACGATGATATTTTTTTTTATTAATATGAAACTTTGATAGGCTGTGCTCCAATCCAAATGTCACGGGGTCCTAACAATGCCTCTGCTTTCAGAGTGTGACCTTTTGTGGCTTTTTGGTTTTGCTGTTAAAGAACAACCTGTCACTTTGTTAAATTCTGACCAGAAAATATTACTTTATGATTTTTCTGAACACTTGGAGATTCCAAAATGTGGTCAAAGCATTAGTATGCCGCTGTTTTAGCAAACTGTTAAAACAGGAAAACTAGGTCAGCTTGTTATATTGCACCGCTGGCATTACGATCAGCTGTGCAACTTGCTTTGTATCATCTTAAGAGTATAACATTTTGACAGCGTCGCTGCATAAACTCAAGGCTACCTTAATATTTATCATTTTTTGTTGCTCTTGACTTGTTAATTGGTGCCTGTTAGTGTGAGGTTTCTTAATGATGCTTGAGTTTCCTTCCATGACTAAACACATTATAGCAAGGTTATTTTTTGACAGATTGGCCAGATGGAGGCATTCATGCTTCTTTTTTCACTGTTTTGCTATGTGTTGCTTGGTGTTTGGTATGCTAAGAATTTTAGAGTATATATTGGCCAGTTAATCCTGCCCACCCTGAACAGGATATGAACACAATACGTAAAACTGATGGATAAATACAATGATATAAGTCTGTTGACTTTTAGGCACGCCTTCAGAGATACTGTACAATCTGCAAACATTTGCTAAACTTTTTTTCCAGTTTTATTTCTTTCCTTCTAAACCTTTTGTGGCATTTTCTTATTTTCTTTTGCTGTCCCTTTGTTTGCTGAACTAATACGCTTCTCATGATTAAATGTCCTGATAATGGCACATTTGTCTGCACCCAGTAGTAGTGGTAACAATAATAATTTTCACTGGACTGAAATATGTATCTAGTATTAAATATATCCATCTGATTTGATGAGTTTTATGGCTTGATTGCTAGATTTCTTTGTGTTGAACTTAAGCTACTTTCTTATTGGTTTCTGTGTATTTAATTCATCCTCAACAGATGATCACATTTATAAACTACGACATAAACAGTGTCTTTTGTGAAAAGCTTTATTTACTTTTAAATGGATATCTGAACATCTGTGTTTGACACTTTATTTCTAACACCTTTTTAAAAAGGAGATGGGGCTGAGGGGTTTGGACCGTTTTGCCATACACATCTTTCAGAGTTTAACTATTGTTGATTGAAATTTTGGACTGGCTGTATTTGTGAAATAGAAGAACATGGTCTGGTCTTACGGTAAGAGACAAATATTCTATTAATCTGCAGCCAAGTCTTGATGTTCCCTTGCAAT
Source organism: Cyprinodon tularosa (assembly GCF_016077235.1). Classification (NCBI taxonomy): domain Eukaryota; kingdom Metazoa; phylum Chordata; class Actinopteri; order Cyprinodontiformes; family Cyprinodontidae; genus Cyprinodon; species Cyprinodon tularosa. The sequence continues at coordinate 1,039,722 of NW_024038541.1, read as the reverse complement.
CTCTTGATCATTTTGGTGGATGTCAGGGGTCAACATTTACACCCCAGCTGTCTTCTGCTATCCTCACATTCTGTTTAGACACTTTCTGTCACCTGTTTGAGCTCTGTTGCTCATCTGATTGAATCCGACTAAATGGGCCAGCGTCCAATCCCCACATTCATCACTGAGCCTTGATCCATGAACCTGTCTTTACTTTACCACTGGTATCTTGGGACATTTTTGGTGTATACTCTGAACCAGTGATCTTTCCATCACCATTTGGAGTTTGACAATTTCTATTGACCCTTTAGCTTCACCTTATTTCCTACTTCTGACTCGTCAAGTTTTAGTGGAAAATGTTCACTTCATGCAAAAAATACCAAACACACAAACAGGTATCATGAACGAGAGATAAGCATTGTTATCCACCTCACCCAATGGTGCTTATAATAGAATGCTTGATCATAAAAGCTACACAAATGGAGGCTGATGACTTACCACACAGTGAATATAGGCTTTTTGACCAAATAAATGAGTATATCTTTTCTTATATTAAGATGTCATGAACTATTAATGTAGAGAAAAATTGCGATTAAAAGATACATCTTCATAAGAATGCAGAAATCAGTCTTTCCATGCATCAATGTTCTTGCTTCTCATTATTGACGATTTAATGACAGACCAGAAGTCTTTCCAAAGGTTACATCTCAGTGGTATGTACAGGTACCCTAGAACCATCCAAAGGCATACCTTCTAACACCTTGACTGTCTCCGTCTGCAGCCATACCACCGTATAACGAAGATCGTAGCCCTATCTGTAAAGCTGAGTTGGGCCAAACTAAGGAGGAAGATATTTCTGACAGCTTTTGTCTGGTTTTACATTCCTCCAATCATTATCTATAACTCTTGACCATAGTTGAGTGTCGAAATGTAGACCAACCAGTAAATCAAGAGCTTTGCCTTTCAGCACAGCCCTTTCTTCACCACAATATATCTTTTGAGCAGGTCTACATAACTGTAAAAACCCATCTAAACTCCTTCATGTGGGGAGACTGACATCCAGCCCACAGGGACTACTAATCTAATCCAAGTTTGGACATGAGTTTGAATTCAGGTCAAACTAAGAATTTTTGGTGAGTTTACAGCAGTAGATATGATTTAGATATGCTTTACTAAACACACCTAAACATCTAACTAGTGTTAAATATAGAAAAGATTTTTTTTTAAATGATTGGTTGTCATAAACAATCCCCAGAAGAGGAAGAACACCACAAATATATGAAATTGGGGTAAAGCAAAATTACATCAGGGAGGAAAAAAACATTCCAGCTCTTTAGATGAGCCAATTTTCTTGACAATAACAGATTGAAGACTTGATAAAACAGCGTGAGGTTGTCTTAAATGTTGCTTGTAATTCAAAACTGCAGCGAAAGGTAACTTGGAGAACGGGGTTAGTTGTTTCTGAAGCCTTCTCTCTGATTGGGATGGTTTAATGAAACCTTGAAAATGTGTGTCAGAAATGGACAAAATGGTGTCAGACTCTTTGTCCAGCTCTCAGAGGCTTATTTGTGGAGAAAACGGTTGTTTTGCCTCAAACGCCTGATGGTTTCCATTGTGCAAAGTCTGTAGATTGCAGGACGCAATATTAAAGGCAAAAAAATATATATATTAGAAAATACAATTTTCATACAATATTTGTCACAGACTCAGCCCAGATTGAAGCCCATATTGAAACAATTTAAAAATATGGATTACTTTTTTCTTCCTTTACTTCTTAATGACTGATGAACTCACATTTTCAGTAAATATTTTATCTTTTTTATTTTTTTGTCTTACCTTTCATCTTTAGTTTGCTTCTACTTGCCAACATCAGTCACAGGGTTGTAACTCTACCAAAAAATGAAAGGACACTTGTTTTCTATTTTAATGCAATTCACTGCTTCTGTAATGTTATCATTGCCAAGGCTCTAAAGAGCGTTGGAATGCTTGGCTGTCAGTTTTAGGTTACGGCAGTAGTTGGGCGACTGACGCATGAGACGATTGTTAAAACTGCTCAGGGATAAAAGGACCGACCTTTAAACAATTACTACTACCAAAACAACCCCTCCCCTCTCAGTCGTACTCAGGCAGCTGCTCAAGGGAAACAGAGGGACAGAAAAACAGTCACGTACGTCTGGAGAAACTGGAATTTTATTTCAGCCCCTTGGTGGAGGAAAAAATAAGCACATGGACTTGAAAGAGAGACGTAGAGTGAGAAAGGGGAGCAGCGGTGTGAGTGAGTGCATGGCTGGATTAGGAAAGAGGAAGATCACATGCTGCTCTGGCATGATAGATAAGCACAAGCAAGTGAGAGGGAGAGCCGGGTAACAAACCAACATACTGTCAAAGCATCAGAGTTTCAGGAGGAGCAGCAATGTGGAAAACTGTTTGGTCTGGACCAGTCTGCTAAGCTGGGGGAGCAACGTTCCAATCGGATCACCTCAGACCACCAGTGGCGGGTCAGTGGGCTCCTGGTGACTTACAGGGAAGGTGTTTGCCACTTTATGCATACAAGGACCGTATGCATGTTGTCTAAGTATATGTGGAAGGAAAAAGTCAGAACATGAGTATCATTCTCAAGCCCCGGTCTCGCTCTACCAGCTCACTGAAGAACACAGAGGGAATATGGTAAATAGATGGAAAATTTTATCCTGCTGGCAATGTTTTCAGTTTGTGGAATACCTTTCCTTTAAATCTGCTTTATTATTTATTTTGTTCTTGTTAGCTGTAAATACTTTTATTTATGTAGTAATTGAGTTGACCTCTAAATGCTGTCACCATGCTGCTCTTTGGGCTTTCGGATGTTTGGGGTTCAAAGCGTGGCTCATTCATTGGTCAGAAGATGAGATTGCCTTTACCGTTGCTGAACATCACTTGACACTTGCCTTGGTGACCCAGGTGACTTTGTTATTGTTTCTAACCCCATTCAACCCATCAGCAGGTGAAATAGAAAGTTGAGAAAAGTAGAAATGCTCAAATCAGTGTGTGGCTGTTTTCCGATCTATGTTTTTTGTTTTGATTCTAATCTGATTAGAGCATTTTGATTCCTCTTTAAAAAGTAGAAAACATCTACATATTGCATTATTAATACTTATCCAAACCTTCTTGCTTTTGGGTATTTTGGATTTATATATTAGAAACAGAGGTGATGTTACAGTACACCTTGTGTTGAGAGAAGAGTGGCAGGATTTTAATATTAAAAGAAAAATACAAAATTACTCTTTATAATTATTATGAATATAATTATAATAGCTAATATTATGACTAGCAAAGCCAGCTGTGGTATTGTGTCTTTATCTTGCAGTTTCAGATTCCCAAACTGTTTAAAATTCTAGCATGCTGGGTAATAGACATAAAAGCTAAAATAATTACAACGACAAACTTTTCTTCATTCCTTTAAGCCTTAACGTTATCTGTTCAAAGTCTTGATCTCCTTACAATGGAAGGAGCATAGATTTATCAGAGAACCTACAGTACTACCAACTTTTAGTATTCTTACCATTGAGAGCTGCTGATAGCACAGCTGTTACTGCATAGGTGCTGCACGCTGTTATAGGAAAAAATAAATACAATGTAACATTTCCAGCCAGCTGGCCACCGATTAGGTCACAATAAGGTGAAAATCCTCTGATTTCAGTCTAGCAGACAGTTTTTCAACAGCTCTCTGCTGTCAAGTTAAATTTAACTGGAGTTGAATTCTGGATGCTGAATGCATCGCCACGGGCAAAAATGGCCCTGCCCTTCCCCTCTCGTCTTCTTTTCTCTCCTGTTTCAGCTTGTCCTTCCCTTGTCAGTGCACAAAATATGTGTTGCAGCTCCATTACTGACGGTGAGATCCCACATATTTTTACATTTTTGTACTCTCTTTTAGCAGGACAGACACTTAACCACGGGTAAACATACAACGCTGTCATAGTTGGGAGGTTTTAAAAAGAGCATATTTAAACTCAATCTTGAGTCTTCTTCCTGTCTTCTGTCGGCTCACTAATCCGCTCTGCAACCCCCCAGCTTGCATGAAATGCAGACATAGTAGTCAGGTCTTTCATTTTCATAGTATCTCTGCAGGTGACATGCTTCATTATAACTGCAGTAAAGAGAGTGCTTATAAAACTGGTTTTAGTAAAAGAGCTGACTGCAAAATGTTTTTTTTATCACTTTTATAAAAAGCTGAGAAACTGGCAGTGTTAGGTTTGTATGAGCCATCTTTTTGAATGTCTACCAAAGCACTACTCAGCTGGACAAGGCATGCCGCCTACTCCATCTGTCCTGCCCTCCTTTTTGTGATCAACTGTAGAAGGTCCTTTCATTTATTTCTATCGTTGCCTTTTCTTTCATAACAAATATCAGCTTTTTTTAAACTAAGACTAATTGTTTTTAAGCTAGCTGTGCTTATGAGTCCAGTGAACTCGTATGTTTTATGTGTCATGGAAATAATATGGTATATTATGGCATTACAACCTTGATTAAACCCTTGTTAGTTTAGTAGTATTATGCACAAATTCCAATGTGTATCTGTGTGTGTCAATGTATAACACTAACCAGCTCTTACTTGGCCCCTACCTACTATATGCTTTTGGTCATTTTTAACCTTGCTTTTATCATAGAGCTCTATAAAAGTATTTATTGGGTGTAAGAACTTTTCCGTGGATTTCAAAATGAACTGTTCAAGACTTTATTTAATAGCAAATACTAGCTGAACATTCGGATTTTGTTCTCTAAACTGTCAACTATGCAGATGTATTGTATTTTAATGCTGATATAAATTCAGAAATATCCCCTGTTGGGTCTTTATTTAAGTCAACCCAATACTAGTTTTTTAGATTAATTAGTTTGAAAAGGAAAGTGAAAAAAGTTTTATTTTGTTCATTATTTTTAATGTTAAATGATAAATCGATTGATGCACTAATCATAGCTGATTTAGTAATATATTGTTAAATGGAATATAGAGACCACTTTATTTTAGCTTCACCTGGTTACATTCTCTGTAAAATCTTCAAGGCACATTTTGCTTTTCTGTTATTAATAAATTAATTTAAAAAAGGATCATTAGATTAATCAATAAGCAAATATTCATAAGTCCTAGATATAGATAGAATTTAAAAAAGCAATTAAAGAGTCTTTTATATGTTAAACTTGCTTATTTTCAATCATAAATTATCTTTAAAATCTTCCCATACAAAATGTTTGGGAATTTTATTTATAATTCTATTTGATTTTTATCACTGATGACAGTTTCAGTCATCGACTGAGCATCACATGCCTTTCATAAGGTTTCATAAGTTATTTCACTTTTTTTTTTTTTTTTTTTTCCAAAATTGGCTTTTAAGTATCCGGCTTTTAAGATGATAAATAGAATGGAAAATGGCTTCACAGTTAAGTGAACCTCTTGTGTGCATTGGAGCAGAAGTGCATCTTTTTCCTTTTACCCATACCAACTGAGATGACAGCACATTGCCATGGTGACCTCTTATGGTGTCTCATGACTGACTGAGTTTTTTCAATGTTGCAGCCATGACAGCAGGTGCTGAAGCAGCATCACAACCTAAAAGAAAGATTTTATCCACCTGACAAGAGTCTTAAAGAAAGACATGTAAAGCAAGAGAAAATGCTGGCATGAATATTTTTTTTATATCTGTGACTATATATAAAAGGTCAACTGAGAGCATTAAGCCATTGAAAAGATACATGAAAAAAGAAAAAGAAAATATACAACCAGAAGGTCACCAAGAGGTATACAAAACATTAACTGAAATTTCCGCCCTGTTTAGTGTGGATAATGCAATCCAAATATACAGTTGAGCTGCAGAATTTATTAGTAGTCATTTCTATTATTAGTTTAAAGCACTAATTATGCACAGTTTAACTCGAAATTCTTTATTAATTTTGACATGTTTTGTAACATGAATCTGTTAAAAGAAACTTCTACTTTTCTTCCATTCATTCTTGTTCTTTTTCCATCACATTTTATTCTTTTTCAGTATATCCCAATTTCAGTACTGAGGGCCTCTGCTTGCCTGGACGTTAATAAATGCCTTGAAATTTGGTAAGAAAATGCATCACAGAATGGGCATAGAGTTCATTTTTAACTTTTGTGCCAATGATGATTTTGGTCTTGCTTCCTTGATGTTGGCACATATATCTGCCTTGATCGTTTCGCTGCTGTTAAAACGTGCATGTATTTGGAGGTGGGGGCATAATATAGTTCTGCTTAATTGTGTTGCTGATAAAGAGGGTGTTGCAGTGAATGGTCAGTCCTTATCTACTTGACCTGTCAACTTTGCAGTTGCTGACGGAAAAAAATCTTAACTATTCAAGTGAACAAAAGAAACAAAAGGATTTCCACCAACATGAATAATAATATGTTGCAGTTTACTGGCATACCAGCCCCCCCCCCCCCCCTTAAAAGTATCACTTATGATACTGTAGTATTACACTGACTGTTATTTTCTGAAGCCAAAAAATGACACCTGTAAGAGTTGGAGACACCTTGATACGTACAAAGTATTAATATATATTGAAGGGCCAGTTATTAGTCAACTATTCCAGGACTGCTTAAGAGAAATCCTTTTACTTTTAATACGGTTTATTTGCCAGAAATCTATTAATTATTTTATGTTCAGTTTGCCAAATATATTTCATACTTGTTAATTAAGCTTTGTAAACTTGCTAGAAAAAAAGCCCCTGAGAAATTAAAGTGTGTGCCTCTGATCAAAACAAATTGTATTTGTGGAAGAACCTGCAATTTATTTTTGTGATGTAGTCTTATGCAGTTTGTAAGCATCTGATAGCAGATGTAAAACAGGCACACTCATTTTCTAACTGATTGCAGCTCTCTGATTGGCTCATGCTGTGACGCCTCCATCTGATTGGTTAATGATGTTTCTAAGGGATCATTTTCAGAGCTCAATGATAACATAATGAAGGGATATTATTTAGTGATTGGCATTGGATAGCTACTTTCTGTTTTGGATATCAGTTTATACTTAATATTAACTTAAAATATATATTTTTTTCGTTACCTTAGTTGAAGTTTAATACTACTACCCATCTTTGTAGGTAAGTTGTACATATTAAACACTCTACAATAAATTTAACAAAAGTTAGTTAGTATTAAGAATAAAAATAACAAAATAATGTATAAAATTAAAATAAATAGATATTATTCATTTGCTCTTAATCTTTGTATATCAGCAATAAAACCAAATAAGAATAACATAACTGTAACTTTTAAATTCCTAATTGAAATTATTTTAAAAGTAATAGGATAAGTTTTTTCTTTTTTTTTGTTAGTAAATTGGTAAAAACTATGTATCTTCTGCGTTATCAACCTATTCATTCCATTTCATGAAAATTTCATATCAGCCTAGGCCTCAGGACATAAAGCTGTCTGTGTAGCTTTATCAGTCCCTGACTGATATAAAGTACTGTGTGCTGCCATTTTAAACTGTAGGACATGCAAATAAAAAGGTACACATTACAGCTCCTTGATCATGCCCTTTACTTCATCTATTTTTTGCTGTTTGTCTACCTCTTTGTCTGCTGCTATTCTCCTATTACATCTCAGTTCAAAATGGTTATATCAGTGGTTCACTTTCAGCTTTGAGCTGTTACACCAACACCCCACCGAGGCTGACGGGACGGATGTGGAAGAGATTGTAGTGCCACCATCACTTTAAATACATCACCAGAGATGAGGATTGATGAGATTCTGTTCTAAAACTGGACCTCAGTGTTAGCCATGAGAACAATGTCCATCACTTTACATAACACAGACAGTTAAATGTACAACCATGTGCTAAGACTGTGAGTTATATATAACTACAACCTAAAAACCTGATGTCATATTTAGAAAAAAAAGATGTAGAAACTTGGAATCACTGCAGTGTTGACTGACATGAGCTTCTTTGCTGAAGTAGGAGAGGGAGAATGGCTTTACTTTAGAAAGCTATGAGGGCACAAAGGGGAGAACGCTGCTGAAGAGAGACAAAGAGAATTGTAACAGAGCTTTATAAACTTAAGGCTGTACATGAGGATTAATAAACATATATTTATATAGTTTGCAAGTATTTTGATTCACTGCAGGGTTGGAGTACATAATCCTTAATTGTTTTGGGTTTTTCTGTATGCAAAGCAGGAGCAGCTGACTTCAGAAAGAGGTTGAAGGTAGCTCAGACTCACAAGGTCTGAGTTTTAGCCTTAAAATTAAGTTATGTTAACTCCTGACTCTAATTCAAATGTAATGCATGTCTGTTTGTATGTTTTCAGCAGATCTTTTCTACATGTTATACATTCTATACTTCCTTGCTTTCAAGCAAGCTTTTTGCAAAGTGCCATGTTAAGACCACAAAAGATAACATTTCTTTTTTACCTGGTGTAATGTGAACAGTCTGATAATTTGCAAAATGTTTCTGCAGTTCTGAAGGCTGGAGTAAAATTTACCATCCAACCTTTCCTACGGGATATACTGCTCCTGAACTAGAACATATAAAAAAATCCCTTTTCTTACATCGCCATGAGCCACATTTGCAGAATGGACATTAAATGTAGGACGTGTCCCAGAAAGGTTTGACAGCTGTAGTCCACTTTGCCATTTTTAACCAATAAGTGGACCAGTCAGAGTAGAACTGCGTGTACGAAATATGAGGTCATCTAATTCAGTGTTTGAAACTGAATGTGACATGGGGTCATGAATGTAAAATAATACTAATACACTGCAAAAACCATCTAAAATATGTGAACATTTCTTAAATTTGGTATGTTTACCCATAATTTGACTAGTTAAATAAGACGATTTGCCAATGGAATTAGATTTTTTTTATTCTAAAACAACATAATTAGATATTATGCACTTAAAATAAGACATTCAAATTGTTTTTTTCTTATTTTAAATATAAATTGTCTTGTTCCATTGGCAAAGTGTCCTATCTCCTCTGTTAAAAAAAGCACTTATTTTAGGATAAGTGACTTATATAAATTTAATTTTTTTACAGTGTACAGCTTATGTGTTAACCAAGCACTAAATCTAACAAGAAATAGAAAAAATATCCCATAGTAAATGTATAATTCAGGTTAATAAGTTATTCGTAAACCTTGGTCTTTCATAAGCATATTTCTAAGACCTTCACGGACTATGAATTAATTCATTAGAAAGTCTGTCTGACTTTAAAGAATACGTGTTTAGTAGGCTCTCAGCAAAAAAAATAACAAATTAATTGTTAGAATAAGAAAAATTGTTCATAAAAAAATTTGCATCCAAAATGTACTCCGTACAGTTCTCACTGTTTGGAGTATAAATTTTTTTCGTTTTCAGACCAAAAGCGAGACAGAGCTCCCATTGGTAGTCAGCCAGCAACTGAGCTTATGGCACAGATAAAAAGGTTGGTGGAGTCGATAAAAAGTGGTCCTCTGAGACATAACAACAGGGTGGTATGTTTATTTTGCAAAGCTACAGCTTAAAGCTGTCAGCTGTCATCGGATAGTTGTGTCATGCTAAAACTAACAACAGAAAACTGACATTTCATGATTCCAACAGTGATACAGGGCTTTAGAAGGAAACTAGAATTATAGTGTAACTGGTTATTTTTCCACACCTCTATGTGAGTCATCCCCTTGTTTCATATCCTCAGACATTTGTTTGAGTAATAGCAATTCTGTTACCACTCCTTTTTAGAATTTGTCTTGCAACAATTTTTTTTTAATAAAATGAATGATTCTCTTCATCAGACACCCCACAAAATAGTTATCATTTTATGTTTTGCATTTTTTATCCAGTTGCCTCAGTAGTTTTATTGTAACTTACAAAATTAAAGTAATGCTTGTTCAACAGTACCTTTCTTTAAGAGTAGCCATCGCTTGGCCTTCTCATTATCCTTCCTGAATAACTATAGAGGTGGTGACTCTTTTTCCTTTATCGGCTGATTTCACCAAGTTTTGTCTTGCTCCAATGATGTCAGTGCTGGTGCAATACTATGCTAACCTTGCTCCAAGGATGAATTGCTATTCTAAAGGAGGTGGAGGGGATGCCTATGGAGTGAAACTACACATACAGATACCAGTGGGAATGTAGTTACGTGGCAGGGGTTGAGTTGAGACTAAGTGTGGGTTGTGACGTCAGATGGAGTGCAATCAGATGTTTAACATAAGCTTTGTGTTGACACTTTCTCCGTCTGTCAGTTTGTCGTCTTTGCGTTGTTCACATACAGCGTACACATACCTCTGTGCATGCAGCACACTGAGCAGCTGCGCAGCGCGCTAACCCTTGTGATAAAAGACAGCTTATTTGTCACTGCTGTAAGCCTGGGTTCTTACACTTACAGTAAAGAGCAGAAGGATTACTTGGCTTGATAAGAGAGGGAAGATGATATGAAGGAGTTTCAGACTGTTTAGTTTTCCTTGAAGTGATTCCTGAGAGGCCTAAGATTAACTTTTAGGAAAGGTTACTAGAGCGTTTCAGATTCAGCACAACTTTTTTGTCTGAAAATAAGTTTTAAAGGAGGACAAGCACAATACAGTTGCCTGTTGATTCAGGCAGGCAGACAAATGATCTTATTTCAAACCAAAGATCACTCTCACTCAGTTCCTCCTATCTGTTAGATCACAGGAAGAAGGGAGCTCATTTAGCCATTTAAATATTCTGGAAAATAAGCTTGTTTTTGTCCTGTGTAGGAGCAGGCCAACATGTAGCTCAATATGATTTGACCATAACTAGTGTAAATATTAGACATGCACTAATCATAATATTGTGACAAAATTTTAACCTCTCAAAACCCACCCGATCGCCGGCGACCGTTTTTTTTATAGCGTTTACAACTAATAAGTCACAATGCAAAAAAATTACAAGGTAACATTTTTACCAATATAGACATGTAAAGCATCATTGTAAAGCTTAGATTCTCTGATATTCAACCACCAAGTTCATTTTATGGACACAGCGTGCACCAAAGCACAATTTACACCGATATAGCAGCATGTCAAAATGTAAACATTACAAAGTGGCCACAAAAACTTTTCAAGGCGTCCAGAAGCCATTTTATAAATCCAGTCTTCAATTGTTTAAACTCAATTTGTCCATAAGGGTCCACAGATTAAAAGTAATCCAGAATATTTATTAAAAAAACTATTCCATGATGAGAAAATCGCCACATAACGTCCGTTTTTCACATCAGAAAAGTTAGGTGGTCAGAGCTAATACTTAGCATCTTTCTAATAAGACTTACTTCCTCAAAAATGTGTCTGCGATATTTGGTATGTTTCTTTACATCGTCTTCTTACTTAGAAGACAAATGTATTTGCATCTTTGTATGACTCGATTTGAGTCGGGGACAGCCAATGATGCTCACAAGCGCTCCTTGCCTTTCAGCCAATGACGCACTGAGCAGAGCGATATTACGCGTCATGTAGTCCTGCTGTTATTGGTTAAAATCACGTGGACTGATTGGCTGTGTAACCAATTAGTAAGCTGTTGCTCTAGCAGATGATAGAGGAAGAAATCACACTCTCCAAACTTACTTATACTTATAGAAGAGATGCAGAAGTTGAAGACAATGAAGACACTGCATACAGTTCATAACAGTTTGAAATAATTGTAGACATACTTATTTACACGGTTATTAAATTACATTCGATTTAAAAAAAATCTACGTTTTCTTAGAAAAACATGGGCTAAATAAAAAAGTATGCTTAGGATCTGGTTAGTTATAGTATAAAAACACACAAACCCCTCCCCTCCATGCTACCTGACCCCTGTCCTGTCTTCCAGACTCTCAGACACGCCCTTAGAGCACCCAAGGAGCAAAGAGGCTGCTTGCTGCCATCACTGTCTATTTCCATTCTTTTTGTTAAACTGCTACTCTTTCTCTCTTATACTTCTTCAAGGCAGAAGGCAAAACCCTAAGCTTTTGGGCATGGCATAGTGAGGTGTCAACTAGGGCGAGGGAAATAGATAAGAGAAGGGGGAGAAGGTTGACCAATTGGAGCCATGTGGCCGGATGGATCCCATTGGTCATCATTTATTTTAGGGATGCACCGATGCCGATACTGGTATCGGCATCTGGCCCGATACCACGTGTTTGTACTCGTACTTGTATCCGTAAATGTGTACCGATACTACAGGGCCGGATACTAGCATACATTTGAGGCAGCGAAGAAGACCGCAATGTGACGTCAAGAACCCGCCAGCCAGAGTATAGAGAAGGAGGGAGCGAACACAAAAAGAGAGTTAGCCATGTTCGCTATTTGGAAATATTTCCAAGTGAACGAGGACAACAAAAGTAAGGCTGTTTGCAAAATATGCAAATCAAAGTTTTCAAGGGGAGGAACAAACCCTAATAGTTACAACACAAGTAACCTAATAAAACAGTATTTCTGTTTGCTGAATGAAAATAAAAAATTTTAAAATTAATTCTGAGGAGTTAATGGCACTTTACTCCTTATTACTCGGTATCGGCAAGTACTGAAGTTGAAGTACTTGTAATCGTACTTGGTTTGAAGAAATCTGGTATCGGCACATCCCTAATTTATTTGCAGCCTCTATAGCAGGGGTCTCAAACCGGTTCTAGAAAGGGCCATGTGGCTGCAGGTTTTCTTTCCAACCAAGCTATACCACACCAGACTTCAGTCATCTCATCAAGTGAGTCCAGTCTTAACATGATGACTTGATGAGATGAATGGAGTCTGGTTTGGTATTGCTTGGTTGGAAAGAAAACCTGCAGCCACACGGCCCTTTCTGGAACCAGTTTGAGACCCCTGCTCTATAGTGAATGGATTTTTTTTCAGGTTTTTTGCAATTGATACATACACAATGTACTATAGGACCACAACCACCATCTAAATGAGTTTATTGATAGTGACCACAGTTCCAAATACTGTGATCACTATCTTTGGACTATAGCTTTAAAAGTTATTTATTAAAGGTACTTAGGTGTGTAAAAGTAGCTCAATTGAAATCAGTTTTCCTCTATAAGATTTTTGTATTTTCTATTTTTAAACAAGTCATACTGATCAGGGATGGTCAAGCTTAAAATGCTTAGTTTTCCAGAATTAGATGGTTTCTCTGTTTTTCTTTATATATTTTCAAAAAGTGACTCCGGCTATTGAATTAATCCTTGTTCAATAGCCGAAGCTTATGTTTAGTCAGACATAAACTTCATAACTCATCATTTGTCATTTTATCAAACCAAGCACGGGATTTTCACAATCTAAGAGTTCTGTAACTCAAACTTAAGGAGCCTCATTTGGTCTTTCAATGTGGCAGGATCCAGATTTTCTGTGAATGCCTTCATTCATTCAGCTATAGTTGATACCTGTGAACTTTTAATAAACTCGACATTATCTGTGTCTGCAGCGTCAAATCTTAAACATATCTTTTTACAGCAAGTAAGCCTTTCTCACCCATTGAAATAATTGAACCTATAAAACCTACGAATACAAACATTTTAGCTAACATAAAAATTATACTGTATTATACATATTTCTTTTTACACCAGCTCATTTTAACTGAGTATTTTTTATATAATAACCTAAGACCAATAGAGAAGGCAGCACTCAATAACATGCGTTTGTATTTTTTAGTATGTTTTGTAGGTTTTAAAGTTGTCAGGAATATTTACCCAGAAAGTTAAAACTCAAGAAAAAGATTCTACCTGCTCAAACATTTAAACTTTCATGACCCAACCAGACAACAACTTGAACATAATTAGGGTAGTGTTCATTTCCAGGAGTAGATTTTAGGAGTTAACATGAACCAGGGGGATGGCTAAATTCTTATTTTAGAATTATGCTGAATTCTTGTTGTCCATCCCCATGTTTTGCACATAAGAAAAGAACACATCTAGAGTATATTTATTCTCAGCGCTTTTTTCTTTTCTGTTTTTGGATCTTGTATACGCACCTTTGCATTTTTCAAAACTAGCTGAATGGAGGCCAACGCTGGCTTCTTCACAGTGGATTGTTATGATGATGATGATGATGATGATGATGATGATGATGATGATGATGATGATGATGATGATGAGACGTCACTCCTGTGTGTGTTACGCATTTTATTAAGGGGAATCCCATGTTGACCTTAGTATCCTCCCCAGACCAGATTATGGGATTGCGTATCAGCCTGGCGATGAAGCAGATGTCTCTAGATATGCATTAGTCATCACTTGGGTTCGCTATCACCTTGGAGACTAAGGAGCTCAGTATGACATCCCAATAGGAAGTGGTGTCACTGATTTAGAAATACTGCTCAGCTGTGAGTCAGAAGAAGCATCAGCACAGAGGTATTCCCTGTGGAGTAGAGCAGGGCTAGAATAAAGCACTCTGGTTCTGTGTGAAATGCTTTACAAGTTCTTGGATGAGTGAGAAACTGTTCAGTGAAAAATTATTCACCTAAATGATCAAATTTGAGTTTTGTGCAAACAGGGCGTGGCACTTCTTGTTTAAATCTGTTGTCTCATAGCCACATATCTACAGATTTTACACATCATGATAACACATATTGCTGCATTGTGGTAATAGTGATACTAAAGGTTCCTATAAATGTGGCATTAGTCTTAAAATGCTTTTTTTTTTTTTTAGCTTTTTATTGACTGAGACCAACGTTTCTCCTCTTTATTACATGATTTTTTTATCTACTTGTGCTGTTTTTTTTATTTTATCAACATGTTTAAGTCCTACAGACAATCTGTGGAAAAGCTGCTCATGTTTTAATGCCGTATGTTTCTCTTTTTCTGTTTTCATGTGCAGTTTTGATGTGGACAATGGCACAGCATCAGGTCGAAGCCCCCTGGACCCGATGGCCAGCCCAGGATCAGGCCTCATCCTGCAGGCCAACTTTGTCCACAGCCAGCGTAGAGAGTCCTTTCTCTACCGCTCTGACAGTGACTATGACCTCTCACCTAAGTCCATGTCCCGAAACTCCTCCATTGCCAGTGACATGTAAGTTGCACAAACATATGATTTTTCCTTCAAATTATGACACTTTTAAAATGCATCCAAATGAAATGCACACCTCTGTGTGCAGGTCCTTATGTCTTACCTTTTTGCTTTGGTGAATCTGTGTCAGCTGTATATTTTCAGGACTGGTTTGAGGGGAAGTGTGCATAAGCACCAGAATGATTGTGTTTTTTCACGTGTTCTCAGTCATACCCAATGGGACAATCAGTACAAGTATCTATTTCTTTTTTAAAGTTGTACCTCAATGTAATTTTGAAATGAATTTCCGACAGATCTAACATGGCATATATTTAGCCTGGTTTAAAGTTTGTTTAGTCATTTAAATGCATTTATGCTGGGTTATCAACACAAGAAAGACAGCAGAGTTCCTTTAACTGATGTTTACTGTGGTCTCGTATCTTGCTTTACACCACATGTACACCGTAGAACTGATAGAAAAACACAATATTAGTTTACTTGCTGAAACTTATACAAATTATACAATCTAACAAGCTAAAATAATAAACATACCACTTTGGTCTGCTATTGGACAAACCGGTAAGATTGAAAACACTTGTCTTTCTTCTCAATTGCTCTAGTAGAGCCCGTTTGCATCACTTATGGCCTAGCTTGATGAAAAACCCGAAGTGATGTCACTAGGGTTGCCACTTGCGCACAGAACAACTCTACTGTTGCGAGTGTGACCCATGTCTGTGCGTCCTGATTCTCTCTCCCTCCCTCTCGTAGCTAGAGCTTAGAGTTCTACTGTTCTTGAATCATGTTCCCCTTATGACTGTCAGTCTAAAGCATTCTCCATTCAGTAATCTCTTTTCTTGGGGCTTTGGCATGTTTCCTGGCGACGGTCCTCATGTCCTCAACTAAAATTAACCCAAAATAAGCACACACAAAAAAACATTAATATAATACCGGTAATCTTCCCTATAGCCTAAAAAAATTCTACCGGGCCAAGGAAGGGGATTTCTGTGCGTGATGATACTGTGCAAACTTACCATTTCCATGTATTAATTATTTTAATTGGCTGTAGCTTATGGCAAGAAATACAAGGCACGCTCAAAGAACAAAATAAAAGTATAGTTCTGTGTTGAGCTGAAGTGGGACACGATTTGGTTAAAATGCAAGAAATTGCATCTAAGAAATACAAAATTAGAATTAGAAACTTTTCACTGTCATAAGTTACTCAAAAAATAAATATCAGTCCTTCTTTACTCTCATAGCTAATAAAAACCATAAAATAAAAAAGAAAACAGTGCACTTAAAAATAAAAGCTTTAAAATGAACTGCTTTATGGCATCAAAGGCGCCACAGCTACCTCTAGTGGTGAAAACATGAACTAAAATTACTACCACTACTGGTATAGCATTTTTTGCTATAACACATGAAAAAGAGCAGATGCCATAAAGATCAGAATCTTGTTTAATTTTTATGCCAAACATACAAGCTGACATGCTTAAAAGACAATATCGTCTTTAGGGTAACTGTATCCTGGAAAAAATAAATAAAATACTTAAGAAATTAATGTTTTATTGCTTCAATTAAATTTCCGTTTCAAATTTCAAATAGTTAAGCTTCAAATGCATAACACATTATTAGAGTTACGGTATGTTCAGAATGATTATTTTTTTAAAACAGTGGATGTTAGATATTCAGTTTAGTTACCACCGAGGTTTACTAAATTTTACAAAAGAATCGCAGTAGAATATCAAAAGGTTTATAGTTGTGTTTCTCCTGAACACATATACAGTATAGCGATCAACTGATATGGGTGTTTAAAGGCCAGGACGATAGAGATTATATTGATCAGATTTCCGATATGTGCTGCCGATATTATACAGCTGATTCTTAGAGTTGATTTTTTTTCCCCTTCAGTTACAAATAAAAATACACAATAGTAACAAATGTTGCGTAAGTCTCAATTTAAACAAAGAGGAACACTTACAAATCAAAGAAAACATTAACAATATATTGATAAGAGCCTCAATGTATGCTCTGATCTTTATTCATGATCTACAGGCACTAATGGATCGGCCAACACATGCATGTATCAGCCAGTACCGATACATATCGGCCGGCTGATGTATCAGTCTACCTCTACACATAACATTAATGTAATTAACATGTAAAATATGTTGTGCAGGTTTTCTATGGAACATCCTTGTTACAGATCATAACTAGATCCTTTTACTATAAGTCAGTTTTAGTCCATCTTGGAAGAACATCAGAGATGTCTTGTCATGTTGTAGAAAAAAAAACTTTTTAAGTTGATTCATATTTTTTTGGTGCTTCTTAAACTATTTTTAACACATCACTGACTTTGAAAGTAGCAAACTTAGCATCTGCTTCGCCAAGTCTTTGTTTCCTGAAGTGTGTCTGTGTGCACTGGTAAGAGTATTTATTTTGCAATTTGAAAGTTCTTGGTTTAATTCCAACATCTTCCTGCTACATGTTGGTGTGCCCCAGGTCAGGTATCAATCAAACCCATGGATGGATGGGGTTTAATTGATGTAACTACAGTATAGTTTAGTGAAAATGCTTCCTGGGTCAGTATGACAAAAAAATTGCTAAATCAATTTTGTTTACCCTTCTGGGTATGATTCATTCTCTGACCAGTCAAGGATGGGACTTTTTAATTTTTGCTGCCTAAGGACCTCTCGTGGAAATATGGTATCAGTTAAGGGCTTCATAGGAAGCTGCAAAATTATTGGGTGGTAAGTTTTTGATCCACTCTGACAAGCAGTTATCTTTAAACCCTTTTTTAAATTAAATTGAAGAAGCTAAGAGAGTGCTGTGTTGACTGGTTACAGTCTATCTACAAAAAAAAAAGATCATCTGCGCTTTTTCTTAAGAAGACAAGCAATGAGGGAAGAGAAGGAATATAATGTAAAAAGGAAAAGAGATGTTGACACAGGTGCAAAAGAGCTTGCACACTTCACAGCAGTCCTGCTGGGATACAGCATAAAAACAAGTTCGGTTTTTGAGCATTTTTTTCTAATGTTTTCCAAAGTTAAGTTTTAGCTGCTTTTTCCCAACAGATGAAACCCTTCTCTGAAATGTTGGTACATAGGGGCTAAAATAAACCTGATGATGGCGCTCACCTCTTGCTCTCTACCTACTGCTTAACATCACAGCTCCAGAGCACAACTTGCATTGTAGATTATAAACAATATTTTATATTAATTTTAAGATAAACTCCACTTTCTTCATTTCTTTCAGTCATGGTGACGATATGATTGTAACGCCATTTGCACAGGTATGTTGATTTATATAGATATTGTATATTCTGATTATCACTGCCTGATTTAGTCCTAATCTATGTTGTCCTGTTTAGGTTCTTGCAAGCTTGAGAACTGTACGAAACAACTTTGGTGCATTGACTAATCTACAACAAGACAGAGCATCTAATAAGTAAGTTGTTAAGGTCTTTTTCTTGTAAAAAATTAGGTACCAAAATAAGATGAGAGGCTTGGTATGATGCAAGCCATAATTTGTAGTTGATTTCCAGACTTGTAAGAGATTTTTTTTACTTCCTACTAAAATGAAAGTGTCCTTTTTAATAACAAATCATGCATGGTCAGTTGGTTTGGTGTGGGATGCTGTAGAAATACAGTAGTGCAGTCTACCAGGTCCTAGTGAAGAACAATGGGATGTTAGTAGATTTAAATAGTTCATTACAAGAGGTCAATATCATGTCATCTATTAATTTCAGCCAGTGGGTCCTCTCAGATACATTTGACCACAGTTGTGTGTGTCTGCCCTCTGCTGGTCTTTTTAAATACTGAAATAGCTCTCAGTGATTTGTTTACACTAAGCTTCTGTCAGTCACAGTGTTTGGCCTAATATGAACCAACAGAAGTCATAGTATTTAACAAACTGTGCTTATTGTTAAAGGGAGAATAGTTTATTGTTTGTTTGTTTGTTTTCACCACAACAGGAGATCACCCATGTGTAACCCACCCCCCATCACTAAGACCACCTTTACAGGTAAGAAATATAAACAGTAAAACTGTTGCATGAGAAAAATATTTTTTTTCTATTGTGTCCATACAGTTTCTTATATATTGTTGATTTTTATTTATATTTATGAGCAAATCATAGTATTTTCCGTGTTACAGACATTTGACTTATCTCACCGTTTGTAATCAGGTTGATCAGGTGCTAGTTTGACAAACACAGATATACAGTATCAGTGCCAACATAAAAGAATCCCAGTGCTTCTTTACTTTATATTCACTACTGACTAAGGCAGCATAAAATCCTTTTGCCATCATCTTTTAGAGCCCATCCTATGTCCTTCTCCAACTGTGGTTCCTGAAGAGGGCATGGTGCAGGCTGTATCAGATGACTAGAAAAGACTTGCCCTTGACTATCAGTGGCACCTTCAGTGGCTGTAACCTAGCTCATGTTTGCCAAGATACACTATATAACCTTCAAAACCGATAAATAATTTCACACCTCTCATTTAGTACGATGATCGTGTCAGCAAAGACAAACATTGAAGAAACAAAAAACAATGAATTACTGATATTTCAAGCACAAAAACGTGTAGCATTGAATGTAGTGTATGGATCACAGTTTACCTTCTGCATTTAAAATATATATTTAAGGAATCCCTCTGAGAATCACATCCAAATCATTCTTAACCTGATTATGGGGGTTCCAGTGACATTGTGCTATATTTAGCTCACAATCATACTGCTGCAAAGCCATTATTGCTCCTGCCATAAAGTGGTGACAGCTGTGAGTCATGGGCATCATTACATGAGAGTATTGACCGATCAACATAATGCAAACGCATACTAAATCTGCAACAAGGCGGCTTGCAGAGTAAAGCAATAAAGGAGCATAATTAATATTATCATGATGAATTTCCCAGGAGCAATAAAGTTGTAATTTGATATGAGGATCTTGGTTTTTTCAGGGGTTTTTTTTTATTCATTTATTGAAACAAGATGTGACTTGGGATTTTCTTTTTTTTTTTTTTTCTTAATTGGCACAGCCACAAACTGTTGTTTTAGAAGAGCTTTAAGTGGTAGAAGTTTCTATAATCAAAAAGTGGAAGGAAAATAATAATACATGGTTTATATCTTTATAGGACTCTGCACTTCATCAACTACATTTCTATATAGCGATCTTGAGTCAAGGTTTTGTTGAATCACGTTTTGATTCAACAAATCTTTAGAGTAAATCTCTACCAGCTTTGTTCTTATAGAGACCTCAACTTTTCTCCATCCGTCTTTGCAAAACTGCTTTTGAACCTTGATATTTGTATATTGATTGAGTTTAAAAGCATTGAGTTTCAGTTAGAATATTGGAGCTTAATGCAGGTGCATGCCAAACTTATCAGACCTTTATTAAGAATGAAAAAAAAAAACACTGTTTCTTTTTGCCCATTGTTAAAATGATCTACCACATCCCCATTTCTGGTTTAAAAGCCCCCATGTTCTTCCATAGGACAAAGGTTCTTTCTCACCTTTTCCCCTTCTACTGCTCTGTGAATGTCATCCTTCCCTTATGCCACTCCGACTCCTCTGTTAAGCTGTTCCATAGTTTGGCTCCAGCCCTGCGTCTGTGCAGCAGAGTGGCCTCTCTGAGCGCTGGTGTCTGATGTCGCACTAAGCATGAGAAGAATGTCATTGACGTCAGTGCAGTTGCTGTCAGAAAGAGTAGCACCCCAAGCCACTGACACCACACCGGGGAGAAAGATGAAGACACAAAAAGGCAGACTGAAAGGTTGAAAGAAGAGAGACACAAAAACATGAGCAGTGGATGAAGCATAAAGTATGGAGAAGAGAGGAAGGGAAGTAGGAAACATTTTAAAGGACTGGAAACAAAAGGGGCTGGACTTAGTTTTGCATATGAAATGACAACAATTTAGAGGTAGACAGTCAGCAGGGACATAATTGTCATGTAAACATGTGGGATTCCAGCAGCAGTCATTTCTAAACACAATATATGATCTAAAACACATTTACAGATTATTTGAATTCCGACATTTCAAAACATTAAAACCTACACATGCAAACGTCTCATTAAAACACTAGTTATTGAGTAATTTATACATTCATAAAACAACAAATTTTCTACAGCTGTAGCAGTAATCATCAGGCGCTCTTCTTGCCCAGACTACATGAAATGTAACTGCAGTGTTATTTCAATTTTCCTTTACATCTCCCTGTCAGGGTGTATTAACACTGTTTTCTATATTATTAGGGGTATTGATACTAACTGGTGTAGCATTTTCTGTTGACATGGGCTGTGTTTGAGTTTCTAAAAGAGTACAATAAAGCAATCATGCAAATAGCTTTTGATGCTGAGGCTCTCACCATATTGTTGTCTCTGCTTTGGTGGTGTTTGTATGCCGAGCACATATTAGTATGCATGCACACACAGCGTCCAGTGCTGGGAGCTCTGGCTCCTCTCCTTAGTTTTTATTTTCATCCAGTTCATGTTTTATCTGCCACCCTTCTCCGTCCACGGCGCAGTCCTCTTAGGCTTTAGGTACAGCTTGGGGAGAGCAGTACGTTTGGCTACCAGGGACGCTGAAGCAACAGCAGCCCACCCCCATTAACCCCCCCTATTTACACAGCATCTGTAGGAAACACCATCCGGCACAGACACTCAGCGCCAGCTCAAACTCACTTGCTTTTTGGATACTGTGGATGTTATTTATTGGCAGGGGGGGCTGAGGAGACTCAACCAGGATGTGTTATGGGTAGCTTTTTCGGCTGGTGTGAGTGTGTACATGTGTGTCTGCCTGCTGCTGAGCGTGTGTTTCTATGAAATGTCTCGTGTTATTTGACCATGTCATGGTGCTGTGGACATGCTTGGTCTGTGCTGGACAACTGGACTCCTGTGGATGCTACCTGGCTCTGAGGCGCTCATTGGATCATCTTCTTCCCACCGTTCTTGTCTCCTCTCCGTCCATCCTAAAGGAGACATGGGCCTGCTAAGCAGACTGTTGTTCATCCTTCTACATGACTGGAATTACACGTCTTCTAAGAATGAGAGAAAACTCTCTATACAGCTCTCTTTGTATGGGTGCTTATGAACAAGCCTGAGATAAGTTTCTGCATCCCTGCTGTTGCTTTACCCAGTCTGTGTCAGCATCTGCTGAGGCTTAACATCTGGACACAGAACTGACACAGGGTGGCAGATTGGCTTCAAACACCAGAGACCTGCAGCTGAGTTTGCATTAAAAAGGAAAACAAAGGATTTAGGGTGTAGAGTTGAACTTTTTGTAAAAAAAAGTCAGTGAGGCTTCCTCCAGCTGAACTGTGAGCTGGCATACAAGGACAGAGAAGGCCCCTCTCCCAGGCCATCACAGCTGGCTTACCTGTTTCAGTATGAAGAGTCACCCATATGTTTACTCGGGGTATCCCAGCTTAACTGTTTGTGGGGTGGGAGACCCCGGACCGGCCGCTAGTCCTCTGAAGCGGGCCCTCACTGACCCGTTGCCCCCCTGTCTTGCCCCTGCAGAGGAGGCCTATCAGAAATTGGCCACCGAGACCCTGGAGGAGCTGGACTGGTGCCTGGACCAGCTGGAGACGCTGCAGACAAGACACTCTGTCAGCGAGATGGCCTCAAACAAGGTGAGGATGCCTGTTTGTTACATATGACATATTTACCAGTTTCGGTTGAAATGTCTTTAGAACAAGCGTAAAACATAGCTACTCTAACACATAAAGAAGCTGATCTAAGAGTTTTCTGAGTTATTTTCATGGGCCATGAAAATGCCAGTGTGCACCTGAGTTTTAAGAGCATTATGATTAAAATGTGTTCATGCAGACTGTAGAATAAGCATAATAGTCTTATGGTGTTGTTATTGGCTGATTCTTATTGTATATTTTTGTAACCTTTTACCTGTGGATTGAGATTATAGTTTATTCCAGTTTCTTTACAGGGCTATAAAATGATATAGAATTAGTCAAAAAAGAATTAAATCACTGAGCAGTCTTACTCACTTTTGCAGTTTTGCAGACTTTCTGAACTTTCTACGTGTTGTAGAAAATATACTTCACTTTTAAATGCCATATTACACTTCAGGGCTTCCTCTGAATGACTTTGGAAACACCCCAGGGATACTTAAAGTTTCCTGCTCAATATCCACTTAATGTCCACATGGTTCACACCAGAGAGTGCTGCTAATAGTTCTTCACTGTTAAATTACTTATGAAATAAGAGATTTATTTTTCATTGCCAAAGGCTGACATCTCTGTCCAATGATATTCCTGGTATGTCACCTTTGACAACAATGTTATCAATAGGTTCAATATAGCAGCATAATTATAAGGGTCAGTGCATCTTGATAAATAAAGCAAAGAAGCAGAAGTCTCAGCATATAATACACTGTAATGTCAAGGAGTATAATATGTGCAGTAGTTACAGTATCCGTTCAGTATTAACCAAATATTACACCCCCTTTTGTGTGTGTGTTAATTTTTTCAGGTAGAGGTTTTCAACATTTTATTATCTTTTTCGCACATCACCATTAAAAGTTTAACTGTTGGTGTCTTTTAATGTATCTTAGTGACAACATTGTCATGCAGGCAGCGAGTTCTGGTATGAGCATGCTCAGTTGCCACCATTGTGTATGTCCATACGTGTGTGTGAAAGGAGGCTGCTATGTCGCTCGCTGTGAATGCTGATGAGCACTGGGCTGTAGTGATGTCACACAGCGTGATGTCACAAGACCAGAAATGATGAGAGACGGCGAGGACAGACGAGACAAAGGACTCGCACAGTGTTCACCTCTGATGTTAGAACATCCACAACTTTGCCTCGTTTAGAGATGAGGAGATATCTTAAATAGATGAAAAAAGTCATAGTACCTCTCTGCCTCACCATCGCTCACCAGCAGAGCTTTTGCCAGTTGTCATGGTAACAGCCACAGGCCCAGCCGTGCCGCTATCTCTCTACTATCTCACATACATACTCAAACATCACAGGTAACACATGCATCCCTTTACCCTTAGCCATAACTTGAGGCCTGCAGACTTCCTTTTTTGATTATTTGTAATAAGTGCCCAACATAACTCTTAATGTGGTAAAAAAAGAAAAAAAGAAAAAATAGAGATAAAAAAATAAAGACAAGATTTTTTTCCCTTAAATAAATATTACTTCAGTTGCAGAAAAAAAAAACAGTTGTTTTAAATTATCTAAATGTCTTAGACTTGAAGACATCCAAGAAAGACCCAAACAATGGTTCAAATTGAGCTCTAAAGCTGCTGTGTTACTTAGATGGTGGATGTTTCTCATGAAGGACATGTTTCATGTAATGTTTAACACTCACTAACTGGCTTTACAATACTAGTTAAGTGTAATAATTTATATAAATATATCTATGAGGGCTCTAATGTAGTTATCCTGTATTTGGCGTATTTGGCCTACTCTGTCTCTGCTTGAGAACAGTGTGTGCTAAAAAGGTCTGATGGCCGTTTTTAGAGGTCGCCCTATAGAGGAAAGGGGAGAGATTTCAGAATTAGTCGCTTTTACTCACTTCAGGTGATAGTAATTTTTTCAACACTTTATGTGTCTTATTTTCTAATTTTTTATGCAATTGAGTCCATAACCCATAAGTTTAAAGGAAATTTTAATGTTTTTTGCAGGGATGTTCTAAACAATATTTAAAAAGACAAATTGAAAAGTCTAGAAATTTGAATGTTTAGTTTTTTTTTTTATATTCTCACAGATTAAGCATTATAGTATTTAACTTCAGCTTTCCATATCATGCCTCCACTTTTTGTTCAGCACACTGTTTTCTTACTGTTTTTATTTTGGGCTACCATTAAATGAGGACAAAGGGGGAAAAAACAGGCATTTTAACTGCTAAATCCTTTTTATTTATTACTTCTTTTGATTATGAGGCTGTAAGATTACTATTTTGGTAATGAGATAAAATGAACTAAAACACATTTAGATCTGAGTGATAAATAAAATATTATTCATTGCCATCTCTAGTGATTCCCAGACCTTTCAGGTGTGACCCACAAAGAGACAGTGCAAGAGACTTGAAGCCCCGAGTGTTAGCTGACTATCCCCAGCATTTTAAATTAGTCTGATAACTAGAGTCTTATAACTAGAATGATAACATCACAGGTTCAATGTTCATTGTAATTACATCTCTTTGAATCTCCTAATATTTGGATTTTAAGTATGCAAACTCAGCTTTATTTGGATGAATTCTTGAACCAAATCTTGAGTCCACACCTGTTGACTCCAGACACTAAGTGTGGGTTCCACCCCAAAGTATGGATCCAATGGCCTATTGTACAGTTTTACAAGCCATGAGAGCAAAAACCATTCCATGGTTTTTGATAGTTAGCATCACAGAACATGATCTACTTAGTTTCTGGCTTACAGTTTGGATCCTGTTAAATTTAAGTTACCAAACATATCTATTGAAGATCTATTCAAATACTTTCATAATAATAATATTATTATTATGAAAGTTCGATTAATCTGTGGATTATTTTTTTGATTAATTGATAAATAGTTAGATAGCAAAAGGTTCAAAAGGGTTCCAGAAGGTTAGCAAAAGAATTTTTACAAAATTAAACTGGGTGAAACTAAAACCTTTCCACTTGAGGGGTTCTGGATAGAACATATTGACAGACAAAAAAGTTTTATTTGTCTTAAATGCAAAAAAAAGATTAATCAATTACTAAATTAGTGGACAATTGTCTAAATAATCAATTATTCATGATTAATCCAATTAATTGTCTTAGCCCTAAATTTATTTTTCCATTTTTATTTGTATTTATTTTTAATTGGATCAGAATGTCCCTATTTTATTCTTTCTGAATCCTTCTGTAACCAATGTCATTAAAATGTCATAAGGTTGCAAAGGTCTTAAGAGACTTGCATTACTCATCATCAGATGTCCCTTGTAAAATTTGTCCCTTGTAAAAAACTCCATCCCTTTTCCCACCTCCCTTTTTGTGTGTGGTCAATATTTTTTCACTATGCCATCTCACGTTGTTAGAGATAACTTCATTTCTGACTTTATTTGTTTTGGTTTCTTTCTGCATGGATTACTTGGAGTTTTACGAACACCTGGTGAAAATTTCATGTCATTTTTTTAATACGTATCTTACCTGCAATGGATGGATGGACGGACGGATGGACAGACGGTCAGATGGGTTGATGGATGGGTGTGTGAGAGTTTGCTATATATAGATGTCCTCATGTTTAATTCTAATAGCAACTTTATGAATTAGATCTGAATGTTGTTAGCTGTATTTTTTTTGAAGACAGTGTCTGCAGTTCGTCTGTGTTGTGAAGAATGGGGGTGTCTGCTGCCAGATTAAATGTTGAACGTGAGAAAAAAAATCAACAGAAACACAAAGGTGTCGAGGGCTATATACAGCAGGGAATGGGTATTTTTGGTCCCTCCACTGAGGAACAAATTACACACAAGTCTCAACTAAGATAGGTGTGACACTTTCCAATTTTTACCCAATAGTCTCTGTTCACACCTCCTGACTAAGCTAGTGCTTTGTAGGTGTGTATGTGTGTGTCTTTGTGACAGTGAAAGTGAGTTACACAAGAATTGGGTGTCTCTGAACGTTATTTCTATATTATTCATCTTGGGCTAAATTGGATGCTTATTAGTCTGTCTGTGTATGTGTGGGCGTGTGTGTAGAAAGAGAGCTTGTGCTGGCCTGCTTGGATCTGAGTTAGACAAAGACTCTGGATGTCAGTTAGCAGGTGGTCTCATCTGCCCAGCGTAGCTGTAAATTACTCATAGTACCAGGCTGGCTGCAGAGTATGGGTGTAAAGTAAGCAGAGACATGCTCCGTCTCTTTTCAATCCATGCAACCTCTCCGCTATTACATAGATAATGCATGCATGCATACAGATAAATAATAAAAAAACAGGACTTCCTGCTCACACATTTTATGACCACAGGTGTGTGCCTTTACAAGGGAAAAAAAGCAAAGCAAAAAAACAGCAGCAATGTTAAGCTGGTTTTAAATTAAGGGCGCTTAGTCGATTAGTTTTTCGAATGTTTTTTTTTGGATTGCAAAAGTTTCTTTAAAGAAGAATTTTTGCGAAATTAAACGAGGTGACTCTAAATCTTTTCCACTTGATGTTTATATGTATATTTTCTAACAATTCTGGTACAATTGCTACTCAAGGCAAGTCACTCTGTCAGCTAAAGGCATGTTTTAGAGTCTCCATACTTCAGTTAACATTTAATCTATTTCTAAATTAGTTGACGATTATTTTAATAGTCGGTTTATCACGATTAATCCAATTACTTGTTTCAGCCCTATTTTGAACAATCCATTGGAAAATCCATATACTGGAATAATGTGCTACGATATAACAATGACTTAATTTGTTGTGATAGTACAAGAACATTTGTGATAGTACAAGAACATTTATCTAAATTCTTAAATAGGAATTAATAAATTAAGAATAAGGCTAAAAATTTCCTTTTACTCCAAAAAAGTTTAAGAAAAACAAACCCCTGGACTTTGTTTTCCTAATTTGAAGATGTTTCACTTCCCATCCAGGAAGTTTTTCAATTAAAAATGTCTGTAGTAGCGTTGAGCCTAACAGAGCCTTGTTATGGCTTAGAAAACATGCAAATTGAACCAAAAACAGTCAATGAAGATGGTTCCTATAATCTGCAACATTTGGCAGACTTATTTTGCTTTGGGACCCATAAAGTACTGTATAAAGTATTTTAATTATAGGATGGTTTAAGTCCTATACAGTAATATAACTCTACACATTCTGAGGGCAATCACCCCTCGCTTTTAAGCTTTTTTAAAATATATATTTTTTTGGCTTTAAAAAGTCCCTTTAAGTAATGCTACTCATGGGCTCATCATACAGAAAGAGCCAGGAGAAAGATTTAAACATGGTTATGGATTTATGTAAAGCAGATGTTTTTTAATGAAAGAGGACATAGAGGTGAAAAACAGCTAAAGTAAGTTTCAAAGGTCAATTTTTTTTATAAGAAAAAGCATAATATCTTCTTCATGTGGAGATATCGAGATTTGCGGAAGTGATTCTTAAAGCTCTTCATTTATCTAAATAGTGTTTCTGCTTAAAAAAACAAAAACAAATAAAGGGCTAGTTTGGTTTCTTCCATGATTTCAGATTTTTATGATCTCGATTCAAAGAAATTAGCAAATAGAGCCTTAAAACGTCACAAAACTCAAGTTTTCATTAATACATTTTTTATGTTTTTGCTGGTGTCTGTTATTGTGTTCCTATGACTATTTCTCATGATTGTGAGAAAAGTACACTTTATTTAGACTGCCTTAATACATTCCTGCTGTCATGATATAGCTGCATTTATCACTTTTTGCTTCAAACTTTTTCTGAAATTGTATTCAAGTATTGTACAAAGACCAGTCCCACTCTGCTTTTTGTTTTAGGATCCTCTCCCTCATGATTAAGTTACGTTTCGACAGTAATTTAATTACCTTTAAGCCCTGATATTAAACAGTGCATGTTTATTTGCAAAGAAGAAAAATAAACTGTTCCCAGGGTGAGTTAGACTTCGCAGTAAATATATAAATAAGTTCCCATGGTTGGTTTTATCATGCGTTTATCTGTTCATTTTTATTATCATAAATTTGAATCTGTCAAATCAGGTTCTTGGTCAAAAGAAAATATTCTCATATCAATAATTGCTACAAATAGAATATTATTTTAGATAATCTTATCAGGATACTTTGATAGAAAATTTAAAGCTGTCCCTGTTTGTTTTAACTTCATTTTTTTTTTTAATGAACAGCCTTTTAGACATAACGAAAAACACATTGGTCCCTTTCTTTACTGTCAAGCCCACTCCAGATTACTATGACGCTTATTTGCTTTTTATTAGATCGATGCCTCTTTTTTTCCAATATTTACATCAGCTCATCAATGAGGCTAGCATGACTCAACCCTCATGGATACTCGGGTTAAGGGTGACCTCGTCTTTTTTTGTTATCACTGCAAAACGTTGGATGAGGTAACCTGTACTTTTACATCATACTGAAGAGAAGGTGAGGTCTGCCATTTGTAAACACAAGCACACATACTGTCATAACACAGAACATAAATACCTTTTGCACACATTGCACAAAACAACATCCCACTGCTCCGTAGGAATTAAAGGAAAAGGGGAACGCATGTTTTTCTTTTTTTTTTACTGACTTCAATGGTGGCCAATGAAGCAGCAGGTACTCTCAGGTCTGCTCCAATCCAAGCCAATTAGGGGTGATGATGAGCTCAGACTCCTTTTCTCTCTGCATCCTGATTTGCTGCCATTGTGTGACATGGTAAGAGAGACAGCCTGTGCTCCTAACACAGGAGTGTGTGTCATACACACAGAGGCAGGCATCCTGCCCTGTTTGGGAGGAGTTCACAGTTTTTCTTCAGTTTTTTTTTTTTTTTTTTTTTGCTGTCCTGTTGCTTTGGCATATACCAAGCTTCCGCACCATCATCAATTATTCAAAGCACCAGCAGTGTGTCCCTATATCTGAATGTTTGTGTGTGTGTGTAATCTCAATATGCTCTGTTTGGATCTTTTGAGAGCTTGGTTTGAGCCATTTGTCCTCCAGAATCTATGTTTTCTCTCTGCTTTCTGGGACAGCGACGCAAGTGTTGGGATATATACAGGACAGGAACATGCAGCTTTATTTGTGGACTCTGTTCAACTCTATGCTAGGGTCTGAGGGCTCCTAAGGTTAATGTTTGTTACTAGAAAGAAGCCTGGCGTAATTTTATTCTACAGTTTTTTTTTTCCGGTGGTTTCTCCCAGTGAACACCTCACAAGGATATTTAATTGAATCCTTTCTGGTTCTGGACCTACTTTAATTACTTGTCAAAATGCCCGAAGCAAATTATCTCTTTTCTGTTTCCTGGGGGTACATAAAGGTAAGAAATGTTCCTCTGACGGGGTGTTTTAGGCTAAATATTCACATTGTTTGCAGCAATATTTGCTTTATTCATCTCAGAGTGGTGCATGTGGTTTTTGTCCAGGCTTAAGGTTGAGACAAATATGTTCGCAGCTTTTTATGAACCCAAAATCTGCTATATTTAGAACAGCACCAACATGTCGACCACGGAATAATGCTTTGTAGGTGTGTCTGTTCTGGATCCCCTATAAATTGGGAGGTATCCTTGAATTGAACAGCTGATGATGTATAAAAAGAGTAAAGCTTAGAAAATACATTTTAATGAGGTTTGGATTAAAAAATATGGTAATTTTCTCTGTGTTGTAAACTTTAAAAAGCTTGGTTATTTATCTTTGGTTTAGCGAATGAAAGAGAAATGCAAGATGTCCGGGGGGGGTTTCAGGTTGGCAGCTCTGATTTGACGTAATGAGGATTTCTTTTTTTTTTTCAAACATACTGTAGAAGTCTGCTTTTTTACTTAGCTTATCTGAAATATTGAACCCATTCCCCTATTTTGAGCTGTTCTTTTAACTCACAAAGCCACTGGATAATATTGATGTTGCCTGGTTTAAGAATTGCGCAGACCTTTGCTTAAAATTACATCACAGCGCTGTGATAGGTTTAAGTGAACTGCATAGATGTCAATGCACATCATTTTATCTTTGGGTTTTTGCTTCCTTGTTAGAAAATCCATGGGTTAAAACATTCTCATCTAGATAAGGATGTTTTTTGGATTTCCAAATCCAAAATTAGGAAAAGATTTGCGTTTACTGCTATAGCTGCGCACAGCCCACGGGAGCCAAGTAGGAGAAAGAGGCTGGCAGTGTGGCATTGAAGAGATTAAGTGTGTGAGTTAAGCCCAAAAAGAAAAGATGACTCTTTTGGTAGCAGCCCTTGGCACAAAGCTGGACATTTCTTGAACTTTAAATTCAGTTATATATATTGTTATGCCTAATAAAATTGGAAGTATTCGTTTTTGTTTCTTAGGCATTTCTCTACCAATGCCTCAACATATGTTGAGAACAAACAAAGTGAAATGAGTCATCTTTCTTTGTTATTAAATAGAAGTGTAGACTGGAGTTGCTGGCTGTACAGAGAGCTTGATGTCAAACCTACTAATGAAATAAAATGTTGGAGGAAATAACAGCAGTAGAAAAAGCAGTGAAAAAAAAAAAAAAAGAAAAATCAACAAAACATTTTTATACTATTCTCTGAACTGGGGAAGTTATTTAGGGTTTTAATTATTAAATAAGAATAATCAAAATGAAGCGAAATAAAATCTTTTGAGTATGACAGCCACATTTTTAATCAGCTGTAAAGCACTTTTGATAATATTCTTATTTATCTGAGATGCACCTGTACTCAGATTGTCGAGGCATCTTGAAAAGCAATAACTTCTGTTGCATTGGTTCTGTATTACAAACTGTCAGAGCCATAATGTTTTTGTTTTTTTGTGTGTGTGTCCTTGTTTTAGTTTAAGAGGATGTTGAATAGGGAGCTGACTCACCTATCCGAGATGAGCCGCTCTGGGAACCAAGTGTCTGAGTTCATCTCCAGCACGTTCCTTGGTGAGTGGTGACTCAGGAATTACCTAAATAAATAAAAGCAAAACCCTCCTGCTTGGTTCTTGCAATCAACTCCCCTTTCTTTGTGCAGACAAGCAACATGAGGTGGAGATGCCGTCCCCACAGACGCAGAAGGAGAAGGAGAAGAAGAACAAGCCCATGTCTCAGATCAGCGGAGTGAAAAAGCTGCAACACTCCTCCAGCCTCACAAACTCCAACATCCCTCGTTTCGGCGTCAAGACGGAGACTGAGGATGAGCTGGCAAAGGTGTGTTTTATTTATTCTAATTCTAAGAAATTTGGTACAAACAGCCTCAGCAAGCCACACATTTCAACATGTTGTAACTGTGTCTCTAAATCTCTCTGTAGGAGCTGGAGCATGTGAATAAATGGGGCCTTAATGTTTTTAAAATCTCAGAATTCTCTGGGAATCGACCACTGACAGTCATGATGTACACAATATTTCAAGTAAGTATCTCATACTCATAATAATTTAAACATCTGTACTCTAAAAATGCTCATCGTTTCTTGATCTCTATTTTTTGTTGGCTTTAGGAGAGAGACTTGTTAAAAACCTTCAAAATTCCACTCGACACCTTTATAACATACCTGATGACCTTAGAAGACCATTATCATGCCGATGTGGCCTACCATAACAACATCCATGCTGCTGACGTCACCCAGTCAACTCACGTGCTGCTATCCACCCCTGCCCTTGAGGTAAGTCTCATTCTAAGACATCTGCTCCCAACTCACAGTGCATGCTTTCACAATGTTATGAAATCAAACCACCTCATCCGAAGTCTACTTCATTTTCTTTTTCCTTGATTTTGCCCGTGCTCTGCTCTTTCTCCTGCCAGGCTGTGTTCACAGACCTTGAGATCCTTGCTGCCATCTTTGCCAGTGCAATTCATGATGTGGACCATCCTGGAGTCTCAAATCAGTTTCTCATCAACACAAGTAAGTGCAAAGAGTTATTTTTTCTAGCAGAAACATCATGGTAACAAAAAAAAAAATAAAAAATTCATGCTTTATCAAGTTAATTGACCTGCTTTGTAAACTATTTCGTACAGTGTCTTCTAAATTGTGTTCATACACCTTGTACGTTATACATACCATAAATCAACTTCGATGCAAAGTAACAAAACACTCTTTACGAATTATAAATAGCTAACATAAATATATACATTAATAGTTTTGACAGTAATAATGTTTAATGAGGAAAGTTTCAATTATTTGTGTGTAAATGCGGCCTTAAACAATGAAAAACTAAATATTGATATTTCTAGTGACCCATAATAGTAAGTGAAGGTTCAACTACAACAGGGAGATGCCGATGCCTCAGGATCCAGAGAAGTAAAACCAGCTTGACTCAGTTCAAATAAGTGGAAGAGGGTCAACTTAGCTAAGAACCATGGAGAGAGGCCTAATGGTGCTGTGTTACTGAATGTGTCCCAGAGCAACATTCTCACCCCCTACTATGCCTCTTTAACTGACTCACCCTCATCGTGGCTGCGGGCGCCTGAGATCCCGTCCTAATTGGGTGATTTATACCAAAAACACAGACTTTATATCCACTGGGCACTGATGCTTTAAACAGCCATTTTGCAGGCCATTGCAAATATTGCAGAAGAGCATTACTAATCAGCGCAGAATAGACATAGTGCAGTCTCATACACCACACAAACATACACAAACTGTGTGGTGAGTCCCCGAAAGCCTAAATAGGGAATCCCTGCAATAAAGGAATTGTTATCCAGCTGATCTGTCAACCAAAAGAGTAACAGAGAAGATTTTCTTTCTTCTTTCCTGTTAATGTGTTCTAATGAAGCAACCAAAGATGAAGTTGAGCTTAAACATTCTAGATTACGGCAGTTTTATCTACTTAAACTTGCAAGTGAAAGTATCTATAAAGTGTGACACAACTTACTTTGTCTTTCCCGCAGATTCAGAGTTAGCCCTGATGTACAACGACTCATCCGTGTTGGAGAACCACCACTTAGCAGTTGGTTTCAAGCTACTGCAAGAGGAGAACTGTGACATCTTCCAAAACTTGACCAAAAAACAGCGACAATCACTGCGAAAGATGGTTATTGACATCGTAAGTTTGAGAATAACTGTACACACATGACATTGCCATTTTGTTGGAAAAATAAATATCTTAGCCAAACCTTTTTCTGTGTTTTACTTTTTTTCTTGGTCTTCCAAGGTGCTAGCAACAGACATGTCCAAACACATGAATCTGCTGGCTGACCTGAAGACCATGGTAGAAACGAAGAAAGTGACCAGCTCTGGTGTGTTGCTGCTGGACAATTACTCAGACAGGATACAGGTGAGCTTCAAGCTATAGGAATCAATACTTTCTCTAATCTCTGACAATAAATCTGATCTTATGCTCAAGTCTATAAAATCAAGTAATGCACATGCTGGAAAACTTTAAAGAGCATTAAAATAACACCAGATTGCATGCTATTAATTGGCATTGTGATTGCCTTTTTGCTAACTAACATATTCAAAGAAAACTTCAATATCTGTCTGACAATGTCATCCTCTACTGTATTTCTAAACCCACATCCTACTCAAAACGACCACAGTCTTCAATTAACTAATTTCTTGCTAATTCTGAGGTTTTATGTGGAGATTTTTACCTTAACAGTCAAACTAAAGCTTACATGTTCACCCTTGGTTTGTTAGAATATGACTTGGTGATAATTGTATCACAGCATAGTTTATTGCAGCTCCTCCTAATTGTATGCCTACAAGACATACAACACATTTGGTATTTTTGTGTTCTAGATACAGAGAGGGTGAAAGGGATTAAAGCAAACAGGCTGCAGCACTATTTCATTTCCAATGTTCCTTTAAAGGGTGAAAAGCACCTAGTTATCTAGGAAAAAAAACCCAATTTGATTTAATCAACAACATAATGTTCATAGTCTAGAAAACTGAAAGCCATGCTAAGGAAAATAAGCTGTCTGTTGGCGAGAGATGGGGTACACCCTGAACAGGTCAACAGTCCATGGCAGGGCAACACAGAGACAAGCAGGACAAAGAACCATTCATACACACCTCCATGCAAAAGGCCCCGGACAGGGAATCAGACGTTCTTGCTGCAAGGCAGCAATGCTACCCACTGTGTCACTAAGCAACCCAGATCAGGGAGTTTTTACTTAGTTGCAGGGGTTTTTGGTAGGAAGGGACTGAAATCTTAGAGGGGAAAACAATGCGAAG
This sequence comes from Cyprinodon tularosa, assembly GCF_016077235.1. Taxonomy (NCBI): domain Eukaryota; kingdom Metazoa; phylum Chordata; class Actinopteri; order Cyprinodontiformes; family Cyprinodontidae; genus Cyprinodon; species Cyprinodon tularosa. Next base: position 1,005,069 of record NW_024038541.1, on the reverse strand, counting down.
TAATGCTAACTTCAGTAGTGCAGACATTAAGCTAACCATTGAGATGTATCTAAATCCACTCCTCAGGGAGACCACAATGTTGTTATGCTAACTCTAATTACAGCTTCAAGCCTCTCTTTGCTACTGTAGATACAGTGTATGAGATGTGGTGCTCTTTGCACCATTCAGAACTCTCCTGATGATAAAAAACTACTATGTCCTCTCAGGTTTGCCCTTACAAGTCTAATACTGACCAACCCAAAATTACATAAAAGTAAAAGGGGCTGCAAGTTTTGTGTTTTGGTAGTATATTTGGGTCCAACAAATCTGAAAATGTATTGAGCTCAAAAGGCCTGCATCAGAATATGTTCTTAGTTGATTCCTTTATAAAGTAAAAGCAGTGGGAGTCTTTGCATTTGTTGAAAGTGTTTGACCAGCTAATCACTTGTCAGACATCATTAAAGGCAAATTGACAGATTCCCACCACTTGCTTTTTAATTAGTCAATTTCTGATTGGATACCTTTTATGTTCAGGTTCTGCAGAACATGGTCCACTGTGCAGATCTGAGCAACCCCACCAAGCCTCTTCAGCTATACCGACAGTGGACGGACCGCATCATGGAGGAGTTCTTCAGCCAAGGGGACAGAGAAAGGGAAAGGGGAATGGAGATCAGCCCCATGTGTGATAAACACAATGCCTCAGTAGAAAAGAGCCAGGTAAGATTTCTAGCATGGCAGAATAAAGTTTTTTCCATAGTAACAGTGGTCCCAATGACCACACATCATTTCTGTTGTAGGTTGGGTTCATAGACTATATAGTCCACCCCTTGTGGGAGACGTGGGCTGACCTTGTCCATCCAGACGCTCAAGACATCCTGGACACGTTGGAGGACAACAGAGAGTGGTACCAAAGCACTATACCCCAAAGTCCTTCTCCAGCTTTAGATGAGCCGGAGGACGGCACTCGACCACCTGGAGCGGACAAGTTTCAGTTTGAGCTGACCCTAGAGGAGGACGGGGAGTCCGACACTGAAAAGGACAGTGGCAGCCAGCCAGAGGAGGACGACGACGACGATGAAGAGGAGGAGGAGGAGGAGAACAGCTGTACTGACTCAAAAACACTCTGCACACAGGACTCTGAATCGACAGAGATACCTTTGGACGAACAGGTGGGGGAGGACGATGACGATGAGGAAGGGGATGTGGAAGAGGAGGGGGACACACCTTGCTCAGAGCTGCGTGTGGCAGATGAAGAGGCGGCAGACGAGGAAGAGGAGGAGAAATCTCCTGACACATAGCAGTTATGGACAGCCTTTCAATAACTGCTCCTCTTAGTAATGACAGATTATTATTTATAGAATATTTTTTTGAGTTTTGTAAAAGCCGTTTTTTATACGTCTGTGTTTCCAAAGCGTGCGCTGCTCCACACCCCGAGTTCCTCTCCTTGTCAGCTTTATTTAGACACGCCCATTGGTACTTCAAGTTTTTTTGCACTCAGGAAAATCTCCCTTTCATTCCCATGTGTACTGAAGTGGTGTGTCTTTACTTCACCTCCCTTTTACAGTCTTGAGTTAAAGATGCGGATAGCGCGCTCAGTGCTGCTCATACATCGCATCTATTTCTGTCTTTTTGCTTTTGTCTCAGCCTGGCCTGAAAGTTTGCCTGTGTCTTTAGGATTTATGAAGTGCCAATAACTCCAAAGAGTCAGTTATTGGTGACGCTCCTTCTTTTTTTGGTGTATCTTTCTGGTGGGTTAGCTCATGTTCTCCCCTCTTCCATGATGAATTAGAAAGCATGTTTTGCTGAAAACCGGACTGGTTGCTGCAGCACATTCGGGAGCTTTTTTAAACCACATCTACGATGTGGAAGTCTTCCTTCATAACCTGACTTAGCTTAAATCTAAACCGCCATGACACTGTCCTAAACCTCTAGTTTCTATTGGTATTGTAAGTAAGATTCAAATATTTTCTAGAATTAAATTTGCAAACAGAGAAGTAGGGGAACCTTGTAGAGAAGTCGAGGGAGAAATGTGTCTGATGCTGAGCTTTTTGATGGCTGTTAGGGCTGTTTGCACTTTCTCCTATAGCATTTATTTCCCTAAACCACTATACTTGTAGTCAGTTGGTTATGTCTTAAAAACCATGTTTTCTTTCTAGCTACTATTATTACAGACAACATTTTCTCCTAGAAGAAAGCAGAAACCTGAGGTCTTATGCTTTGCTTCTCTTGGGAATAGTTTATAACCTGGAGGAAGCCCTTAAATGTTTTTTTATTATTGTTGCCTGTAGTTCTTTTGAACACATCCTGAGACAATGCAATGCTTTGTAGTTAATACAAAACGCACCTTTTCTAAAGGTTTGAATATTGCTCCAAGTGTTTAAAAAAAGTGATGGTGATTAAAATGAGTAGGGTAATTTTTTAACAATGTTAGGAGAGCTTAGTTTTATTTTCTTAGCTGTTTGGTTTGGTTTATACGTCTGCAGCTGCTGTTTAACTTTCTGTGATTCATTTACCATCTGATTCTTGCAATTGACTCTAGTTTACTGTCTTCGTTTTCAGCAGGACAATCAGCTCCATCGTATAGTTAGAATAAAGTTCTATTCTCTACATTTATACAGGTGCATCTCAGTAGATATCTGTAATAATAAACGTTAATTCATTCAGCAATTCAAGTCAAAAACTCTGTTCAAAAATTTAATCAGAGTAATATATTGTTTTACATATTTATTTCACCTAATTTTGTTGGTTATGGCTTTTAGCAGAACACCCAAAAAAAGCTACTCAAACAATCAGCATTTAATAGAATCTGGATTAATGCTACAAAAGTGAATACTGAATTGTATAATCTTTTTTTAATCCAGTTTTTAATTTTCTGAGTTGCACTGGTATTCAAATGCACTAATACATTCAAATCCTATCTCTTTAATATTTTTGACCCATTCAAACACTGACTCATTGTTAAATGCAAGCATAAACATCACTGTCTCTTTTCTTCTTTCTTACATTTTTTTAAATTATTCTAAGCCGAAGCAGTTATTTATTGTTATATATTTTTCTATTTGTTGAATTGGAAATCTAGAAGTGGTACAGTTTCTCTGTAGCATAGATAACTCAAGCTTTCCAGTTATTACACCCAAATACACTTTTTGTTTCCCCTTGTATAGACAATATTTTAGAAAATATAAACTAAAGAAAAGACAAAAGGTTCAAAAAACACTTGAAATACTGCACACTGCTTTTTCAAAGATGCTTTTGTTTTACTTATATGCCATTCAAAGAAATTATTTAACTTTTTATTTGGTGCCATTATTTGTTTTATATTGTTCTTTTTTCATCCTCACCTGATGCCCTTACCTGTAATAAGATCTTCTGGTTTATTGCTGTTTACAAACATATATTTATTGTGCTGTATATAAAATATAATTATTAATGTTCTTACTATCATAATGCATTTTGCTGTAAATGGTTAATTCTTATCATCCCTTTTGGTGATGGCGTGGCCGTATTATGTACCTCTTGTTGAGAGAATGTTTATTAACACGAGCTTTGGTGTAAAACAAAAGAAAAAAGAAAACGCTCGATCGACTCATCGCTCATGTGAGAACCAGCTCAGAGGGGGGGAGGGGAGAAAAGGAGTGAGAGGGGAAAGCCAAATTGTGTTTTTTTTTTAAGAAGCTGTTCCTTGGACCATGGGCTGTGCCTTAAATTAAACACATCCTTTATTTTTTAGCCTTTTGTTTTTCCTTTAATTCCCCAGTTCTCCTTTGCTGCATTTGGTGAATCTCTTGGCTTTGTTTGGAATGATGACTTGTAGGGAAAAGTTGCCTTTTTTTCATTAGTCACAGATGGGGGGGGGGACAAAAGTTTGTCACTGATGTTCAGGTCAACCACAAGTCATTCATCCACAGCGTGAGTGATTGTGGCCTGTTGATGGATGTCAAAGCCTCATATTTCGCTGTAGACCTGGTCTGAACAGCTTACACTGTACTCTGCCTCTACACTGACAGACACAAAGCTGTCGAATGATTTCTGATTGGATCACAGCTTTATATACAAGTAAATCCTTGAATGGCTACAGCAGTGTGCAGTTGGTGCTCGACTATGGCCATACCAAGCACAGAGGCTTTGGGACACATCTGCTTGTTCAGCCAATGCTGCATTAATTCTGGCTGAAATACTTGACGGTGTGTTGCTGGTCCATGCTCTGGCCACACTTCCACTCAAGTTACCTGCAATATCCGGAACCGCTGACATGTTTCTGCTTGGGCAGAAGAGGGGTTAGGGACTGGGTGGGGGGAACTGCATCGTTATCCTGAAAGCAGGATGCTTATTTTGACACACATACTGTAGATTTTAAACAGCCCTGGACCAATGGAAATAGTGGGTTCTTTTCTCATTATGTGTTCTATTTTTTTATGGAGTGCAAAGAAAACACAAACTGTAACTTCCGAAAACAAAAAAAACGGTCTTAAGGACAATTATTTTTTTGGCTTATGTCTTTAGAATGCCAACTTGTCTGGACGTTTCACAGGACAATTAAAATGTTATTTTAATGGATTCCTTGTTAATCGCAGTCTATTGGATAGCACTGTAGAACATACTTTATCTACAAAACAAAAAAAAAGAATGAAAAAAGTTTTTATATGCAATGGAATAAATAAAAGCATGGGTTGATTCTGCCTACTTACTGGATGCTTGCTTTTTTTGTCAATTTTTTTTTTATTGTTATTCCCTTCCTAATAAGTGTGCAAAAGCCTTGCAATTAGCTTTTATTTCACTAGTTTAATTACCCATTGGTCATGTTTACAAAAAATAAATTGAAATTTAAACACCTTTAATCTGCGGACTTAAAAAAATCAAAAATTTTAGTTTTTCTTTAAAAGAAAGTAACCAAACTGTTTAAGAATTTTCAAGTACTAATCCATGACTTCCTCACATTTCTCTTAGAAACCTTTTTTAAAGCAGCAAAGACAAACAAATTAGTAAATGAAATCAACAAAGTAGCATCTATCTATTCCATTTATCTATTAATTTATTATCTTAAGGCCCCTTTTGTTGGTCTAAGATTACATTTTATTAGTCTTTTTGCAGCATTATAATCTCATTAAAATTTTTGAAAAATCCAACCTTTGATTTGTCTCAACATGTATTCGTAGCATTTTGACTCCTTCACGTGGTTTTAATAATCTGACAATCATTTGATCATTCAAAGTAGCAGTATGTTATTTAGAAGTAGCATAGATTGATTTGGTCATATCCAGCTTTTAATAATAAGCTTTTTATTTTTAAGGTGTGTTTGAAACAGAAAAAATAATGTAAACCATTGATCCTAACATATCTGATTAGGTTACACTGAAAAAACTACAAATTCAATTCTGTTTATCTACATACTGTAGCTCCAATTCACAACACATCATCTCAAGGCACTTTATGGAGACAGTTCAATCAGATAATACAGATACGTTAAAGTGTTCTATCTAACCAGCTGACTGCATCGAGTTATTGACTTTGCATGATGTCCTCGACCTGGATGAGCATGTGGTAATACCAGGTATTTGCCTACATTGTGTTACCGACTCTACAGCAATCCCTCAAACCAAGCATAGCTGCAACGGCAGTGGTGAGGACAAACTCCCTTTTAACAGGAATAAACCTCCAGCTGAATCAGGCTCAGTGTGAGCAGCCATCTGCTGAGGCCGACTGGGGTTCAAGGAGACAGAAGCAGGCATAAAAAAGGTAACTGTAAACCAACTCCAGAGAACTGTGTCTTGGAAAAAAAGCATTTAAGCAGATGAGCTGTTTTTCATGTTTTTAATGACATATGACAGCCAGACATATAGTTAGTCACAGTGAAAGCTGAGCCCATATTTCTGAGAGAGAAACAGAACTAAGCACTGAAAAAACAGCCCAAACCTAATCATTTGTTATTGGGGTTTTCGATGGCAGCAACCCAGCTGAATTTTCCTTCAAAGACAAGAGCAGCTACTACTGTATGACTTAAGATAGTTTTCAGTGAACCTGCTTTTTGAAATGGCCCAAAGAACAGAATATGGTTCATTCCTGCTTTATGTAGACTGGTGTGATATAACAGTCACTAAATGTTTCTAGTCTGATTTACCTTAGAATAATATTTTTTTTTATCATAGTTGATAAAGATAAAAACATTTTTTACATGGTTCTAATTTATAACATTATTGAAAGACCTCTCATCTGTGAAAATTGAACCCTCACATATTTTCATTTAAAATGTGCATGTTTCAACCGCCCAAGCTATTACATAGAATTTTTAATTCCTCCATTCTTGATTTCTGGTGATTTGAACAACACTGTTGTAGAAAGCTGTTTTAAAGAGTAACCAGAAATGGTGAAGGGTACCATCATTTTTTTTTTATTTTCTAAACCTCGATCTTGTGATGTTGCCAAAAAAGCTTTTTTTTTCAGTACTAAAAAATAAATAAAAGTAGGCACCCCTGTAGTCCACACTGATGGGAAATAAACTACATCCATTTTTGTGAACCTGATGCTGATTTTCTGACTTTCAGCTAATTAATCGCTTGGACCTCTATGGTTCCTGGGTTGTTTCTGAAAGACCTTACCATTAATTTGGGGTCATCTGAGAAGGACAGATTGGAGCAAATATGTATTATTCTGATACAAGTTGAAAATTGAATGCTATACATTCATATTTCACTGAAAGGAAGAGAGGTCCAACAAGACCAGGGGCCAACAAAGATGTTTTCATGATGACTATATAAACAACAGCCTGGAAAGAATTAGTTTAACCTCTAGGTGGAGCTTGTTGTATTGCAAAAAAAAAAAAAAAAAAACCTTTTCTGCCCCTGCTGCATCAAGTGAAAAATACAGCAGCCTGTTTACTGTCCTCTGGCACACTCTAGTGTGCAAAAGTGTAAAAAAAAGAAAAACCAGAAACAAAGTCATAGAATTTGAATTTATTTTCTATAATCTCAAAAACATACAATTTTACGTTGCTTGCACTCCAAGAAATATATTCAGTTATAGGTCAGGATTTCTAAAGATTTAAATTATCCGATTGGCTATCTGTTTTTTTATTTTTTTTATTATTAAATGAATCTTTACTTGGGATGCACTACAAGGTATTTCAAAAAGTTATTTCATAAGACATGTACACAGATGCTAACACACAAACTGTGTGCACATTTAAGTGTATCCCTTTTCCTTAGTGTTAACAGTACAGCATATGGCATGGACTATGTTATCTCCCTGACTATCTTCACAACAACACTGCATTTTAACATAACAGAAGTTCAGTCGACACCCAATAGTTAGCAGGAACAGCAAACAGTACGCAAATACATTGGTACAAAAAGGTATACACAAACAATACACAATAGATCTCTAATTTGTCTCTTTAGTATGGTAAACACACACTCACACCCAATCACACATTAAACACAATTATAAAAGGTCCACACCCCTGTTAAAGTGGCAGGTTTTTCAATGTAAAACAAAGCATTCAAGATAAATAATTACAGAGCTTCTCCTTTGATGTGACCTTTAGGATTTGAAAACAATAAAAACTGTGTTATATTCGGAAAAAGAAACCTATAAGAATTCTGATTTTGATACCCGATGTGGCTTTGTTAAGAATGAAAGACCACATTGCACCTGGCATCCAAAAATCCATCTATTCTAGCATTAATAATGTTTTGCTGTTCTAGTACACAGTTTTCCAGTAAACGTTGTGCACCATAAACAACTTCATATTCATCACAGGGACCACATTCTCAAAAAGTATTAGTCACTGCATGGCTATAAAAAAATGGCAAGACATTAGAGAAGTGGAGAACATAAGCTGAAGCGTTACCAAGAAATGCATGCCCCTCCAAAATGATGGCAAGATGAGAAGAGATCAGTGAAACCTCTATGAGATACAGATACTTTAAAGAAGCTGCTGAATTTTGGGAAATTTGTGTTGAACATGTAACAATACTGAGATACGGAGTTGGATAACAGGACATAATTAGTATTTTTTTTTTTTTGGAAAGATGTAGCAACAACACATGCTAGGTCCCAAAAGGTTGTTTGAGCTTTGCTCTGGTTTTATTAAGGATGAACTATCCTAAGGGGTGTGTCTGGCCCAAAAAGGACCACGCCTATGTCCAGAAGAGTTTATTCACACTGTATCACAGGGGCGGCGGCGTCATGGTTTGGGGTTGTTACTTTTCAGCTGTAACTGGGGCCTTAGTCAATGTTGTGGAAATAATGAAGTGCTGCAAATACTTTACTAGTTAGTTTCGAAACAAAGGTTTCACAGCAATAAGATAAAGGTTCTGAAAGTAAGTGTTCAGACCCGAATCTGATTGATGATCTGTGGTGGCATCTGTTAAAGGCTGAGCATGGGAGAAAAGTGCAAGAATCTCGGTGCAGTCTAATCAAAAACATTGAGAAAGGAAAAAGTGATTCAACATCACTTCTTTTAATAGTAACCATATTATCTAAGGGTTAGCTTTTTATTTTATTTTTTTTTTTTTACTCCCCTAAAGAGGGGAGTGGCTGTCTAGTGGTTAGAGCATAGAGCTTGGAATCCTGAGGTCCTGGGTTCGAGCCCCACTCCCACAGACTCCCACTCTGGGTCCCTGAGCAAAGGTCCTTAACCCAACACTGCTCCCTGGGCACCGCACAATGGCAGCTCACTGCTCCCCAAGGGGATGGGTTAAATGCAGAGAGTTATTTTCATTGCTCTGTACTTGTGACAGTTTAATAACAAAAAAAAAAGCTGGGAGAATTTAGTGTGTTTTTTAATGGGGCTGAAAAGGTCAAAGGTCAACTTAACAGTGGAGAATGTTCTGAAATGATCTATCTTGGTTTTATCTTTTATGGTTTCAAAAACAGGCCTTTTGACCGGCATCTGCAGCCTTTTATGTCCACTACAAACATCACACATCACGCTCAGTGACTGCAGGTTCTCACTCCTTTTCAAAGGGCAAACATTTCCAGAACCATGACATCCAATTTTCTCTCACAAACTGCAGATGGCGCTGCTAGACAAGATGACAAAAGGAAACTATTTACAGGATTTCATCCATAAAATATTGCACTTGTTGGCCCATTGCATTTCACAGCGAATGCCGTGATAATGCTCCTAAATCTGTAAGACAGAGTGATATTTACAGTGTCTCAGAATATAATTCTACACCAATAATGTTGGAACTGATTTCATGCATCTTTATTTTCCTTTTCATATATTTTTTTTGTATTTTTATCTACCTATGGAACAAGCAACTGACAATGTTAAGGGGATTGTAATGTTTTTGGCACTTTTTTGTGAATTTTTTTAGATGAACTGGAGACTTTTAGAAAGTTTAAACTAGTTACAACTTTTACACATTATAGACTGTAAATACAAGGATGGGTTTATATTTATGACTTTTTTTAAGCAACATACAGGGTGTATTTTCCTTTTCTTACAGAAAGGCTTTACTGTAACAGCACAAATCATGGTGAATATCAAATTATGGCTGTTATTCCATGCCAGGACACATCTGCTTTTATCATACGCTTTACTGTGCTTTATGAAATGGCGCTCAGGATGAGGAGCTTTGGGTAAGGCCTATCTGTAGATCAAACAGCACGTATGTTTGATATTTTGGCAGCATGCTCTTTGCATCAAACATTTAAAGGCTGAGGATAAGGATTGAGTTGCTTTAAAGATACTTATTAGAGAATTCATACATCTACATACAGCAAAGGGTGAAACTTGTCACATCAGTTACACAGACTCGGTTCATTCTAAAAGGAAGCAGGACTTAGAATGGGACTTACAGAGGCCGAGTTGGAGATGCTGAAAGGCCACATTTTTCCCCCTAAAAGGTAGTTGATTATTAAATGGCAACATGACATGACACACTCATGCAAATCCATTCTCACTTACTGCACAGTCACAGCCAGAGGCTTATTATTACAGTTGTTACACAAAGGAAAGCCGCTACATTGCCTAGTGCGATAAATCCTAGATTTGGCAGCTCTAGGAGTCAAAAATTACCCCCCAAAAAAGAACAATTTACACCATACAGAAGATTTTATAGATGTGTTAAAGCACTCACTGATTCTATTTCTTGTATAGGTTTTCTTAAAGATATTAAAGGTCAGAGGGACAACCTGTGTAAGTGCTGAACTATTTCAAGCTCTGCCAGACCCAACTGGTTTATGATCAAACTAACTAGCTGAAGGATACTGGTTCCCTCAATTCTAAATAACCTGTGATGCTATGTTTTACATTAGTAATAAGTGTACTCCTTGTTACTTGTTTATTATATAATGTGATAAAGTTGGGAGTTAATGCAACAGCCTTTGCTATTTTACTACTTAAGAGGCTTTGAAGTGCAGTCCAGAGAGGGCAGTATTGGCAGGGTGATGGTCTGCATTCTACTGTCCCTGATAGCTTTCTAACGCTGCTCACTAACAGTTGCATCCAGGCTGCTGGAGGGGCGGAGCGCTGTCTGTCAGTTTGGTGGTGGGGGCTCCTGTAGTGACAGCCGGATCTGTGTCCAGGCTCTCAGACATCTTGTCACAAATTAGGTCGACGAGACGCTCAAAGGTCTGTTTGACGTTGATGTTGTCTTTTGCGCTTGTCTCAAAGAACTCAAAACCTGCAGGAAAGAAAACTAAATGTGAATCATTCAAAAAGGAGAAATTTATTAGCATAGCTTTTTCTTGTTTTTATTTTCTTGCAAGTTCTCAAACCCCTTCAACCCTTTTTTTTACACATCTCCCAAGTAAGAAGTCGTGGCTTAATTTATTTACAGCCTATGAATAGTACACCTTTATATATTCCAGTGCATCTAATTTCATTCAGAAATTATTAAACAATCCCTCAGAGGTTTGTTAAAGATTATTAGGGAACAAACAACATTATGAAGACCAATGCACACCAAAGACTGTGTTAGGTTTCTGTTTTATGTCATGTTTTTCTTTTGAGTATCCAGTTTTGCTTTTCTCCTTGTTTCCTAGTTTTTATGATTTAATTCTTAGTTTATTGTGTTTTTTGTTTTTTTTCTCAGTTACTGTCTTAGTCTTGGTTCTGTTATGTTTTCTTTTGAGTGTTTAGTTTCACTGTTCTCCATGTTTTTTAGTCCTAGTGGTTTAATTATTATTTTGTTGTGTTTTCTAGTTATTTCCAGTCTTTCAGGTTTTTAATTTGTTGCCCCCTGCTGCCCTCTTGTATTCTCCTTTCTCCCTAGCTCCTGTTTTGTTTCTGCTCTGTCCTCACCTGTTCCCAATCTTCTCATTGGCCCTCTCTTTGTCTCTGTCTCCTTTAAAAGCCCTCTCTCTTCAGTTCATCTTTGCTGGGTCCTACTGTAACTTCGTCTCACATGCTCCAACTTCGTCTCTCTGAGCCTTCCTCCTTGAGTTTTGATTCCCTGATGTCTCCATGGTTTTCTGGTTTGTTTTCTTCTTATTTTTTCATGTTTTGAATTTTTGAATTTTGGACTCCTGGTTTCTTATTTGTTTTTTGGACTTTGTTTTCTTTTTGGATTTTGGATTCTTGGTTGCCAGTTTGTTTGGACTTTGTTTTTTTTAGTTACCGTTCATTAAACCAACCATGAATTCACCTTTGCCTGCCTGCCTCTGCTTTTGCGTCCTCAACCCATAAACAAATCTTGACGGACTGGTCTGCGATAAAATTGTGCAGAAGGTTAAAGCAGTATTAGGTTGCAATACAGCTGTTTAATTCATATGTAGAGAATATGATGCAGCTATAAGTATACCAAGAAATAATGATCTACCTGAATTTACAGCTTAAGCAGGGAGAGAATTAATCAGAGAAGCTGTCAAAAACTATTCAAGACTATAAGCTAAGGTGATAAATCTGCTGAATGGATATACTACAAAGTTCTTGTCTTTGGACCTGTCTTTGAAAACGAGCTGATTAGCGAGTCACTTCATCTGGATGGCATGAATTGTTATCAGATAATAACATAGTAACCTTGGTGTTATTTCTGCTCTGGATTTCACTAAATTCCATAAATAAGTTTCTAAAATGTCCGTCTTTCATCTCCTGAATATTGCCAAAATTAGAAATATCTTATCCAGGTGTGATGCTGAGAAACTAGTCTATGCATTTGTTACTTTAAGGCTGGACTATTCTAATTCTTTACAATTGAAAGTCCATAAACTGTTGTTAAAAGCCTCCAGCTGATCCTAAATTCTGAAGCCAGAGTTCTGATGAAAATTAAAAAGAAAGATCATATTTCTCCTGTTTTAGATTCCCTTGTTTGGCTTCCTGTGGAATCCCGAATAGCATTTAAAACCCTTCTTCTCACATGCAAAAGCCTACGGTAAATAACCAAGCTGCATCTTATATCAGCTATCTGACTGTTCCTTGTGTTTCTAACAGAGAACCTCTCTCTCAATCTGAAGGATTCTAGTGGTTCCTAGAATTGCTAAAAGTAGAATGGGAGGCAGATCTTTTAGGTATCAGGCTCTTCTCCTGTTGAAAAAACTACTGATTCTGATCCATGAGACAGACATCCTGTCTAATTTTAAGATTAGGCATAAACATTTGTTTTTCATAAAGCTTATAGTTAGAGTAGTTCAGGCTACCCTGAGCTATCTCTATAGTTATGCTGCTATAGGCTCATGAGCTTAGACTGCTGGAGAACATAGGGACCTCTTTTCATCATTCTACTTCAGTCTTCCTCTATTTTCCAACTCTGCAGAATTTGTTAGTTTAACACCTAACTTCTGATGGCCTGTTCCTGTTTGGCTGTAAATTTATCCCAAAGAGATAAATCCCCAGCTGCTGGAGGTGCTCTGCTGCCATAAGCACCTCCAGTTATAGATGATAGAGTTGTCAATAGCTCTATGCAATCAGTGGGTTATACTTTAATAGAAAACATTTTACCTATCTCTGTGTCTGTATGATTAGATTGAATTTAATTGTCCCTGTAAAGTGCTGTGTGATTACATGTGTTGAGTTATAGCACTATATGCATAAATGCAAATCTGGTGCTTCAGAAAGACTGTTAAAATAAAACCACTGAAAGCCATTCTACCTCTAGTTTCAAGTCATGGAGTGGACACAGCAACACAGGAAAATGAACACAAATGGAAAACAAGGTTTGGTTTGGGGAGATAAAGCTAAGAAGTCTTTGCCTAAATATCCAACTGAAAAGCTCAGTGAAGATTTAAAACTTGAAATTATAGCATATTTAATCGATAGCCAGATAGAAATGTAATCCAGGCTTTAAAGATTTTCTTCAAATGTTGCAAAACATCTATAATTTTTCCTCCCATATCATAATTGATGCATGTCCTTGTGTTTGCTAATCCAATTAAGTTGCAATGACACACTTTGAAATGTGTTACTGTAACATGCGAGTTCAGTTCTTATGTATACTTTCACAGGATTGTGTGAATAATGTTTTTATGCATCAATTTTTTTGTGTTGAGCATTCTAGTAGCTGTAGATGACCTACCCAACTGTTCGGCGAGCAGGCGGCCACTATCCACTGAGACCACCCTCTCTTCCTCCATATCACACTTATTCCCAGCGAGAACCACCTGAGCATTATCCCAGGAGTAGGTCTTTATCTGAGTCGACCTGCACAGAATCAGAAACAAACATATTTTCTGTCTGTTGCAAGAAAAAACAGTCAGACCTATATTGTTGTGTCATTGTTTACTTGATAAGGTCTTAAAAAAAACAAAAAAAAACCCAGAAAGATGCAGGGGGGATAGACATGATGGAATGTTTGTTCGCCATTTGGAGCAGTCATGAACAGTGATTACATCCATGTTCTCTTGGCACTGGGCAGTATGTGAGTCACTAACAGGGTTAGCAGAAGAAATGGGTCAGATTCAGATCTTGGATGTGAAAATTTGCTGCAAGTTCTTGATCAAATATGGGTCATATTTTAGACTAGAAATAAAGTGTATATTCTATTATATTCTTTTCTGTGTTCTCCTCTTAGATTGAGTTTTTTTTTGGGTTTCCATAGATAAACTATTTGTTAAATGCATAAATCTCTGTGCTTTTTAATACTAAGATAAATAAAATTAGTTAACATAGACAGGAAAAGCCCACCACAATTAGTCTTCACCATAATAATCACCCTCATCATCATTCCTTCTATCATCATCCTCATCTACAACATCATAATCATTCTTATGATTATCAAGATATGCATTACACTCTTTGAAATTGTTTTTGCCCTGCCCTGCATCATACCCATCCTTGTTCTTGTTCATCAACCTCATTGATGTCATCCCCACAAATAATATCCTCATCATCTTCACTCTCATTGTTTATCCTTCTCATATTTACTGATGTTGACACAAACCTTTACTTAATCATACACACTTTCATCATACTCATTATCATTGTTCTCTTCATAGTTACCAAAATAATAATAATCTTCTTTTTATCTACCTTTTCCTTATCTCATAATCATTGTCATTCCTCATCTTTCCTCTCATACGTGTCCCATCTGGTCCTAATTTAAATTTGACTATATTAGAAATAAGTTTCGTATTGTATTGTATATAAATATCACTCCTCTTGAGAACATAACTAATTTTCTGTAATCACTGTCAGTTTAGAACTATTGAATACAGCTCAGATTGGGTGTAATTATTGACCATGAGTCTATTGAATAAAGAAATCAGTTAATCCAAAGACTTTAAAGAAATCTGCTGTTTAAACCTACAGGGAAGGTGGAGATACTAAATTTGCTTATAAAAAAAAAAAACTTGGATCTGTCACATAGAAAGTATATATGTGTAAAATAACAACTGTATGGAAAACAGGAGAAAAAAAAGCTTTACAGATGCACTATACAGTGGGGCAAAAAAGTATTTAGTCAGCCACCAATAGTGCAAGTTCTCCCACTCAAAAAGATGAGAGAGGCCGGTAATTTTCATCATAGATATACCTCAACTATGAGAGACAAAATGAGGAAAAAAAATCCAGAAAATCACATTGTCTGATTTTTAAAGAATTTATTTGCAAAATATGGTGGAAAATAAGTATTTGGTCAGTTACAAACAAGCAAGATTTCTGGCTCTCACAGACCTGTAACTTCTTCTGTAAGAGGCTCCTCTGTCCTCCACTCGTTACCTTCATTAATGGCACCTGTTTGAACCTGTTATCAGTATAAAAGACACCTGTCCACAACCTCAAACAGTCACACTCTAAACTCCACCATGGCCAAAACTAGAGAGCTGTCAAAGGACACCCGAAACAAAATTATAGACCTGCACCAGGCTGGGAAGTCTGAATCTGCAATAGGTAAACAGCTTGGTGTGAAGAAATCAACTGTGGGATCAGTTATTAGAAAATGGAAAACATACAAGACCACTGATAATCTTCCTCGATCTGGGGCTCCACGCAAGATCTCACCCCGTGGGGTCAAAATGATCACAAGAACGGTGAGTAAAAATCCCAGAACCACACGGGGGGACCTAGTGAATGACCTGCAGAGAGCTGGGACCAAAGTAACAAAGACTACCATCAGTAACACACTACGCCGCCAGGGACTCAAATCCTGCAGTGCCAGACGTGTCCCCCTGCTTAAGCCAGTACATGTCAAGGCCCGTCTCAAGTTTGCTAGAGAGCATTTGGATGATCCAGACGATGACTGGGAGAATATCATATGGTCAGATGAAACCAAAATAGAACTTTTTGGTAAAAACTCTACTCGTCGTGTTTGGAGGAGAGAGAATGCTGAGTTGCATCCAAAGAACACCATACCTACAGTGAAGCATGGGGGTGGAAACATCATGCTTTGGGGCTGTTTTTCTGCTAAGGGACCAGGACGACTGATCCGTGTGAAGGAAAGAATGAATGGGGCCATGTATCGTCAAATTTTGAGTGAAAACCTCCTTCCATCATCTGTCTTTCAGCATGACAATGATCCCAAACACACCGCCCGGGTAACGAAGGAGTGGCTTCGTAAGAAGCATTTCAAGGTCCTGGAGTGGCCTAGCCAGTCTCCAGATCTCAACCCCATAGCAAATCTTTGGAGGGAGTTGAAAGTCCGTGTTGCCCAGCGACAGCCCCAGAACATCACTGCTCTAGAGGAGATCTGCATGGAGGAATGGGCCAAAATACCAGCAACAGTGTGTAAAAACCTTGTGAAGACTTACAGAAAACATTTGATCTCTGTCATTGCCAACAAAGGGTATATAACAAAGTATTGAGATGAACTTTTGTTATTGACCAAATACTTTCTTTCCACCATATTTTGCAAATAAATTCTTTAAAAATCAGCCAACTTGATTTTCTGGATTTTTTTTTCTCATTTTGTCTCTCATAGTTGAGGTATATCTATGTTGAAAATTATCGGCCTCTCTCATCTTATTAAGTGGGAGAACTTGCACTATTGGTGGCTGACTAAATACTTTTTTGCCCCACTGTATAGTGATGAAAAAAATAAAGATTTCAATATGAACATTTCTATACTGTAATTAAAGTTAAACAAAAGCATTTTCAAAAATGGCTAATCCTGTAGTATAAGAACTGTTAAAGTTGAATTACACAGCAGATATTTTTATAAAACAAAATGACAATTACTGTCTATCTTGGTGTTTATTTTCATAATAATGCCTCAGTATATATTTACTAGGCGGTTACCATCACAACTCTGAGCTGCTTTATTTCTGACAAGTTAAGCAACATGCTGAGGTGAGGTTGCACTCTCACTGAAAGCATGGCAGCAACCACAGCTGAGAACAGGAGAGACAGAGCAAGAGACTAAAAGAAAGACTGACTAACAAACAGAGATGGCAACAAGATATTAGACCTTGTCCTTCCACTGCCTGACCGTTATTTAACGAGGCAGGTCCTTTGTTGAAAAGAATTTCTTGCTTTCTCTAAAATATCAATGATTACAAGTGGTATTCAGTTAATAAAGATTCATGTTGGAAATGAATAAATGTGTTAAATAATTTAATTTAAATTTAAAGTCAGTGTTATGGAACTTCTCTGGGTCATCTTCCCCCAGGCATGAAATGGGTATGTCACAAGATTAACCTAAACACAGTTCAGGACGGAGCCATTGCCATGGTAACCTCCTTTTTTCTTTCAACCTTGTCAACAGGAATATGAGCAAGTACAACTAAAGCTTTTGGTGTAGACAGAATATGAGCATTCGGTTAATGTGGATATAGTTTATTTCCCTGTTCTCTGTCTGCTAAGTGAGCTTTCAGGTAACTCAGGCCTGTTGTACATATGGCTCCCTTTCATCACATAAGCATTACAGTCGGTGCTCAGACTGCAGTAAACCATCAAAGGCTCAGAGGGCTCCTGAAATAATTATAGGTGGATCTGGCTATGACCTGCAAAAGAAAGTGTGTCTGCATCAAAATAGATTGATTTAAACCTGCCTGCTTATATCAGGGTAAAACGTGTCACACTGATGGAAAACATTTGGTCTCATATCATATCTCTCCTATCCTAGCTTCTCTTCATTGGCTTCCTGTTAAATCCAGAATAGAATGTAAAATCCTCCTTCTCACATATAAAACCTTAAATGGCCAAGTCCCGTTTTATCAGAGATATGATTGTTCCTTATATTCCTAACAGAGCACGTCACTCTAGCTCTGCAGGTTTAATAGTGGTTCCTATAATTTCGTAAAGTAGAATGGGAGGCAGTTCTTTTAGTTCTGTCTCGTCTCCTGTGGAAATAAAACTTTCTATTCGTTACTTCGAGGCTGGACTGCTGAAATTCTTTACTGTCAGGAAGTTCTCAAATGTAATTAAATGCCTTCAGATTATTCTGCATCTAAAATTCTGATGACAGTAAAAAAAAAAAAACATCTATTTTTGGTTCACTCCCTGTTAAATTGAGACTATGATATAAAATTTCTCAATGTCAAGTATAAAGCACTAAAAAACAACTAAGATTAGGGGTTCAAACCCTCCTATTTTCTAAAACTGAAAATCAGACTTGATCAGGTTATACTAACCTATCTCTATAATGCTACTATAAGCTTAGGTTACTGGAAGACATAGAAACCTATTTTATCATTCTTCTTTGTTCTATCTCTACAGTGTTCCATTAACTATTAGTTCAACTTCTAACCTTATTTTCTCTCTGCCTTTTTTGTTATTGTATACATCTGGCCTGGCAATTTGTTTAGCTGTAACACCATCTTGGAGGTAGGCATCAGTTGGGCTGCTGCCATCAACAGCTTTGATTACAGATGATAGAGTTGGGTCTGTTTTTCACTGTTAAGTCCTATTTCACTCCTAGACATAGCTATGGGCTCAGCTCAACTATATGCTCTCATTCATCATTTTAACTTTAAAACCAGCCCAGAGCTCATCCACTTAACTGATTAATTCCTAGACAGAGAAACTTAAGGAGCTACAGTAGATTAAAATGACCTTCTATAACACAGAGAATATTCATGGGCCAGTGCTTATATGTTGAAATACAAAAGTATGTCTTCTTCTATCTCCTTGAACCCCCCATTGGCCTCAGTAAAAGGCTGCTCACACTGAGCCTGATTCTGCTGGATGTTTCTTCTTATTAAAAGGGGTTTTTTCTCTCCATGGGCTCTGCATGTATGCTCAGTGTGAGGGATTGATGCAAAGTCAATGACAATGGCAGTGTCTGAATTAAGAAACTTGCAAATTAATGTCTCATAGATGAGAGTAAAGGTAGAAACGCATGAAAACAACTTGTCTTTTCATAACCCTAAAGTGCTCCACAAATTAGCTTTGAAGATAACGCAGGTAAACTACAAATTAATTGCCCTCTATGTTAGATGATATAATCTTATCTTATCTTAAGCATAAGCTGAATGACATAATTTCCTCTAAAAATGCCAACTCTGAGCTGACAAACCAGTTCAGTTTTCCAAATAGATATAAATGCATTTGACACTCGATTAATAAACATTGGGACACATGCTGTCTCTGGCATCCTTCAGTTTCTTTTTTAGTGTAAGAACACTAACCCAGAAACCTAGTTTCTCTGACTGGTTGAATGGTACCATCCAAGTCCTGATTGCATCATCAGAAAGAACAGCTTTTGGCTCAGCTTAGTTATAGCCTGAAAAGGCTTTGCTGATTCATGAAAGGACATGAAATTTGAACTTAACCACCAAGATATGCCATCTGTAGAGAGAGTCTGTCAGATCTCACATGGAAAGTATTTATTAGCAGATAAAAATGACTCCTCTAAGATAAAAAAAAAACACATTACATAAAAACTTAAATCTACTGCTTTTGGTAAACTATATTCAGAGAATTCACTGATATAAATCATAACAACTAACTTACCAGTCCTGCACAGCGCCGAAGGATTCCTCATTGGTAATGTCATACATCAGGATGAAACCCATGGCTCCACGATAGTAAGCTGTAGTGATGGTCCTATAGCGCTCCTGGCCTGCAGTGTCCTACACACAGACATCATTATTAGGTATCACTGATCCAGCCTTGTACAGAAAAGGCTGCACACACAGGAACACAGTGTCCATGAACCAGCATTTACATTATTAATGCGCTGCTATTAATACAGATAAAACCTGACCTGCTTGATGTAGCCATAGCTGCCATCTTTTTAAAGCTTCCTCTTCATTTATGCCTGCTAGCTAGAACTAATCATGATATTAATAGCTTGTCTGGCTTTGCAATGATGAGGTGCATAGAGCATCACCAGCTGGAGATGTTGATTTGTTCTTTTTCTGAATAAAATAATCCATCATCTGTGTTGAAGCTTCACTGATACAGAAACCATGACGTACATTTGTTTTAAAGACGTCTAATATATAGAAATAAGACTAGTCGATTAAATAAGTGAGTTTGTGTACATTAATGTGTCACAGTCAAAAGAGGTTAAGAAAGTAAATAAGTGTATCTACAGCTGGGAAATTGTACAGTTCTTATCACAGCACAGTTGAGTTGTTGTATTGTGGATTACATAATTCAAAATCTCTTCAATTTCTCATGCTGATACTCATGCTTGTTCTTACACCCACAACAAGTTGGTTTCCAGGCTGTCTGTGAATCAAGGCAGAGGATTTCTGGCTGCTCTACTTGGCTCCTTATGAACAGACAGCAAACAGGCAGCTCTGGATTGTGTTTGCTGCGGTAATCTGGCGTTCTGTTTGCCTGCACACGGTCGCAACAGTGGGCCTGTTATAGCCAGAGGACACATCTGACCTACACACCGCAGAGACGCAGCTCACAGCCGGCCAGCCCTGTTTCCATGTCCCTCACTGCAGCTGAGACTTTGTGTCAATTTAGATCAAAACCAGCACCCAGCCTATAATGTACACTAAAGTTCTATACAGCATATAGTGATTTAAAAAGGACTTTATTCTAACTGTTTCATGTTATTAACACACTTCAATATATTTAGACCAAAACAAAGTAACACAAGTCTGAAAAGTGCAATATATATTTGATTTCAGCTCATTAATCAGCTTAACTCAGCTCCTAAACAAAACCCCGTGTAGCTAATGGGCTTCAAAAGTTAAAACCTTGTGAGCAATTTAGTATGAGTATAGAAAGCATTTTTTCAGTAAGGGTTGTTCAAGCTAAAAGCATAATAAAAAACAAGAAATGTGCTAGAACGGCCAGAAGGAGTGTTATGGACATATAAAGCAAGTCTGGTTATATTATAATTTCACAAGTTCTAAACATCTAAAAACACTGTTTGGTGTTTTATCCAAGATGAATTATGGTTACTCTGAATTTCTTGCAAAAAACCTTAGGGAACATTGTTTAGCAAATTATTTGGTCATGTCCTCCACATAGATGGCCTTCAAAGAAAAGTGGTGAGAGAAAGTCCCTGTTGAAAGAGAGCTCTAGAAACATGTGTTTTTAGTTGGCTAAAATCCATGTAGGTGGCATGGTAAACATGTGAGGAGACAAAACTGTTTCAACTTCATGCAAGAAAATCTTTCTGGCAGAAAAATACCACTACAGTATTTCTCCCTTTGGATGCTTGTGAAACCTGTACTGTGAAATTTGGTGGTGGCAACATAATGCTAGGGTGCTGTTTTTATGTCAGCACAGACAGGAAGCTGATCAGAGTTGATGGAAGGATAGAGTTAGCTAAATACAGAGCAACCCTGGAAAAATATGTGTTAGAGGCTCCAAAAGCCATACTGGCCAAAGCCCCATTTTAGCAGGACAAGGAGCCTATGGATACAGTTAAGAGAAAAAATGGAACATTTAAACATGACCCAAGAACCTTTACTCTTCTTCTTTTTCTGAATAAAGTTAAAAAAAAACAGTGTAACAGAAAAATAATCTGCTTCAGTCCAGGAAAGTTGAGCACTTTAAATAGCTTTGCTTGGTGTCTAATGGTCAGCAGAAATCAGGAAAGCAGCTGACATCTTAAAGCAGGAAGGCAGCAAGCAGAAAATCACTGGACGCAAAAACCTGCTTGTTCTGAATGTATCTGTTTCTAATGCTATTTCCATCAATCTGTTTTATTCATCACAACCTCACACATTTAAAGTGAACCTCCCATGTATTATGAGGTATGACAACCACAAAGACTTTAGCCAATTCCCATCTTCTTAAAAGGCTTATTCTACTCTATCCCTCAGCTCTTTTTCCACTGATTAAAACAGGCACAGCATTTTCTGGATGCAAAGGGCTATGCTTTTTGTCTCAGAATATGCTTGTCTTGCTGCTGATAAAAACACATTATACTGATTAGCCTTCCTTTTCATGGTCAGACAATATGTTTTTTGAGGATGGATAATTGCTGCAAAGGGTTAGAAAAAAGAGCAAAACCATAAAGAAGGTTTTATGGTTTTGCTCTTTTATATATATATATATATATATATATATATATATATATATATATATATATATATATATATATATATATATATATATATATATATATATATATATATATATATATTTTTTTTTTTTTTTTATATATATATATATTTATATATATGTTGCATTTAGTCTCTGGGTAAAGGGAGATAATCTGCTTCTGTAGCTCAGATGAACTCCCAATTAAACCATTCCAAACTCTGGTTTCGCACACTTTCTGAGAAAGGTGTTGCTTCTGCGTTCTGTGTGAAACTTTAACACTTACTACTCTGCTGTCAATTATGCTGAAATTTCCATCTGCCTCCACACTTAGATCAGAGTGCAAGGAAGCACAATGAAGTTGTTTACCAATTTTTTTTTATAAAGGAAATAAATCATTGATTATGCTAATTCAATGAAATATTAGATTGAATAACAAACAGTACTGATTCGGCTCTTATTTGAGATTTTACAACAGTTTTTCAAGGGCAAAATAGAAATTCATTCTAGCTCCTTAACATTAGCCCATTATAAGATGATTTAAAGTTAATGTGCAGAATATAAATGTTTTAGCTGTGAAAAGATCCATAGTCATATTTTTTGCACAAATCTTAATTTGTCCAATTAGTCAAAACACTGACATGAACTGTATTAATTCTCAACAGCTGTGCTGTTCTTATTGTTGCTCCTAGATATATAGGTCACCTGTGAAATATCTAAGCAAAAAATGGTAAAAAAAAAAAAAAAAAAAAAAAAGAATGGACCAAATAGACTCTTTATATAGAACAGCAGCCTCTCAGTGATGGAGATCACATTATAGGAGCAAAGCAAAGGGACCTCATCTTCAAGAGAACTTGGAGACTATGAGATTAAAAAATACATTGAATCTTGAAATATCAGATTTAAAATGATGACAAGGTAAATAGTTTATTCCCTCTTTAAATAGGATGAATTACTTGTATGGTTCAACTAAACAAGATTTTAAAGAGATGTGGACAACAAAATAGATGACTAGTCTGCTTGCATTATTCTGCACACCCTCAAACTAATACAGTGTTAAGAATATTTATGCAGTCCAAGAACTCTGCAGTACCCCATATCGTGTAATGCAAATATTTGCTCTAAATAGAAAGAAAATTTCTCCTAATCTATTGCTATTTGAGTGCATTTCTGATTTGCGGCTTTTGTTTGAAGAACTTCAATAACTTGACTTTGGTCTTTGATGTGCTTGTAGTTTTACATTTTTAGGTTTTCTCACTGTGATACTGAAAATTTAAATCCCTCTTTATACTCATCTTTCTAGCAACACCTACTGTAAAGATTTTAGCTCAGGGCTGACTGCTTATAATTAAACCCTGTTAAAGCTTGTTAAAACCCCAAATTCTATCTATGGAAGTAAGGTAAGCCCAGACCATTATGCTTCCAGTCCCATGTTTTTCTGTGATTGTAGCAGTTTTAAGCTATTGTGGGGTGTTATTTCTGTACACAGCAATTCTTTTGGAATTATTGCTCAAAGTCTAAACACATCCTGTAGGGTTTGGGGAAGTTTTAGCAAGGTACAGATGTTCTCCTTTAAAAAAGAAGTAGTTTTACAAACCTGATCATCAACATTCACACATAAAGAGTTTGTTTTCACTTATAGAATACAACCCAGTATTAACACAAACATTCCTACAGCTTTTTCTGTCTTGTTAACAGCCTCTAGCACCTTTCCTACATGTTCCATCCTGCCTGTTAATCAATTTTGAGAGTAAAGCTTTTCGAATACCTATTTTTAAATAATTTCTGTAATTATTAAAGATTATGTTTAATGACCCCAGATATATATGTATATTGCTTTGGATGTTTTTATAGAATCCATTATGTCTCGGACATTCATATGATCATATATAACCTCCAGAAAATTTCTGGCCTTAGATAAAGAATGAAAAAATAAAACTAAGAAATCCATGGCTGATGAGATCAACTATGACAATTCAGTTCAGTTGAATTTCACACAAAATAATCTCACATTAAAAGGGATTTATAGCTTTAGAAGATCCCTTGTAATCCCTGATATCTTTAAAATTACAACAGATAAACGGTCTCAAAATGACTAATGGCATAATAAAAGGAAACTCTTAAGCAGTGTGTTTAACAAGTTCGACGTATTGCCTTTGCAGTTTCTTAGCCAATCAAAATACTGCAGGCCAGGCAAAAATTTGCTTTAAAGCATTTTGCGGCCGCTGAATGTTTAATTCAAACTATACATGTTTAATGTCTGTGCTTGTGAATATTTCATACCCAGATCTGCAGTTTGATCCTCTTGTCATTCTTGTACACGGTCTTAACTTTGAAGTCAATGCCCACCGTGCTGACAAAGGCGGACGTGAAGGCGTCATCGGCATAGCGGAAAAGGAAGGATGTTTTTCCCACGCTGCTGTTGCCAATGATGAGTAGTTTGAACATATAGTCGAAATTTTGGTCTCCTCCCTCCCCTTTCCCCTTGACATCCTGAGTGGCAGCCATCTGCCAAAGCAAAAATAAATAGGAAGGAAAACTTAATATAAGGTAGAACAATTTTTATGGGCAAAGCTGATACTTCTGAAATAAGTTTATTCTTATTTCATAAGTTCATAAAGTGAACAATAACCATTTGGTGTAGAACTGCTGTAAATGAAAGAGGAAAGCTATAAAGGCTAGATATTGGGTGCTGAGTACATTAAGCCCGTTTTACAGGATACAGATCAGAGATGACAGAAGGCTGCGTCAGGCAAACCAGCATGACCATCACAGCAAGCTGTTGGTTTAATGAGTATTAGATAACAAGCTATTTCCACCATAGGATCATTTCTAAAATTAAGCTAAACTGTTGTTTTTAATGTTATTAATGAGAAGGCAATATAAATCTCAATGAAATCCACAAAATGAACTTAATGCAATTAATATTAGTTATCATAATTATTTGAACTTAATCAAAACAAATGTTTGTTTACACTGTGTTAAACAATAGATACATTTTAGCATAATGTACTTTATTTGGGCCAAAAAGCTGCCTTCCAGCAAAAGTTTAATATTTATCTGTCTATTTTGTAGATAAATGTATAAATTTGTAAAAGATAAGGTCAGTAAAAATATTTGTGGGTAAAATGTTTCTCCTTTGGAACAGCAGTTTGTGTATAATACAGAGACAGGGCTAATGTTTAAGTCAAACTAAGTCTTAACTATGGGGCAGCTGGATGAAGAACAGTCAGTCCTAGCTTCAAGTTGTCTAGGTTGATAAAACCATCTTTATAGAATAGATTTAAGCACTTTTTATTCAGCTTAATCTAATGAAGTGATCCTTCTCATTTAAAGTATATCCTGCCAGCTATTTCTTTTTTTTTTTCATTTTCTTTCCTTTTGTCACGGAAGACAAATAAGAAGAGCAAAATTATGTTAGCAATGAGTCAGGATTTACCTACTTAGGAGGGTAATCAGATTTTAGAAACTGGTAAGCATATGACTAACGGAGCCTTGTTGGTGTTAACCTAACATCATTTTTTAGTGAGCAGTCTATGGCAGCATAAACAAAATAACAAAAGTTGTATAGCTGAGAAAATAGCGACAAACTTCGCAAAGGTCTCTTTAGACATATATCTTCTAATATAGATTTAATTCCATGGATATTATATTGATAACAGCTTTACAACATGATAAAACACAAACAAAATTGTGTTTTTCAGTTTGATCACTTTACAGACTTATTTGTTGAAGGTAAAACTGTTCACTAAAATAGATCAGTAAACATGCCTATAGTTTTGTCTATAAGAGAGTAAACAGAAATCAGTTTGCTTGTGTACTTCATAGGATCAGTAATCATATCTGCTCTCATATCTGAGTCGCTCATAAATGTACAAAGAGTACTGGAAGATCAAACGCTTATAAAAGCTTCTCTGTTTCATGCTGTCAGCAGTCAGCATGAAATAGAGAAGTCAGGGGAAACCAGTAACACTGAGTAGATGGCAGGAAAACGGTCGTCGCTCTCTCCAAGGTGATTGCTTGCTTCTGTCCCTGAACATGTGCAATCATCTCTCCCTGCAGCCTTGCACTGAAGAAAAGATGCAGGACCTCCATCATGCAACGTCCTGCTTTAGTTAGCTTCCGTGTGTGTGTCTGTATTTGCAAGGACACCGGTTTCACGCCGTAATGAGCCGGTTCTGCAAAAAAAAAAAATAAAAAATGCAACCCAACGCCACTGAGCTAAAACGCTACATGTCAGTTAACTGTATATGGAAGACCGGTTCTGAGCAGCTGATAACGATTATATCTTTACACAAAAAATCTCCCACATGTGTGAAACTAAAAGGACATTATACGAACAAACCTGTTTCGAAGGCCTCGTTTCGACCTGTATTTGCCCCTGATAAGCAGGAGAGACGTTAATTAATCTGAACCTATACCGCAGACGCTGATCTTATGTTGCTTTTTTCTTCCCCTCTCTATCTCCGAACCAGTTTCAGCACCTTGGAGCTGTCCCCTCCGCTTCCGATCTGCGGGCTTCGGCTGCTGCTGATGGTGGTGATGATGAAGATGATGATGAATCTGGCTCGCCTAGGCAAAAGGAAGCGCGCGTCATGGGTATCATCTACGTCACGGGGACAAAGAAGAAGCAGGGCTTTGTAGTTTTATTTCCACAGTTTGAAATGCGCTGTGTGGAGCGCCTACAGCTTCTCTGGATTTATTATTTAATCTAGAACACATCCTTTCATCTTATCGAAAGCACACTCCGTTTGATGGTGCTTTTCCACATTTACATTTTGTAATTTCTCAAATCTATCTGTCTTACCTTCCCATAGAGCTCCATTGGATCCTCAGCAATATCCCGCCTATTGGTCTTTTAATTCTCTACAAAATAGATAATCTCCTAGCTGGCCAGGATTTTTTTCTTTTTCTTCCAGGAAGCAAATATAATAGGCTCTCCTTCTTTGCGTCACTCACTGTGTTTTCCAGACCTGCCAACGCCCCTGAAGCCCATGCAGCCCGGCTTCAGAGGAGCCGAGTAGGCCTAAACAAGAGGGGCCAGAGTGCTGATGAATATTAATATTATGGGCTCCACAATAGATAAACAAAAGCAGATGCTTTGCATTAAAATTGTACTCGCACATGGCAATAAATGGTGGTCATGCTTAGCTGTCATTTAATAGATAAAAAACCTGAAGTGTCCTAGACAGAAGGACTACAAATTACTGCATAAACTTTGATACTTTCAAGAATTACAATACAACAGACATTATGTAACTGCAGAATGAAGTTTGAATATATATAGTTTATCATTTATTACAGTATGATTCACTTGGTCCTATCAGACTTCTGATAGGGCCTGTTATAGCTGTCAGAGGGCGGGATCCTTGGCGCTGAGTGGACTTTGGATGATCCGTGTGCGTAAAGTGCAGACTGCGCAGCAACTCAGTAAGGGGCGGGGCAGGTAGGCAGCTCACATGCGTGTTTCTCCACACTTTCATGTATTTTGTGCTAGATTTTTGCAAATATCTGCTTGCATATGACACCACTTCTGTGTAGAATCTCTTTTTATAT
Organism: Cyprinodon tularosa; assembly: GCF_016077235.1. Lineage (NCBI taxonomy): Eukaryota > Metazoa > Chordata > Actinopteri > Cyprinodontiformes > Cyprinodontidae > Cyprinodon > Cyprinodon tularosa. The sequence continues at coordinate 977,762 of NW_024038541.1, read as the reverse complement.
GATATTTTTAGTATTTTATTCAGCACTGACTACGATTTGAGACCCTGAACCTAATTGTTTACAAAATTCCTATGGAGGAAGGTGAAAGAATCATTTTAGCTATTTTCTCTGTTAAGCCTTAACACATTTTCAAGGACAGGAGTTGATGTTTAGTGTTGTTTCTAACCCAAAGCGTTTTAAACCAAACCTTTCTAGAAGGTTTCCAGGGGCACAATAGGTCGCCATAGCTCCATCTGCTGTTTGCTGCTCTGTATGTTGTCATAGGATAGAAATTCTCCCCACACTGCTGACATTTAACTGTAGTAAAGATGGTCAATAAATATGTACAATTATAAAGTACAGTACATACAAAATGACTTGGGTTGCTTAAACGTGTTCATACAGTGACACTACAACAATATATTTTAATGTAGCAGTTAACAAAGTGGTGAATATTGTTTTTTTTATTAAATTAGGAATAGAAAAACATTTGTAATCTTTTTATGAAAAAAGCGAACATTTGGATACATTAAATTCAACCAACATGAGTAGTGATTCAAGGAGTAGGTACTCTTTGTGTTTAATTTAAACTCAGTTTACTCTAAATGCTTCAGAGGTTCATTAGAAAAACATTACAGATCTACTATCATAAAGAAGATTAAGGGACAAATTATCATTGATCAGGACTTGTGTAGAGGTTTACAGCATTGTATGGTTATAAAGCACTAAACCAAGCTTTGAACATCTCAACATTCATGTTTAATTAAGTCCAAACATGTAGAGTGTGGTAAAACTGCCAAACTTCCAAAGACATACTTGTCCCCTTTGAAAAGACAGTTATCTTTGAAATTCTTCAGAAAGTTTCAAAATGATCTAGGTCAATATTCAATTAAAGCCAATTTGAGACTTGGTCTGCCCATTTTCTAGCTGTTCTGTGCCAGATTTGTACTTCAGATCATTGTTCTTAGAATAATTATGCCTACTATTGCAAAAGCAGAAACAAAAGGTAAAGACTTTTAATCTGTAATATACTTTTTATTCTGTCTTTTTAAACTCCCTGTGAAATTCAAAATGTGTATTCATAAAAGCCTGGTAACATATACAATATATTATTCACCCCAAAACACTAATATATCTGTGTATATTATCACAAGTAAAAAATTGAAGATTAAGTAATAAAAAAATTGAAATAAAATATTTTGAGTAGAATTTTGCAACTGCTAAAATGGACGTTGATGTCATTGATAGGATGGAGGAAAGAAGCATGCTTTGCTAGGACAAAACAAGATTTGGAGGGTTTCTAAATGTTATTTATTTTCTATTTCTGTATGTCCAAAATATTGAACCTTTGAATGGGGTTTGAGTGGGAAATGACTATCCTTTACCCTTTTATTCAAATCAGACTCCAATGTGTCCAACATTTAACCATTTTTAGTGTACTGGGCAATCTCTACCCCCCAAAAAAAGTATCTTGTCTGTGTGTGCAAGGTTGGGGAGATTGTATTTGTATTTTTTTTTTTTTTTTAGGAACGGACCAGATTGATGAATCATGATGCAGGGAAGCAAACCCTACTAACATCTGCCAGAGAAACCAAGAATGTTGTCCTAATTTATTTAATCAAAACAAATAGATGAGAAGATATATAAACTCTGTATGTTACACAAGCAGCTATTAGTTACTAACATGGATGTGGGAATGGTGTCAAAAAAAAACGAACAGCCTTGAGTTGTTTTTGTTTTTTTGTCACAGCTTGATTTTGGAGCTGTTCGAGAACTGACCTATCCCTGCAAAGTCCTGCAAGTGGTGTGAACCACAGCTTCTCATAACCTTCATCCATTACATCGCCAGAATTGGTAAAAGCACTGAGAACTTTAAAGATGTTTGCTTTGGTTAGAATAAATGAATAGAATAGAATAGAATAGAATAGAATAGAATAGAATAGAATAGAATAGCCCCATGCTTTGCGTCAGTGGTGGAAATTTAGGTGCATTAGACAAAGCAAGAAGGTAGACACAGGAAAAAATCATATGAAAAGGAAAGAAACTCCATATGTGACAATGTACAGCAAAATAAATATAGAATAAATAACAAAAAATCCCAAAACAGTTTAATGGAATTTTCTCCTACATATTTCTAGAGTAAAAATTAGAAAAGACAGTACAGTTTGACAATTCAGTCAAAGGACAGAGCAAGAAGAAGCTCATTATGCATGTTTGGTTTTAAAAACTCTATTTATTAAGTGTTTAAAAAAGACCTTTTTGCTTTTAATACAGGTGTTCTCGCAGTTATTGAAATGGAAGATTCAATTGAACTGATCCTTCAGGACTTCACTGGGGGTTTTCCCACCAACAGATCACACCCCATTGTATCTGCCTGTACTGGCGCTTTGCTCACAGGCCTGTATGGATTATGGAGCGTCTTCACCATGCCTGGCTTTCGCAAAATCCCATGGAGCCTTAAGGTACAACATATCGTTTTCAATTCTTGATTTTCCCTTTAAACCAGGGGTCTACAACCTTTTCCGATGGTAAAAAGTCTGTGCATGGACACCCCTTATATGTCAGTTGGGTATGGGAGTAAGCTGCTTACAATATAAATGGGTGGTGAGGATAGATACCAAGCCACATTATAGTGTCCAAGCCAATTGGGGGCTAATGGGTGGGTGTTGCATGTTGAAGACCTCTGCTTTAAATGATTAAACCATGTAAGCTTGAAATGATAAGAACAAAAATTAAGCCAAGATACATACTGACTTGTTGATTAATAATAATTTGCTTACTTTGGAGCGCAGTTCTCCATGCTAGCATCATATGTGGGAAAAGAAGAAGCTGGTAAGTCTTTAACTACAATTATTATCTCTGATAGGGTAACTGCACCAACACTTAGGAAGCATTCATCTGAAAAACTTAATAAAAAAGGAAAAAAGGATGCAAATCGGAGTTTAAAATAATATGTGGGAGGACAAATTAAAGATCAACTCAAAAAATAATCAGTTTGAGGCTGCAGAAGAGACTGGTGCTTGGTCAGCTCCCAGTATAACAGTGACTCCATCTACAGCCAGAGCAACAACATAATCATATTGGGGACTGTTTGCCTAGTGGTTAGAGCAGGGTGCTTGTTCTCTGAGAAGGTTCAATCCCCACAGCCTGCAGTCTGGGTCCCTGATCAAGACCCTTAACCCCACACTGCTCCCTGGGCATCACATAATGGCAGCCCACTGCTGCCCAAGGGGATGGGTTAAATGCAAAGATAAATTTCCCCATTATGGGACAATAAAGGGATTTACAATACATAATGTCTCACTACTCATTTGTTTTTATTTTCTTTGAGATGTTTTCTTGGTTCCCATCTTCCCAGCTACACTTTATTTCTAAAAGATGCATCTACCATTACACACAGATGAACTTGAGTGATCTTTTATAGCTATAACACTTTAAGCTCTTCTTGAAAGTTAGCTTAGATTGTGTGTTTACCAAATTTTTGAAGGTTCCTCACACCTGTGAGGTCAGACACTAATCTTTATTTGATGATGAGAAGGTCTGGCTAATGCTTTAATCCTCCTACATTCTGGTCACGTAAACTTAATGTTGGGATTTTTTAGCACTCGGGTCAAGTTCCTTCACATTAAATTGATTAATCAATTTCCTTATTAAAATAGGATGGGGTCATCACCAAACTGTTTCCACACAGTTCTGAGTTGCATTTAGGGTTCTTTATAACTATTTTGCTGACAGCATAATGCAGTCTGCACCAAATTTTACACTAAACATACTGCAAAAGAAAAGGTTAGTGCCATATCCAGACTGGTCGATTTGACTGTCATTCAGAGAGGTATTATCTGTCATTTCAGAGAACATCTCCGCTTCTCTAGAGTCCAGTGGTGCAGTGCTCTAATCAACTACATCAAATTATTTGATTTCATTTAGATTAGATTAGATGAGCTTATTGATCTCACAGCGGAGAAATTCACTTGTCACATATTGGCATAGTAATTAAAGAAGGTGCAAACAAGTAGGAAAAAGGTGCATTAAGAATAAACAATATATATGCAGTATATCCAGGTATATACAGTATATCAAGATAAATAAGGGTTAAGGTGCAAGTCTACATGTATCGCATACAATGAAAAACAAAATAAAAATAAGAAATACAAAATAAAAAAAAATACAAGGTAGTAGCACAGAGGTTTGAGGTGACATATGTACAATCAGGATGGCTTATATACAGGTGGATTTACTTTTATGTTAAAGTGTAGTAGGTAAGGAACAACGGTGAGGTAGTGGTATGACTATTCTATTCACATATTTGGTGATTTAAAGCATAGCTGCAGCTACTCCACCATGTGAAGCCATACAACAAAGCCCCCAATGCAACGTTCTTGAGCTTATCTGCAGCCCACATAAAGTTTGGATGTCTGTAGCCATTAACTCTTCAGAAAATCAGTGACTTCCTCTCACTATGCTTCTCAGCCCACTGATTTTAAGTGGTCTACAACTTTGTGGCAGAGTTGCTTTTGTTTTTGACATGACAGTTTTTTTTTTGTTTTTTTTACTTGCATGGAAAAAAATCTGAGCCATGGCTGACAATAATACAAAGCCTACTGAAAGCTGAAGAAGAAATTATATAAAAGAAAAAAACAAAACAGAATTTTGTATGTTAATAGTTTGTTTTCACACTGGGATGATTTAAACAAACAGGGTGCAATTCTTTAGCTCTGTAGAAGTTATTTACTCCAAAGTGGTAGTCTCATATTCTTGCTTGTTCTTTCTTTTATTTGCCACTGTAAGAGCAAGGTGATATTTACAGTAATTACAGCTCAATAGTGTTGACTCACCGTATGCTGTGCCCACTGTGGCTCAGGTTCCTTATTTGCCCTCCAGTAAAGCTCAGACACAAAATGTTATGAAGCTGCTTGAGGGGAGAAGAGGTCGCCTAGCAGATTTGGGAGCTGGAGATGGAAGATTGGTGAGTGAAGAGAACCTTTCCTATAAAATAAGTCTTTTACCAAATGTGTATTTGTAAACATAGTGGGTGCTGTATTTGCTGCCCTACTTGATAAGGTGGGATTTTCATGCTGTGCTGTGTTTTTGCCAGGTATTTGCAGCCTCCTCTGCTGGTTTTCAGTGCACAGGGTTTGAGATCAATTCAATTTTAGTGGCGTATGCGAGGAGCAAGGCCCGCTTGAGAGGAATCCCCTTAACCCAGGCAACCTTTGTGAAAAACGACTTCTGGAAGGTAAGGTCTGAACAAGATATCTCCCTATGCTTTGAGAAGCGAACTACATTCGAAAGGAGGTGTTCTTGTCAGATTGACCAAATGGTCTGGTGTGAGTTAATTGTAGGCCATATGGAACTGAGTAAAGGACAGTATTTGAACAGGACATGTAAGAGCCTGGTGTGGAGGTTGGTTTTCAAGAGAAAAGTGGAAAACCATGTAGCTTTTTCCTCCCGCTTCACAATTTGTGTGGGTCTGTCAAATGAAACTCTAATAAAATACATTAACTTTGTGATTGTAATCTGATCAAATACTGTGAGTTTTTACAAACTATGTTATCACCGTCCTTAGTGTTTTATTCTTCTGTCTTAGACGGATCTGTCTTCATACAACAATGTGACAGCTTTCCTTGCTCCAGGAGTGGTAAGCAGTATTCCTATTAACAACCATCTCCTTTCATATTGCCTTCTGACTTTTGTGCATCTCTTATTATTCTTGTGGACAGATGGAGCTGCTGGGAGAGAAGCTGCTGAAAGAGCTTCCTCAGGATGCGCTGGTCATTTCTTGCCGTTTTCCTTTCCCCAACTGGCCTCAGAAATCAGCTGTTGGCTTTGGACTAGAACAGACCTTTGCTTATGATATCAGTACTGTGCGCTCCCACTTGAAAATCTCACAGAAGACTGTCATGAAATAAGTCTCAGTCTCTTTTCAGCCCTGAACTAAATCATCTTTGCCCAACTGTTTTCTGAAAGAGGAATGAAGAACCCTGAATAATGATGCTTTAAAGAGTGTGAGATGTGACCTAACATAAGGATGTCTGTAATGATGAGAGCACATACAGCTATTCGGTATTTGCACTTTCATAATATATATCTGTTAAGTATTTATAAGAACTATTAATTATGATATTAACACTACAAAAATATTGATTTAAAAATGCAAAATTTGATAATAATGTTTAATTTATAATTGCCTTCTAAGTCACAAATACAACTGTACATTAAATTGAATGAAAACAAATTAAGTGCAATAAAATACAGAGTATAATTACTTGAACGGGTGAGTTTTAAGTCTTGAGTTAAACAGAGTTAATAATATAGATGTCTGGTTGGTGAGGGTTCCTGATCTGAGGAGCAGCATCGCTGAATGATGTGCTGACCATGGTGCTGAAAGAACTGAAAAATACGTTGGAGCGGATGGAGGAGGACAACCTCATCAAATGGGAGGGAGATTAAGTGAGGTTATCAGATGGATAATGAGGGGCAACAGGGCTGCTGCTGAAGAACGGGTAGGGGGGGGTGGGGGGGGTAGGTTTTAAGGAGGGCTACTTAATGTTGATTAAAAAATAAGCGTAATGAAGAGATGTATAAGGTGTGCCACTGTATGTACAGCATGTAGCTCATTGGTGCATGTATGCAAAAGGACACACTAAGTCCAGCTGATGTATTCTACACCTATAAGCTACAGTAAATGATGGACATAATTGTTTTTTGACAATTTTCTTCAGAAAAAGCGCCTCTGACCAGTCAGTACATGGACTCCACAAGATCCCCAAAGGTCTCTTAAGAAGTTTTTAGAAGATCAGAGTGGAAGTGAGCCCTTTGTGATTCAAACTCAGCCAATTTTTTATGGGATTTGGTTTGTACACACAGTAAACTGGAGTGTGTTGTCTTCTAACACATTTCTGTCAGAACCAGAATCAGATTATGTGGCCATTGTCTGATCTTATGTTGGATCACTAGTGTTCCTTCATTTGATCAGTTTTGTTAGATGGTGATTACTATAAGCACCTCTGGACAGCTTGTGAATGTTGCTGAAACTCTTGTGCATCCCTTCCTCCTTCTAACACATTGACTTTGAGAACAAAAGGGTTACTTGTTGCTAAATGTATTCCAACCAGACAAGAGACTTTTACTTCTCGTTTCCAATTTAAAACAATGACCGCTTTCAAACACCTCCACCTGAGGGCGCTACAGCTCCAAACAGCTCAGCAGCCTGGGATGCTGCACAGAATGCAGAGTGCTTCTGTTCTGCACAGGTCCCCTTTGTCTTGTTGCATTAAACAAACTTTTTATAAGAACCCATGAAAATTTTCAATTTACGCTTTTTTGTTTGTTGTTTATTGGTTTGATGAACATGTTTGTTAATAACTAATGTAGATTATGATGTTTAAAATGAAAATAAACAGGTGACAGCAACTCATTTTTATTAATTCTCATCTAATTTCTGTGTCACCATCAAAGCATTATCTCTATATGTTCAGTGATCGATAGCAGCCAGACCACTGCTCCCGTTTTCTAGTGACGTTAGAGAGGTAGGGAGGCACGGTGGGAGGGAGGAAGGAGGAGACAGGGAGGGACCGGGGCTATAAAAGCTTCCAGAGCGCCTCTCTGGGGCGCATTCTGTATGCGGAGAGAAAACAAACCATCTGATGGAAGTACATAAAAACACCGTCCTCCAGCAGACTAACAGCAGCAGCATGTGTGAATCAACGCAGAGGTCCTGCGAGCCTCGGCGCAAAAGAACAGATGAGCGCAGCGCGCCATCGGAGATGGCTCGGATCATCACCGACCCGGCCACTGGGAAGTGCTACTGCCGAGGGAAAGTTTTGGGAAAGGTAGCGCACAGCTCCCAATATCTCCTTCCACTCTTCGGAATTTACTTCTCGTCCCGAAGGCACGGTGTTTGTAACACTGTTGTTCCCCCTCTTTCATCCAGGGAGGATTTGCTAAATGTTATGAGATGACGGACCTCTCCACCGGTAAAGTTTACGCAGCAAAGATCATCCCGCACGCGCGCGTCTCCAAGCCTCACCAGCGGGAGAAGGTAAGCCCGCTGCGGCGGTGTCTGCGTGCATCAATGGGCCAATTATCACTGACATTCTGGATACAGACCTAATCCTTGTGTCGTTCCTCTGCTTGCAGATCGACCGAGAAATTGAATTGCACAAATTGCTGCACCATAAAAACATCGTGCATTTTTATCACCATTTTGAGGACAAAGAGAACATTTACATCTTGCTGGAATACTGCAGTAGAAAAGTGAGTGTTATCATTATAAGAAATCACTGGCACTTATTTAATGATCTCCCTCTAACATCTAAGATGCAAAACATAAGTGCATGATTTTTTAGAGTAAAGGTGTAATGATGGATATATTTTCTGTTCTGTGTCTTTATAGTCTTTAGCTCACATTCTGAAGGCTCGAAAAGTTCTTACTGAGCCTGAAGTCCGGTATTACCTGAGACAGATTGTTTCTGGACTAAAGTACCTGCATGAACAAGAAATCCTTCACAGGGACCTTAAATTGGGTAAGAAATACTTCTGCATGATTGATTTGCATATGTTTGCTGTTCTGTGGATATGTATGTGATTTCTTGAAACCAACCTACTTTAACATAGTCCTATGCTTTGGGTATCAGGTTGTCTATCAAGTGCTTATGTTGCCTTTCTGACCCTAAAGGGAACTTTTTTGTGAGCGAGTCAATGGAACTGAAGGTCGGAGACTTTGGTCTGGCTGCCAAGTTGGAGCCGGCTGGAAACAGGAGGAAGACGATCTGCGGGACTCCAAATTACCTGTCCCCTGAGGTCCTCAACAAGCAAGGTCATGGCTGTGAATCGGATATCTGGGCTCTGGGCTGTGTAATGTGAGTTAATTTCATACATGAGTCCTAATTCACTAGTAAACTACTTTTGAAAATAAAGAATATATTTTAAACATACATTGCTTGTATAATGTTACAGGTATACTATGCTCCTGGGTCGACCTCCATTTGAAACCACCAACCTGAAGGAGACTTACCGGTGTATCAGAGAGGCACGTTACTCACTCCCTTCCTCACTATCAGCACAGGCAAAGCAGCTCATTGCCAATCTACTGGCCAAGATTCCCGAGGACAGACCCAATCTTGACCTCATTCTGAGGCATGAATTCTTCACCCAGGTTAGACCTCCACTCTGGTGTTTTGAATTGCTTTGGCTTTCATTCAGAAAATGTCAGTGTGTGGGGGTTTGAAGTACCTCTCCCCCACTCTAACCACCCGGCCACGCACTGACCCATTTTACTCAATTATCTGCAGGGCTTTAGTCCAGAGCGTCTATCACCTAGCTGCTGCCATTCGCCACCAGATTTCCACGTCTCTAGTCCTGCAAAGAGCTTCTTTAAGAAAGCTGCTGCAGCGCTATTTGGAGGGAAGAGGGATAAGGTCAAATACTACGAAACCTTGAGTAAGTATTATAAATAACTACTTCAACCCGACAACCTTCCAGGAATCTGTTTTTGCAGATTCAAGGATTAACATCTGGTGTTTACTTGCAGACAAGTTAACTAAGGAGGAAGAGGAGATCTACAAACTGCAGCACGACTTAGAGAGGACCGTCATCAGTCAACAACATGGCAAAAAGATGTCTGAGGTAAGAAAGCAAAAATACACAGCATTTAGGGAGTGGGTAGACTACTTCTGCAGGTGTATTAGTCACATACCAATAAAAACTTGTGTGTATTTAAGATAACCTGCTGTGGAGAATCCAATGAATCACCCTCTGTGGCTGCAGCAAAACTTTCTAACAAGCACAGTTGCTGAACTAGCTGAAAGCACTTTATTCTCAACCTTTAAAGCCATCCACTTTGAAATCTGTGGGTGACCACTGAGTCATAGTAGGAATAGATGATCTAAACTCACACATTCTGAGCCCTGTCGTCACTCGTTCCCACCTCAGAATGGAAGTCTACTTCCGCCATCTGCCGGGAGCCCCGTCGCCTTGGCAACAGAGAATCAGTCACCGAATACGCAAGACACCATTAGACTGATCGTCAGGGGGAGTCTGGGCAGCTGTAGCAGCAGCAGTGAATGTAAGTTACACCATGAGTGTGAAGATTATGTGTGATGGAGATCTAAAGTGACAGCTTGAGTGGAAATGTGTGTTTTACCCCTAATGCATCTAAGTGGCTCCTGATCTTTTATTTTTAAGGTCTGGAAGACAACACAACAGGGAGCGTGGCTGAGACAGTTGCCAGTGTGTTAAGAGGATGTCTCGAGAACATGCCTAAAGGTGAGTTATTAACTGAATAATTCAATTCTTAGGACTTCTAGCTTATCTTAAAATACATAAATACCTCTTACCCTTATGTGTGTAGTCTGATTCTGACTTGTGTTTAATCATTGCAGCAAATGACACCCCGCAGACGTTAAACAGCTGCAGTCTTCAATGGGTCACTAAATGGGTCGACTACTCCAACAAGTATGGGTTCGGCTACCAGTTGTCCGATCACACTGTAGGAGTTCTCTTCAACAACGGGACCCACATGAGCCTCCTGCCAGATAGAAAGTAAGCAATAGGTTGTACTATCATAACATGTAAGCTTTGATGTTAAATGTGGTGGCTCAGGTTTAGGAATAGTGTTATGGTTGGTCATCTCTTTTATTTGAGATGTCTAGTTTATGTCTGACAGCATACATTTATCCCCCGCAAAATGAGTTACTTTGTGGATTAGGTTATTTTTGACTAATTAAATCCCTATTTTTCAAAACAAACTTGCTATTTTTATCCAGTGTCAGTTTTATAACCAACTTATCTGTTTTTCCTTTTAGGACCATCCATTACTATGCTGAGTTAGGCCAGCGTTCTGTTTTTCCCACTTGCGAGGTCCCTGAGCACTTTGTGGGACAAGTTACTGTGCTCAAGTATTTTTCCCACTACATGGAGGAAAACCTCATGGATGTAAGTGAAATTTCCAGTTTGTCAGGCTAAAGTGTATCTCACTTGCTGATCTTTTTTTTATTGATCTCCACACCCTGCAACATCAAAAACTTTCAAGTTGAAGCCTGTCTAATCCTAAGATGTTTGTCTTTTATGTTTCCTAGGGTGGGGACCTCGGTACTACAACAGATGCAGACATGCCCAGACTCTACCTGCTGCAGTGGTTGAAGTCTGACCGTGCCCTCATGATGCTCTTTAACGATGGCACCTTCCAGGTAAACGCACCCACTGTTGCAGAAAACACAGCCGTTGCTACGCATGCTCAGAGAGGCTGTTTGGGTGCGAGCCATGACATTTTTCCCAAACAAAGGTACAGATCAAATAATTAAATTCAATACTTTAATATCTGTTTTTCTATCCAAAGGTCAACTTTTACCATGATCATACCAAGATCATCTTGTGCTGCCAGAGGGATGAGTACATGCTGACATACATCAACGAAGAACGAGTGTCTAAAACCTTCAAACTCAGTTCACTGCTCACATCTGGCTGCCCCAACGACCTGCGCCAACGTCTGGTGTACTCCCTCAATATGCTCCTGCAGAGATGCAGCTAAACCTACAAAAATCTACTCTGGACCAAAAAAAAACAAAAAAATCCACACCCACTGTGTTACTGCAGTGCTGCAGAGGAACAGGGAACCTGGAAGAGAACAGGCGGACTTGCAAGGCTGGGCTTGAGCAAAGTCAATTAACATTCCTTCACCGTTGCACCGTCATGACTCAGCCTCGGTGCAGGCGAAAGAATAATGCAGAGGGAGAGACTATGAGAGCGTGGGAATACGAAATGTAGCACAATGAATGCTGATGGGAACTAAAGGGCTGATTTGTATTGTTGGAGAAGAGAGGAACGTGGATGTTGGTACGAATGTGAACCCCATATGTTTTTGGGGGAGAACTAAGACAAAAAGAGCTGTCAGGCATGTAATAAAACTAACGCTGGGCTGGCACCAGCTTAGATGTGTATAGAATGATCTGTTTGATACCAGAGGCATAACATGATGCTTTGAACTTTAACAGAGCTCTCTGTGAGATACTGTAAATTATGTACAGTGTATGTCTAAGCCACCCCAGCCATGAAGAGAAAAGACTTTTATAGCTGTTATCTGTTGCAGATTTTAAAAGAGTGCATGTTCGTCTGAGTGTGTGTGGGGAGGTGTAACATTATACTAACTTTTAAAAACTGTGATTTGTTCATTGCTGTCTTTACTGACAGATGGGCTCAGCACTCTGAGCTGGAGAGGATGTAGAGTGACTTAACACAAGGTTTTTTTTAAGCAACATTTAGGAGCCATTTTCATCTTGGTAACAATGTCTTAAATAACTTATTGTGTAATAAAAGTGCAGTATTTATTTATTTAATAAATAAGAGTGTTTTCTAAAAAAAAAAACAAAAAACTGAGCTTTCCTTCATTTACCGGCTTCTTAACTATGCTTACATACAGTACAAGACATTTGGCAGATATTGGGGTCAGATGGTTTTCCTAAAAATATGTTTTATTATTAAGAAAATACTGGTGACCTGTCCAGGGTGTACCCCGCCTCTCGCCCATTGACAGCTGGAGATAGGCACCAGCACCAATCGCGACCCCACTTGGGATAATCGTGACTGAAAATGGATGGATGGATGGATTGCTTAGGAAAATAATCAGATTTTCTTAAGTCAGGTTCTGTTTTATACTATGGGTAGTTAACATCTAAACAGGGATTTATAACTCTTGACATCTCTGTTTGGAAAAAAAATCAAGATCAGAATGAAACTTTTCTTTTTTTTTTCTACAGTGTCCTGTCTGGCAATGTGGCAATAAGAATAATTGTCTTGATGCCAAAAGGAGCCCAACAGATTTTACTTTCACAAGTGTAGCGGTATGGCAATTGCCATACCAATCCACTTGTTTCATGCATATAAATTGCTTTATTATAATTATGCAGGGAGTTTTACAGTTCATATGGACACTGCAATGTAAGTAGAGCAGAAAAACAGAAGAAAAAGGAAAAAGAAAAAAAAAAGGACAAAAGATGAAAGAGGAGATAGGAAGGAGACAATGACAAAACATTTTCAGACTGCTTCATCACCTGTAACGAGATGAAAAAAAGAACAGCACAACCAAAAGACATGGTACGAGATATACAATAAAGCAACACCTTGAAACTATCGCTAAAGTAATATTAAGTCTGACATGTACTCTGTGTTACCTGAAGATATGAATGTGGGGTTTCTGTTTGGAAGTGAATCTCTAAGTACCTGAAGCCTGAATGAAACTCTATAGTAGTCCCAGAAGGGAAAATACCTAAATGGACTTTTAGTACAAATGGTATTCAATGAATCCTTAAACCATAGTTATGTTAAATGGGGTTGGAGGGAATGCGGCCCTAATGTTCTTCCTGTGTAGAACAATTACCGACAACAAAACCTAAGAGGAAAGACATTAGGGTAGTTCAAGCGAACATTTCATGTGTCTATATACAGTAGATTAATAGTTGCAGGCAACCTTCTACTCACATTTCTAAATAATTTTCAGTGTAAATAAAGGGAAAAACTTCTGAAGTTTCATAAACAACTATGAGGTTAGAGGTTTTTTAAATGCAGTAAAAATATGCACTGGCTTTGTCCCCTTTTGATTAGCCCTTAGCTTTCCCCCCAGCACGGATCTGAATTTAAACTGAGGCTCTGTCAACAGTAAATGTTTTCTTCTTCTTTTTTTTTTTTTTTTTTGACAAAATCCCAGATTTTTGCAAGTTTTATTTTTTATTTTTATGGAAATAATATTAAAAGCATATGGCGAAAACATTTAATCCAGATTTTATTAAAAATGACAATATACGCTCCTTTTGATCATGGCAAATATTTGCTACAGTGCAAGAAACTATGACAGAAGTTTTTCTCATGTTAAAATAAAAATATTCTACCTACATTTTAAAACTGGGCAAATGAAGCAGACTGTGGAAGGTATCTTCATCTGTCCCCTTTGATTCACTTCTGGTTTGAACTGTGTATGTGTATTAGGATAAAAAAGTATGTAATTTACAGTTTTCATTCACATCAGGTGAGTTTTCCTTTTTTTATATCATCAAAATGAAATGTAAAGCTCTATAAGTAGGGTTACCAAGTTTAATAAATAAAACAAGGACTAGGGGGGGTATAACATAGGCCTTATATTCTGTTAAACAACGGCTCTTCGAAAGCTACAATACAAGCAGCAAACTCAATTACATTCTCCATGACATTAATTTTTGTGTGTAACTTTGTTTTTTTTTTTTTTTTTTTTTACATGATTTTGACTTATAGTATGCAGAACACACAGAAAATGCGTATACTCTAGCAAATGTGCAGAAAACACCTTATCTTAACAATATTTGTTTGCTTATATTATCTATTTACTTTTAGTCTTTAAATCAGTACAATAACAATAATCACAATATTCAACACAACTTTATTGCAAGGGGATAGTTTGAGTATGAAGGACTGATGCTGTCTGTAGTGGTTCTCTCCTGAGCCACGAACAGCCCACCGTGTGCCACTGCTTACACTCCCTGACAGCCCAACATATTTTATAGTTTTCCTAATTCTCATTCTCACTGATGCTGCTCAGCCAGAATTGGCCTCTTTCCATTATGTCTGTATTTTTTACAAGGGATTCCTTCTGAGGTTATGGTGAAGGATCAGGTAAACTACAGGTGTTTTGAATCTGTCCATAGGCAACTATGATGGCAGCTAAAGCAGAGCTGAGCATATCCTGCTTAGATCCCACCATGACAATTTTGCTGGACTTACCAGCTTTTCATATTGTTATTTATTGTGAGATCCATTGTAAGTGTGTCTCTGTATGAGACAAACTGCATTGGACATTTATTAAATTAGGTACAACTCAGTCCCATATTGGTTCAATACGAGACGCAACATTTAACTGCCCAATAAGAGACGAATATGTATGGAACATGGTTGGTAACTCTATCTACGAGTGTACCCAAGAGAAGATAATTATTTGATGATTAAACCGATTACAAGTTTTAGCTTCAGGGTTGAGAAGACAAAGCATTTCTGCAGTGTTGAGATTAAGCAATGCTTTTATTGGGTTTGTTGCCTGGTCATTTGAGAAGTAGCTGTGTAATTACTGTAGCAGTGGTTTACATGGCACATGGCCTTTGAGAGTTAAAGCCATAATGCTGCAGAGTTCTTAAACATGCCAAAAAAAGGAATATGCATATTTTGTTCAGATAAGTTATTTATGAAGTGTTTGTAAAATGGTTAGAAATGTAATCCTGGAGAGTTGCTGATCTATGCCCCTTAAAAATAAGCTGAGGCTTAAGATCCAAATAAGGCTCTTTTATTCAAGTAAGATACTTACTGCTCAGATTATTTAACACAACCCCCGTAACGAACCTGAGCCACCCATTTAAACGTTTTATCTTAAAACTCTTCCAATCAATGCACTAGTCTGAGTGATTTATCTTTGATCAGGACAGGAAAAGGTAGCATGATGCATGGGATAGAAAACTTGGTAGCAGACAAGTTATTTGTTCTGCAGTTCAAGTCTGTACTTTTCTTTTGCAGCAGCAAATGAAAGATTGCAAAGATGGCAGTCTGTGCAATGTGGCTGACCTTGAGCCTCAAACACACACTCACTCAAACACACAGGAGGTCATTATTTCTCATACAGACAGGCACACTGATTAGCAGATACAGGTGCTGGTCATAAAATTAGAATATCATGAAAAAGTAGATTGATTTCAGTAATTCCATTTAAAAAGTGAAACTTGTATATTATATTCATACATTACATACAAACTCATATATTTCAGATGTTTATTTTGTTTAATTTTGATGATTACAAATGACAACAAATGAAAATCTCAAATTCATCATATCAGAAAATTAGAATATTACTGAAGACCAATAAAAACAAAGGATTTATAGAAATTTTGGCCAACTGAAAAGTATGAACATGAAAAGTATGAGCATGTACAGCACTCAGTATTTAGTTGGGCCTCCTTTGGCCTGTATTACTGCAGCAATGCGGCGTGGCATGGAGTCGATCAGTCTGTGGCACTGCTCAGGTGTTATGATAGCCCAGGTTGCTCTAATAGTGGCTTTTAGCTCTTCTGAATTGTTGGGTCTGGTGTATTGCATCTTCTTCTTCACAATACCCCATAGATTTTCTATGGGGTTAAGGTCAGGAGAGTTTGCTGGCCAATTAAGAACAGGGATACCATGGTCCTTCAACCAGGTACTGGTAGCTTTGGCACTGTGTGCAGGTGCCAAGTCCTGTTGGAAAATGAAATCTGCATCTCCAAAAAGTTGGTCAGCTGCAGGAAGCATGAAGTGCTCTAAAACTTCCTGGTATGTGGCTGCGTTGACCCTGGACCTCAGAAAACACAATGGACCAACACCAGCAGATGACATGGCACCCCAAACCATCACTGACTGTGGAAACTTTACACTGGACTTCAAGCAACGTGGATGAAGTGCCTCTCTTCTTTTCCTCCAGACTCTGGGACCTTGATTTCCAAAGGAAATGCAAAATTTACTTTCATCAGAGAACATGACTTTGGACCACTCACCAGCAGTCCAGTCCTGTTTCTCTTTAGCCCAGGCAAGACGCTTCTGACGCTGTCTGTGGTTCAAGAGTGGCTTGACACAAGGAACGCGACAGCAGAAACCCATGTCTTTCATACGTCTGTGTGTGGTGGTTCTTGAAGACCTCACTCCTGCTGCAGTCCACTCTTTGTGAATCTCCCCCACATTTTTGAATGGGTTTTGTTTCACAATCCTCTCCAGGGTGTGGTTATCTCTCTTGCTTGTACACTTTTTTCGACCACATCTTTTCCTTCCCTTCGCCTCTCTATTAATGTGCTTGGACACTGAGCTCTGTGAACAGCCAGCCTCTTTAGCGATGACCTTTTGTGTCTTGCCCTCCTTGTGCAAGGTGTCGATGGTCGTCTTTTGGACAACTGTCAAGTCAGCAGTCTTCCCCATGATTGTGTAGCCTATAGAACTAGACTGAAAGACCATTTAAAGGCTTTTGCAGGTGGTTTGAGTTAATTAGCTGATTAGAGTGTGGCACCAGGGGCCATCAATTTTGAACCTTTTCACAATATTCTAATTTTCTGATATGATGAATTTAAGATTTTCATTTGTTGTCATTTGTAATCATCAAAATTAAACAAAATAAACATCTGAAATATATGAGTTTGTATGTAATGTATGAATATAATATACAAGTTTCACTTTTTAAATGGAATTACTGAAATCAATCTACTTTTTCATGATATTCTAATTTTATGACCAGCACCTGTATGTGGGCAGGGCGGCTGGCTCAGAAATGTGGAAAAGAAAAGCCTGCTGAACACAGACAAGCTATTACAGTGACATCAATTGGCCAAACTATGTCACTGATTACATCACAGTGTTTCAGGGAAAGTCACTATACTCATTCTTAAACATATTTTTCACATTCCCTTTCTGTGGCCATGGAAACAAGCAACCCACTGATCATAATGATGGGAGCTGGAAATTAACAAACCCTGCATAAAGGATGGGTGACGATGCTTCTCTTTGCTGAACCCCTGTAATAAAAAGCACAACCACCAGCCACTCATCTGTTTGGACGAGGATCACCCTTTGTTCCGCAGCCAGTGTTTGATTTACCCGTCCGTTGCCGAACACCTCTCCTCCGCTTCTACGCTTATGTAATGGTGGAAGTTGAACATGGACGTTTGAGTCATCCCCTTTAGATGTTCACTCAGAAAATATATGTGCACTTCAGAGTTCAATAATGAATATCTCATGCATAAACATACCCACACGAAAAAGAACCGAGAACAGGAAGTAGCCTACAGGAGCAGCGATTAGGAATTATTCATGATAACACCTCCAGGTCTGAGTGTGTTCATGTGTGTGCGTGCATTTGTGTTTGTTCAGAGAGTAATGGCCTCTGGAATGGATGCTTCAGTCAGACAGGAATAGACCCTGCTGCAGATGATGGGAAGTTTTCAGACCTTCAAGGGCATTTTTACTGCTGCAGAAGTGATGCATCTCAACTATATGGGTGTAATAATAAACTTCTGAGTTGAAAGCTTGGAAAGTGGCTCTTACCACTCTCTCTCAGAGTCTCTCGGAGTGAGAAGGCACAACAGTTGAATATAGATTCAGCTTTTAGACACAAACAGTCCTAAATTCAGATCATGTTAGAAGTTGGTCAGCAAGTGTTGGCTTATCAGATTGCATAGCCACACAGGAATTTACTTGAGTCAGTGGTTTAGCCTAGTAAGATTATGTATTTCTCATCCTAGAACATCTTGAGAAACAATTTACAACAGTACTATAGCATACCTAAAGCTCACTACAATTATTTATAATTGAAATTTAATTTTTACATCCTGTGAAGCATCCTCAATTTATTAGAGGTCTGGATTTCAAATGATCCTTGCTAATATGTATAAGATTTAGCTTTGCTCTTCCTAAACTGCCAGCTCCTTATCTCAACTCTGACCAGCATAGCTGTGCAAGTTGAAGAAGAATCCCCACATCATAATGCTGCCCTTGTATCGTTTCATTTAAGGGGTGGCATGTTTAGGGTGATATGTTACCTCTCTGACATGGCATTTTTCTTGTAGAACAGCGCAATTACATTTAATCTCATCTCTCTAGATCCCTCTACAAATGTTGCTATATTCCCATCTAATGTTTGGATCTCTGCTGCTACTCCAGAACTGCTACAGATCTCTTTTGACTGCCTCTCTGATTAATATTGCATATGCCAGCCTTGGTAAGATTGCAGCTGGTTCGTATCTTTCTATTTTTACTAGAATTATTACACAGTTTAACAAAACTTTCAGTTTTTTTTTATGTTGCACCAACAAGGCAGTTTACAGAGACAATACAGTCATGCTGGTTAAAAGTTTGCTTCCTGGAAAACCAGTCGATTGTATGAAGATGTTGACTTGCAAGGCATGTTCCTTCTGGATTAACTTGGATCTAATCTGTGAGGATGTTCAAAATGATTAATATTTTGTTGATAGCCTAATCTGCATTAAAAATATTTCCTACCTTTTTCTCTCAGTCTTGTGTGTTTCCTGGTCCTCCTAAAGCAAGAACAGGATTTGCACTAACCCTGTGTGACAAACTACTGGATTCTCAGGATAAACCTTGTGGTTTAAGAGTCAAATTAGTTGTTACTAACTTTACCTGAGGATATCAGTCACATTGGGGTGAGTGCAATTGCTTGCTTCACTTTTAAAATTCTTATTTGCAAAACACAGAAATTGAAAAACGTACACTCTTTTCTTCCAACCGAACATTTCTTGAACTCTTTTGGGTTGGGTGATTACATAACAGCCCAGACATTAGGTTAGTTTAACATTATTCCAAGATGGAATTTGGTACTGGCTGTTCTGCAACGTTTAACCCCCATCTATTATGTCCAGAAGTTGTTTATAAAGTAAACATCAATCTTATTGGTGTTTGGTTCATTAATAAACCGATTTGTATTTACCTCGCAACTACTTTTTTTTCTTAACCAAGATTTATTTTGTGTACCCATAAAAGGTGCTTATGAAGTATGGGTATGGAGCAACCTCAGATCATAGTTTTAGCTAAAAATGCTTGATTTCTGCATGAAACATGCAATATTATTCAAAATTATTTTTCTTGTACGCTGACTTGCAGTGGATGAGTTTTCCTGATAGAAAATTCTCTACTGGTAGTGAGTCAGTTTGGTGTCATAATATGATTTTAGTCAGATTCTGAAAGAAAACTAGCTTTGAAACACAAACAGTGATGTACATTGGGGATTTGAAGGCCTTTGCATATCAAATGTTAGAACTCCTCCTACTCTGTGAACTAAAACAGAAAAAGAACTGGGATGAGTGCAGCTTTGTCTATTCTGTGTTCCAGCAGTTGCAGAGATCAGTACTAGCATTTCTCACACAATTTCCTGAGGCAGAAATTGCATTTGTTTTTAATAAAGGGAACGTGTTTATTGAATCTCTAAATAAGAAAGAAGATATTCAAGTGCATTTGCAGCCTGTCACACTTCGCTTCTCTCCAGGTGATCAGTGATATTTAGAGTTGGGAATGAGTCACCATTTTAGAAGTGGTGGCCACTTTTTGTGACGTCCATGCCTCCTTCTCTGGTCCCAGCAATTTTTTTCAATCAGTCCTCTGAAGAGATCTTTTTTGACCAGCTAAAAATAGAAGCTTACACGTTGCTAAAATAAGCTTTGGTTCAGCTGTCTATCAAAGAATTGTGCCGAATTAGAAAAGCACAAAGGGAGAAACGACTGTCTCCGAATGAAACACCCTCTTAAAAGCACCCATATAAGAATTAATCACCACTTTTATTATTTTTTATTCTGCCAGGAAGTTTTGAAGGTTTTTCAGCAGTGGCGGCCGGCCCATAGGGGGCGCTGGGGCACCGCCCTCTCTGATAAGAAGAGAGAAACGTAAAATATATTTTTAGAAATTAACTCATAAATGTCAGTTTTACTCTCTAGAGTGTTTACATATAAGCAAAACAAATTATATAAACTACATTTCCCTATCTACTGTCATTAATTTGTGGATTTCCACAGACAGACTCCTACCGTCTCTGTTCTGGGGGCGCTGATCAGACAGACCCACATTTGCAGAGAATCTGTCAATCATGTACTATTGCTAGGTGAATTTAATGGCCAATCAGCATCTCAGAACTTTATGGTCTTGGGGCGCTGAAAATACTGCGCTTTTACAGGCTTCTGCACTCAAGCGCAGGTGCAGACAATTAAAGGGCGAATGTAACGAACGAGATGCAGCTTCCACCAAATTCGGTGAGATCCTTATTTATCTACCCGTTTGCCAGAAGAACATCCCTGTTGTAGGATATGAAAATTTCATGTCATGGTTATTGTGACTGTGACGAATCCACATCCTCTAACTTTGCGCGCCACACACACATTCCTGTTATACTGTGTTTGTGAGGACCAATCCGCTCGCGCTGAGCCAAGTAGCTCCATGAACTTAAAACACACAAGCTGTCCTGGTTACCTGCTGGCATATTGAGGGTGCACACTTAATATTTCAGTGGGGTTAGCCGTGTGTGTGTGTGTGTGTGTGTGTGTGTGTGTGTGTGTGTGTGTGTGTGGTTGTGTGTGTGGTGTGTGTGTGTGTGTGTTTATGCGGGGACTTGTCATCTTCAGTCTGGCTGCGTCTTTGCTGGGTTCAAACCCAGTTTGGTGTAATTGAATAAGTCAATGAATCTGTGTAAAATAATTAAGTTGTAAAAATTATTTGTTTTTGTACATCAATTGTTTGTGGAGGTAATATATGGACAAAACTGATTTATGAGAAGAAATCAGAAATAAGAGAGCCTGAGGTGAGGGGCTTAAACTATTTAATGAGGGCTGTGGGAAGAAAAGCGGCAATTTTTGTTTTCTGTTTCTTTGTTACATTGCTGGTAACTGGAGGGAGGCTGAGGCCCAGAGTATCTTGCACATGTTTAGTTTCTTTTGCACCCTGTTTTGAGTTTTTGAGCACAATAAATCACCAACACCGGTAACCCGACTGAGCCTGGATTCTTGGAGGCCAAAGAACCCCGTCACAGTGACCCAAATCATCACTGTTACTGTTATTATATAGTAAATTAAATCATTACTGTTAAATTGTATGTATTGTCCAATTGTTTATTTGAATTCTTATTCCGGATTAGTTGGAGACATACACTAGGCTATATCAGCCCCACCAAAAATATTTTTCACCAGCCGTCACTGTTTTTCAGCCATGAAAACCTTTAATTACCTCTTATTTAGTTGCCTTTCTTTCAAATTTTTTGCAATCTTTTGAAACAAGACTTGATCAACAGTCATTTCTTAAGGCTTTTTAAAGTATTGTGAACCCTGTCTTTTGACTTAACTAATTGTTGTTAAAATAAGGACAGTAGAGAAATTTTGTGCAAAAACAGAAATACAAGCTAAATGTTATTGTTCTCACCTTTTTTGACTTCTATTTGAGTATTTAAGGAGTGTTACATTTTTTGAGTTACTCTGTGCTGCCCCCTTTTTCAGTTCTCCTTACCCCTAGTTCCCTTCTAGTTACTTCTATCCACATCTGCACCATATCAGCTCATTACCCCATCTTTGTTCTGTCCCCCATATACAGGTGCTGGTCATAAAATTAGAATATCATGAAAAAGTGGATTGATTTCAGTAATTCCATTTAAAAAGTGAAACTTGTATATTATATTCATACATTACATACAAACTCATATATTTCAGATGTTTATTTTGTTTAATTTTGATGATTACAAATGACAACAAATGAAAATCTCAAATTCATCATATCAGAAAATTAGAATATTGTGAAAAGGTTCAAAATTGATGGCCCCTGGTGCCACACTCTAATCAGCTAATTAACTCAAACCACCTGCAAAAGCCTTTAAATGGTCTTTCAGTCTAGTTCTATAGGCTACACAATCATGGGGAAGACTGCTGACTTGACAGTTGTCCAAAAGACGACCATCGACACCTTGCACAAGGAGGGCAAGACACAAAAGGTCATCGCTAAAGAGGCTGGCTGTTCACAGAGCTCAGTGTCCAAGCACATTAATAGAGAGGCGAAGGGAAGGAAAAGATGTGGTCGAAAAAAGTGTACAAGCAAGAGAGATAACCGCACCCTGGAGAGGATTGTGAAACAAAAAAATAGAAAACCTGGTTGCATTTCTAAGTTTTGCCCTGGATTTTGTAGCGTTTGTGGACGCTGCGTCGCTACTTGATCAAAACAATAACGTCGCTACAGGAAAGTTACTTGATAAACAAAGCAGCGACGCTACGGTGAAGCTACTGGAAAATGTAGTTAAACTAATAGCTTCGCTACATGTAGCGGCGCTACTGCCCATCACTGGAAATTCTTTTCTCAAATTGAAATGATGTGCTCTTGCATTATGGCAGGATAATTCTCCCATATCTATGTACCACTAAGATACTCTAATTAGAGAGCAGTAGTGAAACTTCCATATTGTGTTTTCATGGCCTAGTTTACCTGACAGGATGTTTACATAAATCTGTTTTTAGGCTTTGCACAGACAAGATGTTTTTATTTATGGAGGAACAGCTCTACCGTATATAAAATAAATACATAAATAAATAAATGCTCAATAAATAAATAAATAAGCATTCAATTAATTGCCTCCAAAAATACAATGAATAAATATGTAGGTAGAAATTAAATTAAATGGTGAGACATATATATATGTATCTCTTAATTAGCTTCTTTATTTTTTCACCTTCTTTTGTAAACAGTTTTGTTTGTTACTTGAATCAACTGTTTAATTGAGGTCTTTTGTAGGGTTTTGTTTTCCCTAGAGATGTCCATTGAATGCAAACTCATAGCCATGTCTCGGTGTGTAGAACACTACACAGTACCTTTAATTTGGTTCTAATAACAGCAGATTGTTTACTAGTTTGTCTACTAGTAATTACTTTAGTTTTTATTTTAATATGCTGATCATAAAGCAATGTTTACACTGTGATATGTCATTGGCTGATCTTTAATAAATATTTTAACTAGTGTGTCAGACTCATTTTGAATTGACATTAGGTTGGTACAACGTTAAGTAGCTTCTGATGTAGTTAAGCTACTTTGAACACATTAGTGTAACTTAGCTTGCTATAATTCTTTAGGTGGTAGCTGTTGTGTAGTGAAGCTTAATTTATTGTTGAGTAGCTGATAGCTTAGCTCACTACACTGGACAAGTAGCTTGCCCAACACTGACTGTTACAGTATATTGTTTGATCTAACCCAAATTGTTTTAACCAAATATATTGGTTGTTTTTACAGCCAATCTATTCTTGGAATATATCCAAACTCTATCCAACTGACCACAACTCTCCTACAAACTCCCATGTCTTGACTGAATACTGAGGCTGAGGCCTGCCGAAGTTCCAGGTGATCTGAACCACTGTTTAAAGCGGTTACGTGGTATGGCGGTAGCAAGGCTTCGGACCTCATTGATTTTAATGAACTCATTCTGACTGGATTGATCAGGATTTGTTTATAGTTATAGCTTGTCCCTTTCTGTTCTGTTTATCAAGCATTGTGTCATGTGGTGCTGGTTTTCTCAAAAACAAGAGAAAACATCAAAGACATGAAGCAGAACCTATGAGAGACACAATCCTCTGGTTCATTTAACTTTTCAGATAATAGCTATTACTATTAGTATTTAAAGCCTTTCTGTGTTTCGTTATTTTCATATACTGGACAATGGGCTGATGCATTTTGGAATAATCTGATGAAAATAGCCTAAAAGTTACATTTGAAGTTTTTCCTTTATTTTTTTCATTTAGTCAGATTAATCTAGAAACAACCCTCGCTTGAGTTTTTAAGTTTGTTTAGACATCATTACCTACATGTTAGCGTTATTAGGTTCTAAGAGAAAAACAGACCTCTGAAGATTGAACCAAGACAATTGAAGAGCCAAAATCCACTCCGAAGTCTTCTTAGATTTTTATTAAATATTGGTCAATACCTCTTTAAAGTGTAAAACTGGGTTAGTGTCTGTGTAAGCACCAGAGACCTTGTATCATACTCTAAATACACATCATTTTGTAAACAGAGAAGCTGACCTGCATCCAGAGCTCTGAACTGCTCTTATTCCTGTTGTCTAATTCATTCTGTCTGCCTTGTGTCCAGCCGTCCACTATTCCAGCTCTTAATTAAACTGTCATTAACTAAGTGCTTCATCTTTTATCGAATGCTTCTAATTAAGAACGAATTACAGTTTTTTTTATTCAGACATTAATCACATGTGTCAGACTAACTGAACTCAAGCAAATCCTTTCAGACTGCATACGTCAAGCCATTGCGTAACTATCTCAGATGCTGTCACATGCAGATGATCCTCACAGGCTGATAACTGTATTGAAGTGACTGATGCTTTTTGTTCTGTTTCTAATAAGAGCTTTTCTTACGTCCCTTCTGACTGGAGCTGCCCTCCTCTGTGATGTCTTCAGAGAATCTGGCTTTCTTGAAAAAAAGGGGTGGTGACCTACAGAAATCAGTTATGAAAACATCACATGAATGCATGTGAGCAGACTTATGACTAAGGGCAACTACAGCATATATTCTACACTCTCTCAATAGGAGTAGATATAGAAACATTTTCTACTTAAGGGGCTTATTAGGATTAGATTAATGTGCAACAAGTATTCTACAAGAAGACCTGCTATTGCAAGCTGAAGTTAAGCAAACCTTTTACCATCAGCCTGATGGGCCAGTGTTGTGTTTATTTCCTTTCAGGAAGGACGATATGATGCCTGATTACTTCTTAGACCAGTCCAAGCTGCTTTGCACTCTGAAGTCCAAAATAACAAATGTAAACAGGAACATGCCAAAAGAAGATAGTGAAATGTTTTGAGGTAGATGCTTCCTTTGTGTGTGTTTGTCTTTTTCATATATTTCCTATTTTGTTGTGAGGAAATGGCAGCCATCTGGATTAGTAGTCAAATCTGGAGTGTAAAACAGAGAAAACATGTTTGCTGTAGTTTCCAAAGCCATAAAGAGGATTCTCTTTTACATTAAATTAAGAACATTCACTTAGTAATTGCTTACTTACATCATAGAATTATAATCAGGTTGGTCATGTCCTGTTATAATGCAGAATATGGCAGGTTGTTTTTGAATGGGACTCCACTGGAATATATGTAGGCTGTCAAAGTCACTGAGATAGTCAAAAAAGATGGCAAAGGTATTGCACTAATTGCTTTGAGGGATCAACACATCATAGTGATATATAATTCTGGATTTTGTCCTGTTTCAGGTCATCAAACCAATATAGAAGCCGATATAACCAGTTTTTAAAAGGTCATTTTATTCATGAAGGGGGAAAAAGTGATCCAAACCTTTGTGAAAATGTAACTATCCTCCTTGCTCAATTTTGTATAAACTAGAATAGGACCAGCTATAATGTTGATATAAATCAGCCTGGAAATGGTTGAAATTTTGCAAATACCTTTTTGGGAAGCTTTGGGAACCTTTCTGAATCTAAAGTTAAACTTTTTTTTTTGACAAAAAGAAAAGGAAAAATAAATCCTGCGACAGTACCCCATAACAATACAATAGTGCTTGAGTTACATTTCTGGGCATAGTACAGTATAAAAGTTTGTGCTCTAAATAATGGCAAAAAAGAAAATAGACAAGAGCACTTATGTTAAATATTGTTATATAACAACATGTAACATACATTAAGACAGACAGACAGACAGACAGACAGACAGACAGACAGACAGACAGACAGACAGACAGACAGACAGATAGATAGATAGATAGATAGATAGATAGATAGATAGATAGATAGATAGATAGATAGATAGATAGATAGATAGATAGATAGATAGACCCTCAGAGCATAGATGAAAGAGTAAAGTGGTCCTTCTTATGAAAACAAAACATAAAAGCACATAAGGAAGGCAAAAACTGGAATAGCAGGAATATATTTAGCGGATAACAGTTGGATTTATCAAAGACTAAATACAGACCAGGAAAATAAATCCAGAGAATAGCATCTCCTGGGACATGGATCAAGTAAATATACATTTGTTAATGTGATGCAATAATTGGAAACGGTGTATAAGTGACAGCTGATATTGCAATGGAAATAATGCAAAGAAATAATCACAAGGGTGCACAGAATAACTCCTATAGATAACACAATAACTCAGGCAAGACTAAACTCAACAATGAACACATCATGACAAGTAAATATCTGACTCTATCTAAACTTCTTGGTTTGTAGTAGTAATTGCATAGGGTATAAAACCATAAATGAAACCTCCATTCTGTCAATCCTGTCATTACATTGTGCTATGTTCACTGTGAATTACTGAAGAGTGCTAGATAGTGTCATAAATACTATTTAAACCCTTCTCAGGAATAGCTGCTGCTAATACAAAAAAATAAATAAAAAAATCCCAACTTCCATCCATAGCAGCTAACAGGGTGTGCTTTGGTGAATCTCTGAAGCTGTCATGCTCAAACTCCTTTGTAAAAAGTTTCAACAAGTACGGGTGTAACAACTGACATAGAAGATGATTCATGCATCTGTTATTTGTTCAAGAGGTTAGCTTCAAAAAGATTGCCTTCAAAGTCGTTTACACAATTGCATACCCACTTTGTGGCATTCTGCTATGAATCAGTCCATAAAAATTTTAGATAAAAAAACTAAATGAACTTGTAGAGTCAACACTGGAGTCATAAAAAGAAAAAAAAAGCAGATGGTCTTTTAATTAGTTACACAACTGCGTTTGTTACCAGGCCCTGCTTTAGGCTGAGCACTGCTAGTATCAGTAATTGTGCAGAAAAGATCTGTGAAGTGTGGCCAGAGTTTTAACATGGCCTTGCCTTCCATGTGGAGGAAAGCCCTGAGGCATCAGAGCTACATTTCAGTGCTGTGATTCACGCAGATAGCAAGACAAAGGAAATCCTTTACAACACAAACTTTACATGTAGGTAAGGCAGCATTGCTCAACAGCTGAACAGAATTAATTGGAATTATCTCTGGCTTCATGCTGGCTGGTAATAAAGAATAATAATTTCATCAGATATAGTAAAAATATGACACGTGAAACAAAACATTTCTTCTATAGTCATTTTTATGTTAAACACGATTCAGTATAATTTGTTCTCACCTGCCATAACATAACATAATAGTTAAAATACTAAGCGCTCCATGGATTTTTTTTCTGTCTTCAGAGGTTTTCTTTGAAGGAACATAATTTTATCAGTTGTTATTTCTTGGTAAACATTTAGAACAATGAAATACCTGGAAAGAAATATAGATTGTTTTGATAAACTCAAAAGGCCAAATGTGGTTTGCACACCATTTGCTCCTTTGGAATTTTTTTGGCTAAAGAATTCTTTCTCACTTCTGTTTGAAATCATTTTGGTTAAATAGAGAGAGCATATAACTACAGTTCAGTTCTTGTTACTACTCTACTTCCTCCAGCTTACAGCTCTCTCAGAAAAAAGGCTTAAATGGCTCTTTGTCATTGCATCAGGTTCTTTATGGACCTTTTAAGACTTCCCATGTTGAAACATGGCAACATCTAAAACATGCAGGAGACCAATCTTTAAGGACAGATTTGAACACTTGTTTTATGTTGGGCAAAACAGCAAAGGGCTATAACAGTCTGTGCAAAAATGTGGGGGTATGTCAAGTAACCCACCTGTGAAGCGCCTGCTGTTGGTGGTCAGAGCTCACAATGGCATTAGCTGTATGGCAGCCTTGCTTCTGTCAATGTGTCCCGGGGCCGCTGTGGCTGCAGTTTAGCATACTACCAACAGGGTTCAAATTTAAACATGAACACATGAATGCTTTACACTACATTCAGTCATTCATGTGTTCATACTCAAATTTGAACCCTGTGTAAAAAATTAAAGCAACACTGGATAAAGGATATATATTAAATGACTTTTCAGTTCAATTCACTTGAACATGCTTATTGATGCTCTGCTTTTTTGAATCAGAGCTCCCCTTAAATGCAAGAGTTTGCTAAGCTAAAAGTTGCTGTTAGGCAACAAAACAAATATGAAAACGACTAAATCAGACATATTTGTGCTTCTCTGATTTAGGATTTAATCTAGACAGTTGGATGATGCCTCATCTTCACAAGTAACTATATGACTTCTCAATTTGCTGGTCCAAAGTCTGGAATCAGAATCCATTGTGCGGCAGAGGCTTTCAAGGACTTTACAGGTCTAGCGCCCCTAGTGGCTAAAGGTACACAGTGCTGCTTTAAGCTAAAATACCAAAAACAGTATTTAACTAATTTCTCCAGACCATATGTATGTAAATTATGTCACTCTAGTAAAAACTTACCTTGCAAGCAAGATAAGTATGCCAGAGATTTGTGAATTCACAAACTCCTGAAAACAGATCTTGCCAGGAGCTAACTGAAGAGTTTGCCTCA
The DNA here is from genome assembly GCF_016077235.1 of Cyprinodon tularosa. Lineage (NCBI taxonomy): Eukaryota > Metazoa > Chordata > Actinopteri > Cyprinodontiformes > Cyprinodontidae > Cyprinodon > Cyprinodon tularosa. The sequence goes on along the minus strand of NW_024038541.1, from coordinate 948,873 downwards.
ATACAGAAATGTTTTGGACTGATGAAATCCAGTGACATTTATGTCGACACATCTACCAGAGGCTTAAGGCTAAATCAAAGCAAACATTGCTGCGCTGATGCTGGCTAGAGTACTGCCAGCAAAAGGACGTGATTTTTGTCTTTGTGGATGAACATGGTTGCGTTGAGAGTTTATCAGTAAACTCTGAGAAATAAATCAAGTAGGTGATACGTTTCAGCTGCTATTGCACTGTGACTGGGTAAAAACTCGACAGGTACCCAATCAACTCGAAGAATTGTCCTGAATGTCCCTTCCTTTTTGTGAACACTTTCTACAGGAGGCTTTCCATATATATCCCATGTACAGTAGTTCAGTTTGAATTCCACATGGAGCCAATATGTCTCATGCCAAGTTAGTTTAAAATTACTCTGGATTAAACATTTCAAATCACAGCACTTTTTTTTTATTATTAACTTTGTTATCAATGCTGAAATCATGGTGTATTTCCTTAAGGTTATCTCCCTGATGAAATTACATACTGATAATTTCTTGATAGCAATAATGAATTGTAAATATGAATAATTGAATAACCCATACCATGTATCTTCTTTCATATTGTTTACTGAAGTAGTATAGTTAGGAGCACTGTTGTAAAGAAGCAGGAAGGTCTATGGTTCAAATTCTCGTCTGAGATTGTTCTGCATGGAGTGTCCACATTCTTCCTGTGCATTAGTGAACCCTGTCTGGGTTTTTCAGTTTCTTCTCACAGACCAAATTTAGCTTACACAACACTGCTCAAAGAACAAAACTGGACAAATGCCATTTAGTGTGAAATCAAGGACAAGGAGTAGGTGTATATGTCCACATCATATACTTCTAAACTTTGGTTCTTTGGACTGCTGCAACTAGCGACAGTAATGATACAGTGAATGCAGTCGTGACAAAACAGCCCATTAAGGTGACTAGTTTTTATCCATCTGAAAGACAGATCAAAACACGTCCTACAATCATCAAGTCACACGGATCCACCTTAGACTACAGACCGTACACATGCAAGAAAAAAGCAATGATTCCTTTTGGGCACTTGAAACCTTTTTCTAAAAGTCTTGACAAATTAAAGATGATTTCTTAACTAAGCTTTCATCTCTTTCCTTAACTGCTGCCCCTCATTCTGCCTTGTAGTTCTTATTCATGAAAAATCGATTTGTGCTCAGGCATTCAGAAACAATAAAAGAGGGCTTTAAAATGTCAGGCCAAAGAGCAAATGTGAGAGGGTAGCATCAGAAGAGAGCAGTCACTGGAAGTGTTCCTGTATGCCTGTTGGACAGCCCCAACAATGAGACAATCAGGGCATCATCTGGAAGAATAGAACAACATTCTCCACTTGCACTTGAGTGGGTGACAATGCTGTTTCCATGGCAAACAGTTTTCTCAAATTTGTCCCTGCGTAGCATACAGCTGTACTTCACTATTAGTGATGCTGTATCACTTACACGCCTCCTTGTTTCCCATTAGGTTAAATCAAGAGAACTGAAATGACTGTTGTGCTCTACATTTTATGGGGTACCATTGGTGTCAATAAGTGTGTATGTGTCAATGTACATATGTACAAGTAAAGTGTCTATGTAATGTATCTACTGTATCTCTATGTAGCATGTTTTTGTATCTATGTAAGCTGTATATAGAGTGTTTATGTTTATGTAAAGTGTATATGTTAGTTGCATATATTAGGTGCATATGTTGGGTTATTTTTGTCTGTTGATTTTTGACACTTTTACTTAATGAAGGTTCTTAATGCTTCATGTTTCTGGGACTTCATATACATTTTTTCTCTAGATTAATTGCAAATGTATGCACTGCAATGTATTACTGTGCACCCCACCCCAGCACCCCAGCACTCTCCACCCGAGTCAGCTGTTACAGTCGGGAGTGTCTCTGTAGTCCTGTAATGCCCCACAGTATGTATGTTGTATGAATAAGAAAACCAAATTTGTGCTTTTGCCTATGATTTTTGTTGTTGTTGTTAAAATGATAAATAAAAGATTTATTCATAAAAACATTTTTTATTTTTTTATTTTACATTAATCGTTTCTCTGTATACAGCTTACATACACATTGGGACATGTGAAAAGAAACATAAACCTTTTCCCAGAACATACATTACATAGTTTTGGCTCTAATTACATTCTTGATACTAGTTTTACTTAGCATTCAAACCTAAAGATACTACATTCCACCTTTAACAAATGGGAGAAATTAAGGGCTGCATAATAAAAACCTGCTTTAGCTGTGAATGCAATAACAACTTAAACCCCTTTGTGTGGATATAAACTCAACTGCCAGTTTTTTAGGTACACCAAGTCAGTTGTTTGTTAAAACAAACTGTGAGCTGACCCATTAAAATTAGGCGTCCAGATGTTAATTCATGCAATTATTAATTAAAGCAGTTCTTACTTTAGGTAGTCCCGAAAGTAATTAGAAAGCCCTAACAATGTGTATCTAATTAAATGGCCATTGAGTGCAGAGATTATTTTTGGACCTGTTTTGTCTTTTTTCCAAACTAATTTGCTTTATCAGTATAATCTCATACTGTGCAAGTATTCCCATTTAAAGCTCCCTTTGGTATTATCTTCCTTACATTCACAGGAAGTATCCACCCAGATAAACCTGTGTAAACATTGCTGTTATGCAAACATCATTATCTCATCATTTGCTTTGACGACTGCATTTTAGTTTTGACAAGAGATAAAGTCAAGCATTATAAAACTAACAAGCAAAGCATGTAAGTGTATATTAGCTTTATCACAAAGAAGGTTCAATTGCACTTTTTTACCATGAGTGGATTTTAGTTTTTAAGAGAGGTTCATTGTGCTAGCTGAAATAATAGGAAGCAGCTGCTGCCACGGTTCAGAAAATAATTCGGAATGATTGACGCAGGACTGATAAACACTGACAGCCACTGAGGTACATGCTTTTTTGAATAAACCCTCGATTTAAGCCAGAAGTGACAGAATAACTGCTGACGAACTGTCATGTCACTTACTGTTAAGCAGGCAACAAGACAATAGATGCTGTCACTGTTTGTGTTGCTTCTGTGAGAAGGGAACAGGAATACATCCGACTGGATATCCTCTGTTTGGTTCAGCAGATTAAAAAAAGAAACAATAAACCAAATGAGTTAAGCTCCGGGAGGACACAAGCAGAAGGTTGGCGAAAATCTCTAGAAAACTGTTTTTTTTATATCCTTTATTTTAATGTTAGAACAAGAAGTGTTATGATAAAAACAGCCATTCTTCAATATAAACGCATATCAGCTTTAGGAAGTTTAAAGCAGCTGCTCAGAATTTTCATTTATTTTAAGAAATAATTTAAAGTCAAAAACATTTTTTTTTTTATCTTTTTCTAAATGCCATTTTCTTTTGTGTTACAGCTAGTATTACCTGATCCTAAATATGATATCAAAGATAAGTGATTTCCTTTGGCTCTTATGAAAGAGTTAGGGGTTGCAGGCAGTTTTTTACCAAATTATAAAAAATTAATCAACAACAGAGTGCAACTAACCACCAGCTTTAAATTGTACTGATCCCTTTATTTTCCATATTACGCACACATCTTAAGCATGTGACATGATAATTTAAAAAACAAAAAGCAGGTGACAATGTATTTAAACAGAGCTTCATACACTGGACACAAATCATACAACATATGTGGGAAAAACAAGGGCGTAGGTTTGATTTGAACTTTGGTAGGGACACTATTGGTTGGGTGTCATTGGTGCTGTGCAATATGCATGCCCTTTTTTATGCTCGATGTGAGCATCCGTACTGATAAGAGGAATTCATTGTTTGAAGAGAAAAGCAGCATTTTGCTACATTAACAAAAGTTTTATAAGCACTACAGTCACTAGATGTTGTTTATCAATGTTTGAAGTATCAGCGGCTCTGATGAATGTGGAATTAGGAATGTTTTCCACTTTGAAAATGGTTTCATTTGAACGACCAAGAGAGAAGGTAAATACGGTATTTTCTGTTGAAGATATAGAATTGTGCAGAGGTGTCTCCCACTCTTATATTTTTACCTACTATGCTCTCTCTGTATCAAGCAAAATAATACATTCATTTAAATATTAACCTCACTATAAAAGTTGAACCTCTGGGCTGTAGTTACTCTGTGTCGCCCATTTCATTTATTTTATCTGGGGCTGAAAAAATGAATCATATTAATATTCGTCAATTAATTTAGGAAGTAATTCATCATTAGCTGGAGTATAGAGACTCTAATACATAATATAAATGTGAAATGGGCCTTTGCCTGACAGAGTGACCCACTTAGATCAGTAATTATATAAAAATTGTTTAAAAAAAAATAATAAATAAATATATATATATATATATATATATATATATATATATATATATATATATATATATATATAGTGGCTGATATCAAAAAATCCTACCAGTGGCTGGAAAAGGCTGGACTGAAGGACAGCACAGAGGCACTAATCATGGCAGCACAAGAACAGGCACTCAGTACAAGATCAATAGAGGCCAGGGTCTACCACACCAGGCAGGACCCCCGATGCAGACTGTGCAAAGATGCCTCTGAAACAATACAGCACATAACAGCAGGGTGTAAAATGCAGGCAGGAAGTGCATACATGGAACGCCACAACCAGGTAGCTGTCATAGTGTACAGGAACATCTGCCATGAGTATGGGCTAGAAGTCCCAAGGTCAAAACGGAAGACACCTCCTAAGGTAGTTGAGAATGACCGAGCTAAGATTCTATGGGACTTCAAGATCCAGACTGACAAACAGGTGATGGCTAACCAACCAGACATCGTGTTGATCGACAAACAGCAGAAGAAGGCAGTAGTGATAGATGTGGCAATCCCAAGCGACAGCAACATCAAGAAGAAAGAACACGAGAAGCTTGAGAAATACCAAGGGCTGAAAGAGGAGCTAGAAAAGATGTGGAAAGTAAGAGCAGCAGTGGTGCCAGTGGTAATTGGAGCACTGGGGGCTGTGACCCCCAAACTGGGATAGTGGCTACAGCAGATTCCAGGTAAAACATCAGAGGTCTCTGTCCAGAAGAGCGCAGTCCTAGACTCCCAGGCCTCTGGTAGAGGACCCAAGCTTGAGGATGACACATATCACCCCACGAGGGGTGAGAAAACAGTTGTTGTTGTTTTATATATATATATATATATAAATTTTGCATACAAGATAAAAAAAATGTTTTTGTCTGTCAATATTCTCCATCCCGAACTCCTCAAGAAGAAATATTTTAGTTTCACCTGGTTTAGTGTCATTAATAATCTTCTTTAAAGAACCTTTGGGTATCCAATTAATCGATTCATCAAAAAAATTAACGACATACTAACCGATTTGCAAAATAATTGTTAGTTGCTGCCCTAATTTTATCATAACATTGCAAACGCATTTCTTACTAAATACATGTTAAACAAACATGTTAATCAGGCAAACTATATTAAAATACCTGAGGCATCATTTGTGAGTTCCAAAAGAGATCACACATCCAATTACTCATACTGAAAAAAAAAACAAGACAAAAAAACCTTCACCTGAAGCCCTGAAGGTTCGGACACTTCTCTCTTTATCTGTGCTGCAACATCACTGCTCATTGTTTGAGTTCCCTAAGTCCAGCCATATCAAATACAAATTTATATTTATATTGTATATACATAAAAAGTTGCTCCTTATTTTGTAATTAAAATCATTTAGACGTCACCTGAAGCACTGAAGGGCCAGCTGCTTCACCTACAAGCTGCCCTGCACCATTATAACTGGATATCTGTGTTTCCTAAAATCATATAAAATTACATTCAAAGATTATAACTGTGTTTTTAATATAAAAGGATTAAATGAAACAACCTTCTATATCATCCTATGTTACTTACTGTCTGACTGTTAAAATAGCTCCTTATCTCTATTTTCCTTTTTAGTGACATCATCTACAAATTATAAAACTAAGAATGAGCCTTTAAGTTTATTCAAATATAAAATCCCATTTAACGATTATAAAAGACAATATTACACTATCTTATCTGTAATGTAAAAATATCCAAAATAAACAGCCAGATTCAAGCATTATTTACCAGATATTAATGTTTGTACTAATTTACTTGTAGACTGTGATAAAATAAATATTAATGGTGTCCCTCTGTTTGTTTTTCTCTTTATCGTATTTCTAGAAGTAAAAATTGTCAATTAAATATCAGTACTATTATGTGGAACCCTAATTATGCTTCTTAAACAAAAAATAGCAGATGTTTAGGCGCCATCTCTTATTGTTATACTGTATAAAAGAAATAACACCTGCTAATAATTATACCTGAACTTCCTCAAAGAGTCATCAAAAAGGATAAAGGAAACCCTCAGATTTCCTTTTTCAGTCGGCTGTGGTTAAGAATCAGAAATGTTGATGCTTACAGCCTTTATTTGTCAATTTTTCCAGCAGTCTTCAGAACTTCTGGCTGATTCCGAATACTTAGTTTTATAAAAGAAAAAAAGTTTTTTTGTTCTTTAGCGTACATGATATTCAGTTTTTTTTATTGGGACTAGTTTCGTAGCCTTATATTAATTGTAATAACCGTGGTATTCTAGCGTGAAGACATTTTCAATTTTGTGCTCCAAGCGTACACGGACTGGAAAACAGCCAACCAGAAAGAGAGAGAAGGCGGAACTTAAGGCAGAACAACCAATGAGAGTGGAGATAAACAGTAAAGCACAGTGACGTGCGCTGTCACTTTAAAGGGACAGGAGAGACCAGGCAGGCACTTAGACGGAGCTGCAGCTACTAAGCAGCGAAGCTGCGAGAGGAAAAGAAGCGACTGCTGCAACAACGCTGGATTGTAAATTATAAACATGTTGCTTACATAACATTATTGGTAGGGACAATTAGGATGGTTCAAAATTTTGGTGGGGACATGTCCCTGTGGTCCCTATGCAAACCTACGTCCATGGGGAAAAAGGATTTCATAAAATAGAATCTGCATGAAGGGCAAAGTTTTGGTTAAAGCTATTACAACGTACAACTGTAATTGGAGTAAAACTAAAATGTGTCTACTAAAACTAGCATAGGAATCAGCTGGCAAGTTAGCTGTGGTGTAATCACTGTGTACCACAAAGTGACTTAAGAAAGCTTTCACGCTGCTCATACATGTACTTGTAGTTGGGAGTCTGATTGTGCCCTAATATGAACGTCCCTGAAAACAGGAAAATTTAAAGGTTCCTTAGTTTTTTTGTTTTTACACTACAAAACAAAATCAGGAACAAGGTACAAAACAAATCAAGGAGGAACATCTGACACAATCTAGTTATTCATACATCAGAAGTTGTAGAGGATAAAATTTGTACATACATAAGAGATAAGAGAACAACAAAAACAAAAACATGGAGCATTTAAAATATATTTAAAGCTTTATCGCCTTTTGGGAAATTGAACTTGATTGACGAGGATTAATAAGCCTTTTACACACCTCTGCTTTGTATAGACATATATGAGATAATATTGATATATTACATGTTAGCTAGTGATTAAAACCTTTTAATTAATATTATTAGATATTATCAGACCAATAATTTACTTTTGTTATTGGAATGTTTTCAATGCTTTAATTTCCAGTTACATCTGGTCTATGATATTTAAGTTGTTTTTAAATTTGATTGGTTTGATCATTTAATTTTTTGCGTTTGTTCATAAGGCATAGATAAGTTACCTATGTAAAGTACTCAGAGCCTCGCTTTCCAACTGCCAGTAGAACAAGCAAACTGCTCATTTTAATGGATAAAACCAGATCCTTTGGCACAGTGTTACAGTTGCGCAGCAATCGCAACACGCCCACATATTGAATTTTCTAGAAAAAAAATGCACATGCAATTTAGTGCCTCTTATTTGGAATCTTACATAAAGCTTAATAAACCTGCATATATGCCCTAAGACACATTGACAGAAGCAATGGTTAGGGTTGCAAATAATCAGAATCTTAAAAACGCTTAGTTGATAAGGAGTGTTTTACACAAATGAGGACTTACTTCAGGTGATAAGATGCTACACAGACCAGCATACATACTGTTGATATACATACATCTGGAAATATATAAGACAGACATGTGGCTGAGATTTCTATTTGTGTATGCTACACTGCCCTTTGCTTAGTACAAGCAAAGCTGCTGCAGCGCAGTTACACAATTTGTTCTTTTAATCAACTTACTCTGCTGTACATATTCAGCCATCATTAAACAAAGCCTATATTTTCTCTTATCTTGTATATTTGGTCTCGAAACAGATTGTTTTATGTACGCCTAAGGGGCCATTTTTATAACACTCAGTGAGACAACGCTTATTTCACCTGTGTGTGACTGAAAGAAAAACAGCTTTAGTCACCGATCCATCAGAAAAAAGTGATGAAAGTAATTCTGACTCTATGTCTGTACATATGTGTTTGTGTGTCAGCTGAAAGCCCACCTGTAGGCCAAAATAGACGCTTGACTAACAGCTTTTAAATACATCTGCGTCAGGTTCACCGCAGGTCCGTACGGTGAAACCTTGCACCTGGCATGATGCAGAGTTTCACTGTTTAACTACATGTTTTTTCTGTGTTGAAAGCTGTACTTTCCTTAGCTGATGTGATGATTTTTCATAAGAATAGCTATTGTCACAATAGTTGAGCTGTTCTTAAACATAATATTAAAAAAGCAGTACTTATATTGTCCTTTAAATATATATAAGCCACTTTATCTAAGGCACAAATACGAATTGTGCATACATATAAAGAGTAAGAAAAAACATGTTCTATGGATATTACACCTGCACTACAATTTTTTCCTCAACTTCAGTCGTTATGATGGTATTTGTTCACTAATTCCTCCAACAAACCTCTGTGGCCTTTAAGAACAGCTTATTCAGCCAAGAATTAAATCCTACAGTGGTTAAATGTATTTAATGACTTGGGGATGTCTGAAGGCATTTGGTTGCATTGGGTCTGTATTTGAGGGTAGGCAGATTAAAAGGGGCTAATAACCTGTGTATGCCATACTTTTAAGAGGACATTTAGAAATCATGCATAATTTACCTTTTTAACTCATTGTTTATTTACTGCTTTGTGATTGTTTAACACAGTGAAAAAATTGAATATTTGATTTCAGCTGTGAAAGAAATAGTAAAATCAAAAGGGGCATTGATACTTATTGATCAGTACTGAATTGCTGATGATGCTGAATTATTCCTTTATGTTGTTTAGAACTTGTTGATGAACAAAAAAAAACAACCAAGACAATCAAAACAACCCAATCACAGCAAACCTCAATTAATCTTTTGATTGATGTCTATGATTTTAAACGATGCATGTTTTTTTTTGTGATATTGTGTTTTATATTTTACCATACTAGCAATTTTTTTATGGTAAGAAATGCTAATGCAAAAAGTAGGAGGCAAATTCAATCTCACGTCTGAATGAAAATAATGTACAGAATCAAAAACATCGGCAAGAAATTTTCTATTTCCTATATGTTTATTTGGGTAATAAGTTTGATTAAAGAATGCCCCAAAATTGCTCTTGTTTTATTCTTTCTACTTTCAGTTTTATTTCACAAAAGTTCTAAGAATCACCTTCCTTAAAAAGGTTTCATGATGTAGCAAGTAAATGAATAGCAAAAAGCAAACAGTACAAGCCTGTCCAGACATGCTTCAAAATCCTAGAACCTCCCTTATCAAGAATGAGGAAGGTAGTGCATTTGATTATGGAGCAGTTGCTGTTTATAGGAAATCTCTTGAATAAAACTTTAGTCAGTTGTTCCTTTTGTTTCTTAATGTGTAGATTAAATGATAAAATTGCCCAGATGGAGATTGGAGACTCATGTCTCTGTTATATGACTGCTATCTTCTCTGAGACATGGGAAAGAGATGCAAAAAAAAAAAAAACAACAGTAAAAGAAGGAGCACTGCAATTATTACTTGTCTTTTATTGTTTTGCCTGAAAATGAAGTAGACAACTATAATTTCCCACAAATACCTCTGTGATGTTATCTCAGTTTCTGGATGTGGGAATAACAGCTTCCGTTAAACATGTTTCGTGCTTTAAAAGGTATCCGCCAGGTAACTTTTTTTCTTTTTTTACTATCAGACTCTGCGTTTCCTAGCCTTACATCAGCCCTCATATGCTCATCTTTCAAAGTCTGATGTTATGATAAAGCTGTTCAAATGACACATCTCGTCTACTTCTGCCTTAAGATGATGTCATGGCTTTACAGTCACAAGCATAAATCAGATCAAATGTTTTCATCTATTCAGGAGTGGTAGACAAGACTGAGATCACCTCCCATTCTTTGCTTACTAAAAAGTAAAAAACCTAAATGCTCTGCTATAAAGCAATAAACCTTAGCAGCTTTGTACTGCCATATTGTTTCTACTGTTATGAAATGAAACCAAGATTTCACTTATGAACTCTTATATAACATATAGGAGACAGCTGTTGTGTTTTTGTACTGTACTCTGTTTCATACTAGCTCTTAAAATGATGGTTGGGTAATTTTAATGACGTGAAGCTGTTACAGCCTGAAAAGTAAATTAAACACATGAACACGTTTTATCTGTAAATATACTGTATATCTAATTGTGTAATTGAAATTGTAATTTACTCCAAGTTATAACTGATCAAGTAATCTCCCCATACAAACATAAAATGCCGTAGTGTTGAAAGCACAGTTCAAAATTTTTCACTTTTAAGATTAAAATTCAATCCAATTTTGTAAATACTGTATGATTTAACAAAACAACTAACTGTAAATATACTATTGCTTTTAGAAATAATTTTCGCTTACATATTCTGTAGGTATACAATACATTATATTCTGTTTTGATTAGAGGTCTATTGCGATGTTCGATTATTGTAAAGCATAAATCTATGCAGTATATCCAGTAACAGTAATTATTAGATGAAGGGGTAATGCAGTAAAAGACAGTAAAGTTTGGTTTTTAACTCTACATTGTTTTTTTTTTATTTTAAGGGCATTTGGTAGATATTTACGTAACATGTCACGTCTTGGTTGAGGTTTAGAGGACCCAAATGCAGAGGCAGAGAGGCTAAGGGGATTTCTTGTAGTTTAATGCAGACACAAATAACAGTGGCAAAAATCCAAAAATCCAACTAAAAATGTAACACAGACCAGAACCATGGAGATATCTCAAGGAGCCAGGGAGAGATGAGGTGAGAGGACAACAGCGACGACAGGACCAGCAACAACAAGGAACCAACAAGGAGTGACAGCAGAAGGAGAGTATATGTAGTTGACTGAGACAATGGCAGGGCTAACGAGCTGACAAGGAGCAGGTGTGAGAGGAGACAATGAGGGAGCAAAGGGGAAAGGAACACACACAAGAGGGCAACAAAGGAAACGACAGAAAAACCTGAGAACTAACATAAATCTAGAACAAAATAGGAATTAAACCAATAAAACTAGGAAGCATGGAGCGTAAAGCACAACATAACCAAAACCATGACAAAACATAAATAATATGTTTCTTCCCCTGGCCTTGATATGCTTAAAATGTTTGTTTTACATAAACCACAAACCGACATTGCATCAGGTTTTTTAAAAACTCATACAAAGGTGAAAATTGTTACTCCATGTTGTAATAGTAATAATAATATTAATAATAACATTATAACTTTTAAATTCAAGTTAATTTTAAATTCAGTAATCATATTTGAAATATGTAAATATTTAGATTTTTTGGGGGGACTGTTTTGGAACAGCTTAAAATTTAACAAGTTGCTTACTAGTTTGAGGCTGTTTAAACCTCTATCGATTATCAGATTTCTTTTCAAAACCCTGTAACATCCTTTAAAGGAATCACATTTAATTTTTCCATTGCTGCAAATCTGATAGTGTTTATCTGACCCGTATGATTTTAAAAGTAAAATCTTTAATTTGGTAATTAAGAATGTGCATTTGTTGCTAAAGTCAAACTTCAATTATGGCACACAGACAATATGTATACACATTTAAACAAAATATTAATGAGCAAGCAGAGATCAAGCTCTAATGATGAGAAGTGAAATATTGTATTATTACCTGTTAGTTAAAGATAAGAGTATGTGGATAAGTGGATGAGGATAAAGGAAGGCTTGTGGAAGAGTAGGTTGTCTTTTTCTACATGTAGAAGACTGGAATGATGATGAGGCTACAAAACAGCTTCACAGAGGGGCTTTTAGTTTCAGTCAATCAGCAATTAACTTTCACAGTGTTGTAAAAACTGCAATCTCACCGGGTAGACCTAAACCCAGTTTATTTGTTTGGATTTGTCAGAGATTATTTCATGATTATGCAGAGATGCTTTAAAAGACACAGGCTTGATCTACAAATGGCAATTTGAGATGTGCTCAATCCATATGTAAATGTAACCAAATGACATTCAAGCTGCTGTTTGGTTGTCAAATCTTAACAGCCAGGCGAGTGTTGCAAAATGAAGAATCACAGGTAAGGCAAGGCAGGACTAGTTTATTCAAAGAGCACATTTCATTAGCAAGACAATTCAAAGTGCTGTAAACAGGAAGGTACAAAGGAAAAGGTGTATTGCAGTGGCATAATGGTTATTAAATAATAAAAAAAAGTATAAATAAAAAGGGCAAAAGCAAATTATTAACATATTGTTATAAGACACAATAACATGGTTCTTAATAAAATGAAAGAATGTTAGAATCCAAAATATATACTATATTATGTTTAGAAAGCAAAGGCCATTCTGAACAAATATGGATTTCTTCTTTATCTAGCAACTTTTAGCACTTTTTATATATATTTGGAGTTTTGTCAAGATTAAAAATAATACCTAAAGCTGTTTGTCAATGTTTGGTTCTTGGTATGCAAAGTAGATGTGAGACAAATGACCTGAGTGTTGGGATCTGGAGGTCTGTCCACTTTCTCCACCAGAGGGCGTATTAGATCTCCTGGAGCCGGAGCTGATTGCACAATCTGTCGCGCGTCTGCTCATCAGGAGATCAGTATTTAAGGAGGCAGAGGACGTCTCTCCAGTGCCAGAGTGTTTGCCAGTTATGGTTAGCAAGCCTGAGCCAACCTGCCTGTCTGAATCTCTGACTCCCTGAAAACCTGAACCTGATCTGATTTCTCCTTTCTGCTTCCCAGGTTGAACCTGCCTGAAACCAGAAACCCTGAAGAGTTTCTCTGTTGGAAATCTGCTGTCTGATCTCTGAAGAATCCTGGAGAATCATTCCTGTCAAAGACCTGCCTGCCCGCTCTCAGAAGAATCTGGAAGGGAAACTCTAATCTGTGATCTGCAAACACTCAAACCAAGCTCTGCCTCCGCCAAGCCCTCAACCTGCCGACAGCCTCTGGACCCTCAAGGTTCCCCCCCTCAGCCGCTAAGCTCAAACTCCAGAACAGGTACTGTCCTGCTCACTCACATCCTGCAAATTACCTGGACATCAACTAACTCCACTGTCCCCCTCTGCAGTGAACCCACTCGTGACCAGTCCTGGATCTGACTAACCCCTGGATCTGTTTATTCTTTGTTCAGAAATATTTCAATAAACCTGTGAACTTTTCTCCTGCTTCAGTGTGTTCTGCATGTGGGTTAGGAACCTTAAGCCAAACATGACACTGAGAGGTCAATGACAGCATGTCTGTAATGTATTTTAGTGGTAAACTATTCTGTCATGTATAGACTAACAGAAGAATCCTGAAGCCATTTTCCTTGAGATAGTGGGAGCATGTATAATAGTGCTCTACTTTCTTAGCTGCAGGGAAGACGGGGGCAGCAGCATTCTGGATCAACTCCAGCTGTCTCTAAAACATTTTCGGCAGCCCTATGAAGATACTGTTGAAGTAAAGTTTTACATATAAACTGGTTTGTTAAGCTCCACCAAGCCATCCCTAATTCATACCCATATTAAATATTGTGTTCTCTTGCTGTTTTATTTCTGGATAAACCCAGATGAAAAGGCAAAGACCTTTGAATATTCATCTGTTATGTGATAGATTTCTGGAATGGTTTCTGTAACTCCAAAGTGACAACACTGGCACGGCTTGCTTTAGACGGGCTCTTTATCAACGCTGTGAAAACTACAGAAATAGAAGACAAAGTTTTAGATATCGATACATTTACAGACAATCAAATTACACGTGCTTTAACAGAAGTTACCTCGTGACCGCCTGCCACTTCGGAGGTCTTTAACAGTTTAATTCTTCCTCGTCCACTCTAAATTAAAATATTAAGTAATTAAACCACCATAACCTATAACATTGCAAAATATTACAAACATAACTACAAATACCTTGACAGCTACAGTAAACACAAGGCTGCTCCACATAGCTCTGTTCCAAGCTTCTGCGCCTTCTAAGTTTATTCAAGACACGTCGCCTTTCACGTAAATGCAAATCTCGCGATAACTTTCAACAAGAAATAACTCAACACAAAAAATAATGCAATCATTTTACACATTTGCAAAACGTGAACCAAACAACATAAAATACATTATCTTAACTATTAAAAATAAACATACCTTTTGCCAAGAAATAAAACATTTCACTGACACTTACAGTTTCTGTCCATCCAGTTAGGATGTAAATGGTTCCTGGTGTTGTCGCAGAACATGTTTCCTCTATTTTATTTGAATATTTCAATGGTGAGGTGTTCCGGGCACGTCCCACCGGAGGGAGGCCCCGGGGAAGACCCAGGACACGCTGGAGAGACTATGTTTCTCGGCTGGCCTGGGAACGCCTTGGGGTTCCTCCTGAAGAGCTGGAAGAAGTGGCTGGGGAGAGGGAAGTCTGGGCCTCCCTTCTTAAGCTGCTACCCCCGCGACCCGACCCCGGATAAGCGGAGGAAGATGGATGGATGGATGGATTTCAATAGTTTATTTCACACGTATTTTAAAATTAGGTTCTACACTCACCGGCCACTTTATTAGGTACCCCATGCTGGTAACGGGTTGGACCCCCTTTTGCCTTCAGAACTGCCTCAATTCTTGGTGAAATAGATTCAACAAGGTGCTGGAAGCATTCCGCAGGGAGTTTGGTCCATATTGACATGATGGCATCACACAGTTGCCGCAGATTTGTCGGCTGCACATCCATGATGCGAATCTCCCGTTCCACCACATCCCAAAGATGCTTTATTGGATTGAGTTCTGGTGACTGTGGAGGCCATTTGAGTACAGTGAACTCATTGTCATGTTCAAGAAACCAGTCTGAGATGATTCAAGCTTTATGACAGGACGCATTATCCTGCTGAAAGTAGCCATCAGAAGTTGGGTACATTGTGGTCATAAAGGGATGGACATGGTCAGCAACAATACTCAGGTAGGCTGTGGCTTTGCAACGATGCTCAATTGGTACCAAGGGGCCCAAAGAGTGCCAAGAAAATATTCCCCATACCATGACACCACCACCACCAGCCTGAACCGTTGATACAAGGCAGGATGGATCCATGCTTTCATGTTGTAGACGCCAAATTCTGACCCTACCATCCGAATGTCGCAGCAGAAATCGAGACTCATCAGACCAGGCAACGTTTTTCCAATCTTCTGTTGTCCAATTTCGATGAGCTTGTGCAAATTGTAGCCTCAGTTTCCTGTTCTTAGCTGAAAGGAGTGGCACCCGGTGTGGTCTTCTGCTGCTGTAGCCCATCTGCCTCAAAGTTCGACGTACTGTGTGTTCAGAGATGCTCTTCTGCCCACATTGGTTGTAACGGGTGGTTATTTGAGTCACTGTTGCCCTTCTATCAGCTCGAACCAGTCTGGCCATTCTCCTCTGACCTCTGGCATCAACAAGGCATTTCCGCCCACAGAACTGCCGCTCACTGGATGTTTTTTCTTTTTCGGACCATTCTCTGTAAACCCTAGAGATGGTTGTGCGTGAAAATCCCAGTAGATCAGCAGTTTCTGAAATACTCAGACCAGCCCTTCTGGCACCAACAATCATGCCACGTTCAAAGTCCCTCAAATCACCTTTCTTCCCCATACTGATGCTCGGTTTGAACTGCAGGAGTTTGTCTTGACCATGTCTACATGCCTAAATGCACTGAGTTGCCGCCATGTGATTGGCTGCTTAGAAATTAAGTGTTAACGAGCAGTTGGACAGGTGGACCTAATAAAGTGGCCGGTGAGTGTATATTTTCATGTTATTAAAAAGTGTTTGTGATAGGTATCATCCACCTTATTATGACATTATTAAAAAATTTAAGTAGATACTGGGAATTACACTGTTATAATCACAATTTTCTTTTTTGAGTAACAGTTAAAATAACTGCTTAACTTTTTCATATCTTTCTATAGGTTCTATATGTGTTGCCTCAGCCTGATTTGGTACCCTTTATTGAAATAATACAATAAAGACTGATCAATTTACAAGTCATTGTGAATTAAGTGTGATAGTAAAGCAATTTATCGTTAAATATTTCAAAAATTGATGGCAAATTTTGAAATTAGAAAATTATTTTGAAGATAGAGATTGTCTATGCATTATGAAGTAATTATTAAATATTAGTCAACCCATGCATATTTAATTCAATTCAGTTTGTAACCAATTTGAAACTTGTGTCATTTCAAGGTACTTTATAGAGACTTTATAATCAGATCATGCAGCCGGATTGGTTAAAAAGTCTTCTAAGGAAACCAGCAGAATAAATTTTAGATGCAAATTCAAGCTGGAAGACTCATCCAAACATCACGTGGATTGAATGACCTCATCATGCGCCAGTGCTCCAGCAAATCACCATCAAGTCCTTATTCCTCTTCGGCCAACTGTCCTGTAAGTTTCTGCTTAAAGCTCTCCTTTCACAGACTCACCTGGTATTCAGCTGAGCTTCACCCCCGTCTCCACCTCATCACCTCCATCATGCTCTCAAGCTCCTACTGGCTTCCTTTCCCTTTGTCCATCACTAGTGTCTGGATCCAGGGGGAAAACGTATCTAATCCTAATCTCACAATGATCATCCAAGCTCATCAACCTTTCCATGTCTTCTACCGGGGTCTGAGCGTCAGACAACCGTCACATTCATCAATAAATCTCTGTAATTGCCACGTTTATTGTGTGTTTGTGAGTCCCTGTAGGTTGATTTATATTTGACAATTGTCAGAATAGGTAACAGTAACCTAGCTTCACAGGTGGCTACATCAAGGCAAGGAAAGAAACAGTCAAGCTGATGAGCTTTGATTTAGTTTTCATTAAAAAAGGATGAAGGAGAGCAAATAGAGTTAGTCACAGTAAAAGTTGAGTACTTAGCTATGTCTAGGAGAGAAACAGAAGCACTGTAAACAGTACTTCTGACAAAAACAGCGTTTTACACATATACTTTAGATATCACCTCTTTCAATCACAGCCAGAAAAAACAGCATTAATAGGAGAGGCAACCAAAGGGTCAGTGGCAACTTAAAGGAGCTGCAGAAAGCCACGCAGCATAATCATCAGGTATTCACATTATTTCAATTTAGACATAAGCAATGTAGGCAGCAGAGCAAACATTAGAGAGAAAGATCTCTGACTATATGAGATCAAGATGATTTTTTTTCACATATGCAAAACACTAAGCTGCAAGAAAGAATGAAAACTAACCCTGCGTATCACCATGAGGACACCATGACCACAGCAGGTCATAGTGGCAGCAGCATCATGTTGTGGCAACAATTTTTCTTTGCTGGCAAAAAATGGTGGGAATCTAGATGGTGCTAAGTAAAGTAAATTGTAACGATGAAAACTAGTTAAGTATTGATTATATGTAGGTATAGCATTTGAAACTCAGATTAATAAGCACATTTTTTCCCCCCAGCTTTTATTGTCATTACACTCTCACAAGTACAGAGCAGTGAAATTAAATCTTTACATTTAACCCATCCTCTTGGGGAGCAGTGGGCTACCATTGTGCGGCGCCCGGGGAGCAGTGTGGAGTTAAGGGTCTTTGCTCAGGGAGCCAGGGTGGCAGTCTCTCGGATTGGGGTTTGAACTCAGAGCCTCTGGATTCCAAGTGCAATACCCCAACCACTCCCCTTGGATGTTTATCAAGAAGTTAAAGTAGAACATTTGTGAACTAGTAGAATTTGCAAATGAGGCCCTCCCAGCTACATGTCTGATGCACTGAAAAACGTCATTCGAGACGACAGCTCCTTTTCAGCTGTGTGAGCTCTATGGGAAACTTCTTCACAACATTAACAGCTTTTTTTCTACATGTTTCTGTTGAATCATTTTATCTTCCCAGAAAAGGAGAGAGTATAACTCAAACAGCTAACAGAAAGAAACATTTTTATTTACAACATGTCAAATGATTACCAGCAGTAGATCAAAATGGAAAAACTATAAAATAAATAAAAAAATCAGAGCTTTGTTGAATAATGTCCATATTAGACTTTCTAGTTTTGCAGTGGTAAACAAGATGAACAAAGCTTTTACTGCACTAAATGCTAATTTAACTTTACTAAATAACTTATTTTATTCCAAAAAATGATGCATCAAATGTAACAAGGGTTATTTTCTTTCTACTTTTTTATGTTTAGCTACCTTTATCATTTGTACACTATATAGATTTTAATGATACACAACGTACAACTATTAGATTCTGATTTTTACATTCAAAGTAATCTGGCAATTTTCTGTATATTCATTTTGCAATGTAATTGATTAATTTCAATAGTATTAAAAAAAAAATGTTTAGGTTGTTAGCTACCTCTTAAAAATGCCTGCAGCTGCAGACCTCTGAGTGCTGAAGTGATCACACCTTTCCTTCCAGCAGGAAAGAGGCGGCTGTCTAAGCAAATGGCTTCCTGCGCCTTATATTAACAGAACGGTTCTTTTCCTGCCCGACTGTTTCCTGAGTTACTGAACCATCACTGACCTCTTACAATGGGTCCTACAGCTGCAGTGCAGCTGCCAGTGCCTGATTAATTATTTTAATTTGACCTTCTTAGAATAAACCGACTTTGCGCTGTCATTTTAGGTACATTAGCATTGTTCGCAACTTATTAACTTTACCCAGACCTTATATTTCTCTGTCTTAAGCAACATTTACCTTCTAGCTAGTGGGTGGAGTGGTGTTAGTCTCACTTCCTGCACAACAGGAAACAGGGATCAGTGCAAAAAGAGCTGGGAAGGCCTCCAAGGAGATGATGGAAGAGCTTGTTTTACTCCATTGTCCCTGCTTTCCTAGACAGGTGTGTTGAGCTTTTAGTGCAATGAAACAAATTGGCCTTTATGCTTGTTTTCAAAAGAATTGACGTATAAAGCGTGTTAAAGGATATTTACATGAATTGTGTCTTTTCCTAGTTTTCCCAGACACAAACCGAGTGATGTGGGGCACTGAAATGACTGGATGTGACTGCTATTAAGGTTACTCAAAACTACAGCTAAAGATAAAATAAAAATAAACACTATGATAGTTAAAGGAAGAGATTGGTAATCAAAACTTTAAGCCCTGAATATGTTTTTTTGCATATAATATTGCTAAAGTAAGATTTCAAACATTACAGAACATAAACTTTACATCTTTGCAGACAGCTAAAAAAAAACATCATGATCCAGATATCTGTGAAGATTATCAGTCATACAGGTCAGAGTCAGGCTTGAAAACTTCAGCTTTGGCAAGTGGACCATGATACAGATGTTTTTTACTGATGGGTTTTACATCAGAAAATCATCCTATTTTGTCCTCCAAAACTTAATTAAATTGAGATTTTTGTGGATATAAGAAAAACCTGTGAACAACCTCAGCTTACAAAATAAGGAGCAGATTCACTTCACTAGAGAACCAAAGTAGGGATGGTGGTTCCTAAAAAGTTAAAAAAACAAACCACTGGTCTTTGTTTTCAAGGTTTTAACATGTTTCTCTTTCCATCCAAGAAGCTTTCTCAATTCAAAATTTCTCAATTAGCATTGAGCTCAAGGCTTTTTAGAAAGCCTTGCTATGGCTTAGAAAACATGCAAATTAAACCGAAAAAACAGGTCCACCCCATTTGTAATGGGGAGTCGTTGAGGTCGTTGTTGGCCTGCAATACCCAATACTGGCCCAAGCTTCTGAAAAGGGAGTCATTAGGGTCATTTTTGGCCTGTCTGACCAGGTGGGATGTTTTGGTTCCCTGTATGGCGATGGGGGTTAAGATGATAGCAGGACAGAATCAGCTATATCGCTGCGTTTGTAGGTTTTCGAGAGCTGAAACCTGAGTCCTCCCCCTCTGTTTAAAATTGATTTTTCTCTCTCAACATAAAGGGCTTCCTTCAGACCCTTTTCAAACCACCTGTTTTCTTTGTCCAAAATTTGAATATTCTGGTCCTCAAACGTATGTCCTTTGTTCTTAAGGTGTAGGTGGATAGCAGAGTCTTATCAGGAGGAGGTTGACCATCCATGTTGAGCCATGAGTCTGTGGAGAGGTTGTTTGGTTTCTCCAAAATAAAGATCAGAACATTCCTCACTGTGTTGAACTGCATACACCACTCTGCTCATCTTAGGTCTGGTGGTTTTGTCTTTAGGATGCACTAACCTCTGTCTAAGGGTCTTGTTTGGTTTGAAATGTACTGGGATTTCGTGCACTGGGATTTTGTTCTGGGATATTTTTTCCAATATTGCAATAGCAATTTTATTTTGATTTCCCTTTGGACTAACCACAAGTATGGAGTCCTTTTTACTCCAAATGCAAAATATTCTTGCATTCGAAGTGAGTGGTGTTTTATTTTCACATTGCCTAACTTCCTCAGTAGGTAGTTATCTTGCTTTATAATGCTCAGCATTTTATGTTTCCTGACACTTGTTTCACCCTTTAAAGTCGTAGGGAAGCGGCTTTTCCAACGGTTGCAGTTCCGAATTCTCCTGAGTGGTAACCGACTTTACACGAGTGAATAAAGTGAATATGATTGGTCGATTATCAAGGGGGTGGGATTGTTGTGGCGGAAGGTTTACAAGCAAGTTTGGTTGTGGCCGGTGTCTCGGAGGCATCTTACTAACCAGTTAGCAACTTAGTGCTAATAGCTTCCCAATGGGAAATTACATTGGGACCAAGTAGCACTTAGCAACGACACTGTCAAGGAACGCTATAGACAGCAGGAACATGCAAGAGGAGGAGAGTTTTGTGTCATCGATGAGTCTCCTCCATCATACATTTTTTTATTTCGAGGAGAAAAGCGGGGACGAAGTTATTGTGGAAGAGGACGCCAGGGTGGCAGAAGCTCTATGCATGCCAAAGACGCAGATGTCCATCGCTGGTAAAGTAAATGTATTATTATTTCAACCGTTGCATATATTAGCTACGACATATGAATCAAGATACTATGACGGAAAAAATTGTATTGACAGATAACCATTGATATATGATTGGCCGAATTTAGGTGTACAAGCTGACGCATAACTAACTGGCCTGCATAAAATAACAAACAAAAAAACACAGATTTTAAGACAGGACTTTTTTTTTTAATACAAATTTTCTAAGTTTTAGGACAATATGGTCTGATAAATAGTACATTTATATACATTTTTAAGCCAGAATGATTCAAAATTTAAATATGACTTCCCTACAACTTTAAGGTCAATCATTATAGTCCTACAGTGTCTTAGTGTAATTAAACACATACAGTATGTTTAAGTAAACAACAAAGTTGTGCAAACAAAAGTGTTGTCAAAGTTCAAATCAAACCATCCACATGAATCCTTAGAGTAATTCTAATGAACTGTTTAAGAATAAATTCAAAACATGTGAGGCCAGTCAATGGTCTACATAGGCCACATTTAGACTCAACTAAATATTTCTACCACTGGACAGAAAAAAAGCACAATAGGGAAGTGCCAATCTGGGGTCAAACATCCAAAGCAGTGACAGCTGGGCAATACTGGTGGAGGAGAGAGAAAAAATAGAATAAATGAGGATGAGTGACAAGGTTACACCATGACAGAAGGGTAACACTGAGAATAATAGGGAAGATTCCACACATGGTAAGAAAACATCTATGACGTATGGATCAAAAATTAGGATATGAACAAACAGACAGAGAGCAACGCTGGAGGTGGCAAAGCATAAGATGCAACAATTAGAAATGAGTATGAGGGGTAATGACTGTATTCTGACTGCCCTTCACCCTGGATAATACACACTCATCCTTAGTCACACCACAGTGCTATAAAAACTGTCAATCTAACCTGATGGTGAGATTTTTGGTCAGTGAAAGGTAGCTGGGTTACCAGAAGAGAATCCATGTATGTACTGAAAGAACATGAACAGTCCCCTGCTAGGATTTAAACCCAGGACCTACCAACAGCGCTTACAAAATCTAGTGCAAGCAAAATTAAAAAGTTTTAGTTTTGCAAATGATGGTGGTCTTACCTGAAGATAATACAATCTAAAGTGTAACTAAAGCTTAATTCTGAGCATAACTCTGACCCTAGATACATTTAGAAAAGATCCACCAAAGTTGGCATTGCCAACAGACAGTGAGGGGTGCCAAGTGTGGTGATAAGCGAAGAAGAGTAGGCAACAGTGAATTTTAAACAACTAAATAATCCAATTACCTGAATTCAAACACCAGGTAAAGACACTCACTTAAAGTTGTTAAGGAGGATTTTTGCGAATTTTTTCAAAAGACCAGCCCTCGCCCTCTCCATTAAAAAAAACAATGTCAGTGCGAGAGCATGCACAAGCGCATATCTGCTCATGCATACTTTGTTTATACATTGGTGTTCTCATAGGTCATACATGCTTACTGTGTCCATACATCCGCCCTAACTCCTAAATCCCTCAATTACTATATAGAGTGGGGACTATATAGTGGACTTTATAGCGAGCTCAGTTAACTTATCATTCGGACAGATGATCACTACTTTTTGCTCCGTTGGTCACGTAATTCCTCCTCCTCTGCGCGGTGCCTTCGCCATCTTTGTTACTAGGCACCGCGTTGAGTAGCAACAGCCTATGGTGAAGGCGGGCCGCTGTGACAGCAAATCCCATAATGTTTTGCGAGGAGAGCTCTCCAAGCAAACTAATCTGGGACATATCTGCCTCTTCTGAGGCCTTTCTTTTCTTCTCATACACTTCGTAGAACTTTTTCTTTAACGACCCTCGGCCATTTTCAAAGAACTTTAATGACTGAATTAAACCGTAGCTCACCGCAGATATATGCCTGAAAGTGCACATGCGCAGAAAAAGATAGCTAATGGGACGAGCATGTAGGATGGCCTTGCGTTAACACATCAACAGAATGACTGACAGTTAGGAGGACCACTTATTTAGATGATCCACCTGGAAATAAAAGATAATTTTCTATACCTTTAAACAATTCTATTTATCAGTGCTGGCAATGCTTGTAACTTAAACTCTTTTCTGTTTACATTTTATTGTTTCTGATTTAAGTGTGACTGCTGGATTTAAATCAGTTTGTGTCATGTTTCACATTATTAGTGTAATTAGATTACTGTGATCCACACAGTATTTTAAAAAGTTGTAATTTCATCTACATTTACCCGGTATTCATCATCTTATAGAATTCTTAAAACATATTTCTACTTATAAAAAATGTAAGCGTCATCCGAATTTTTTATCACAGGAAAGGTATCATAACCTCTAAAATAGTCCTAACAGCTAAACCTACGTAGGTAAACCACATGTAACAAATATAACTGTTGTCAACATGGCCTTCACACAGACAGTCACAACACTTAGCGTGACTATGTTATTACTGAGTGGTTAATGTTCTTTAGTCCTGTACTAACACATCAAGAGAATTCAGGCTGTGTCTGATATATTGCAAAGCTCTCTGTTTTTCTCTGTGTTGCAACAGAAGCCTCAGTTTTGAGCTTCAATAACAGGACCTGTCCGGGCATGTCTGACAGGCTATATTATAGGAAAGGCCTTGATCAAAACAAGCCAGAGTTCTCAAACTATTCATGTCCTTCAAGTTTTTAGTAAAATTCATCAATAAAAGTAACAATTTGTAAATTTGTTATACTTTTGCACTCTCAGATTATTTTTATAGGGTTTCCTTTGGCTTTCATACTGGTTATGTAATAGCATACCATCTTTTGATTATGTCTATGTTATGAATACTGCAGTATAACCAGACTCCTTTAGTCCTTGTGTGTCCTGACATACTTATAGTTCTGTAGCATTGCATTGCTTAAAAGTCTAATTAAATGCCTCCAATTCAAAAAATTATACTCCAAACCATCACAGTAAAATAGGCCAGCTCTGCATGTTGAGCTTGATGCAAGCGCTGTGCAACCAATAGAATTCACGCAGAGGATAGTTCAGTGTGATTATCTCTGAATGTCAATGGACTCTCATGTGTCTCAGCATGAAGTATGTGCTTTGTTGTCTTGTTAGGAAATAGCCAAAAAAGGTCTCCATCTTCGCCAGGGGTTTGATTTTCAAGTGTTTGCCAAAATTAATAAACTCTTTGAAAAGAGCCATTGAGGTCACTGCATGAAAGGAGGCAGCTGGTGACGTGGATGTTCCTTTGTCTGCTCCTTGTTTTGTGACCACTTTTTACCTGGTGGATGAGATCTTGTATCTTAGTGGGATCTGGAAAAAGACAAAAATAGAAATAAATCTCTCATGAGTCCACTGCTACTTCTTGGTAACAAAGCACTTAATGCACAGAGAAAAAAAAAACATAGAATGCAACTGAATAGGGCACACAACACTGTATTGATTTCTGGCAGCAGCAGAAGAGGAGGTCAGTGGACTAAAGGAGGCTAAGTAATATGGTTGATCTGATAATGGTCTTTTGTCTACATGGTGAGGGGAATAAATAAAATGAGATATGCTCTACATCTGGGTAAATACATCAGTGAGGATATTTATTTCGCTGTAAGAGGGGTTTGTGTCTGGATTTTTGTTTGTTTGTTGTTTTTGATGTTAAAGTTTCCCAATGCTATTGGTCCGTTAGGTTTTACAAGGTACTTAATGCAGAAAGATTAACTGGCCAGGGATTCCCAGCCGCATCCTGTATGGTATATTCTGCTGCCCAGTTTCCCGCTCTTTCAAGCAGATCTCTTACAGAGCTCTAGAGAAAACAGAAGGTGTGCAATCTGTAAATTCCATTCAGATTATTTATATAGCACTAGTTCACAACACGTCATCTCAAGGCACTTTACAGAAACAATTCAACCAGATCATACAGTCAAATTGATTCAAAGTTTTCTATCTAAGGAAAACCAGTTGATTGCATCGACTCATTAACTCGATTGAAATCTCTAACACCAAGCATGCTTGTAGCGACAGTGGAGAGGAAAAACTCTCTTTTAACAGGAAGGTAAATGAAGGTTGGTTTGCTGATGTCACAGTGTTACAGAACTTTTATGACCCTCGTCTGGAGTCCTTTTGTAAACTGTAAACCTCTCTTTCAGCAAGTACCTTTACATTCGCTTTCTATCAGTGATACATGAGAAATTGTCTTTATTTAACCTTGGCTCTAACTAAGGAGCTATTATGCAATTATTTTCCCTACAAAATATTTTATTATTGACTTAGACCTTGCCTGTTCAATTATGTTTCTCCCAAAGAAAGAGCCACTAAGGTGTTCTGTTACCTTTATGTTTAACATAAGACAAAGCCACCTATTGTTCCAGTTTTTTGAGTCTGTTCTACCTGCTCAAACCTCAATATGGCCTTGATAGAAGGTCTTTCACATTGAGACTGATTCTGCTGGAGGTTTCTTACTGTTAAAACTGAGTTTCCCTCTCCACTGTCTCTGCATGCATGTTTAGTGCGAGGTTTTACTGTAGAGTCAACGCAATGCAGTTCCCTGCATACCAAAAAAGTAGTTTCTGTTTGTCATTGATACTGCACCTCTGCAATCCCTGTGATAGTTTCAAAACCAATGGTACAATTTTGTAGAGGATAAAAAACTAAATGGCTCATTGCTGTCATGATTTTATGCAAAGATCTGACCCACATGCAGAAAACCAAACAGAGAGACCAGGGGAAGGTTTAACAGGTTTATTGAGAACTGGTAGGGATAGGTCCAGTGCTGCTCAGAACACTGGCAAACCGGGACTGAACAGTGAAGGGAAGTTCCTGTGGTTAGTTCAGGCTCAGTGGGAAATTTGAACTTCGATTTGCAAAAGGGAATTACGGCAAAAGGACTCACATTTCCAGAAAAGGTGTCATTCTCTGAATCCAGTTGGTGTGGGTTGTTCCAGTAATGGACTTGCTCGTTGGAGGGTGGACAGGGTTTACCCAGGTTGAGGTGTTTCCTTGAGGAATGGAGGAGCTGACTGCCACTTGGATTTCCTATGGTAATTGAACAGTTTCTTGAATCCCCTGTTCAGTGTGAAGCTCAAACAATCCTTTGGGGAAAAGTAGATCCAAACGTCCGGTTTGAATCCCCAGCTCAGTTTGAAGCTCAGACGATCCTTCCATCCAGGGGGAGAAGGTCCGAGAAATCCAGTTTGCAGGATGACTTGCTGCCGAGAGGCAAAGACAAAAACAACAAGGTTAGGCTCAGGTTGACAAAAACTCAGTTTAACTCAGCAAAACTCAGCTTGGCTAGAGTACCCAAAACTGGCAAACACTCTGACGTCAAGGTAGTGGCAGTCAGCAGCTTAAAGGAATAGTACACCCAAAACATGATTAGCCTTCATTTTCTACTCACCCCCATGCTGAACAACACTCTGGAGTACTTTTTTGATATCTCAAATGCATCTGGAGATCTGGGAGGCTTCTTGCTGTCTGCTGACATTCAAATAATGGAGGTCTACGGTGCCCGAGACAGAAAGGTCCATAAAAGTCCACAAAAACGTGTCAATATTCCTCCATACTGCTCGTCCAATGTATTCCAAGTGTCCTGAGTGGGTAGCATCCAGAATTTACTCGAAACGAAGTCATTTAGAATGTTTTTAGAGCATAAACAGTAGTGTATAGTATTTCCTGAAAGCGCGCGCCAGCGCGTTCAGGACGCTACGGAAGCCGGCAGACCAAACCAGATGAAAGTGCGCATTCAGCGTCTGCTCTGCCGATAATGCAAGCGTAGAAGAAGAAATGTGCTGTTTACCTGTGCAAAGAAAGAAACAACGAAAGAAAAATGTCTGAGGACTTCAGTGTTGAGGAAGAGCATGAGTTCTTTGCCGAGCTGAATGCGCTGGTTTGGTCTGCCGGCTTCCGTAGGCTCGTGAACGCGCTGGCGCGCGCTTTCAGGAAATACTATACACTACTGTTTATGCTCTAAAAACATTCTAAATGACTTCGTTTCGAGTAAATTCTGGATGCTACCCACTCAGGACACTTGGAATACATTGGACGAGCAGTATGGAGGAATATTGACACGTTTTTGTTGACTTTTATGGACCTTTCTGTCTCGGGCACAATAGACCTCCATTATTTGAATGTCAGCAGACAGCAAGAAGCCTCCCAGATCTCCAGATGCATTTGAGATATCAAAAAAGTACTCCAGAGTGTTGTTCAGCATGGGGGTCTGTAGAAAATGAAGCCTAATCATGTTTTGGGTGTACTATTCCTTTAAGAGTCCTCCGGTAATGAGGCAACCATCCGCAGGTGAGTGAGAGAGCCAACGAGAACCAGGCGCCACCTGGTGGTGGCGGGAAAACACACAAAAACACAACCCACACAAACTGGATTCCTAACAGTTGCAAGCTGGAGATGGGAGTACTTGAGGCTTTCTTCACTCTTATAAAGATCTCATTTTTAGAGTGTACTAACAGTAACAGACCCTCTTAATTATTTGTTTTTACCTTAACTCAACTCTGGATCATACCAGTGGCACTTTGGCTGCTTGATATTTGCTGCCCTTGTCCAACCCAGTCAGTTTGATGGACAGCCATATTTTAGTAGATTTGCCTTTGTGCCCCAATCTTTGAATTTTCAGCTGATTTTTAGATTCTAATATTCCATTCCTGACCTTTCTGATGTTTTGTCATGTTTTTTGTGTTGGTGCAGTTTCTTTATTGAAATCCTCTAACAAGCCTCTTCATATAACAGCTGTACTCGTATGGAGAGGAGCAGTGGACTTATTAAGTAACTCCTGGAAGCAATTGTTTACGATGAAATCTATGTCGGGTCATCAGAGTAAAATGACTAAATACAAATACGTGCAGATTTAAATGATTTTAAGGTTCCACAATAAAGTTTAGTGGCTCTGAATACTTTTAAAGAAGAATTCCATTACAGCATGGTGTTCAAACATCATTGTCCATGTGATAAATGACACAGTTACCGACTAGCGAAATGTATTTCGAGACAATAATAGCAATAATATTCTATTTGAGACCTTCTTCGCCAACATCACCAGTACTGAGCCGAGAAAAGCTGTCATGAAGAACCTGCATGCCCTAAAATAAGATTCCTATAATTCACCCCTGCTGTCTCATCTTCATCATAATGAGGGAACTAGACTATTCATGCTGAGCCAATGTTAGCCTTAAATGAACATTTACATGCAGCAAACGGCACACTTCATTATGCATGTCTCGTGTAGAAAGCACACATAATGGAAGGGGCAAGTCATTTATTCATAATGACAGCATAGGTTTGTTTACTTGTACATTTTCAAGCTTGAGCTATTAAATCGCCTGACCCAAGGGGTCAGAAATGATTTTCCATCGCTTCTTTTGTTCAGCTGTGCGTCAATCAAAAAAAAAAAAAAAAGCAACAACATCTAGATGTGTGCAACAGCAAAGGTGTGGGGTTCTTATGCGTCATCCATTTGATGTATAATCCCACATCCCCTCTGCATCTATAGTTTTCTTCTTGCGGGGTGTTGTGCAAACAGTGGTATACCACATCAGAGCCATTCTATTACTGTGTATGAGACACAGGGGGTTAATATCAATTTTAAAAGGCAATAAAAAAGATTAAAGCAGATTAAATATTAAAGATTTAAGAAAAAGGGTTCACAATTTAATAAGAAAAAGGACAATACGGTTTAGAGAATATTTAGCTTTTTTAAGCTTGACTGAGATTGTTCACCTCCTTACTGAGCTGCAATCCTCTACTGCATTATTCTCTGACTCATCTATGCACAAAGAAACAACAACAAAAAAATGGAAATAAAGAATTAAATCTACATACCATCCATGTCTTAGGAGCAGTCTAAGATTATGTTATAAGGAAATATATATATGTTTAAATGATTATTTCTTTATATTATTTCATATAGTCAATCCCTAACTTCAAATAGCTTTATTTGGATAATAAGGTTGAAACATAACAAATGTACTTATTCTGCAGAGAGGTAAAATCCTTCACAGATTTCAAAATGTTTTACAAATTATATTTTTGGGGTTTGCTTTTGTCCTCTATACATCTAAAACAGGCAAATTACATCCATTTACTGCCATTTACATTGATCATTTAAAATACAAGCGCCAGGAGCCCTGGGTTACTCTGGAGTAGCCGCAAGCCAGCACAGGTGGGATATTCTGTTAATCAGACTATAAATCATGCACTCTACAAATTTTGGTTTTAGGAAAGTCTAACAAAAAAGAAAGGTATAACAACTTATTTCTACACTTCTTTGGTCAGTGTAGGAAAAACATGATACTTTTGACCAAGAACAAAAACGTTTTGCCTGGAGCACAGCTAACATGGCACCATCACTAAAGCAAAACATGGTGGTGGCAGAATCAGGCTTTGGGGATACTTTTATTTCAAAGACATATGGAAGCTGAAGGGTCAGATAGATGAATGCTAACCGTCAACAAGCAGCCAGAGCTTGTCAAAGCAAGTTTTCATCATTACAGCTTCTTCATGTGTCTGAAAGGCTCATATATGCCAAAGTTCCAACCTGAATTCAATAGAGAGTTTTTGGTAATGCTTAAAAACTGCAGTTCATATGCTCTATATCCAATTTGAATTCGATTGAACAATTCTGAGCTTAATTCATAGTGAGAAAAAAAAGAAGTCATTTTTCAGCCATGAAACATTGAAAGCTAATATACCTCTTGCCTCTGCTGGACTACTTAAAAAATATTTTGCAACATTCAATTTATCAGAGCTAGCAAATCTAACTTATATCTATGTTTTTCGAGCAGCTAAAACTGGTTAGTGAATCTACCAAATCAACTGATTAAACTGATTAACGTTTTCATTCAGTACTGATTAAAACACCCCTCTATCTTCAAAAAATATTCGAAAGCCATCTTAAAAACACTCTTGAGAGACTCCTTACCAAGTTAAATACTGGCCTGGAAACATGGATCTACAATCTAAGTTCTATTCAGTTTTCTCAGCTGTTCAATACAACTCACAAAGCACTGGCTCTAGACTGTTTAAAGGTCTTTCAGACAGCTTCCATGTTGCTATATCTGCGCCAGTGTTTTTCCTTGGCTTTAGTTGTTGACCACAAATGACCCAGCCTGAAAGAAAGTGAAAACATTGGACTGACTGGAGCTGCTGAAAAAAAGAAGTAATACCATTGCTCAGAAAGTTGAAGCAACGTGCATGAGTCAGTCTAGATATGGATGTTAATTCATCATTTAAATCGGTGTAATTCCGACTTACTAAGAAACAGCAGGTTCTTGCTGAAAATCAAATGTAATCAAAAAACATAAGAATGATGTATTTGTAGAGTATTTGGAACATAATCTACCTGGCATTTGGTGCATTCACTATATGGTCTGAGTCATGACTTTGCATACAATAAGTCTTATAGAATTTTTGATTTGAATGCACTTGTGAAAGTATATTAGAAAGCATATTTTTTACTATGAATTGTTGTGTTTTACTCTTAACCTTTTGCTGTCCTTTTCTTTGCTTTGTCATGCTGCATCGTACTGTGTTTTTCTGAGTGCTGTATTAGGTGCCATGCTGCATCGTGATGTCTCGGGTCTGTTTTGTCCTGAAAGACATAGTGAGGCAGACGAGACAGCCTGCATTACAGCTCCTAATGAAATCTGTCAGTTCAGACTGCACTCAGGGGCAGCCTGAAGTTCAGAAGCACTACTTACCACCACACTGGCGAAGAGAGGGGTTACAAGGTGGGTGTTAGGGGGTGGGTGGGAAGCAGCATGGAATACAAGGATAGACGTTTATTTGGCAGTATTTTTAAATGTTGCTTTGTGTATTTTAGGGAGAGAGATATTAAACACTGATTAAAGTTATATTTTGTGTCATACCAGATTATCTCACTCCAATGGCTCCAAAGCAAAGAAGCAGACAGGCTGGGAGTGAACAGAATACTAATGGGAAAAGAGACATGGGGAAAAAGGAGTGAAGGAGATTGGGAGGGGTATAGAGAAAGAGTGAGAGAGAGAGAGAGAGAGAGAGAGAGAGAGAGAGAGAGAGAGAGAGAGAGAGAGAGAGAGAGAGAGAGAGAGAGAGAGAAAGAGAGGTTTGACGTTGTTTATTTACTTTACATCAGGAAAACATAGTCTGTTTCCATCATCACAATAAAAAAACAACCATTATCACACAAAAAAAACCCCAAACGTTAAATATTAAGAACCAGGGAGCCATCTTCCTCTACTGAACATAAAACATGTCTAGTCCCCCACAGAGCGCTAAAAGCCTCCACATTATTAGTCAGTTTGTAGAAAGCATGCTCCACTCTCAGACGAGCTGCAACCAGACCTTTCAGGCTCTGCACCACATCTGTCCAACCCTGACCCAGCATCTGATTCTTCCTGGTTCTCCAAATGGCTAGTTTAGCCACCCCAAACAAAAAATTAATTAAAACTAATTTCAGTTTTCTCCTCACTGTGTATCTGGGTCCAAAAACAAACAGAGGAAGAGAGAAAACCTCCCCCAAAGCTTCCACCCATCCTTTCAAAACTTTAAAAAGATCAACTAGCCGAGGACAACCCACCACTAAGTGATCTAATGTTTGCCTGTGAGTGCAGAATGGACAGCCCTCCCCAGTGCCTGGATCCAGGTGAGCTCTGTGTCTGTTTGTGGCTATTGCTCCATGTATAATCCTCCACTGAAGGTCCGCCATCCTTTTCTCAACAGGGGGTTTATACAGGACCCTCCACCTGCCTTTAGGGGTAACGTCTGAGGCAAATATCTCACACCATTTTGACTCCTTCACTCCAGCCAGAGAGTGAAAATTCAGCACTTTCACACAGTTGTAGTACAGCTGCTTCCTCCCACAGGAGCTGAAAATTCCCAGCTCTGGTGTTTTCATGCTGAGAAGAAAACAACTCTTCTCCTGTTGCTCCTCAGTAGCTGGACAGACACTCAGAGAGGGAAAAATATACACACCATCATCCCTCCACTGGCCAGCGTGATTCTTAGCAAAGCTTCTCATTGGTTCAGAAAGGGACTGCCAGACTTCCTCCATAATCCTATTCAGCACTCTGTAAGACTGGATGCTTGTAATGTCACTGAGCGTCTCCAGGGATGTTTTGGTGAGGTGGCCCAGTTTAGTAATGCCGGCCTCAACAAATTTTGTTCTTAATGTAGCAGAAGAAAAAGTAGCGTTTCTAAAGAAGTTGTTGTGAAACAGTGGTTCCTCATAGATCCACATCCCTGGCCCAGAGTCCTGATTCCTTGTGACCTTCAGTGTCTGCCAGGCATTAATCACCGACGTGTAGAAAGGTGTGAGTCCTGTCAGGTCAACTTCAGATGGTCTTAGCAGAAATAACTGCTTATCCAGTCCAAGCCGTCCAGCATACCTAAGTAGCAATCGAGCAGGGGATAACCAGCAGCGACTGCAACCATACAACAGCCTCTGTGCCGTCTGCAGTCTGAAAGCCGCGGTTCTGGAAAGAATGTCTACAAGTCCTTGTCCTCTTCTGCCACAGGGAGATACAAGACCGATGCCCTCAGCCAGTGTTGACCAGACCAGAAAAAGTCAACCAGGAGCCGCTGCACTTCTTTCAGTAGGCCTGATGGTGGCACCAACACGATGAGCTTGTGCCACAGAGATGATGCAACCAGGTTATTCACTATCAGAGCTCTTCCCCTATAGGACAGGTGAGGTAGCAACCATTTCCATTTAGACAACCTGGCTTCTACCTTTTCCAGCACTCCCTCCCAGTTCTGTCTCTGAAAATCCTCCTTCCCAATAAAAACTCCAAGACTTTTTATACCCCTTTTTCCCCACTTAAGGTTACCAGGAAGACAAGGAATGCTCCCCACAGCCCACTCCCCCACTAAACAAGCCTCACTTTTTCCCCAGTTCACCTTAGCAGAGGAAGCTTTTCTATACAAGGACAAACTTTCTTGTAACTCTTGAACGTCTCCCTTATTGCAAATAAATATGTTTACATCATCAGCATATGCTGATACAATAACAGGGGGCATGTTAGCCAACTCTGGCAGGGAGAGACCTCACAGTCTACTCCTCAACCGACAGAGGAGAGGCTCAATGGCAATACTGTAAAGCTGGCCTGAAATGGGGCAGCCTTGTCTGATCCCTCTCCTAACTGGCACTGGAACACTCAATCCACCTCCCACCTTCACCACACAACAGGCACCTCGATACAACAGCTTTACCCAAGACAGAAAACCTTCCCCAACACCAAAAGCCTGTAAGGTAGTAAAAAGAAAATCATGATCCACTCTGTCAAAGGCCTTCTCCTGGTCTATGGATATGATACCAACATTAATGTCATAAATTTTACAAATATCAAAAACATCTCTCATTAAAAACAAATTATCAAACATAGACCTATCAGGTACACAATATGATTGATCTGCACCAATTAGAAAATCAATAACAGTTTTCAGTCTGTTTGATAAGACTTTTGAAAGAATCTTGTAGTCCGTACATAAAAGAGCTACTGGTCTCCAGTTCTTTAAAAGGGCTAAATCTCCCTTCTTAGGGAGCAAAGAAAGAACTGCACGCCTACAAGAAGCTGGAAGTGTCTTTTTCATAAGACACTCTTTAAAAACATCCAAAAGGTCCTGTCCCATGATGGTCCAGAAATGTTTAAAAAAGTCTGAAGGCAGACCATCTATTCCCGGAGCCTTTCCAGATGTCATCTGAGACACGGCAGCAGTCAGTTCATCCAGAGTTATTTCCAAACCCAGAGCCTCCCGATCTCCTGGATCCAACTGAGGTAGTCCTTGAAGAAGCTCCGCAGCAGCATCCACATCACAGCCGTCCGCCCTGAACAAGTCAGTGTAAAAGTCCACGGCATGCCTCCTCATCTCCGTTGGGTCTGTGGTCACCTTCCCATCCGGGAGACGGAGACACACCATCTGTTTTTTTGAAGTAATTGACTTCTCCAGGTTAAAAAAGAAGGTGGTTGGTGCATCAATGTCCTGTAGTCTTGTGAAGTGTGCTCGGACTAGAGCTCCTTTTGCTCTCTCCTGCAGGAAAGAGTTGAGCTCCCCCATTTTTGATCGTAAAAGATCATTTTGCTGATTCTCTTTAAGGGCATTTTCCAAGTTCCTTATCTGGTCCTCTAACTCCTGCACAGCTCTCTTGGTTTTTGTAGTGACACCAACTGTATATTCCTGACAAAAAACTTTAACCTGAGCTTTTCCTACCTCCCACCACTGAGCCAGGGAAAGAAAATCAACTTTCTGGGATCTCCAGTAGGCCCAAAACAATTTAAAATTTTCACAAAAAGTAAGATCCTTTAATAATTTAACATTAAAACGCCAAAAAGATGTTTGTTTTCCAGTGGGAGAGAGAAACAGCTCCATTAAGACTAGATGGTGGTCAGTAAAAACTACTGGGAATATTTGACTGCTAAGAACTCTAGTAGTGAAAGAAGCAGGTAGATAAAACCTGTCCAGTCTAGCTGCACTTACTCTCCCATCTGATATTTTGACCCAAGTGTACTGCCTATCAGAAGGGTGTTTCATCCTCCACACATCAACCAAATCGTTTTTTGTAAATACTTGAGACAGAAATAAGGAGGACTGAACATGTGGCTCCTCTCCGGTCCTATCTAATGTAAAATCAGTGCAGCAGTTCCAGTCACCACCCAATACAATAAACTCTCCTGTACCAATATTATTTAGTTCTTCCTTCAGTATTTTAAAAAAATTTTCCCGCTCAGAGCCTTGGTTTGGTGCATATAAATTAATGAAAATGAAGCTGAAACCCTCTACTTCAGCTCTCACCATAAGCATTCTGCCCTTCACCACCTCTGTGCTGGAAATAACAGTTACATTTAACTTGGAAGAAAACAGAATGGCAACTCCAGCACTTAGATTTGTCCCATGGCTAAGGACATGCTGCCCTCCCCACCATAAGCCCCAATCTATTTCATTCGTGCTATCAGTGTCTGTTTCTTGTAGGAAAAATACATCCAGTCTTTTCTGTGTGATAACATCTGTTAATATAGCCCTTTTTTTTCCATCTCTACCCCCATTTATGTTTAAAGAGGCCACTCTTAGACCCTGCATGTAAGGAGAATAGAGACAGACCAGTAGGGAAAACCAACAGAATTGAAACACCCAGTGTTGTACAATCATGTTACTGTTTGTTAAAGTTTCATTTTCTTTGACATTTTACCCTTTGTTGTTTTAAGAGTTTTCCTTAGACCTGTGACGTGCTTCTTAAGACGAAAACGTTTCTTGCTGTCCAGTAAATCATAACCAACAACTCTCTGCAAAGTAGTGACCGATTCAATAAATTTATCCACATCAGGAAAATAATCTTTTACATTGACTTTTTTTCCAAAGGTGTCATCTAGAAAACCATTGATTTCCTCCAGAGAATACAAATCAACACTCTGAAAGTAGCTGTCTGCGATAGAGAAACTATCAGAATCAGAATCATTATGGCCATGAGTGGATTCCATCTGATCATCTGCCTCACTATCAGGGTTCACCTGCAGAAGCTCTGCATCCTGCACAGGACTGCACTCTGCATCCTTTTCTGACCTCCCCAGGTCATCCGCTCTCTGCCCTGTCCTGTCCACAGCTTCTTCCTCACCTACAGCACTGTCTGTCAACTGGAGGGAACCATCACCCTCAGTCCCAACCACTGAGCCACTGTCAGTTCCAACCACGGAGCAGTCTCCCTCAGTATTATTACGAGGAGTAGCCTCGGGCAGCGCCCGCTGTCCACTGCTCCCCTCCCCGCTATCCTCTCCCGCAACGCCCGCCGCGGGACCCGCCGCAGCGCACGCCGCGGGACCCGCCGCGGGACTCGCCGCAGCGCACGCCGCGGGCCCCACCACACTCTGTCTGTGGGGACATGCCACCCGCTTGTGGCCCA
Source organism: Cyprinodon tularosa (assembly GCF_016077235.1). Taxonomy (NCBI): domain Eukaryota; kingdom Metazoa; phylum Chordata; class Actinopteri; order Cyprinodontiformes; family Cyprinodontidae; genus Cyprinodon; species Cyprinodon tularosa. Next base: position 912,809 of record NW_024038541.1, on the reverse strand, counting down.
CATCTCCACACTCAAAACACTTCATGTTTCCAGAACTGGCGTACACCATGTAGTATCCCTGCTCATGTTTGACACGGAACGAAACGTCCAGCGTTTGGGTAGGAGAATCTAGGAACATAAACACTTGTCTCCGCAGAGATTGAACATGTTTCAGTTTGGCATCCTTACAGCCCAGATTCACCACCCGGAAACCGCTCGCAAATCTTCCAAAACGCTTCAGCTCTGTCTCCAGAGCCTCATTGGAAATAAACGGGGGGACACCAGATACGGTGATCCGGACCGAAGGCACTGCCAACGGGGAAACCTGAAAAAACTCATCATCCAGGACCAGTCCGGTTTCTATGAGCTGACTTACATGTTCCAGATTTTTTAGAAACACAACCACTGCCTTATTCATGCGTGAGGCATATGAGATGTTTCCATGTCCCACCTGTTCTCCTACTGCCAGCAGCACCTGCTCCACCGTAGTGCTGGGCTGCGGCACAATCCTCACCCCATGCTTCAGAGACAGGGACGGCGCCACCGAGGACGCCATCCCTGTCAAGAAACACGGCCTACCGCCCCCCAAAGCACCCAAACACACGGTAACTTGGGGTGATACAAGAATAAACAATTAACAAACAATCACACAGTAAACAGTTAGAAAGAAAAAAAAAAAAAAGAAAAGTTTGAGATTACTCACAAGCTCTCAGCCACACTCTCCACCACCAAACTCCCAGCATGCACTCAGAGAGAGAGAGAGAGAGAGAGAGCATAGGACAGTCTGACAAAAATGTAAGGGCGAGTACTGATTGTGTCAGAGGAAACATCCCCAATATGATTAAAGGGCTGATTGTACAAGAGAGCCTTTGGGAAAATCAAGAATGAATTATAGAAAGACGAGCAATATAATGCCAGCCAAGAGCAAGCAGAGAAAGGATTACAGCAGCACAGTAGGATGTGTTTGAAGGCCAGACAGCACTAGTAGTAGAGAGAGCTGCAGTTCATTGAGGCTATGCTTTCAGAAGGACAAGAAATTTATAGCTTCTTTTTTTCTATTGCATTTAGATAGCAGAAGTAATCCAACAACCATTCAGTTATAACAGACCTCAGTTATAACAGCTTTTTATTATGTTGTTTCTTAACTTACATAAATTTTTAAATACATTAAAATCCTCACTGAGGATTTTTTCCCCATTGACTTTATATTACTACAAATCAATTATGCAAAAAATTGGATTTGCATTCCACTTAGTAGAGAATTATTTGTATTTTTTTCACAGCAGGGTCTTTTGCCAAAGATACCAATGTCAATTCAACTTTCTAAGTACTACAGGGTAAAATACAAAATTTTAAAATAAGGGAATTAAACATCTGAAATAGTCAAGCTGCCTAAAATGTCAACATTTACACTTGAACCACTCCTCCAACCGCTTTTCCTCCCTCCAGCAATACGGAAGCTGAGGTATATAATGACTTCTGAAACATTCACATCACTTATTTTGTCAAGATCTAAACAACCCTGATGGCCAGGTTTGTTTACGTAAATAATTTTGTAATCATATTTTATTAGTCTGATAGGGATGCTCCTCCAGGTACAAAAGCATGGTCCCCTTTAAAGAAAATTATTTGGGGCTACTGAATAGTCTTGTAGGTAACAAAATCAAATTCCATCAGAATGTGCGCAATTAAATTGGTCCTTTTAATTACCCAGTTTTTACTGATTTTGTTTTTAAGTGATTGCTCCATTGATCACTATCAGTTTCTTTATTAACCCCTTGAACCCTACCGACCCACCGGCGGGTCCAGCTGCTACATGACCTCGTAATTTTACCAAACCCCCAGTATTGATGTAAAAAACATATTTGGCACAGTTTGGTGACATTTATGGATAAATGTGCCACAATGGCCTCTCCGCCTAAGAGATTTCTCACTAATAATATTCTAAAATAAATATGATTCATCTGATTGAGTCCATATTTGGTATATTTTTACACAACATTTAGATTTAAAAGTCTGTACTACTTTTTTGTGCTATAAATAATATTTTGGTAGTGTTTTGCAATGTTTATTTCAAAGAAAATTTTGTCGAGGTTCAAAAAATGCAAAATATTTTGTATTTTGTCCCTAATATTTCAGGCAGGGTCAAAGCTACAATGGTGCTGACACCAGAAAACCATTCCATGACATCTTACCTTTACAGACGTACCAAAAGTTTCTTCTTAAATCTAATAGCTTTGAGGCTATAAGTGATTTACTTTTGTGTGTTTTTGTCAGGCAGAAATTTATTTATACCCCCTTAGGGTGTAAGAGGATAAAAATAAATGTGTGTGACTTTAAATAATGAATGACGATATTATGCCTTTTTAGATGTTTAATTGATTCCAATTGAAATAATTTTACAGTATTGAGCATACTCAGTCATACAAATCTAAAAAAGGTTGAACCCATTAGCAGAAGAATCAACCCTTCACAAACTCAAGATGCTGTTTGTGTTTTACTTTTCCAGGTGAGGCTGAGTCACATAGAATAAATAAAAATAACCACAACCACACTGAATTCTCCTTCTTTTTGATACATTATTGATTCATTTATTCTCAAGATGTGAACGTAATATGTAAAGCTGTGCAATAGCATTTCACTCATACCAAGAAAGTAATTTCTGTTTCGGCGTCAGTGCATTTCCTGCAATGGTTTTAGAGTCATCGACATAGTTTCTCATGGGGAATAAGAAACTATTTGGCTGCTTTGAAATGAGGGATGGCTGTAGAATGGCATGAATAAAAATATCTCTGTCCTATCTTATATTGAATATGTTTACTATTACATTCCCTCATATGTAATCCCTGTGTATGAAAGAGTTTTCATACTCCCCCCTTCCCTGAAATCAGTCAACCATTTAAGTTAATTGTTCCCCAAAAAATTAAAGCACAGTGACGGTTTTATTTGGTATTAATATTTGGTTCTCACCTATTTACTGTGTTTTTAACATAATACAATTACTAATCTGTTACTGTTTTTTTTGTTGCCATTTCTAGGTTCTGTCTGACATTCTGCCCTCGGGGCTTCAATGCTTTCGACATACAATGCACAATAAAAAGACCAAAAGTGACACAGTAATGAATGAGTAAAGGTGGCTTAAGTTGTTTCGTTGTGCTCCTTTTAAAGTTCTCCATCTCTCTTAATTTCAAATTCAGATTGAAGATAGGAACCTCTTTTCAATGATTCTCCCTAAAAGCTTTTTTTTACTCGAATAATATGATGCTCCAATTTAGGATCTTCAATGTAAAATTCAAAGCATTTTTTTTCTGTCATGTCTTTTCATTATGCCATGACTAAAATATCTAAGGAACAAATCCACATTATCTGACAAGGGCCATTAGGACCCAAAGAGACAGCTCTTTCAACCAAGTTATTTGCTCATTTTGCCTGGTGTGTTTTTTAGAGGCAAAATTATGTGCATTTACCTCAGAATATTTCAAAGATCAAACCCGAACGGTAAAGAAGAGGTGGCATGAAACAGATACATAAGACTTGAAAAAACACAACATAACTGTTTCCTGAAAAGTGTTTCTCTTGGACTATAGGGTCATTTCTATTTGTCAAAATGAGAAATCTTATTTATTCTCAAGGAAATGCAAGATCAATCAGTTATCATTAATTATAATTCACCAGATAGTTTGAAATACAATTATTATAACCCTTCTTTTTTTCTTTTTTTTTTAGAAACAACAGAATTTACCCTTAGAACAGCAACAGCTTAAACTTAATACAGTTTGGAATCTATTAATTATGACTTTAAATAAGTGAAGCTCATGTAACCTTTAATAATTTTAAATATTACAGGATTAGAATAATGTTTGTTTATGTTTTTTTTTCAGAGGAAAACTTTTTAAAACCTCGAGGAGCCTAAAATTCTTGGCTATTCTACAATACTGCACTATACTCTGTCATGGCCTTGAAAATAACTTCAGTAGAAGTCATAGTTTACTGGAATTATTGCAGGTTAATATTTAAAGGTACTAGGCATTGCTTGCTAGAACTTTTCATTTTTTAAGCAAAACTCACACCCTTTATGTTCTGTAAGCATTCTGTAAACTAAGTATAAAGAAAGGAGATCATATTTGCCCCTTTTTTTGACATTTTATCCTAAAGGGTTTAACCAGTGTCTAAATCCATTTAGAAATGGACAAGAGGTGAAATTTTAAACAGGTCACCAGTACATTGCAAAGCACTCTAACCATGCATTATTTGAGGACGATTTAAAAAGGCGAATCACCTTAACAGTCATGTGTTTATAAAAGTAGTATAAATTACCTACACAAATGTAAACATCTTTATTTTTTCATATGAAATTTGATAATATGATAATATCTATCATATTTACTTTAACTTTAATATTTTTTAAAGTTCATCTTTCTATTTCATTGAATGTAAGAAAACAAAACAACAAAGAAGGTTCTCCATGTTTTCACATACATTTACACATCTAGGAAATAAAAGTGAAAATTAAAAGCATCGTTGGGGGGAGTGTTGGCCTAGAGGTTAGAGCAGTGCACTTGTGCTCTGAGAAGGTTGCAAGTACCCGGTTCAGTCCCCACAGCCTGCATTCTGGGTCCTTGAGCAAGACCCTTAACCCCACATTGCTCCCCGGATGCTGCACAATGGCAGCCTACCGCTCCCCAAGGGGATGGGTTAAATGCAGAGAGTCGATTTCTCCATTGTGAGATCAATAAAAGTTCTATTTCTATTCTTAGACAGGTGCAAACAAGACAGCAGTTCAATCTGCAGAGAGAATCATAGGTGCTGACCGTCTCTCCTTCAAAAACTTGTTCAAGTTTAGGGCCAAAAAAAGGATTAACTAACATCTTTGTCTACTCCACACATCATGACAGTTTCTATCCCAACGTTGGCTTTTTGACACAATGAACTCATCAGCCAGGGTAGTAAGACACTCAGCCAGAAATAAGTCCTCTGCAGTTAAACAACCTGCCCCTCTTTTTTTTTCATCCTAAAAAAGATCATTTGTACACACTTACTTGTACATACTGCCATTATTCTTGCCTTGTCATTTTTGTCCCTTTAAGTGTTCTCACTACACACTGTGTTTTTTTATTTTGAACAGTTGATTATGATGTGAGAGATGGGAAAACACAAACTTGGCCATTAAAGTTGATTCTGATTCTAAAAGTACAGAGTGTTCTGTAAGTGCTGCTGGTAGGGACTGAAAGATAAAGACTATGACTTAAATTGGGTGTAAAAATGGACCTGAAGCGGGCTATTTCAAGTTCAGATGGTACTATTACAGAAATTGGGTGGTTAATGTAACACTACATTGGCTTTGGCTTTTAGTGGATTGAAATAGTATCTGCTAAGAAAGGAGGTTAATATAACCACAGACACCAGAACAAAATGCCTGCCTAAACGAAGCCAATCAAACGATCCCATCTTCACTAATTACATCACAAAACGTCTTATATGAGCTGTATCAGAATTCTTTTAGGTCTGTTTCATTTACGTTTCATTTATTTTCTTTTTCTCATCTTGTCAGATAACCATTACAGACCTATGCTTCTTCTCATAAAGTCTGGGGTATATATCTTTCAGGTTTATCTGAAAACCAACTTGCAACTTCATTCCATGGTAATTATTTTTTTACTTTTGAGAAAGCACAAACAAAAATGAAACAAGCCACATAGGATCATCATGCAAGAGTTTAAACGTTTAAAAGTTTAAGAGGATGTTGGTAGGAACTGTATAAATAGATTCATGCTAGACTTTTATTTAAACCTTGCTTACAAGCAGCTAACATTTTCTTTTAAGGTGGTGTAAGTCCCAGAAATAGTGTCTGCAGAATTGGAATGATTTCTAAAAAAGTCCTAAATGATGTTTTTTTTTCTTTTATTGAAATATAAATCATTGTGTTGGTGCTGTTTTCATTTGATAAATTCATTTTCAACAAAATAAATGTTCTTGCACTATTGGTACTTAAGATCTCATTAAAAGAGTTTCCCTGCCAGTTTCCTGTTATGTGTAGACTATGTATGTAGGCTATGTATACACAGAAAACATTTAATATCAAAATGAATTTAGGTTTGCTTGTCAAGCAAAATTGTCACAATGCTGTTTTTTCATCCTGGCATCTCTATTGGGATTTCAAAAAAAATATTGGTCTAGGTACATGTATGAAGAACTGAAACCTTCTAAAACTAAGCACCTGATCCATAGGTAAAGTGTTTTTTTTCCATAAGGCCAGAGCATCTGGGGAGGAAAATAAAAAAAAACTTAATAAAAAGTTTAAGACTGTTGCCAGTATATAAATGATCTTTACCTAAAGCACTCAGAAAGCTGGAAGGACTGCTGTCTGTTGGAGCTGCTACTAGCATTAGCAGTGCTAAGGTATGTATGTATGTATGTGCATCTCCATCGGTACAGACTGAGGAAGGTGTAGCATGGGTTTAGTAAAATTATTTTTGGGTCATCTTTACCAGTTATAGAATCGCTTCTATAGTAGCTGTTTACCCATAATCATGCTGTGTAATTTCAGCCTTAACAAGAAATAGCTCAAAATTCAAATCAGTCAGGTTTAAATTGATTAAATCAAGTGTATTTTTCACCATCTAAAAATTCCTTATTTTTTATATTTTAGCATGCATCTTTGTAAGTTCTATTTGAGTACTTGACAAGTTCTTATAATATCAGTTACACCACAAGTTACTTGCTTTATATAGTCATATAACTCAGGGTAACCTATTGTGGTATCCATGGTGACATATAGAGATAATGCATTGAGAAAATATTGTTTCTTAGATCCAGCTCTCTGAACTACAGCTTCCTCTGTCTGGATGAGTCATTGTCTGCCCTGCAGCATTTCAATGGTCATATCGAAAGAGTACGCAATGCTTTCATGGTAAATTTTAAATTACCACCATATTCTTGAGACAACAGACTGAGCAGGAAAAATAGACAGTTCATTACAGTAATAAGAATAATGCAAATGTTGTATACCATCGGCGTCGCCAGAACCCATTTACTGGGGCACGTGCCCCAGTATAATTGAGCTGTGCCCCAGTATAAATCTCATGAATATTTGCAACAGTATTACATTTTTTCAATGCATCAATTTAGATAATTCCAACAGAAGGAGACGCATATTTCTACTCAAATGCGTAGCAAGTGTGTGTTAACTCCAAATTGAGGATGTATTAGCGCCCCCACGTCAGCGCATGTCAGTGCATGAACTGCAGGTAAACTAACACGCTGCTCTCAACTAAGTTGGATGGGACACTGTGCGGCCGTGACGCATTTATTTTTATTTTTATTGACAGGTAAGAAACGTTGTTCTGGTAACGTTTCTTACCTGTCAACTTTATTATTTTCCCAGTGAAACCACATGATTTATAGGCTACTAACTGAAAATTACTGCATTGGTTTGTAGATGGATATCAGGAAACTCCTCACACGAAGCAGAGACAGGGAAGCAGTAAACAAGATGAGAGAGAGGGAGGTGAGGTCCCGTAATGAATTAGTGATTTAAGCTAACTAGTTACATTAGGAACATTATAAGCAATATGATAGATATTTACATAATTATAAATTTAAGTTTTTTAATGTTTGCTGTAGAGAATGAGAATGAAGGTGCTGGAGTAGGAAAGGGAGGAGGAGGCGAGACTGACAGGCAAGAGACAGAGGAGAGACAGGACCATGAAGGTGATGAGGGAGCAACAACCAGCTTCCACAAACAAGAAGGGGACTTTAGTGACTTAGGGGGAAAGCATGATGGTCCTAAACAAGTGAAGTTGTCCCACAGTCCCCAGGACAAATTTGGAGTAAAAAAAACCTTCATTTAATTCAAAATGGTTTGAAAGCTTTTCCTGGTTGAAAAAGAAATCCTTGTCATCAAGGATATGCAGTGTTTTCAACTTGCTTGATAACATCATGTTCCCAACACTAACGAAGGTCATCCAGATCTCCATCACCATCCCAGTCTACAGCTGTAGTTGTGAAAGCTCATTCAGTGTGTTGAGAAGGCTCCACACTTGGCTGAGGTGCACAATGGGACAAGACAGGCTCCATCATCTTGCTATTTTATCAGTTGAAAAGGAAGAACTTTCTAAGCTGAGTCACAGTCTAGTGATTGACCGCTTTGCAAAAATGAAAAATAGGAGGTAAACTTTAATGCACAAAAAATAAAAGAAAAACTTTACCCTGAACTAAAACTCTGAAACCTAGGAATTAATGATTACTTCAGAATGTGTATAAGGAAACTTTTTATTTTTAAAGTTGGTAAAGTCTTATTTTTTATAGCTGCAATATTAAAAATGTTCATGTTTGTTAAAACAAATATGCTCTTACACTCATTAATATCTCAACTGGTAATTTTGGTAGGAATTTATCAGGGTGGGGCGGTGTGCTTGTCTGTATTTGCGCATGGAAGGAGGGGCATATGCGATAGGGGGCCAGTGCCCCAGTAAAGCTTTGTGCCTAGCAACGCCCCTGTTGTATACATTGTTTAAGGTTATGGAGATAAGCAGATTCTCGAGGTAATTATTGCCTCTTTATTGTAAAAAAAAAAACTTCAAGTGAAAAAGCAATGGTCAATTTATGGCTTGAGATTTTCTTTTTAGACAAGTGTGCTGCCAATCACACACACAAAAACTCACAAAAACACTTTGTCAGGATTCATCATGTCCTACCACCAAGCAACACTCGCCACCCTTGCCCCATGTGGCCGTTACTTAACGCTTTTTGGTCGACGTACACAGTCACAGAAGCACAGATGTATGCTGGCATTCACACATGCCTGGACACACCGCCAGCTCACAGAAGTGCACTGCACTCGTACATTAACAGCTCTGTTTTCCTCTATAATGCAAATATACTCATGCACATGCTTACCTAGTGGTTAAAGTTGTCATTCTATTGATTTGATAGTTGATTTTGCAACAAGAGTTTGAACAAACAGTCCTCTTGGAAACAAATAGATCAGGATAGTTTTCCAGAAGTTCAATTAAACATTAACTTGATTTTAAAATGAACACGTTGACATTTTGTACCTCTCTTAAAAGCCTTTTCAGCCCTAAATTGAATTGCATGTGCAAACACGCACATCCACCACACACACATATAAAGAAACCGAGCAGGCTCTCCTTTTTCCTTTCTGCTTGCTCTGTCCTCTCATCCTGAAGGACTAACATGTAATTACATCCAGTTAAGCTCACAGAATCCTCTCAGACTCCTGAAAGGGCTTGAAGAGGGAGGGCTGCTTATTTTAAAGTCCACAGTCCACTAAAGGTCATGCATTTTGTTCTTCTTCCTCTGATTTTTCTGTCCTTTGCACAGTTGTCCACATACATATGTACAGCACTACGAATTACCCTTTTTATAGATAAAAGCTAATACAAACTATCTAGACTGAGTGGCATCTGTCCAATAATTGAGAGAAGAAAACAACTACAGTTCTGTGCATATTTTTTCAGCAGATCTAATGTGATTGTTGAGTTGTTGTTTTTACATCTGTGGTTTGTGGATGAGCTGACCTTTTTCCCCAGTCGTAACCAGACGTTCATCCCAACAAGCCTCCAGCTGTACAACACATTTTAATGAGGACACATGTTGCTGTGTAAACAGAAGTAAGAGCCAGATGATAGCTTGAGGTTAAAGAGTCTCGAGTACGTGAGTAAACATGATGAGAAGCAGGTTACAATGATGCAGGCCGCATGAGGCCTCAAAGGAGACTAATATTTACAAACCCAAGCCAGCTCTTTAATGAAAAGAAATGTCTACAGTGGGATGGTTGGATTACAAATTTAAACTGAATTCAGTTTAGAATATTTTAACATCAAATAGTTCAATAGTTAACAAGCTGAATTCCGTATACAAATGGATTCTTCTACATAAGCTTTTAATATATCAAGTTCCAGTTTTTGCAAAGCATTTGCAAAACAGCCAAAGATTATTCAATCATATTTCCTTCATAAAGAAGCTTGAATGAAACAGAAATGTGTTTTGCTGTCCCTTAGTAATGAACTTAGGTCTACCAGCAGTAATTGACAGGTTCATTTAGACATGCAGATTCCTAGGATGAATCCTTTAATCTTTTATGCTTAGATGTTTAAGATTCCCAAGCTAATTTTAACTTCATACAAAGATCAGTTGAGTTAAAACAAAATGCAATCCTTTCAAAAGATGTTTGTAATTTTGGTTGGCCAGCCATTCCTGGAGATGCTTACCACTGTTATATGTTGGTAGCTCTTTTTTTAATCCCTTTTTTCAAGATCGATTTATATGAGTAACTTTGTTGCCACCCTCTGTTTTTAAATATAATTTTACTGGATATAATATGCCTTTGGCCTACCTTCTGTCATCAAAGAGGTTCTAGTTCAGTTGTTTCCTTATTCTATGGGTCGAACAGTGATCAAGCTTGGGAAGAGAAATGTAACTTTGCAGAAATTAAACTACAAAGAGAGCCAGACCACTGATGTGGATCATATCATAAGACTTTCAACAATTGCAGCATCAGATTAGCCAAAGTAACATATCAAATCCTGGGATTCATCTGTAAATAGGATGATTAGATGAACGGGTACTCATTGACAAAGCTGACAACAATCTTAGAATTTCAGAGGGGTTGTGAAAAAAACAGAACTGCTTTATGAACAGTAGACCCAGATGTGGGATCAGCTGGTTCCATTAAAGTTAGACAGGGCATGTATAAGAGAAATGTATAATTTGTACATTTTACAATGTCTTTTTTAGTTCTACAATCTGGAGGATTTAGGGTGGTTCTGAATCTAGGTTTTATCTCCTTTTTCAGTTACCATCCTATGGTAGATGTTAATGCTCTGAATACAACTATGACCTCCAATTTCTTTTTACACATAGAAGACTGAAAGATCCCTGATACAGGTTAGATAGACTTTTCTAAATGTTCACAACCCACTAATATATGAAGTAATAGTTTACGAGGTCTTAAAAAGTTTGTGTTTTGTTTCTTTTTATAATTACTCATTAGTAGGTTCGAAACAAATATATTTCTGGATGGATGGATGGATGGATGGATGGATGGATGGATGGATGGATGGATGGATGGATGGATGGATGGATGGATGGATGGATGGATGGATGGATGGATGGATGGATCGCAAAAATAAATATTCAAGTGGTGCCAAATATAGTACCTTAAAATACAGAAAAGGGACAGCATAAGGCAGAGAAGAACAAAGTAACATGTCGAAAATAGCCCCATTTGTATGATAGATGCAACATAGAACCCCTCTATTCCCTCATCCCCCTCTCTCATTTTCCCTCTCCCTACTTATCCCCGATGAGTCACAGTATACCAAAAGCTCAACAGGATCCTGAGGGATAATAATGAGAACAATGCTTGTTAATTAGCTTAACTTCAGCTGCTTGTGATTCCACTGAAATGTGCAGCTTGGTAATGCCAACATTCATTATCAAAATAAAATAAAATAAAAAACAGAACATAAGGCTGGTGGGCATATAAGTAGAAACCTTGTTACTTCTGTGTTTGATAGGTTATTTATATTTTCCCTGAAAATACTTTACAAATAGAGGTCTCTACTACCTAACTCTATGAGGATCTTGTTGTGCTTTGCAATGCTTCTAATAAACTGGAAACTGTGCTTTTTTATGCAACCTGCAAGTTGTAAAGGTAACAACATTCATATTGCTTTTAAAACATTAGGAATCTTCACGTGCAAAAAGGAAAGATAATCAACATTAATCAGTTTGCTACGAAAGATGCAAGAAAGACATTTTCTGTATAAAAAGACGTGGGCAATGCAAAATGTTAAAAGAGGTGAGGCTGAATTTCGGTTAGACAGCTGTGCTCCAGAAAGTTCAGAACAGGATGAATTTTTACATCAGACAGGATTACTCTGTTACCTAACTATGATTCCTATCATAGTTTTGTATTAATAGCAACAATCTACTAATTCAGCAAACTGAAGCAGGTGTCATTAGGTTTAGTTTTTGAGGGTTAATGTATATTTGCAATTACATTTAGAAACTGTAATTTTAAGTGGTTTTTGGATAAAAGAATGCATAGTCTGTGGGTCCCAATGAGACATCCTTTGCCCCATCCTATCGCTACATCAAAATTCTAGATCAGCCACTGACCATAAGCATAAAAGAACAGTGTCATAAAACAAATGGAGGATGTTGAGGTCCCCAATGGAAAATAGTGGCTTCTCTGTTCTTCAAAACTGAAGTTTTTTGACTTTGAAATATGTCATCTCTGAGGTAAATGTGTTTCAGTTTTTACTGCAGTGATAAAATATCGTTCTCTAAACTTTTACAAGTAGTACCTGGATGATTGAGTGAATACTCAATAGAGAAATGAAAAACTGCTCCAAACAGTCAATTTGGAAAGTTGAACTTCCGTTGATGCAGGTAGCATTCGTCTTGTATGTAGAATTCAGGTACAAACAATTGCATCGACTTTCCAGCATTCATTCAGACTTTCTGGGGGCTTTCCTGTTGAAATTTACAACATGGCAATTGAAAATTTGGACTTTTGAAGACAAACTGAAGACACCAAAAGACTGCAACTAGAATAGAATTCAACTTTATTGTAATTACACTGTCAAGTAGAAAGCAATGAAATGTAGTTTGCATCTATCCAGAAGTGCTGTACAGGATATGAATATTTATTTACATGTGCACAGAGTGTCATGATTGCAGCCCTGATAGCTGACCTAATTACTTACTTTACTCACCTGCCGTACCCTCCCTGCTCACCATTTGTCATTTATCTTATCCACCTGCTCCTTCTACTTTATATATGGTTCAGCCCAGCTATTGGGGCCAGATCATTGCTGTATGTATGTATGTTTGTTAGATCGCGTGAGTTTTTAGTTTTTGTTGGAGATCATGGCTGATTTCCAGAGTTCGTGTTCTCGTTCTTGGAGGCCAGTACTAGAGAGGGTTTCTTTGTCTTAGTGTTTCCTGATCGTGTCCTGGCTCTTCTCCGCTGAGTGTGCCTTTTTTAATTTGTGGCTCGGCGGGAGGGAGCTTTGTAGTCCTGTCTTTTCTCGTCTGAGCATGCCCTGAGCCTGTTTTGGCTCAGTGGAGGGAGCCAGTTTAAGGTTCCACAGTTTTTCTGGTGTTGCATCTTGTTTCTCCCTCTCAGCTGCTGAGCCTGCCTGTCTGCATCCAAACATGTCTGCCTGAGTTTGCTGCTGGACTCATGGAACCACTGATCTGTCTGTCCGTGCTCTGATCAGAACCCCTGATCTTAGAACCGTCTTGTTCTGACCGGTTTCCCTTACCTCCATATATATATATATATATATATATATATATATATGCAGCTCCTTATATATATATATATATATATATATATATATATATATATATATATATATATATATATATATATATATATATATAAAATGTTTTCTCACCCCTCGTGGGGTGGTATGTGTCATCCTCAAGCTCGGGTCCTCTACCAGAGGCCTGGGAGTTTGAGGGTTCTGCGCAGTATCTTAGCTGTTCCTAGGACTGCGCTCTTCTGGACAGAGACCTCTGATGTTTTACCTGGAATCTGCTGTAGCCACTATCCCAGTTTGGGGGTCACAGCCCCCAGTGCTCCAATTACCACTGGCACCACTGCTGCTCTCACTTTCCACATCTTTTCTAGCTCCTCTTTCAGCCCTTGGTATTTCTGAAGCTTCTCGTGTTCTTTCTTCTTGATGTTGCTGTCGCTTGGGATTGCCACATCTGTCACTACTGCCTTCTTCTGCTGTTTGTCGATCAACACGATGTCTGGTTGGTTAGCCATCACCTGTTTGTCAGTCTGGATCTTGAAGTCCCATAGGATCTTAGCTCGGTCATTCTCAACTACCTTAGGAGGTGCCTTCCATTTTGACCTTGGGACTTCCAGCCCATACTCATGGCAGATGTTCCTGTACACTATGACAGCTACCTGGTTGTGGCGTTCCATGTATGCACTTCCTGCCTGCATTTTACACCCTGCTGTTATGTGCTGTATTGTTTCAGAGGCATCTTTGCACAGTCTGCATCGGGGGTCCTGCCTGGTGTGGTAGACCCTGTCTTCTATTGATCTTGTACTGAGTGCCTGTTCTTGTGCTGCCATAAATATTGCCTCTTTGCTGTCCTTCAGTCCAGCCTTTTCCAGCCACTGGTAGGATTTTTTGATATCAGCCACTTCTTCTATATATATATATATATATATATATATATATATATATATATATATATATATATATATATATATATATATATATATATATATATATATATATATACTAGTGGGCTTATAACAAAGCATAAATAATGACAGACAATAGCAGAAAACTATAGTTCAGAAGTGAGACGTGAATTACTGTAGCAAGGAAGAGTGTCATCAACAGAATGCACACCAGCTGCAGGTTTTTGATGAGTTGACATAAAGCAAGATATGTGTTTAGTTGTTTTGTTTTAGGAATTAAACTAAAACAAAGCTACAAAACATAAAGTGCAAGCCTCTATTCAACATATAAAACCATCAAAGATAATACAAAAAATACAAAATGGAAGCCATGACTTTTATGCTTCATTTTGACTTAGATTGTCTGCTATACTCTCAGAGGTTTGACCTTTGTGAGTTTTGACGTCATAAAACTAAACCGGTGCTTTTTCCTTATCGCATGCTCCTATGTTTTTCTCCAAGGTTAAAAAGTGGAGAGAGTGCTTGTTTTCGCCTTTGTTGTTTCGTATGACCTTATTGTTTTGCTTCTCCAGCTGCACTCTGTGGGAAAAAAAGGATTACACAGCCCCCCCTTCCCCTTTCTCTCTCCCTTCCCATCTACATGTTTTCCATCCATTTTTACAGCTCACTTCCTTCTGAGTTGAAATTATCCCAGGAAAGCATTTGCCCCAGAGTGTTACCTCATCTATTCTTTCTGAGCCCATTTGTGCACTGTTAAACATTGGCACAAAAGATGACATCTACTCTGGATTATACTGTGTAAACAACTGTGGACTCCTGCCCTGAGCACTATTTAATGTGTGTTTGAAGATGTATTTAGAAGAAGAAATTATAAAAGATTAAAGTAATTTAGGCCGTTTGCGAGACTTAATCCTCTTGTGAAGCTTTCCGTTCTTTTATATCTAGTTCTTTTACTTCACAGCTCTTTGAGAAATGTTTTTCTGACACATGCTTCATTCAGTGTGAAACAATTAGACAATTAGAAAAAAACTAAAATTTTTAATTCATTAAAAAACTCTATTTGTTCCAGTCCTTGAGTTGCATGCAAAAAAGTCTTCCCAATCATATATTGTGGCATTTATAGGTATATATATATATATATATATATATATATATATATATATATATATATATATATATATATATATATATATATATATATATATATATATATATATATATATATATATATATATATATATATATATATATATATTGGGAAAGAGAAGATGAAAAATGTTCATCTCTGAAAGCCGTGAGTGACAAACAATTTGAAATCCAAATGATTCCTTTTTAATGGTGTGCTATGTGTATTTACAAAACTTCTTATCTCTTCAGTTCAGGAGCATTTGCTGTGCAACAGTAATTTAAAGTGCATAATTAAAAAGGGCTCTTAAAAGGAATTCCATTACAGTGATCAGACATGAGACTAGACTGGACTAATCATGCATGAACATGGAAACATTGTCTAAAAAGCATTTAAAAACACCTTTAATTTCTAGGAAATATAATAATCATAAAATAAAATAAAAAGAACAATTAAAAAAGTTAAAGGATATTTGCATACAATCAACATATAGAAGATATACAAAATAGACTTTTTCTATAGAAAATAGATTTTTTTTTCTTTACCAGCATCACAAGTTTGAATACAATTCAATAGCTTAAAGACTTTCATTGTCCTTGTTTTTCGGGCCCCAGGTTGCAGAATTCCAAATTAATCCCACAAAGCATGGACAACACAGTTACTGTGTTTGTTTGTGCTTTCATCAGAACCCGTTCATCAAGATAGAAGTGCAACAAGAACAGAAGTGAACAGCAGCCAAACTGAGTGGAATAAATGGAGTTGTGTAATCTCTAAAAGCAAGTTTTCCTTTGATGAAAGTAAACGAGGCTCCTTTGGGAGATCACTGCTAAAAACAGATTATCAGTTTTAACATCCACAGCGGAGAAAGCAAACAGTCATGTTGATAATGATGTTGCTGTGAACTATTATGCTTAGATGTTCTCAACTTTTGGGTTTTGCAGTTCATTTGATTTTTATTTAACTTCTTATTACAACAAAAAACAATCTTAAAATGACTAAATCAACAGTGCAAACTTTACTTACAATACCTGCATAGCAAGTATAATTTTAAGTGCAATATATGCAGAAATAAAATGCATTTTTTGAAGTGCAATATGTAACACTATCCTCTGTTCTCTCATATTCAATACAAACACATTTTATTTTATTTTTTGTCTGAGCATGGTTAGTCTTGTTTAGCATCAGTGGGCTATCTAGGTCCTTAAATGGAGTGCAAAAGGTATCTTGACTTTATGACATTTACTTATTTCCATAATCGGATATGCATTTGAATGTATTGGTACTCAGTTCAATGCATCTTCTGCATTTTCATTTAAAAAAAGTAAAATGCAACTTTGAGACAGGCTAATTACATCCTAAAACCAATCTAACTGATCCAATCTAATGTTATGGTGGCCAAAAATAGTGTACTTCCTACCATTGCCAAATATATTCACAGCTGACTAGTGGCCCGCCTTTTCCAATGTTGTCAAACAGACTTTGTAACAACAGCAATTATCTTTAATTATCAGCAGGAAATACTTGTATTTACAGTGTTTTGCAGTGTCTTTTTAACCCCTGTTGCTGCCTAAACTGGACTCAGGTTTCAGGGATACATGGTTAGCATTACAGAAGTTATTTATTGAAGGGAAACATAAGCAGATACAGAAGCTCCAGATTAAAGAGCTTGTTTTGGAGCCAGAAAATCTTGAAAAAAAAAAAAAAAAAAAAAAAAAAATATATATATATATATATATATATATATATATATATATATATATATATATATATATATATATATATATATACCAAACAAAGGCATCTTAATCAGACTCTACAATGTTTTCTAAAGCAGCGAAAAAACACCTTTTGCTCCAGACTAAAATAAAAAAAAAAAACGGAATCCTGGATTTAAGAGAAGCAACAACCAAAATATCAAATGACATGGAATCAACAGCTTGGTGTAAAGGAATGCTTGACTTTAATTATAATTTAGCACAGCAGCATACTTTTTGTGTGTTTGAGCCACACAATATGTAATTGTAAGAAAAATAAGAATGTGTTTAGGGAATGCATTGTGTGTCTTTGGAATGATATTTTAACTGCAGATTGTGGATAAATCATCTAGAGTAAAGTACCTACTGATTTGGTGAAAAAATCTGAAATTTGCACCAAGTCTGCATCCCTCTCTAGTAGAAAGTAAATTATATTAAGTAGTTGTACTAAAAGAAAGGAATTAATAAATTTTGAATAAAACGAGTAGAAATTGCAACATCTGAGCTGAATGCTGCCTGAATCCTGGTCTTTCTGATTGCAGATTTTCTCACATGCTGTCTTTCCACATGACATATAGACCCTCTGAGGTCACTACAGAGAGCTTTAAGTCTCTGGGTAAGGTGCCAGTTTGTTAAGTCTTGAAGCTTTCCTGACATCTATAACCCTTATTGGTAAACTTAAATAAACTCAAACCTTATTAAGAGATTTAGTCAATGCTGCTTTTGCTTTTAGTGACCATTATCCTATCTCTCATGCATGGATTCTAAAACTCACCCCTGACTATTTTGTTCCCTTTCTTTCGAAGTTGCTTATAAATTTGTTTTCTTCCTGCATTAATGATGTTCTTTCTTTTCAAGCAGATTTTTAGAAAATATTTGTTTTTGTATGTGCCATTAAAATGCATTTTCATAATTGGAAAGGCCTTAAAATTCATAGCACACTTCGTGGTAGCAGGTGGTTCAACAGTCTGCAGCCATAAGAACGTGGGAATGCTGGGTACATGAGCTGCTGATATACATTAATTTCACTACAAACTGCAAAGCAGGATTTTCAGTCACTCAAAGATGTGACAGACCTGTAGCATCTGGCATTTTCCCACCAAGATTTTTTTTTCACTTAAAATAGCAAAAACGTTTGCAGCACCTCCTTCTGCAACATTACTTGCAGCTTTATATGAGCCTATTTTGACATTTCATTTTTTTTTTTTGTTTGCTGCTGAATTCTCATTATGGGTAATCACTTGACAAGTATGCTAAAATTTCAAGTCTTTTTACCGACTCTCATCTGCTGATTTCAGCTGCTAATGACGAGGGATTTTTTTTTTCCTTACAAATTTTGGCTGGCTCATTACCCAGGTGCTCGCCCTCTGCGTGTTCACACATGCAGTTGTGTAAATCCACCCACACTCACGAGGACATTTCTACACAAGGATGAGAAGAAACAGGCACGCATAAACATTTTTTAATACTGAATAGTATGTGGGTAAGTCAAAAATGTTCCAGAAATTTGGTGGGGCAACTCTTGAAGAATGGGGGGAGTAACCATCTTTTTCTAAAGCAGCATCTGCATGAAAGCAGGAGTAGTGATCCTCACCATTGAGCTACAAAATTTCACATTTTAATAATATCTGATCTGTGGTAAATAAGGATCTGCCTGGAGTGACCCTAATTTATTTTCTTGGAGAAATTGTTCCTCCTGCAGAGGGAGGTTTCCTGGCTCTCACCTATTCACCTGTGGGAGATCCTTCCTCCTGAGCTGTTATGGGGGAGGCTGGTGTGCACACGGAAACCCAGTGATGATTCACTGAGCTTCCTTCATCTAGAGAAACATATCCTCAGCTCACTTGCTTGATCCGAGCAATATTTTACACTCCTCCACCTCCTCTCTCACCTTAGTCAGAGAGCTGTTCCTTTTGACAGAGGGAGTCACCAGCAAATCCACAGATATAGATGCCCCGTGTGGGCAGATGGTGCCCCCCATGCTCAGCTACAGCAACTGCAACTCCAAAGCCTGTACAGCCATCTTTAGAGGCTATGAAACATAAAACTCCTCCACGTTGTCCCCATTTGTACTTGGATATGTTTAATATGCATTGTCTGAACCATAAAGTTAGTTAATAAAAAGATTTTCCTTTGCTGAACAAATAATAATGTTTTTATCTAAGGCTATGTATTTAATTAATAATTTCAAAATTCTTCCTCTCAGCAGCTGCAAGACTCTGCAACCATCACTGTTCCCAATAACCTCAATAAGTTTTTACATTCATGCTGATTTTTTCACAGTTTCTGTCTTAGTCGGTTAAATAACGTGCTGCTGTCATTTTTGCACATCTCTGGTGTTGCTGTTTTTTTCCCCACATATCCATCACTGTAAAAATGTTCACAGCTTTATAAACTGTACAGTATCTTATTTGTTTATTTTCTTAACTCTGTTAACTCTTATTCTGTTATTTTTATACACGTTTTTAAGGTCCACAATTGTGACCAATTTGGCTATAATCTTTTGCTGCTGTAACACCACAATTTCCCCATTGTGGGACAATAAAGGATTTTCTATTTGATTTTGATTTCTAAATACCCCTTGCAAGATTTTGACTAAACTAGCTTGTTGCATTTTAGTTACATAAGCCTCTGCATATATAACAAAAACAAAATGGATACACACCCATAATGAGCATAAAGTGTACAAAGGTGATTGCTTCTTATCCCCCTTTGTACGCCACTTCTTCCTGCAATCAGGATCTGATGTGTGAAAAATGTCACACCCTATCCGGACTTGACTGCTCTGCCTCACTGGGCCAAGGGTTGAACTAAAGGAAAGGGTGGAAACCTCAAAGAGGAGGAGGAGGTGTCAGTGGCATCCTCTATGAGGGAAACATATGTATGACTTTTAGGAAGACACCAGCTTTTATGTTGGGTTGAACAAAATGGATGTAGTGAGGAAGCTTTATCACTAAGAGGATCTGAGGTATCCATAACATTCTTTTCATCAAAACCTAAAATTGCTTTTCGGGAAGAATCTTTGCTTGGCTTCTGTTGAATAAATAATCCTTTTTAGGCATTATTAAAGGAAAAATTTTCACAAGAGAAATTGACAAAATTACAATAACTCTGCTAGCTATTGGCTACAACGATATTTGAGATTAAAATCTCAGTACCAAAAAGAAAAATAGTCATTTAGAATCTAGGCTTTAGAAAAATTATTATATTTGGACTTTCTTACCCAAATTATAATTCATGGAAGCTCTGTATTCGAATCTGGTGAAACGTCTTCAAACTTGGAAACAGAGACCAGGGGATTGTTTTTCTTATTACTGTTTTCTGGTAGATTATTGAGAAAAATCACTGTAAAGAAAAATGTTTCCTTTTGCTGAGGAGTTAGCTGGGTAACAAAAAAAAAAGGTAGCAAAAGATGATGTTTTAAGAAAACAGCATCTTTGCTCATTTAATTATTTGGAATCTGACAGGAAAGTGTTTATAAATGCTGTCATGATGGGTCATATTTAATTTCTTTAACCACCTATGGTGTGGGCAGGAAATAAGGTAACTGGAGCCTAATGAGTATAAGGTGAAGCTCTTTTAAAAGACAAAGAAATATTAATCAAACTGCAAATCTAAAAAAAAGTTTTCGTATCTAATGAATAACCAAACATTTCCTACATTGGAAATTGCAAAACAGGTATTTTAAAGATGTAAAAGTCTCAAGAGTTCAGTGTTTTTAAGGCTTTTCTGAATATTTCCTCCCACACAATAAATCACATACACTGATGTCTAAATCGCCCAAAGGTTGATAAAAGGGAGCTTTATTCAACCTGATGCATTAATTAGATGTCGAGGGTATTTTCCTCACTCCCACCTGACCTGTCCACAGACAATGTTCAGCCACTGGCGTAAAGTGGGCTAAATAAGGACAATCAGCTTTTTATTAATGCGCTATTCAGCCATAAAAGCAAAAGGCCAAGTAGTCCCAGTAAGCACTAACATGCAATTTACTTTTTAGATAAAGCTGTTTTTACTTTCACAATAATAAAAACTCTTTGCTTCCATCGAATGTACCAAGCTTGGCTTTGTACACATTCTGTATGTTCCTACTCTTTTCTTATTTCATTCTATGTAAAAGTTATCTGCAAAAAAAATAGTCTAAATTGGTGAAGTGAAATAAGACAAATATGCAAAAAAAGAATAAAAAAAATAGAAAACCTACACATGCATTTTTTTTTCTGTTATTTGGTCTTTTTTGAAGTTATAGTTATGTTTTTTAAATTAGATAGTATAAACTAACTTCAACTATACATTTTATCTGATATTGCAAGGTGCTAAAACATGAAAGATACTAAAAGCAGTGATTACTTTTGCAAAGCATAGTGCATTGGAATTTCTGTGAGTAAGCCTTGTTATACATGTCAGGGCATGATGCTATCAGGATAGACTGCTAAATTGTCAACAATATCAACATCAAATGTGACCTCGGGTGTTATTTGCAACATAATGTAACGTTTGATGTCATAATAAAGCCTGCATCTGCTCCCAAGACACATTTTAATTGGAAACATGAAGAAAAGAAAAGACATATTTGCTTTATCCAGCTGTGTAATAGCCTCCAGATTTTGTTTTTTGTTAGTAATTTCGTATTTGAGGAAAAGGATATTTATGAGTTCTTGAATCTAAACAGTACAATAATATGCTTTCTGTTTGAATTATTTTGTTAGAGCTTAGTATAGTGGAATTTGCTAAAAGGTATAACATCCTTTCAGCCTTTTTGGACACGTAGAGCTGACGCAAAAATTGCGGTTTTGTCTTGAAAAGGAAAGTATAGGCACGTCTGGCCTCTTCTCATCTTCCTTGGGGGTCATCTTCACATCAGAGAGAGGCATCCTGGAAAAAGAGTGAGGGGAAACACAAAGGAAGAGGATGTGTGTTGTTTTTCTTTTTAGTGTTTGTTAAACTGTGTGTGTGTGTGACTGTGGGTATATGCTGCTGCTTGTAAAAGCTCTTTATTTCGCAGTCCTGGGAACAGCTACAGGCAGGACTTCCTGTTCTGCACAGGAAACAAAATGGTGGAGTATAGGAGGCCTGGAACAATGCTGTGAAAGTCAGCCACCACCCAGGTCAGAGGGGCGCGATGCTTGTGAATCAGAAGGTGGAGAGGTGAGCCGTGCTTGTCCCCCTTTCTGCTTCCTAGCAAAATATGGGAACACCTTCCCTGCTTTGGCATTTAGGTGGGATTCAGGTTGGTCAGTTTCAGTTCCAGAAAGCACCTGCTTCAAGACAGTGTTTGATTCATGACCAGACATTTTTGAAAAAATTTTGAAAATAATATTTGCTTCCTCAACAAAATGCTTTGTAGAAATAAATTATTATTTGTCAACATAGAGGATATAACATTTGGATAAAGTTGCAAGACTGTTTCTTCCCCTTTGCATCCGTCTTCACTCGTCTAAATACTGGACCTCTGTACATTAAAAACGAGTGCTCGCCAAACAAAGCTTAAGTCCAAATTTATACGTTTTCCGGGTTTTTCTCACACTTTCCTTTTACTACATCTTTGTGTCACTGTGACTTTGGGCTAGCTGCCAAAGTGACTCCTGTCATGAGCATTCTCACGTTGCAAACCTGATTAGAATAGCATGGAGGATGGAAGTTTACAGCTGTGCTTTTGTTTTCAGGATGCTTCACAGGGGCTATATTTAGTGTCCTTGGCATTTAGCAATCTGACTGCTTTGTATGTAGCTGTTCTATCCTTTCCTGTTTCTGAATGGAACTAGTTTCTAAGCAAATCACATGAACACGAGTTAAATTTGTAAAAAAAAAAAAAAAAAGCAAGTCAAATGGTAGTTACAATGACTTCCACTTTGTATACCCCTTGAAATGTTGATCATGTTGTATACTGCAACCACAAAGTTCAAAGTTTGAGTGGATTATATTTTTCATAGACATCCAAATATATATAATAACTACCAAGTGGAAGAAAATGCTATGGGATAGATTTCATGAAATATGCACAGATATTCAAGCCTTTAAGTCAGATATTTAGTACAACCACAAATCACCTAGTTAGTACATAGGGTATCCTGGTGCATATTTTAAACTTCAAATAAAACTATTCTGTGAAGAAAATTGGAAAAGTAAAAAGAATAATGGTTACATATTAAAGTGGTTTTAGATTATAAAACAGTTTTCCAAACTTAGAACAGAGCACTGTTCAATCACCAAAAAACAACTTGAAAGTAAAACATGATTGTCTACCTCAAATGATAGACATTGGAACAGAATTAATCAGAGTTTTTAACTTTAACAGAATATTATAAATAATTTCTTGACAGGCCAGCTATTGCTATTGCATGTTGGTGCGCAGCCCTGATAAGACCAATATTGAACTTGTTGACTTAAATGCAATATGCTGTGTGTAAAAATAACATCACACATGACTGACACCAATCCACCTCCACCATGAAGATTATTGACTGTTGCAGGACAATGAACCTAGAAAAATAGTCAGAGCTACAGTGGAACATCCATCCATCCATTTTCTCTCTCGTACTCCTTTTCAGGATCACAGTTGGGCTGGTGTCTCTCTCTGCCAGTCTATGGGCGAGAGGCGGGGTACACCGTGGACAGGTCGCCAGTCTGTCTCAGGGCAACACAAAGACACACAACCATGCACACACACACTCACACAGAAAAGCCAATTAACCTAACACTCATGTTTGGACTATGGGAGGAAGCCAGAGTACCGAGAGAGAACTCAAACATGCACAGGGAGAACAAGCAAATTGCATGTAGAAAAACCCGGGGCCAGAAATCAAACTCAGAACCTTCTTGCTGCAAGGACCAGCGCTACCCACTGTTCCACTGTGCAGCCCTTCAGTGGAACAGTTTAGACCAAACTCAATATATTTGTTAGAATGGCTCAGTCCTGGCCTGGTGACCTTTGCTGCATCTCTTTCTCAGAGACTCAGAGATTTTCTAAACAAAGACTAACTATACTTTCCCAAAGCCTTTGCTAATAAATAGACGAATATATTCAAACATCCATGCTTTCTAGATAAAAGGTATAGTGGGTAAAATTCTTTTTGGTTTGAGTTTTGGGTGAACATCTTTTCCATTGTCATTACTTACCTACTTTTATCAGCAATCATTCTGGATAAAATACATATTTACAAGTACTAATATCTACATAAATTGATTATTTTATACGTTTTTATTGAAATAGTTATGTATCTATGATTTCACTGAAGAGTCCTAGATGACTTGCAGAGACACATAATTTTCCTCTTTAGCCCATAAAAAATCTAAATCTATTCTGCTTGAATTCTGTACTTATCATCTTTAATGTAAGCATATTGATGTGCATAATTAACTACAGTGTTTTTGTTGTCAAGAAATAGTTAATATATGAAAAATTTAAATGTTTTGAATATTCCACCTGAGATTATTACTGCTGCCACCTTCTGTATATAGAGGGAAATAAATGGTTGGGGGGGCCCCAGGGGTGGCCAGTGATTGGCTAAGGGTGGCCATGGCCACCCCTGGCCCCCCATCTAGCTCCGCCCCTGCTCTTCCTCTCTGTCTGATCACATTTCCTGTCTGCCTGCTTTGAAAAATTAAAAATGAATGTAACATAAAGAATATTAGAGCAAGAAAAGTAATTTTAGAATGCCCCTTTCAAAGTCTGGACACCCAAACCAACTAAGAATCTGGGACATGATTTAAAAGTTGATGTGGACTGATAATCTCCATCTAATCTTGTGGGTTGAGCTAATAAGGAAAAATAGAAACATTTTAAAATATAAAGTCTCTAGATGTTCAGTTACTGCAGACATAAACAAAATTTGACAAAAGAGTATTTCTTAAAGCAGGAGCTTAGAGTGAATAAAAAAAGATCCCCCAAGCTTCACATTTAATTTTGCAAAACATAAAAAAAAAACGGTGCATCATTTTCAATGGATTTTTATTGGTCTATCACATCAAATCACAGTAAGATAGACATTTGTTTAAGTTTGTGAGCTGGTGAAATATGAACAACCTAAAGCAGTATGAATGTTTTTGGCAAGGCATTCCTCTTTATTTCCAGCATTGCAAGATTGATGGTGTAGAGGAAAAGGTGGAAGCAGTTAGGAATGCAAGACAATAGAAACATGTAGGCCAAACGCCATGCCAGTTATGCACATAGGAAAAGTGAGCGATTATGTAATGAAACATTAAATGCTACCCCACCAGAGATTTCCACTCGCTATTTTCCTTTTCCACTTCATCCACCTACAGTCTTCTGATAATGGCGGAAAACATAGAGGTGTGATTAGAGCAGAACTGGAGCGCTCAGGGGATGCCAAGACATTTAAAACACTGTTTCTAACTTCTAAGTGTTATCAGTAATTTGTCAATTTAAACTGAATCGTGCTGCAGGATGACATTTTAGTTTGAACCTTTCTTAGTCTAATAACTTTTACTACTGAGATACCATAGAGTCGACACAGAAATACTATATTGGGGAAGTGAAGCATGACATTAAATTCACTGCTCGCTCCATCTAAGAGAAACATTCATTTTTAAACGTAAGGAAGCATTTTCTGAGAACTTTTTGTCTTTTTATCATTAACAGATGGCTATTGTTTCCAGACAGCATCTAAGGAGACAGCTGTGGTGTCTTTGCATATCAGGCCTCTTACTTAAAAGGGAAAAAGGACAATGATGAAAACCCCTTGCACTGCAGGTCACTAGGGTAATAAGACTTATGACCTTTTAAAATTGCATTTTTCCTAATAGCAGAGGATGGCAGAGTTCAAAAATCATGAACTTAAGTAATAGTACAATTACTTTAATAAACTTAAGTTATGTTTATAGTGTAATATCTAACTTAAAAGTAAAAGGTGCCTTACTGAAACTTAATTCACAAGGGGAAAGTTTCTAAGTGGCTTTTTTATGAGAAGGAGACAGTCTCTCTCATGCACTTTATAAAGGAAAGTTTAAATATTGGTCTCAAACTGTTTGCAATTAATGAAGCGTGTTTATGAATGAAAATGAGCAAAGCATTTTGACATGACATTATGAATATATAGGAGATACACTATAATCTATTATTCAAATGTTGTCCATTTATTGTTGAAATATCAAGTGTTGGGATCTGGAGGTCTGTCCATTTTTCTCCACCAGAGGGAGTTCTAGGTCTCCTGGAGCTGGAGCTGACTTCACCACCTGCGGCTCGTTTGCTCATCAGGAGACCAGTATATAAGGAGGCAGAGGACATTGCTCCGACGCCAGAGTGTTTGCCAGTTATGGTTAGCAAGCCTGAGCCAACCTGCCTGTCTGAATCTCTGACTCCCTGAAAGCCTGAACCTGAACCTAATCTGTTTTGTCCTCTCTGCTTTCCAGGTTGAACCTGCCTGAAACCTGAAACCAGGAAGAGTTTCTCTGTTGGAAATCTGTCAGTCTGATCTCTGAAGAACCCTGGAGAGTCAAACCTGTCAAAGACCTGCCTGCCCGCTCTCTGAAGAATCTGAAAGGGAAACTCAAACCTGTTGCCTGCAAACTCTCAAACCAAGCTCTGCCTCCGCCAAGCCCTCAGCCTGCCGACAGCCTCTGGACCCTCCTGGTTCCCCCCCTCTGCCGCTCTGCTCAAACTCCAGATCAGGTACAGACCTGCACTCTTTAACTCTGCAAATTACCTGGACTTCAGCTAACCACTCTGTCCCCCTCTGCAGTGAACCCAGTCGTGACCAGTCCTGGATCTGATAACCCCTTGGATCAGTACTTATTTCACTGTGTTGTTTCAATAAACCTTTAAACTTTTTCCCTTGAGTCCGTGTGTTCTGCATGTGGGTTAGAAACCTAAAACCTAACATGACATCAAGCAAGTTACATGGTCATAATCTTGAACATAAACTTTGTTTCCACTTCATCCATCTACAGTCTTCTGATAATGGCAGAAAATATAGAGGTGTGATTAGAGCAGAACTGTTGCACTTAGGGAATGCCAAGACATTTAAAACACTGTTTCTAACTTCTAAGTGTTATCAGTAATTTGTCAATTTAAACTGAATCATGCTGCAGGATGACATTTTAGTTTGAACCTTTCTTAGTCGAATAACTTTTAGAGTCGACACAGAAATACTATATTGGGGAACTGAAGCATGACATTAAATTCACTGCTCGCTCCATCTAAGAGAAACATTCATCTTTAAACGTAAGGAAGCATTTTCTGAGAACTTTTTGTCTTTTTATCATTAACAGATGGCTATTGTTTCCAGACAGCATCTAAGGAGACAGCTGTGGTGTCTTTGCATATCAGGCCTCTTACTTAAAAGGGAAAAAGGACAATGACGAAAACCCCTTGCACTGCAGGGTAATAAGACTTATGACCTTTTAAAATTGCATTTTTCCTAATAGAGGACGGCAGAGTTAAAAAATCATGAACTTAAGTAATAGTACAATTACTTTGATAAACTTAAGTTATGTTTATAGTGTAATATCTAACTTAAAAGTAAAAGGTGCCTTACTGAAACTTAATTCACAGGGGGAAAGTTTCTAAGTGGCTTTTTATGAGAAGGAGACAGTCTCTCTCATGCACTTTATAAAGGAAAGTTTAAATATTGGTCTCAAACTGTTGTTGCAATTAATGAAGCATGTTTATGAATGCAAATGAGCAAAGCATTTTAACATGACATTATGAATATATAGGAGATACACACTATTATCTGTAATTCAGATGTAGACCATTTATTGTTGAAATATCAAGGAAGTTTACATGGTCATAATACTGAACATAAACTTTATTGTTTCCACTGCCAGATTAGATTAATTAGTGGCAGCTATACTGTGTTTAGCTCAAGGGTGTAACTTTGTGTTGAAAGTTGGTGGGGACGGCTTATAAGGAAAGGGAGCTACCTGCGCGACGCCTTTTTTTTTTGTTGTTGGAAAGGATAAAGCCAAAAAAATGTGAATAACATTTATCAATTTAATGCTTACAGTTGAAAACATAACTGTTACAATATTCACTTATATATTTTGTGCAAAAAATATCACATAAATATAAACAAACAGTACAAATCAAAGAAATCAAATAAATATATCAATTTTGTAGAACATTTATTGGCGGTCAATTTTAGGTCACTTTTTAAAATTGATTTACTTTTAAACCAGGACTCGGACAAGATCTTATGGGGCCTTAAGCAGAATATGATTAAGCAACTCCATCTTTCTGTCAAGAACATCCACCAGCAGGGTATCAATACTGATTTGATAGAATCTGGGAGAGCGGACTATGTTCAACCATCCATTTTCTTTAACCTTATCCCTCAGTGGGATCAGGAGGTTCTGGTGCATATCTCCAGCCACGTTCTGGGTGAGAGGTGGGATCACCCTGGACAGGTCACCAGTCTGTCGCAGTATGTTCAACCAGCTTAAAAGTAATTGGTAATCAGATTTATTATTTGCACTTTTACTAAGTGAACTTTCTAACTCCCTTAAATCTGAAATTCCAATGCCAAAATTGTTTAAATCTTTTATCTTTGGACCCCCTGCAGAGTGACGTCACACCTGCAAGATCCTATCCTTACCTCCCTGCTAGATTGCAAAAAGCAGCTTGCTCATGAGTTGTCAACATAGAACGCTAAATCTTAAATATACGTGTACATATAAAAGAAAAAGGTGCGCAGTGCTTGCTACTGAATGGCAACACTATGACAACTATATAACAAGGTCAGGAAAAAGTTTTAAGTGAAGCCGGGATTAAAACAGTAGCTACAAGAAGCTTCAAATAAAAGGTGTTCTTTATGTTCAACCTACACACCAACTCCGATAGACCATCAGTAGAGCAGGTGTTTAAATTAATCAATCACTGCTGCGAAAGCTTATAGCAGTGAAAGCTAATATACCACAGCCATTACTTAATAAACGCAAAATAAACAACCCTCTAAAAACGGAAAACTGTAATGGACTGAAAGTCCTGTTTTTTATGTGGGAAATTATTTGCGTGTGTTTTAGTATAATTCTGATATATTGGCGCTGTTGTCTGTTTCTATGGCAACGATACTGAATGTAGTGTAGCTTAGAGACCTGCATGCAGGGCCGGCGATTGCTATAGGCGAGCTAGGCAATGGCCTAGGGCGACAAATGTGTTGGGGGCGCCCTCTATACTTAGCGTCGCCCTTAGGCTTACTTCCCATTAATCATAGAATTAGAAAAAAAAGCGAATTAAACCGGTTATGAAGCGTCCGTCAGTTTGACTTAACCTTACGTATATATAAATAGCAAAATATGAACAAATAAATATACCACCGTTTTTTTATTTATTTTTTCACATTTAAGAGAAAATCGGAAAAGATTCTGATCACTTTTCAAGCGCCCTCCAACCCGGAAGTCGTGACGTCAATCACTGCAGCATGTACACCAATATTTTGGAATGAAATTGTAAGCAAACAGATATTAAAAGTAAAACTAGTGAAGTCTGGCAGTTAACTTAGCTCGCGACTCGAGGATGGCTGAACGGAAAAGACTCCTCCTCCTCCTCCTGCTGCTGCCGCCGCAGTCGGGCCCATCTTAATCATCCACTCAGAGTACCACTGGTAAGCGCACACAGACTTTGTAGCTTGTCCGGTCAGTTAAAAATATTCATTGTGAAATCCGTGTTGTAATCGGAAGCATACAAGCTAGTTAGCTTGAAAAGTAAATATGTTTCAGACGTGCTGCGTGATGATGTGTTCAGATTAGCTCAGTAAAACGACAATTAGGTTATCATGATGCCTTCAAGTGTAACGTAAAGAAAACGGGAAATTTTGTTTTTGGCGAGAAACATGAGTAATACAGTTGTATATTGCTCTATATATAATTAAACTACTGATGCCAACATTTATTAAAAATTACATTTAATTTAAAATACAATTATTTATTTGTTAAATATTTTCCTAATCACTAAAAACATGATGAAAAGTGACAGTAGACAATACATTAACCAACAATTGTGAAAATATATTCTAGTTAGTTTTATGTCATTTCGAAGTGGCCTATTACATTAGCCATGTTTATTGAAGGCTAGAAACGTTTTTGTTATGCTCACTTGTTAAGCAATAGAAGCAATACCAGTTCTGTTAAAAAAATTTTGTTGCATCGTCTTTCCACCAAATAACAGAAAAGTATCGATAGTGGTATTGATAAAGACTCGGATCGATAAGGAGTATCGATAAAGGTATCGATATCAATAAATATTAACGATCCCCATCCCTAATGTTGACATCATTTTTTTCTCAGTATATATGCAGCAGAATTATGTGCTATATTATTAGCTTGAGAATGGGTAGAAGATACTAATATAAATAAAATATTTTGTAGTGATTATCTGCATTGAGTATTCAAAAGGGATGTACAAATAATCATCAAAATATATGAAGTTATGGCTGTTCA
This sequence comes from Cyprinodon tularosa, assembly GCF_016077235.1. Classification (NCBI taxonomy): domain Eukaryota; kingdom Metazoa; phylum Chordata; class Actinopteri; order Cyprinodontiformes; family Cyprinodontidae; genus Cyprinodon; species Cyprinodon tularosa. Next base: position 882,355 of record NW_024038541.1, on the reverse strand, counting down.
TCATAGAATATGTGAACAAAAAAAAAACAACAACTTCAAACTTTTAATTTTGTAATGGTATTCATAAAAGCACTTTTGTTTGTAGAGGGTTAATCCTTTCTTTAATCACTAATCAATGTCAGAAATCAGGGTAAATATAGCTGATATATTTTATTTAGAGGAAAATTTTGTTTATCTCATTTCTATTTATGTTCAAATGATTTAATTGAACTGGAACAGAAATTTTAATTTAATGTTTATCAATTACTTTTTTATGTAGTCCTTGGTTGAAGAATTTCTTAAATTTATTATTTTTTATTGTTATTTGGTAATTTCTGAAATTGATGTATTTAATATTTCTTTAATGTGTGTTAAATTTGTTAATTGTCTGAAATAAATTCATTCAATGATTCAATCCAGTTTTTTAGTTATACTTTACAGTGTCCTTACAGATGGTTAAAAGTGTTTTTGCACAGTCCTAACTTTGAGTGTGTAATAAATTATTTAAAATAATAAAAAAGAAAAGGTACTGAAACCTATTCTGGTATTTGTCTATGCATCACTCCATGCTAAGTTACAGTTTTTTCTGAATGCTTAATGCAAAACTCAATCTTGCCTAGGGCAACCAAAGGGCTAGAACCGGCCCTGCCTGCATGGGTCGAGTTTTACCAACCCGCACCCGCCCGAACCCGTTAGGATGACTACCGAACCCGACCCGTCACCCGCGGATATCTTCAATTCAAATCCGAACCCGACCCGACCCGACCCGTTGATATTTAACCCGCAACCCGACCCGTTGATATTTAACCCGCAACCCGACCCGTTGATATTTAACCCGCAACCCGACCCGTTAACACATCATAGGCTATTGTACGCTGCGCTGCACCCAGTGCCTGATTAATATAAAATTTCTGATGTCCATAACAACACACACGCATAAAAAAAATCACCAACTACCCGCCCGCACTAAAAAAATATCCGCCCGACCCGTTTATTTTTATTTATGTATTTTTCGCGGGTACCCGACCCGTTGCAGGACTCTAGTGTAGCTGACATAACAGGGCCGGAAAAAAGTGGTTTGAGTTTTTTTTCCCAACGGTTCAGTTATATTTTAAATACGGTATTAACTTATTTTTACACTATTCTCTATTCTTTTACTACTTTAAGTCTCTCCTGACTAAAATTAGGTCTTAATATTTCCACAAGTCCCTCTCACCTGCAAGTCTGAGTCCACTGGTGTCCCTGAATGGGTTAGCATTTTTGGAGAGACAGGTGTTATGGGGAGAGGGCGGAGGGGGGTGATGGGGAGAAAGCGAGAGGCAACAGATTCTTTTTTCTGAGTTGTTTTGTCGGGGTTTGTGGACGGTGAGCAGTGGGGAGAACTTTTTTTATTTTCTTTCTGAGGAGCGGCATGAATGGGGTTTTAATCAGATATACACAGCACCGAAAGCAAAATATGTGTACAAAATATTGGTGGGGACTGTCCCCCTACCGGTCAAGATTGGTGGGGACATGTCCACACCAGTCGTTAAGGAAGTTACGCCTATGGTATAGCTCTGGATTGGGGAGTAATGGCTTAGTGGTTAGGACATTGTGCTTGGAATCCAGAGGATTTGAGTTCAAACCCCACTCCCACGGACTGCAACTCTGGGTCCCTGAGGAAGACCCTTAACCCCAAACTGCTCCCCAGGCGCCGCACAATGGCCGCCCACTGCTCCCCAAACGGATGGGTTAAAGGCAGAGACTTCATTTTGTTGCTTTGTACTTGTGACAGTGTAATCTATTTTTTGATTACATTTTTGATTAAATTCCCTTACTATAAAATAAAACTATTTCACAGTTTCACAGTAACTTTACAACCCAAAATATTGAAGTATTTTTTGGTGATTTTATCCTATAGCAATCTTGATGATACTAATTCTGTTCTACTCAATCCTATTCTCATTCTAGTCGAAATTTTTACAGCCCCAAGGATCTGTTGATATTGTAGATTTCTGTTTGTACCAGTTTTTGCTTCTTTGTTTCTTGAAGACGAAAAGTGAAACTTTGCGGTAGCCTCCAGTTTTTTGCAGCTTCTAAAGACACTGCAATTGCAAATGTTTCACAGACTCGGAAAGGGTAACACTTTGCAAGTTTGACACGACAGTCGAAATGCGAGACACAGTACTTGTTGCTGCCGCTGAATAACCCCACAAATTCTTCATCATGTTTCCTGTGTCCAATACATGCAAACTATCTCAAGTGTATTTACCCTTAATTTAAGTAAGTAGATGATTTGCCAATCGAATGTGCATTTTTATACTTAAGTTAAGATAATTAGATACTACGCACTTAAAATAAGAGACTGCAGTTTTTTCTTATTTTAAATATAAATTGTCTTATTCCATTTGCAAAGTGTCTTACTAACCTGCTCAATTCAATAAGAAATTCCCTTTTTTAAGTATAATTGATTTAATTAGATTTCAATTTTTTTTGCAGTGTCGCTTGTAACTAACCGAATGTTTTAATCGTTTCTTCTTTCAACTGTTTTTATAATTTTTTTCTATGTATATTGTTTTCCACTTTCCCATAATGTGCAATCTGGGGGAAGTTTTTCTAACAAATTATCAGCAATATACATAAGGAACAGAAACATAAATTAAATAAATGGTGAAAAGAATGTTGTTGCAAATTTACAGAATGTGAACTTATTTACACGGATACATCCAATATAGAAACATACTGATAATTTTGCAGTTATCAAAAAGTATCTATGCTTGAATAGAATTCTTTTTTTTATAGAGGCACCCACATATACTTATGTGAAGTGATTACATATGTATGAGTTCAACATTAAGGTCATCCACTAGTGACTAATTCTCCCATTAAAAAGGTAATAATTATTTTCCTCTTTACTTGTCATGTCAGTCAGAAAAGAGGCACTCTTCGTAAATGTGCCACAACTGTCTAATATTTTCCAAGGCGTACCCTTTTTAAAACAGTCTATCTTTTCACCGGCATGTAGGTGGCTCAGGCTGATAGCTCCCTTTTGTATTTTAGTAACTGCTAGAATGGCCATATGAGAATGGGTGGTGAGTGTGTGAAACATGAATTAATTTATGCTCCAAAGAACATCAAACAAAACAGAACATTTCCCCAAGTTTTCAGCCTCTCTATCCTCTGTTCCTCTTTCCTTCACAAACTGTTCTTGTGACAGAATCTTCGGTTCCCATGGAGACAGGATCACCCACGTGTCTCGTCATGAGGAGCCTCTTATCCATGACAACACAGCTGTTTCCTTTTTCCTTCACATTTGGTGCATTGCTCATCACATTGCATATTCTTCACAAGACTTGAATCAATGGTGCTTTTGGAGCTCAGCATCCTGCCTAAGCTGCTAAAGACCTTCACACTGCTGCCATGATAAAGGCCTTTCTAAACTGCCAGTCCTGTAAGCAGATGCATCTGAATCAATAAGTCCAAAGGGAGCATTGAGGCGTGAAAAGGAACAATATTTGATCACTTACTAGTGGATCATGCACCTCTTTTTTTGGGCAATTTGAGTCCATCTTTTAACGTTTGTTTGTGTTGGACTTGTATATGATTTTAAAAGAAACGAAAGCAGCCATATATTTTCTAACCATTCACATGTTGCGTCACCTTCACAAATATGGGCATTTCCGCTTCTGCTGTTTAAAGAATCAAGTCACTCAGAAGTGATCTTAAGTGAAACGTGAGCACGCAGTGACGCAAGTGATGATTATAAATACAAACACCTACACATATAGATAGTACGTCTGAGCACAGAGAGAAAGGAAATTACATTTCCCACTCACTGTTTCTCCTACTTGTAGAGCTACAAATATTTACAAAAAGGATTCAGAGCACAGGCAGAAGCGCCTGGTTTTTTTTTTCAAGACTTATGAGTTTTTCCATCAACTTTCAGCTGATAAATCTTTGAGGACTTTCTTCTGTTGAAGTGCAGGCTGAGCCTCATCATTAAATGACTTTCTTCTGCTTTTGTTTGTCTTTGTCACACTTAATATATCAGTTCAGTATGCAAAGTTTAATATCAAAGATATTAAACCCTATATTTAACTGTGGTCGGTTGATCCTTTTTGTCTTAGATTTATTTCCCATATAGCAGGATAAACACCCATTAGATCCACTTTCTTACTATCAAACCACAGATATCTTTTAATTGTGGGGGGATTAAAAAAGAGACGTGAGATTGGCCTGTGTTTTTTCTTTGGTCAACACTTTTTTTTCTTTTACCTCCTGCCATGGAAGCCATTGACGTTAAGTGAAAAGGCCAGCAGTGTTTTAGTGTTCAATGCTTTCTAAGTTTAATTTTGAAAATGAAGTTACATAATCACACAGTTTAACTTGAAGATGTTAATGGATGCGGGGGTGCATTTTTTAAACCACTATGTCTAAATAAATTGGATTCCCTTTTTGTAAATGGAGGATTTGATTTCATGTGCTTGTCTCACCACCTTTAAGCATTGTTTCTTAAAATGTCTCTCTGTTGGTGTCCTTTTCCTACTTTGTACCTATAGGAGGGTCCAACTTTAATCTTTTTTTCTAGGTGTTCGTCATGTTAAAAGAGAGATTATCTCTTTGTGTATGTGCCATGTGGGTTTTATCCATGTATGGTTTATCCATCCATCCATTTTCACCCGCTTTTTTGTTATTTCATCTATAAATGCTATGAAGGTTAAGTTGTATTTGTTTGAATATTGCATTGTATATATAAATCAGAGTACACAATGTTAATTTTCAAAAGCTTTGGTCAGTCATATACACAAATCTTACAGGTTACATAAAGGCAGCAGTGGAAACATTGAGTCTGCTGTGCTGTGTTTCAGAGCTCGGTAAGGAGCCATGTGCAGAAGGAACTGCTAATTCCCACACTTGTGGTTGATGCATGCTTCAAACTCCCTAACCTGATCATCAGCTGATGAGACCCAACAGATGCCCCACAGAATGGAGACGATCGTGTATCAGTTCACAATGGCTACATTAAAGGAAGTTAGATAGGTGCTTGAAGAGTTGATTTAATGAAGAAATGTCTCTGGACTTTTCCACCGAATAGAGTTAGCAGGAGATATGTTCACCCAATATTCTTGACTAGTCAACAGTTTACAGATAAAGTTCTATGAAAAAAATGAACATTTAAGGACAATGGCCATTTTTCCTCCTGCCTTTCATCTGGTAAAAGATAGGCACTTTTTTTAACTGACTTAAAAAAGTTTCTATACACCAGGTCAATTCATACTCACTGAAAACGGATAAATTAGCTTTTTTCTTCCAAGGTACAATAGCAAAATAATATCTTTCTGATTTTTTGTGTGGTGTCCAGGATAATGTATTTGATGTTTTGCTGTTTGAAGAATCCAAGACTTTTTATTTGAGTTTTGTGAGGTATTTTGTGAGGTGTTCTGCCCAAAAAATACCTTCTCTCTTTTCTTTTTAACTTGTTTAAAAGAACATGTTTCTCTGTTCTTGTGGGGTATGTAAAGGCATTAATTTTCTGCCACTTTTGGGTTGATATGATTCAGCCTCCCCAAAAGCAATAGTTTGTTGAACTACCTATTGAAAATCACAACACCTGTAATTATTCTTGAATATGTTGCTGCCAGCTTTGCACCTCTAGAGAACTAAATTGCTGTCTTGCATTTACACAGCAAAACATCAGAGTAGTACGGGGGGGTCAAGAGTTAGGGGCATGTTCCACAAAAAGAGCTGTTTTTGCTGAACTTTGAGTTGAAAGAGTAATATTTTTGAGTAAAACTGGGGGAAATGTCTGAAAGTTCTTTGTCCCTCAGGTTAGTTGCAACTAATTTAGTCATCTAGGCTGTGCTGATGAGGTTTTGTGTGCATGAATTTTATTTGCTAATCTCTAAAATGAGGGAATTTCACTTAAAAAAAAGTCTGTATTTGATAAACTGTATTTCACGAGTAGCTCCATCCTGTTATCTTCAATGCTTAATATTTATTCTGAAAATATCTAATATAAGAATTAAGCACATGAATAAGAGGATACACTATAAGCTAAGGCATAATACATGTAGGAACCTTTCAACAAAAGATATTTAATGACTTGCAAAGTTAAAATCCGCCATAAAAAGCTATTGGGCTGTGAAAAATGAGATACATAATCCATTAGTAATCACATTACTGCCACCAAATATGAAGTAGAAATCAGCAGGAAAGGGAAAATCAGTAAAAATAAGAGATAATTTTACAGAATTCAAATCCTAAATGTGGCCAATAATTGCATTTTATATTAAAATGCATTTAAAGGGTGAAAAAAAAAGGTCAACCAACAAAAAAGTGATGCAAAGGTACACTATATTGCCAAAAGTATTTGCTCACCCATCCAAATTATTGGAATCAGGTGTTCCAATCACTTCCATGGCCACAGGTGTATAAATTCAAGCACCTAGGCATGCAGACTGTTTTTACAAACATTTGTGAAAGAATGGGTCGCTCTCAGGAGCTCAGTGAATTCCAGCGTGGAACTGTGATAGGATGCCACCTGTGCAACAAATCCAGTCGTGAAATTTCCTCGCTCCTAAATATTCCACAGTCAACTGTCAGCTGTATTATAAGAAAATGGAAGTGTTTGGGAACGACAGCAACTCAGCCACGAAGTGGTAGGCCACGTAAACTGACGGAGCGGGGTCAGCGGATGCTGACGCGCATAGTGCGAAGAGGTCGCCAACTTTCTGCAGAGTCAATCACTACAGACCTCCAAACTTCATGTGGCCTTCAGATTAGCTCAAGAACAGTGCGCAGAGAGCTTCATGGAATGGGTTTCCATGGTCGAGCAGCTGCATCCAAGCCATACATCACCAAGTGCAATGCAAAGCGTCGGATGCGGTGGTGTAAAGCACGCCGCCACTGGACTCTAGAGCAGTGGAGACGCGTTCTCTGGAGTGACGAATCGCGCTTCTCCATCTGGCAATCTGATGGACGGGTCTGGGTTTGGCGGTTGCCAGGAGAACGGTACTTGTCTGACTGCATTGTGCCAAGTGTAAAGTTTGGTGGAGGGGGGATTATGGTGTGGGGTTGTTTTTCAGGAGCTGGGCTTGGCCCCTTAGTTCCAGTGAAAGGAACTCTGAATGCTTCAGCATACCAAGACATTTTGGACAATTCCATGCTCCCAACTTTGTGGGAACAGTTTGGAGCTGGCCCCTTCCTCTTCCAACATGACTGTGCACCAGTGCACAAAGCAAGGTCCATAAAGACATGGATGACAGAGTCTGGTGTGGATGAACTTGACTGGCCTGCACAGAGTCCTGACCTCAACCCGATAGAACACCTTTGGGATGAATTAGAGCGGAGACTGAGAGCCAGGCCTTCTCGTCCAACATCAGTGTGCGACCTCACAAATGCGCTTCTGGAAGAATGGTCAAAAATTCCCATAAACACACTCCTAAACCTTGTGGACAGCCTTCCCAGAAGAGTTGAAGCTGTTCTAGCTGCAAAGGGTGGACCGACGTCATATTGAACCCTATGGATTAGGAACGGGATGTCACTTAAGCTCATATGTGAGTCAAGGCAGGTGAGCAAATACTTTTGGCAATATAGTGTATCTTAAAGGTGCAAAAGCAGCACAGGACAAAAAAGCAACACAAGATGAAACATGACTAACTTTGTGAAAAAGAGTTCATGCAAAAAGTCTTCATATGATATATACAGGTTATACACAAGGTTATTGTTTGTTTTGTGTGATTCAGTTGAGCTGTCCTTAAATCATGGCAGGAATAGAGAGTCACTGTTTTTGTTTTTTAAATCACTCCATTCCTCTAACCCACATCTTTTCAGATGGACTCTTAAGGAGACACTTTTATCCAATAGAATCATACATTAAAAAAGGACTTTGCCATTGCAGCTCTTACTGTTTAAGAACCTCTGCTATTAATGTGCTCTCGTCTGAGATATCAAATGGGTCCATTTGTTAATTAAGAATGCTAGACTTAGCTTTTTTAACAAACAATTTTTCTTTTTCTTTTATACCAACCTGCACTTCTTTTCCAGGTCACCTCTTCCTTTTCATAAATAAATAATACTTTAGAAAAAACTCTTAAGACCTGAATAAACAAAGCTAGTAATGAACATGGCTAATGGTGATTTAAAGTAAAGGAGGATCGACTGTCCATCATTTCTGTCTACTGGCAGGAAAGGGATTTTTCTAAAGGGAATGAAAAGATCCAGTGTTGAGCAGTTCTGTTATAATTTGTTAGGACTTCTTTATAATAAATGCTGCTGTGCTGTTAATTGCAGGAATACATAGGTATATGTGGCAGCAAAGGGTTTAGGTTAATAAAATAATGTATTGTTTTAAGAAGTTTTTAATGTTCTTCTGTTATGCTATTATTGCATGTGAAAGTTACATGTTCCTCTGAGTCCCGAAAAGTAAAAAAACAGCATAAAATTGGTTAGTAAATATGGTTGGTAATATGGATGGATATTAGACCTACAGAGCAAATGTCCTGCACATCCTTATCCTCATCTCACTGTCACTGCCTGCTGCCAATTTGTCCCTACCTTAATGGAGTAAAGACATACCATCTGCCCTTGCATCAGCCATCCTGGACAACTTTTTCTTTCTTCTCTGGTTTTTTTTCTTGAAGAACACTCATTTTTTTCTTTAGTTTTTTTGGACAATGGATTTTTTCTTTTAATTTTATGTCTGGAACTTCAGGGTTTTTTTTTTTCTTTATTCATACCTTCATTGTATAATGTGGTTGTATAATATGGAGGACCAACTCTCACATGATTAAAAATACATACAGAAATAACATTATTTAGTATAGTATTTTTTGTTGTTGTTGCATTAATTGGCATACAAATTCATATTATTACCTACTTTTTCAAGCAATTTTATATTATTAAGTCCTTCATTTATTTTCTGTGTGTATCTAATTATGTCACAGTTGGTCCTCCATTCTATGGAGCATTTAACTCCATAGTATGGAGTAATTAATAGTATGATATACTACGATATGCTAAACTAAATATTGTAATGCCTGTATATGTCAGGATTCTGACACATACAGTATGTATTTTTAATTATGTCAGAGTTGGTTATCCATAGTCATTAGGGGTTATATAGGGTGAATCAGTCACCTTTACTGTAATAAACACTTTGTGTTGAAGAGAGTAGCTGCAAGGGAAGGCTTTCTACATGAGTTTGTTGTCATCACTGTATTTACCTTTTTTACAAACTGTTTACTTGAATCTATTTCCAACTCATATCATGGGGCAATATATATATATACAGAGACATGCGATAATTTTTCCTGTTTCGTGGAAATTACTTTGTTACAAAGAAAGCACAAGAGTATGTTTATACTCAGGGTGAATAATATAAACTCCAAAAAGGCAAAGTCCTTCAGAGGACTTTGTTGATACTGTGGAAACTGCTCTGCAGATTTGCACTGTTTATGTTGGACTAAAATACTCTGCTTAGAAGAAGAGGACCCTTTTCATTGCACATGTTGGAGTTTTTTATGATTCACCTCAACATAATCAACAATAAAATCCACTTAGGGTTTTTTGTTGTTGTTGTTGTTGTTTTTTTGTTTTTTTGCTGCAGCCCTGCTATGGGTAGATAGTGAAACTGGGAAAAATTGCTTTGCTGAGTCATCTGGAACCCAAAGCGTCTAGACGCTGCCACCTCGTGGTTTCTTATTTCATGGAGAGTGGGTCTCCAGGTGTCCATGGGTAAAGGACAGAGAATTGTAGCAATGCTTAACATGGGAACAGAATTCAGAACATATTCTATAGGATTCAGCTGTTTCACTATCATCACATTATGCAGCTAAGCTTATTAACTCTATTTATTATCTACTTTATTTATGTACTTTATTTGAAATAACATATCAATAGATTTTCTATTTAATTTCGAAACATTTAATATAAAAAATATGTAATGCATTCATTATTACAAATTTTCTTAATTCTTATATGTTAATAATACTTTGTTTTTTAAATCAGATATTTTGAAATGTATTTTATAACTGCTTATACAATATTCTCATGTTAAACATAATTGTATTTACCATACAAATATCAAATAATGCTTTACTCTGTGTATAAATAACGTTTACCTTGCATGTATAGATAAGCTTGGCTGAATACCACTTTAATTCTTACAGACGAGCAGTTTTTACATTTTAGTAAGTGTGTCATCCCTAAATGTTGCACAGTTTCAAGCTAAATTATCATACAGGGAATATGCCTACTTAGCCTGGAGCATAATTGATTATCATTAAGTTATTAGTACTACAATGAATAATGAAGTACATCAGCTGAGTGGGTAGTTGCTGGACTGCTGCAAAGCCAGTGTAGGTGTGGGCCAGTGTTAATCAGCAGCTTCCGGTTTGCAGTATAACAATGGATCGGTGACCCTTTCTAACCCGCCTCCCCACAATCTACGTCAGAGGATAACTTGTTGACCTAGCAATTTCGCTCATTAAGTTAAGGCCCACATATCTTCCTGACAACATTGTTCTGTTAAAGTGGGGATCCAAAGTGCTTTTAAATGATTTATATTAGGCTGAGAGGAAAGGAAGAAGGAAAAGGAATGGTGGAGCACAAGTTAAGAACTAAGACAAATACTGATTTTTGAAAAAGTAGTCGGTCTAGTTACCAATAAATATGCATCTATTCCTTTTGTTAGATGAACAATAACAAAAACAATCATAAAAAGTTGTTTAAATATAGATCGTTGTCAGTTTCTCAAAATCATTGGAGTAAAAGTTCTACACTAAACATATATTACATTTTCCTTTTAGTCCAATTATTATTTAATCTATTTGTGTGCCACTATTGATTACAAATGCATATTTAGAGTATGAGAAGGAACACACAGAAGATCACCCTAAACTAGTGGTCTGATCATACTAAAATCCTCAAGGGGCAATGTTTTGCATGTTTACAATATGAGCTCATCGGGAGACCTTGGCTGCAGCTAGTGTTCTTGTCAACATATATGAATCAAGAGATTTAGGAGATACATCTAAAAGTAGCTGGACACTGCCCTTCCAGGATCTGAGTTTGAGACCACTGACCGAAACAGTCAAGTCAAAAAAACATTAAAATTACATGGAATAATAAACAGAAAGAAAAGCAGCTGTGGCTGCACTTGATAAGCAAATATGAATTGTTTTTACTCATTAATCAAATTATTTATTGTTTGTTCCCTGGCCCCTCATAGCTAACCATATCACCCTCTGGTTGAAGCTTCTTGAAATCATCCAACAATTTCTCATATCATTCTGAGAAATGTTTTTTCCCATCTCACTTTTGGTAGTGGGATGTTTGAGAGGTTTCTTTTGTTAACTGGACTCACTTGATGGGAGGATTGGCATCTGGTGTACTACTGCTTGGTTAGAAAGAAAACAAAACCGACAAACATCTAACATGCAGAGGTGTCAGTTGTGCAGAGAAAATAGAAGTTGTTGTATTTGGATTACAGTCTTTGAAAATGAAGCTAATTAGTCAGTTACTTCGGACCTGTCATGTAAATCCCATATTAAAGAGGTTTCTAGGATTCCTTCTTTCATCTGTGCAATATTGCAAAAAAATAGAAATATCCTGTCCAGGGGTGATGCTGAATATCTAGTCCATGCATTTTTTACTTCAAGGCTGGACTATTGTAATTCTTTACTATCAGGAAGTCCACAAACTGTAGTTAAAAGCCTTCAGCTGATCCAAAATGCTGCAGCCAGAGTTCTGATGAAAATTAAAAAGAGAGATCATATCTCTCCTATCCTAGCCTCTCTTCATTGGTTGTTAAAGAATTTACCACCGGCCAGATTTAAAACAGGTCAGGACTCCATTGATGGATTGTTTGCGCTTACCACTGCACCACCGAAGCACGCCCAATAAAGCCCATATAAAGCCTTAAATGGCCAAGCTCCATCTTATATCAGAGATATGATTGTTCCTTATGTCCCTACAGAGCACTTTGCTCTCAATCTTCAAGTTTACTAGTGGTTCCTAGAACTTCTAAAAGCAGAATAGGACACAGATCATTTAGTTATCAGGCTCCTCTCCTGTGGAACCAACTACCAGTTTTAGTGTGTAAGGCAGACTACTAGTACTACTACTGTCTACTTTTAAAACTTTCCTTTTTGGTAAAGCCTATGGTTAGAGAGTATCAGGTCATCCCGAGCTATCTGTATAGTTATGCTGCCACAGGCTTAGACTTCTGGACGACATAGGGACCCCTTTTTCATCATTCTGCTTCATTCCATCTCTATTCTCCCACTCTGCAGAATTTGTTAGTTCAATCTCTGATGCTATGCTCTCTCTGCTTTTTCTAACCGGTAGCTTCATCCGGTCTTTTCCTGTTTGGCTGTGACACCATCCTGGAGATAAATATCAGCTGTGCTGCTGCCATCAAGACCTTTGCTTATAGATGTTCAAGATTGGCCAGTTCTTCCATGTAGTCCTGTTATCTGACTGGGTCGATGTGCTCTCTTCATCCTTTGACATGGGAGCTGGCTCAGAGCTCGTCTGTCTGACTGTGTTTCCTTTTGTATCTCTGCTTCTTGCTGTATTTCTGCTTCTGACTCCTTGAACCCCAGTCGGCCTCGGCAGATGGCCTCTTACACTGAATGTGGTTCTGCTGGAGGTTTTTGCCTGTTAAAGGGGAGTTTCTCCTCCCTACTGTCACTTCAAGCATGCTTAGTGTGAGCGATTACCTTTAAGTCAATAAGTCGATGCAATCGACTTATATCAAGTTGACTGTATGATCTGATTGAATTGTAAAGTGCCTTGAGATGACGTGTTGTGAATTGGCACTCTATAAATAAACTGAATTGAAAACCAGCAGCCACACTGCCCTTTCTGGGACTAGTCTGACACTCCTATTCTATACCCAGTGGATTCCGAAACATTTGAAGATCTGGGTTCTGATTTTTTCTTATTTTTCTGCCTTTGCTTCTTTGTTTCCCTAATATGTTTGTGGTATTTTCAAATTTTTATGGTCCAGTTTTGTTTTACTTTTATTTTTTGTTGTTTTTTTTTCTACAGAAGATCAGTCTTTTTAAAGCACCATTTGATAAACAATAGAGTTTATGATGGATTATGTTAAGGTGTTCTGGTCAGGTCCTGCTGCTACAAAGAATCCCTGACCCTGAATTCAGTTCAGACCTCACGCCTGCCTGAGGAGGGATGTTCCTTTGGTTAGTCTGAGATAATGACTTATTAGCCCTCGAATGCAGCCCACACTGTTTGCACTACACTGACGATTCACATTTCCAGGTTTAGAGATATTAACTTCCTGTGACAACTTAACAAAAAATATGGATTATTATATTATGGATTATATTTACAGAAAGATTAATAAAACCATCTTGTAACAAAATTATATTTAATCTAGAAGTACCAAAGCAGTCATTGTTTGAGAACTACTAATAAATTGCTTCATATGCCATAAGGTGAAATATATGTTATGCAACCTAACTTAATGCTGAAAATTTGTACAGCAGTTATTTTTTTTTATGTTTTCTGTTATTCTGTTGTATTTTTGGTGTTGTTCCTTTGTTTTTTTTTTGTTTTTTTTTAGGGGGCATACTTTTTTTTTCAATTTAGACAGATATCCTTTCCTGGTTTGCAAAAGACTCCTCTCACAGGGTTATTTTGCCCCCTGCTGGCCCTTTTACAGAAAACCGATTTTGTTATGTTTAAAGCCTTTGTGGAGTCAGATTAAAAGTTAAGGTGAGAAATCCTGCATTACGTACATAAGGATGAAGACTTACTTCCTCTTCTTCTTTCTCCTTTTCTAATTAGGGGTCGCTACAGTTAATCTAGCCCTTTTCTCCGCATGCTATTGCCTTACACCAAACACCTTGATCTTCTTTTTAACTTCATCCATAAATCTTCACTTTGGTGTTTCTCTAGGTCTCCTGCAGTTACAGCATCCTTCCACCGAAGACCTCATTATCCCCTCCTATGTTCAAACCATCTAAGTCAGGCCTCTGGCTTTATTTCCAACACATCTAACATGCAGAGACGTCAATTAAAAATGCACAAATACTTTGTAACCTGTCACGTTGTTCTTTTATTTAGTGATCAGTATCTCACACAGAGCTGCAGCTTTTGTCTCACATACACTTAAATTACAAACAGCTGTTAGGGACCGGAAAACCCCTGCTCTATATTCTGTTGCTTTTCAAAGTAAAAGACGTCACATAGCATTACACCACATCTCCCTTTCTTTGGAACAAAAGGGTAGACAGCCTTTGTACCAGCAGATCTTAAAAGTTTAGCTGGAGGACCTGTTCTGTCCCTGATTCACACATGAACACCAAAAAAAACACTTGACTAAACTACTTGTTTTTTTTTTTCTCTTTAACAAATACTTACTTTAAATATCCGGTTCCTACTAAAGTATCTTAAAGCAGATCAATTACAGCATTCACATCTTAAGAACAAAATACAATCACATTTCTTTTTCATTTTTTCTCTTTTTTTTTTTTTTTTTTTCATGTCCGATTTTTTTTTTTCAAAGTCTCATAGGGTTACCAGTCTCTTCGGAGGTCTGACCTCTCTCCCGGCCCTGGTCCGCATGGTCCCTGTAATGGTAGGTGCTGATGTCGCAAGTGGGGCCTCTGGAGTTGGCGGCTCTTCACCCACCTGTGGTTTAGCATCGACCAATCCGTTGTTGGTCTGCAATGGCACCAAATGGTATCGGTTTCTCCTCAGAGTGCCTCGGGGCACCTGAACAATGTAGGAGCGAGGAGTGCTATGTTGTGATATCACTGTTCCCTGGACTCGCGCATCAGTGACCCACACATCCTCTCCAGGTAAGAGTGGGCGCAGGATCCTTGCCCCGTGGCGCTTATTAAAGTATCCAGCATCCTTCCTCCTCTTCTCCTCTTCTTTGGCCCCCAATTCACTATAGTCTGGCAAAACGGGGTTCAGCAGGGTCGGAAGAGCGGGGACAGTAGTACGGAGGCGGCGTCCCATCAACAGCTCAGCTGGGCTATATCCATTCTGCAGGGGGGTTGCTCTATAGGCCAGTAAGGCGAGGTATGGGTCTGACGCTTTCGTTAACAGGCTTTTCACAGTTTGTACAGCCCTTTCGGCCTCCCCATTACTCTGAGGAAACTTGGGGCTGCTTGTGATGTGTACAAAGCCATACTTGGCTGCAAACTCTCTAAAGTAGCTACCTGAGAACTGAGGCCCATTGTCACTTTTAAAGAATTCACAAATGCCATGGCGGGCAAACATGGATTTTAACTGCAGCACCACCTCTGTGGACGTTGTGGCAGACAGTAGTGCAATTTCTACGTACCTTGAGAAATAGTCCACAACTATCAGGTAAGTCTTGCCCCTCAGTGTGAACAGATCAGCACCCAAGGTTTGCCAGGGCCTCATGGGCATCGCTGTTGGCATCAGTGGCTCTTTTATGTTCTGTCTCTCTTGAATGCAGGTTTTGCATTTCAGCACCATGTTGTTCAACTGGCTGCTGAGTCCTGGCCACCACACTGTCCCCTTGGCCCGGCTTCTGCATTTTGTTACCCCCAAGTGCCCCTCGTGTAGCCTTTGCAGCACATCTTCTTGCAGTGCTGATGGGATGACAAGTCTTGTGCCCCGTAGCAGTAGACCATCGTGTACAGTCAGCACTGCCCTGTCAGTCCAGAATTGTTTCAGCCCTCCTCGTAGTTGACTTTTATCAGGCCAGCCATCTGTGCAGTACTTAATCAGGGTGGAGCAAATGCTATCTGCCTTCAGATGCTTGCGCAGGCTGGCCAGATAGTCCCCACTGACAGGAAGGTTGCTGATGACAGAGTCAACATATATGTCAGTGTTTTCTAACAGGTTTGTGGCTGTGTGTGTTTGAACGGATCTCAGAGGAGCACGAGATAAGGTATCAGCCGTCCATAGGCTTTTACCAGGGACATGTTTGACTATATAGTCATACCTCAGAAGCCGCATCCTGAATCTTTGGATCCTGGGCGGGAGCTCATCCAACGCTTTGCCTCCCAGCAGAGTCACCAGCGGCTTGTGGTCGGTTTCAAGTTCAAATTGTTTTCCCAGGATGAAACAGCTGAACCTTTCACAAGCCCATGTCGCTGCCAGTGCCTCCTTCTCTATTTGGGCGTAGCGTTGCTCCGTCGGTGTCATGGACCGTGATGCATACGCCACAGGTGACCACCTGTCACCAGTCTGCTGCAGCAAGACCGCACCTAGGCCGAAAGAAGAGGCATCGGCTGATATTTTCACCGCACTGTTTGGGTTATATAATGTGAGCACTGGTGGGGACGACAATTCAGCTTTTAGTTGATCGAAGGCGGCCTGTTGTTCCTTACCCCAGTACCAGTGATTTTTCTTGGACAGCAAGTCCCGTAGAACCTTGTGTTTTTCAGCCAGGTGAGGTATGAAGCGCCCCAGCTGATTGACCATACCCAGGAAACTCCTGAGTTCACTGACATTTTTAGGTGGATCGATCCCTTGTACTGCTCTCGTCTTCTCTGGATCTGGTTTCACACCGTTTGCTGAGATCATGTGACCCAGGAATTTAACTGTGTGGCGTGTGAGCGCACATTTGTCCATGTTGAGTGTAATGCCAGCCTCTTGTGCTTTCTGAAGCACTGCATGCAGTCGCCTGTCATGCTCCTCCTGTGTCCGTCCCCATACCAGCACATCATCCATGTGACACAGTACCCCATCTAGGCCAGCAATTACCTCCGTCATCATCATCCTCTGGAAATGCTCTGGGGCCGAAGCTATGCCAAAGGGTAGCCGGTTAAAATAGTAGCGCCCAAAAGGCGTGATGAAGGTGGTGTATTTGGCAGACTCTTTTGTTAATGGCACCTGCCAAAAGCCCATATTGGCATCTAATTTACTGAAAACTGTTGCACCTGCTAGCATGCCCAGTGTATGCTCAACTGATGGCAGGATAAATTTTTCTCTGCACACTGATTCATTCATTTTTGTAAAATCGACACAAATGCGAACAGTACCTTCTTTCTTTGGCACCACCACCATCCCAGCGCACCACTCAGTCGGCTCCTCGATCTTGGTGATCACGCCCATTTTCTCCATGCGATCTATCTCCTCCTTCACTTTTCCCATGAGTGGCAGAGGGACCCTGCGAGGTGTTGAAAGAGAAAAGGGCACTGCGCCTGGTTTTAGTTTAAGTGCATATGGACTCCGCACAAGACCCAGCCCGCTGCACAGCTTTGGATACTGTCGCTTCACCGTATCCATGGTGATGCTGTTGACCCTGCTTACAAGTTGAAGCTGTTGAATAGCAGGGCGACCCAGCAGTGCAGTGTGCAGATCTTTAACAACATAAATGTCCTCTTCAGCCGTCATTTTGCCTCTATGCAGTGTCTCTTTAGCTACGCCCAGGACATTGAGTATATTGCCACCAGGTCCAAACAGTGGGCGCGTCGATGTCGCCAGGTGCATCACATCTAGCCCCCCAGCAATGTCACGGTACACTTAAAGCACACTTTTTTATCTCTGACTTGAAGTTGCACTGTCCATGGATCTTTTCCAGCATCCACAGCACCAAGGAAAAAACTTTCCCCTTCATCTGCTGTAACAGCATTCAGAGAGGTTGCACTGTTCCTACATACATTACTGTAATGTCCTTTCTTTCCACAGCGATGACACACAGCATCAGTAGCAGGGCATTCTGCTTTTCTATGTACCGGCATTTTCCCACATCTATAGCAGGCCCTTGTGCTTTGCTGCGCGTGTGCCGGTTTGTATCTGCCTGGAAGCTGTTCTTGTAGCAGCTTGGACGGAAACCTCTGCTTTCTGTAGCCAGCAGGTGTAGCATGCACAGCATCGACACTGGAGCATCCACTATTTTCTCCTCTCAGGTCCGACTGCTGTCGTCTGATTTCCTCCGCTAGCCTCGTCTTTTCTATGGCAGTTTGGAGCGTGAGGTCTCTGTCTAGCTGTAACTTTTCAGACAAGGAGACGTTTCTCAATCCAACTACCAGCCTGTCACGAATCAGCTCCTCATGTAACTGTCCATAATTACAATGTTCAGCTAAGTTGTAAAGAGCAGTGATGAAGGAATCCACTGTTTCTCCTGGCAATTGCACGCGCTGATTAAACTTGGCTCTCTCATATATGACATTCTTTTTAGGTACAAAAAATGCATCAAAGCCTGCTTTCACGTCTGCATAGTTGTTTCTAGCATCTGCAGTTAGCGGTAGCCCCTTTAGCACATCTTCGGCTTCATCGCCCATGCAATACACCAGCGTATTTACCTGGTTTTCCTCTGGCGTTGCGTTTAGATTACTTGCAAGCCGAAAGCGGTCGAATCTCCTAATCCACCGTTCCCATTCTTGTGGCTTGGTGAAATCAAATGGCTCCGGAGGTTGTATGGTGAACGTTGCGCTTGGCGTGGGTCGCCCCATTTCTATGGAGAGATATTTGTGCCATCGGTTTGAGCGCGCAGGAACCAATCCGAGCGCGCAGTGAGACAACACGCGCGCGCGCAAAACCGGTCTGGCGCGCGCTCAACTCTGAAAAACCCTCTCAACACACTGTTCTCGCGCTCAGTTTCATCTCTGCGCGTGCTCGAATCCGTCTCTGCTCGCGCTCGCTCGACCTGCTCTCTCTCCGCGCTCAACACCAGCTGTGCGCTCAGCTGTTTCTCCGCTCGCTCGACTCTCTGCGCTCGCAACTTCAGCAATGTATGTAAATGAACCATACCATCAGCCAATCACACCCAGCTTCTTTTCATCCAATGAAAGCATTCCTTCCTTCTTCTTCTTTTCTATCATGGCGGATCGCAAGCAACTTTAAGGTGCATACCGCCACCTACTGTTCATGAGTGTGTAGCAACATTGTTTTACAGCTATTAAATTCTATTTTTTAATTTTGCATTCTGAAGATAACTAAATAATGCTTTCCTTAATCTATAAACATCCTTTATATTTCCTTTATTTCCCAATAATCCTTTAAGACTCCATTCTTGGCCTGTCATTTCAACTACTCTTCTCAATTTTTCCCTTTCAGGTTCATATGTTTTACAGTTCATTAATATGTAAGCATTCGTTCCAAATACTACATCCGGTTAGATGAAAAAAAATACATAAATAAATAAAAACACAATCAGGAAAATCAAACAACTCTTACAGTTATTTTGTCAACATTCCTAAGATAGTACTATAAAATATCTTGAATTATCTCAAATAAACTTCAGTAAAACAGTTATTAGATCATTGCCTCATCCATCTCTTTTACCTGCTATTGACATGGATTTAAATTTGATGTTTTAAAAGAAAAATAAGGAGGATATTTCAGGTTCCAGTATGGTTCAACAATATATAGATAAAAAATATTATGGATATGTTAAATTTTTTATGGATGCTTCAAAATATTCCAATATTAGGAATGGTGTTTTGTTTTAGTTTCATAATTTATTTTTAAATCGGGTAAAAGAATCAGTGATGGAATTCAGCCTACAAAGGAGAAATGTTTTGGATCATATTGGCCTTACAATGGATTGAAGAAATCGTTCCATTAAGAAGTTTAGTTTGCTCTGATTTTAGATCAGCGACTGTTATATTAATTTAAACGCAATTATTCAGACAGCAGACCTGATCTGAAATTTGACAATTATTATTTAGAAGACCTTTTACAGATGGACTCTAAATAAGAGGGTTATTCTTTATTATATATATTAAAAAGAATAATTTGATAAACAGGATTTTTCAGTTGGTGGCGGTAATTGTTGTTTGCCAACCTCCATAAAAAACAACAAAAAGAAGAAACACCCGCCACAAAAGCTAAGAGTAAGGCCAATATGATCCAAAACATTATCTATATACTGTTGAACCATACTTGAACCTGAAATATCCTCCTTATTTTTCTTTTAAAACAGCAAATTTAAATCCATGTCAATAGCAGGTAAAAGAGATGGATGAGGCAATGATCTAATAACTGTTTTACTGAAGTTTATTTGAGATAATTCAAGATATTTTATAGTACTATCTTAGGAATGTTGACAAAATAACTGTAAGAGTAGTTTGATTTTCCTGATTGTGTTTTTATTTATTTATTTATTTATTTTTTCATCTAACCGGATGTAGTATTTGGAACGAATGCTTACATATTAATGAACTGTAAAACATATGAACCTGAAAGGGAAAAATTGAGAAGAGTAGTATAAATGACAGGCCAAGAATGGAGTCTTAAAGGATTATTGGGAAATAAAGGAAATATAAAGGATGTTTATAGATTAAGGAAAGCATTATTTAGTTATCTTCAGAATGCAAAATTAAAAAATAGAATTTAATAGATGTTAAACAATGTTGCTACACACTCATGAACAGTAGGTGGCGGTATGCACCTTGAAGTTGCTTGCGAACCGCCATGATAGAAAAGAAGAAGAAGGAAGGAATGCTTTCATTGGATGAAAAGAAGCTGGGTGTGATTGGCTGATGGTATGGTTCATTTACATACATTGCTGAAGTTGCGAGCGCAGAGAGTCGAGCGAGCGGAGAAACAGCCGAGCGCACAGCTGGTGTTGAGCGCGGAGAGAGAGCAGGAGAGCAAGCGCGAGCAGAGACGGATTCGAGCACGCGCAGAGATGAAACTGAGCGCGAGAACAGTGTGTTGATATGGCAAGCCAAGAAGGTCATATTTCGCATTGAATTCTCGCGTTAAGATTGAAGTTAACCCGCAAAAAACGCGCGTTCCCCCGAGATTACGCCGCTTTTTACGCCGTCTTTTACCAACAAGCGCCGCCTTTTACGCGCGTCATGATAGTACCGCAAGACGCGCGTTAAATACGCGCGTTGTGTCGGTCAGAACGCGCGTTAAATACGCGCGTTGTGTCGGTCACAACGCGCGTATTTAACGCGCGTTTTCCTAATATGATAATGATGTCCTTCCTTCTTTTCCCACAGCCAATGCATTTGAACTGGTTGCATCCAATGGCTGATCAAGGCAGCCAGACCAAGAAAGTTCAGCATAGATCTGCTTTGTGGAAAACTGCACAGAGCTCAAAGTTGCAGCATTGCCAAAATTCACTGCATTGCCGTTTCACAAAGACTTAATGTGAGGAATATATCCACTACATACACTTTGCTGTTATTTTGAATCCATTCCATGCCTATTTTCATGTAAAAACGTTTTGCATCGCCAACTGATGTTTTGTATTTACCGGGATTACTAGGAATGTTTCACCACTTATCATCACCGAGAGGCGGCGTAGTGGGTTAAGTAACCGCCTTCAATGCGATTTTTTTGCTTCGTGGCAGGTTCGAATCCGGCAGAGGCAGTCCGACTTTTCCCTTTATGTTCTTTCTTGTCTCCAACCAAGCCCATTAATTTATTTATTTTTTTCTGAGAATATAATCATAAATGTAGCCTACTTCACTGTTTTTGATCCATCGCCATGCATTCTGTCATGTAAAAACATTTTATATTGTACTAATAAAATGACAATAAAGGGGACACTTGTCTTCCAGAAAATTTGCCGGTCTGACTTGTTTTCTGTATATTTTCCTGCATATCACCAACCTTTTCCCATAATGCTTTCTACAGCCATGGAGCAACTGCTGTTAAAATTAAATTAACAGGAACATTTCTTATTAAAAGTGTTATTAGTGCAATGAGAAAAAACTTGCTTAGTTGAGCCAGTGGAGGTTTGATGACCCCCATAGCTCATGTTCTCTGTCTCCTACATATACACACACATATATATATATATATATATATATATATATATATATATATATATATATATATATATATATATATATATATATATATATAAACCACGTCACATAAATGTTCTTTCAGTCTACAATACTTTCAGTCTGCAGATGGCGCCATATAACGGGTAGGCTACTGGCAGAGCAGCAAACAGGTGTTTGCACCAAAGCTGGGGAACAATATAGGCAAGGTGTGTCTCTTTTTCAAGAGAGAACTGGATACTGGATTCTTTCATCTTTTTTATTTATTATGAACTATTATTTATCTATTTCCCACTACCTTTTACCACTAGTCAATACCTTTACTTATGTGTACTGGAACAAGATCCAAATGTGCAAGAGTCTAATTACATTTTCATTGTGGAGTAGGAGACAAGATATGGGTGCAGCACCTTCCATTGGGGGTGTATCCAGAAAACAGGTACTACGTTATTTAGATGTTACATTTAATTTTAACAGCAGTTGTTCCGTGGCTGCAGAAAGCATTATGAGCTTGGGAAAAGGTTAGCGATATGCAGGAAACATACAGAAAACAAGTCAGACAGACACATTTTCTGGAGGACAAGTGGCCCCTTTATTGTCATTTTATTAGCACTATGTAAAAAGTTGTTACATGACAGAATGAATGGCGATGGATCAAAAACAACAGAGAAGTGGGCTACATTTATGGATTATATTCTTGGTTAGAGGCAAGAGAGAATATCAAAGGCATAGGTTTGATTTCAGCTTTGGCAGGGACACTATTGGTCTTCAGTTTCATTGGTCTAATGTCATTGGTCCTTTGCAAAAAGATGCATACTCTTTTTTTATGCTTAATGTGAGCATCAGGCTTTGATGTGTTTAAAGAGAACAGCATAATTTCTTCCTAGATTAATACAAATCTTATAAGCACTACACTCACTAGATGCTATTTAGCAATGTTTGAAGCATCACTGGCTCTGATCAATGTGCAATTAGGACTTTTTTCCACTTTGAAAATGTTTGCATTTAAACTTACCAGCCACTAAGACAGAAGGTAAATACATTCCTATTTAACCAAATATAATCTAAATATGCCTGTTATATGTTGACGTATCATGGGTTTTCTTTTGAAGATATATAATTGTGCAGAGGTAAACAGGTGAAACCCACTCTTATTTTTTTATGTAATATGCTCTCTCTGTGTCATGCAAAATAATACATTCAACGGACGGCAAATAAATTTCTTGTATTTACATGTGCACTGGAACTATAAGAGGAACTCACACTGAGCATTTTGAAATATTAACTTCACTATACAAGTTGTACATCTGGGCTGTAGTTACTCTATGTAGCCCATTTCATAATTTTTTTTCTATGGCTAAAACAATTAATCATATCTATCAATAATTTAAATAATTGTCAACTGATTTAGTAATTGATTAATAATTAACTGGAGTATAGAGCCACTAAAATGTGCCTTTAGCCAATAGAGCGACCCACTTAGAGCAGGAATTATACCAAGATTATGAAAAAATATGTAAACATTTTGCATTTAAGACAAAAAAAACTTTTAGTCTGTCAATATTCTCCATCCAGAACTCCTCAAGAGGAAACGTTTCTGTTTCACCTGGGGTCATTTCGTAAAAAAATCTACTTTTAGGAACCTTTGGGTGATCTGAATATTAATCAATTCATCAAAAACATAATCAACAGATTAATCAATTTGCAGAATAATCATTAGTTGCAGCCCTAATTTTATGATAGCATTCCAAACACATTTCTTCCATCATGCAGCAGTGAAGGGCAGCTGCTTCACCCTGAGGCTGCCCTGCATCATTATATCTGTTTCCTACAATCATATAATGTTTCTATTCTACAAGTGCGTCTATAATAGTAAAGGATTAAATGTAACAACCTTTTATCATCATCCTATATTGCTTGCTGTTTAAAAGCTCCTTATGTCTATTTTCTTTTTTAGTGGCATCATCTACAAACACAACACTAAGAATCAGCCAAAGTTTATTAAAATATAAAATCACTTTAAACAATTATTATCTGTAATGTAATAGTATCCAAAATAAACAGCCAGATTCAAGCATTATTTACCAGAGATTAATGTACTAATTTACTTATGGACCATGTGGAAATCTAGAAAAATAGAATCAGTGTAAATAGAGTTCCTCTGTGTGTCTTTATCCTATTTCTAGAAGTAGAATCAATTGAATAGAACTATTTTTATGTGGAAAACAAAAAAATAGAAGAACGTCAGCATCCTTCTCGTGTTGTTATGTTCTACAAAATAAATTAACAGCTTTTATATACACCTGAACTGCCGTCAAAAAACAGAAAACAGTAATAGAAAAGAAATACTGGTGAAAGGGAATCAGAAATGTTGATAGATTACAGACTGCTCATTTT
Source organism: Cyprinodon tularosa (assembly GCF_016077235.1). Classification (NCBI taxonomy): domain Eukaryota; kingdom Metazoa; phylum Chordata; class Actinopteri; order Cyprinodontiformes; family Cyprinodontidae; genus Cyprinodon; species Cyprinodon tularosa. Next base: position 858,302 of record NW_024038541.1, on the reverse strand, counting down.
GACAGCAGTTTTCAGAACTCCTGTCTGACTCAGAATATTTTGTTTTATAAAAGAAATCCTAACTTTGGTTACTTTCATTTCTCAAGTTCCAAAAATCCAAACTATCTCCTGCTTCTTCATAGAACTGCAGTCAGAAGTTTCGCCTGTTTTAGCCTAGAGTGTCCCTACCAAAGCTGAATTAAAACCTATGCCTTTGATATTCTCTCTTGCCTCTAACCAAGAATATAATCCATAAATGTAGCCCACTTCTCTGTTGTTTTTGATCCATCGCCATTCATTCTGTCATGTAACAACTTTTTACATAGTGCTAATAAAATGACAATAAAGGGGCCACTTGTCCTCCAGAAAATGTGTCTGTCTGACTTGTTTTCTGTATGTTTCCTGCATATCGCTAACCTTTTCCCAAGCTCATAATGCTTTCTGCAGCCACGGAACAACTGCTGTTAAAATTAAATGTAACATCTAAATAACGTAGTACCTGTTTTCTGGATACACCCCCAATGGAAGGTGCTGCACCCATACCTTGTCTCCTATTCCACAATGAAAATGTAATTAGACTCTTGCACATTTGGATCTTGTTCCAGTACACATAAGTAAAGGTATTAACTAGTGGTAAAAGGTAGTGGGAAATAAATAAATAATAGTTCATAATAAATAAAAAAGATGAAAGAATCCAGTATCCAGTTCTCTCTTGAAAAAGAGACACACCTTGCCTATATTGTTCCCCAGCTTTGGTGCAAACACCTGTTTGCTGCTCTGCCAGTAGCCTACCCGTTATATGGCGCCATCTGCAGACTGAATTTTAACAGCAGTTGCTCCATGGCTGTAGAAAGCATTATGGGAAAAGGTTGGTGATATGCAGGAAAATATACAGAAAACAAGTCAGACCGGCAAATTTTCTGGAAGACAAGTGTCCCCTTTATTGTCATTTTATTAGTACAATATAAAATGTTTTTACATGACAGAATGCATGGCGATGGATCAAAAACAGTGAAGTAGGCTACATTTATGATTATATTCTCAGAAAAAAATAAATTAATTAATGGGCTTGGTTGGAGACAAGAAAAAACATAAAGGGAAAAGTCGGACTGCCTCCGCCGGATTCGAACCTGCCACGAAGCAAAAAATCGCATTGAAGGCGGTTACTTAACCCACTACGCCGCCTCTCGGTGATGATAAGTGGTGAAACATTCCTAGTAATCCCGGTAAATACAAAACATCAGTTGGCGATGCAAAACGTTTTTACATGAAAAAAGGTATGGAATGGATTCAAAATAACAGCAAAGTGTATGTAGTGGATATATTCCTAACATTAAGTCTTTGTGAAACGGCAATGCAGTGAATTTTGGCAATGCTGCAACTTTGAGCTCTGTGCAGTTTTCCACAAAGCAGATCTATGCTGAACTTTCTTGGTCTGGCTGCCTTGATCAGCCATTGGATGCAACCAGTTCAAATGCATTGGCTGTGGGAAAAGAAGGAAGGACATCATTATCATATTAGGAAAACGCGCGTTAAATACGCGCGTTCTGACCGACACAACGCGCGTATTTAACGCGCGTTCTGACCGACACAACGCGCGTATTTAACGCGCGTCTTGCGGTACTATCATGACGCGCGTAAAAGGCGGCGCTTGTTGGTAAAAGACGGCGTAAAAAGCGGCGTAATCTCGGGGGAACGCGCGTTTTTTGCGGGTTAACTTCAATCTTAACGCGAGAATTCAATGCGAAATATGACCTTCTTGGCTTGCCATATGTTGAGAGGGTTTTTCAGAGTTGAGCGCGCGCCAGACCGGTTTTGCGCGCGCGCGTGTTGTCTCACTGCGCGCTCGGATTGGTTCCTGCGCGCTCAAACCGATGGCACAAATATCTCTCCATAATCTTTCTCCATTCATGCGCAGCATCCCACTCCTGACACCATGTCACGTTGTTCTTTTATTTAGTGATCAGTATCTCACACAGAGCTGCAGCTTTTGTCTCACATACACTTAAATTACAAACAGCTGTTAGGGACCGGAAAACCCCTGCTCTATATTCTGTTGCTTTTCAAAGTAAAAGACGTCACATAGCATTACACCACATAACCCTACTTTTTTTTTTTTTGCAATTATCTTTACTTTCAACTCTTAATATTTTAAGAAATAGATTAGTTAGTATTGTTTTATTTAAGCTCATTTTCATTATGACCTGTTGTTATTTAAAACCAACATCATAATAATTTGTTTTATTCAGATTAATTTCTATGTTGGTTGGACTCGGTGCTGCACCAACTTTTTGTTCCCCAGACACCAATATAAATATTTTTTCAAGATGATGCAAAGTTAAATTTTACACTGCCATTAGTTATTAAACTTAGAAAATTAAATATAAGGAAGTTATCATCCAGAATTGTAAATTGAAAATGTTTCCTTTAATAGGCTGTTGCAGTAAAACATATGTCCTTAACATTTCTTTCATTTACTTTTATACTTTAAGTAGTTTTAAAAATGTTACTTTTACTAACTTTGCTTGAAAAAAAATGCTTAGGTTGCCCTTACACCAAAAGTATAATGGCTGCAAAGGTTTTTTTCAAACAGTAGGATTTATACTTCTACTTGAGCAATAAATATTAATGAACTGACCCCCGATCTTATCCACTCTCATCACCCTTAAAAAGAACCTCAAAGTGTTCATTTCTGCTACCTACAGCTCCTGTCGCTTCCTCAGTGCCACTGTCCTAAACCATACAGCATTGCTGTTTCCATCATTGCCTTGTAAATCTTTCCTTTAATTCTTAAACTCTTTAAATACACACCTTTGACACTTTTCTCCTGTTGCTCTAACCTGCTCGCACCTTGAAGTGTTCTGCTATTCCTAAAACAAACCTCACCACTGTTATGCAGCTCTCATCCATGCCTGTCTCCACTCCAACAGACTTTGCTGCTGCTCAAGAATTCCTAGTGCAGTAATACATCTTAATCTATAATTATTCTTCATTCCAAACAGTTTTTACGAAGAAACTGAGTGTAACAAACAAAATGCACCTTATTGGATTAATCTTTGCTCATTAACAATTATATATTTAATATTTCCTATATTGATATTTACTGTTTAAAATTTCAGCCAATTGTCTCAAAGCAGAAATTAAGACTTTTGGAAATAAACTTGATGGAGTCAAGTAACATGTTCTTCATTAGTCACTTTTTGTCCTATTGTTGGTTGTGTATAGAGTTGTTTTATTTTACCTTATTACAGTTCTGAGTTATAGATTTATAGCATTGTTTTTTTTTTGTTTTTTTTTTACTTTTCACTGAATTTGTGATTTATGTGTGTCCATTTAAACTCGGTTGCTTTATGTCAATTTTTAGTAGATCCGTTGGTGTCTGTTTTCCATTAAAAAATGATCAATCGATTTAAATAATAAAAATAAAAAATTTCAAAAGATTTTCAAAAGAAAATCTGTTTTGTTTTTTTTAGCAATTTAAGATGCTGCATTTTCCTTTAATGCATAGTTCAAGCTCAGAACTACTCAACAGAAGCTTTATATTAAGTTGATGTTAACAGACTTGCATATAGACGCCATTATTGAACACTATACAAAGCATCATCCAGACTGAGATCTACCACCTGGATTTAGCATCTGTCCTTTAATCATCTATCAGATGGAACGTCATAAAGGTTCTCCTAATGGCTATCGTCTAAATACATTTTTTCTGCAAACCTAGAAAGCAACTCATTTATGTTTTAACAGTCTTCTAAGTACACGGACATGCAAAAATCATGTGGGGGGCTTCATGATGAAAATGAACTTGTCTACCCCTGTGTTGTTGTTGTGGGTATCTTTAAAAAAAATTTGAAATCACAATGAAAAAAAAACAATCAGTCGACCCTTCATATAGAAGGAGAGGATAATTTATATCGTGTCAACCATCATTGTTGGTGTAATGGTCTAATTCATTAAAACCCACGAACAGACACAGCTGTGCAAGGAGTAGAGGAACTTTAAAGCAAATATGAGATATTATATAGATATATTGACTGGTCCCTAATTGGAAGCTACTTAAAGAAAAGCACATAAGTACTTTAGTTTTACTTCCAGCTCTCAATAGAATGAAACACATTAACATTTGGAATCAGACCGCATTTGGTTTACCTTATTATTTTGGTTGAATGTTATAACAGGCTGCCATGCAAAGCTGAGGGAAAGGGGCTGAGGATTGTAAGCGGCTGAGAGCAGCTTGGTGTGTGAGAAAGTTGAAAATGAGAGAAGAGAAAGGAAAAAGCACATGTGAAAACGAATAGAGGCAGAGGAAAAAACAGCTTGGCTTATTTATTGGATCCTATATTTGCCCGTGTATTTGGTAGTAATTACACTCTAATGACAAGTGGGATTTTTTTTAAATGGCAAATTGAAATACAAAGAAAAAAAAAAAAAAACAATTTCAGAGACCCTTAAATACATTTGGCCCTGACTGATGTGAATGATACTATTTTAGGTTACAGCTTTATTTTGCAATTAATGACTTGTCCATTAAAGTGAGCTTCATGCACCGATTGTTATATTTGAAGTTAAAGTCAAACATTAACTGTGACTGTGTTGTTTGTGAATATATTTCAACTGCAGCAACTATATCTGCTGTTAAAAATAGAAGTTTCTGTCATTCGATGGTAGCATATATTTTGTAAATTGATAGTATTTGTGCACATTAGTTATATATTAGAAAAATTACAGTTTATATTATTTTAAAAGGCTAAACTGCAGTAAAATGAAGTCCTACAGGTAGGGGAGTCAACTTAATATAAATCAAATAAGGGTGATACTAGCATGAATGTTTGGCATTTGCTTAACGTTTTGTTTTTGTAAACATCCAGTCTTTTCAGGGGTGGGGGGAACAGATATTGGATTAGCTATTGGATGCTTTGGTATATTGCCACGGTTGAGAAACCTCTTTAGTGTTACAGGAAGAAAATCAAAACCAAATTCAGAGTGGTAGTGTTCTGATGTGCTGATTTTATGGAATATCCAGTGAAATAAAGAACCCAAAGAGCTATGTCCACATTTTTTGTACATAGTCAAACTTGTGTTAGGTTTTGTGGTCTGTGGACACAGTCTCAAGTCTAAGTAGAGGAATTGGACTGGATGATTAAATTAGAAATGTTATATCCAGGTGATACATTTCAGTCTGGATGGTGCTTTGCATATTGTTTTTCAAGAACTGACTTTGAATGTTACAGATGAAGTGACAAGTGGAATTGATGGTACAGGTGATGCAGGTGAAGAGCCCGAGAAAGCTGATGGTTTGTATTCTAACAGAGCATCAAGAAAAAAGAAAGCAAATTATGAGTTACAGGAAACCCCAACAAAATGTTTAATTGTACCCATGTTTAAAGCATCATACAATATGGTTATTAACAAACAGTTAAAAAAAAGAGTTACAGTAAGATCAAGAGCAGAATCAGAACTTAAAAATTCAATACCAAGAACAATAATAAAATATGGTCAAAAATAGTGATATTAGGTAAACAGCACCTAGCTATTATATTTCTTAATACCATATAGGTTTTTATATGAGGAATATGTCCATGAGGGACATTTAAAAATTAGTCAAACCTGGAATTAAATATGCAAAATTACTGATTTATGAAAATGTTACTTTTTAGTTAAGTTTAACTGCATTTACGAAAAATAAAACCATTACCTGCGTTTATTAGGTGCAAAACAAAAGTGCCTTTGCTTACAGTACAATGAACAGAGTTAATATAGAAAAAAAAAAAAACAGAACAATATTAAAAACTGAGCCACATTGCATAGTTCTGGCCTGTACATGGTAAGAGTTACATTGATCTCAGTGTCAAAATTTCATTTAAACGTAAATTTTACTTCAATTAGAGTCGATTTTTTTTGTCAAATTTGTTTGAATATAACTCAGAAGATTAAGACCAACTCTTGAATTAAAATCCAGCATACAACACTGGAAATCTGACACTTTTGAAACAGCTTCTGCAAAAAGTTCCACTATTCTAATGTCATTATGCCAAATGCCTATCTCAACACTTAAATGAGTTATGTCTGACTAAACTGAGAACATTTTGGAAAACCAAAAATGTAAAAAATGAGTATGTGAAATATGTAATTTTTGCCAACCCTGACTGAAGACACATTTACAGAAGAGGATTAGGGCCACTGAAAAAATAAAAAAGTTAACTGATTTCTACATTTTATTTCAGTATAATATGAGAAAAAAGTCAGAATTCTGACTTGTTTCTCAGAATTCTGACTGAATTCTGACAGCTAACAAACATGTTAGCAAAAAGCTGTAGCCATGTCTGTTTTAGAGACTAAACTAGCTCTCTTGTTTTAATCACCTTCTGCTCTTCCATTAATAAAATAGCATCACCTGGGACCTGATGCTATAGTATCTTAATTCCATCATTTTCCACCAATGTGTTACTGGCCCTCTTAAACAACTCACATCTTTGTCAGTGAAGTTGAGTGCTCCTACATCTCTAGGTTTATGGTGCCATCTACATTAAGATCCATAATTCTGAGATTAAAGTCAGAATTCTGACAAAAAAGTCAGAATTCTGAGATTAAAGTCAGAATTCTGATTTAAAAAATTCAGAATTCTGAGAAAAAAGTTAGAATTCTGACTGTTTTCCCCATATTAAACTGAAATAATATTTAAAAATCTGTTTTATCAGTGGCCCTAATCCTCTTCCGTACACATTAGTAAATCTTGATTGATTTAATTTTCATCTGTGCATGAAAGGTAAAATGTATGTTAAATTTATGCATTCTGGACTTGATAAGCTATACAACCAAGTACGTATCAGACTGGAACAGTACAAGCCTTTGCCTACATTTTCCTCACAGGCTACATCGTGAATATTTATTGTTCTGGGATTAGAATAATAATAGAAAGGACAGAGAATATTCATAATATAGAGCTTTAAACAATAAAATAGCTACATCTAATAACTACGGCAGGAAATAAGCTATTATGGTCTGAGACGTTCCAGGAATGTTCTAGCAAACTGCTGGAGCTGTTGTTTCGCCAGGAATCTTTCAGGGCCGTTAACATGACGCTGATTGTTTTGTGGATGAGATATCGATTCGGTTTTGTTTTTTCACGTTCATTTCCAGATGTTCCTCAACGAATTTAGCATTTATCGATCATTACCGTTACTCTGATCAGTGGTTGGTTTGACCGGCGTCACGACTACAGCCGTCACCTGGACTTCTGATTGGCTGAGAGCTTTCATCCGGGTACCGGGCTAGGACGAGCTCATTAGCTAAAGGTACCAATATGGCGGAGGTAAGAGGGAAAACAGGGGAGAAGCTCCCGGTCTTTAATCGATATTTTTTGCATTTAAGTGTTTTCGTTTTAATCTTTATGTTATCGATTGGGGAGATATATGTTTTTTCTGCACGTGTTGGGTGTTTTATGTCATAAATGTCTTTGTTATTTCTTTAAAATATGCTTGAATGTCTGAAGTGATCCTTCACTAGGAGGCCTCTGCGCCTTCGCTCTCAGCTGCTTCGCAGTAGCGGCTGTGTAAATTGATACGTAAATTTAACGCTAGCCTACTGCTTAAAGGAAATACCAGACTATTTCACGTTTATTATAGACTAGGTTTAGTTTAAAATGTTAGGCTAATTTTACGGAACATCTCTTTAGAATATCATTCTTTTCCGTCGATGGCGGCGCGATGCAAACCAAATTAGTGTTTACATTTGTCGATGCAGAGCGGTAACGTTAAGCATTTGAGCTTAGCTTGGCGGCTAGCAAACTGTTTCGGTAGTCGATAAAGCTCAGTTCGTGCTGTTTTCCCTTACATACGGGCCTTATTTATTTGGATGTAGTGAAGAATCCAACTCCTTCACATGAGTCTTAAATTACTTTATGATCTGTCTCTTTTTGGTGTTACCTGGTACAGGTAACAAATGCCATAACGCTATTTCAGATTATGTATTCCCATTGGGAATTGAACATATATTTTGAATAAATGTCTCGAAGTACGTCGCTGTTTCGAGATGCAAGATTTTAGATTGTCTGCATTTGGTTTCCATTGTAATCTAAAGTGAATGCGATCACAGTTTAATTCTTAAGTGTTAAAAAACCTTTTAATGATGCAACAATGGTGTTAGTTAGTTGAAGCTTTACTTTTTTTTAAGCTGAAATTCTGGTGTTATTCCCGATTTTTCTAAGCAAAAGCAGTTAAAATGATAAATATATACACGGAAATATATTCAAATTTTCTGTCATATTTAATTTTAGAAATGAATGTCATGCAATTGCTCTATAATTAAGGATATTTCTTTGACATCAAAATCAGTTTTCATATTTTATCTTGAAACAAAAAGATAAACCTCATATGTTTTTGAAATTAACAAAAACTAAAATATTAAAAATTAGCAGTTAAATATAAACTTTTTATGAATGCCAAGCTTTGCCTGAGCTAGTAGATCTACTAACCTATCAGCCAGTTTATTTGTGACATGTAAATTTTAGCATTTACCAACAGACCTTTCAATACAATCACAAACACTATTTTGCAAAAGAAAAAAACCTTTAAACAACTGGCATCTATAGACTGTATTAATGTATATTTCTTTGTGTTGTGATGTATTATCTAAAATGGGGCTACATGATATTATGTAAACCTGTGATACGCCATAATATTCACTGATATTGCTATGGAGATATCCACTTATGATTCAATGTAGCCTTATTCTAGATCATTTAAATTAATCTCTTACCTTTGAAATGCTGTGAATATCATCTAGTTGCAATCTTAAGGCTACGTTCATTCTGCAACCTGATGTGACCAAATCCAATTTTTTTTTGCCCATATGCGACCTGGATCTGATCTTTTCATGGCTGTCTGAACAAGACAGATCTGATTTTTTCCAATCCGACCCAAGCAACTTGGCTATGTGGTCCTGAATCCGATACGAATCTGATCGTTTCAAATGCGACCTATGTGTGAACGATCAGGCCTGCAGGTTCAACGTAGCCTAAGTATGCAGTACTGATGTCTTGCTGCTCTTGATTTATGGCACAAAAAAACCCCACAAATGATATTATAGGGTATGTTATAGAGATATACTAGTACATTGGGTGGACAATATTTTTGGTCTGTATTAGTTGCATTTAGGCCTGTCACGATAACAAATTTTGCTGAAAGATTCATTGTCTCAAAAATTATTGTGATAAACGATAATATTGTTTTAAGACCTTTTTACACTGATTTAATGGACATGACATAATAATGCATGCATTTTCCTGCCAAAGATAAACACACTTTATTTTAAACAGAACACTTAACACTGGAACTGGTTAACAAAATAAAACGAAAGAAAATCAAATGGACTTTCAGTCTCTGTTAACTAAAAATACACGAATAAAAACTAAACACAAGATAAAACCACGGTGGAAATAAAAACGTATGTACAACATATCACATTTGTGATATGCATGTTTTCCTCGGGAGTTCATACTGTCTATCAAATGTCTGCAACATTTTTCAAAATGCCGGCTTTTCAACAATATTAAATGGGAGCATCTCTTTAGCAATTAGATGAACTACGCTGTCTGTGAGCGCGTAGCACTTTGCGCCGTCCTTTTTGTATGCTGCCTGTTGATTAATTGCTTCAGTGATGGACTGTCGCGAACTTGAAGACGCAGGTGGGCCACCGCTTGTACTTTTCGTCCCCAGCTGGAGAAACCTTGCTGGGTGGTTGTGCTTTAGGTGCATGTGTAGGTTGGTTGTATTGCTGCTCTTAGTTGCTACTGTTTTATGACAAATGCGACATACTGGCTCGCATAGGTTCAGCAGTTCGCCTCGGTCATTTGGTTTGAATCCAAAATACTCCCACACTACGGCTGTTGCGCTCGACTTTGAAACCAGGTCCATTTTGAGCTTTCTCCCCAACATAAGATGTTTTTTTTTTTTTACCTCGCTAACTCCTCTAACTCCCCATGGGGCGCCAAAACTGCAGAAGTACAAAATGATGTGCGCTGACTACCTGATGCAATAGTCCACTCTTCCTCCCTCCTCAAAAATGAGGAAGGGGAGGGGTCAGTGGATAGCACAGGAGTTGAGCCTTTTCATTCAGCATCATCAATAAAAAGAGAAAAACACAGGCAGAGACGATATACCCGATAAATGAAATGAGGTGGATAGTTTTTATTTATCGTGCGATTAATTGATTTATTGGTTAACGCGGCAGACCTAGTTGCATTGTTTGTTTTTGTTTTATTACGCATTACTGCTCCTTCCCTCTGCGATTCACTGTTGTTTGGTTTGAATTGAGACTTTTAATTGCCATTTTTATCATGTAAATGGAAGGAGGAAGAGCAATAACAGCTCCAAGAATTGGCACAAAATAATCACATATCGGGGTTTGGTTGGGCTAATGCTAAAATGATTGACATTAGCCTTAACACTAGGACTCCCAGAATTCTGATCCTACTAGAACCTACAATGGCCATCAATTGGACAGGTGACATTTTTCCCAATGGAATGCATGAGTAGTGATGTCATCGGCTCAATCCTGTGAGTGATTATAGTAGACCAGGGGCTTTGGTTTGGCTTTTGGGCCGCTAAGTGTACCGGCTGAGGTGTGGGCAGTGTTATCCAAACCTTGAAAAAAAGTTTCACTATTGTCTGATGAGTCACTGATCCATCTGCGTTTTTCCGTCCGTGAGTGATCATCCTCGGAGTCGCTGTCAGAGTCTGAGCCGCTTCCTACCCAGTCCTCCTCATTTGTCTCTCCCTCTCTGCCCGAACCACTATCATCAATATTTCGAAGCATTTCTTGTTTCGGGGTTAGATTTCGGGGTTAGATTTCTTCTGAAAGCCATTTTTCGGTATTAGCCAAAGAGTTCTAGGGAGAATGCCGGTTGTTAGGCAACGGTACCGAACATCAATCAAACACGGGAAGAATTTCCGATGCAACTAACAGCAGTCAAAATGACTGCTGTGGGAGATCGGGCTACAATTAATCATATTTATCATTTACCTTTTTTATTTTATTAAAAAAGTGATGTGGATACATAGAAACAGGAAAGGTCTATTATTAATGTAATTAAAGTTATTTTTCCTTTAAAATCTCAGAACCGTCATAATGACGGCCTTGGGAGTTCTAGTGTTAAAATGCCTGTATTGGTCAGTCTTCCATAACAGGCTGCGGCATCTTTGGTCCATTTTAGTTATATTGACAATTTCCTCTCTGCTCACTGAATAAATGGGCATGATGTTCTTAGCCAAATGGTGTGCTGTGGCCTCTTTTATTATTTGTATGGCGTTGATGGTTTCCCACCTGCAAGACTGGTATTCAGGCAATTGATAGATGTTACAATTAATTATAATACAGAAGACGTCTTTTAAACTGCTTTATAAGTACTACCGAGCTATTCTAAGCAGGTAGGCAAGGAGACTTCCGTGCGCCACATTGAACGGTGAGCGGTTGGTGTCTGGTAGAGGAAAAAAATGGGGCTAGTTGCTCAATTAGCTTATCATACTTATTTCCATCCACCACCTTCTTTTTCCCAATGAGAGGAACTGTGGGAAATGTAGTAAACTTGTTCGCTTCACTGTGACTCCGGTAACGCTGTTGGTCTTAAGTATTTGGGACCCTTTAGCGGTCTATCTTTTCATGCTAACGTCTTGCGAGCATTTGCTATTTTAAACTCCGCACAGCCTTATGTGGTTTTGTTGAATATAGCTATGGAGATTTGTTTCACTGATGCTTGCTATGGCTTGCAGAGTGCCTGTGTTTAAAGTTGTTTCTCTTAAAAACAAAATGTCTCCCAATTAAAACACACGTCGTCTTTTTTAATCGTCACCAAGATTTTCCTCCTTTGGTCTCACTCTCCGACATTGCGACTCTCGCTAAACCTTTTCATTCGGCTGTTTGCTGTCCACCCATGTTAATAAAGCATCTTATGTAAAGAGATTGGCAGAATAGATGAGGTTGATTGGTCAAATACTTGTGAGTAATTGGCAAAACACTAATATGCAGCATACATGTAAACGTATAAGCCAGCCTTTTATCACAGTTCAAAAAGATTTGTGTTGTATGATTCACACAGGCCTTTATCACGATGGCGATAAATTTGCGTTACACGGTCAATGTCGAATTTATTAGTATAGCACATTTCCAGCAGGTTTAGCTTCACAAAATGCTCTCCAAGCAAAATAGCCAAGTTGTAAAAAGAAAAGTTGTATAGTTGTAAAGATCAAGCACACAAAAAGAACACTCCAAAATAGCTGCTACAACTAGAACAATAAAATTAAATACTTAATGAATGAAAAGTTAAAAGAGAACAGCTATTTAAAAAATAAACCCAATTTTAGTCATCCTGCACTAAAACCCACTTGACAAATATGAGTCTAAAGAAATTATTTAAAATACTCCAGAGTTTGTGCAGATTTAATGTTAAAAGCTAGGCGGTTCTAGAGTCTGGGACCTGCTGCAGTAAAGGCTCTGTCTACCCTAGAAATAGCTTTAGACCTGGGAATAGTAGCCATAAGCCCCATTTACACTACCCTTGAAAAACCGATCCAGGCCGAGACCGGTCCGAGCTTGGATCGGTAACCAGGCCAAGCTCAGTTTTGATGACCGTTCACACGTCACACTTATCTTGGTTATCTCGACTCCTCGCCTCCTAGTGACGATGTGCGGTATTACTGCTAGGATTGAAGGAGGGACTCAAGCAGCTGGTGGCGGTAATGCACCAAACGCTGTTTGTCAACCGCCGTAAAACCCAAGAAGAAGAAGACGAAGGAGGAGGGAATCAAGCAAATCAAAATGGCGGCGCCCGTCACATTCAGAAAGTTATGCTTGATTATTATTGCTGTACTTCGGTGTTTGCGGTGGGTCAGGCGAAGACGGCAACCTTGCGCGGATGTACTTGAGAAAGTCGGCTTTTGGGAAGCCGACTTTCTGGAATGGAGTGTGAATCGGCATGTTCAGCCAGTCGGCAATGACGCGTTCTGCTCATGCGCTCTTGTTATCAGAGAACCGAGCCAGGAAAAAACCGAGCCGAACCCACCTCGGGAACTGGTCTGCAGTTAGCGCGGTCCGGTTATGTCTATCTCGGTTCAGTTCAGGTTGTTTCCGTTCACACACGACAAGTTATCTCAGTTACTGAGCTCGGACCGGTCTCGGCTCAGTTTTTTAAGGGTAGTGTAAACGGGGTGTTAATCTTAAGTCCAATTCCAGTTTGATTGCTAAAAAGAAGATAGTTTATAGATTTGTCTGGTCACTAATTTCCCATATTTATCCATTAAGTCTTTCCTGCTAAAAAGTTTTCTCATGGCTGAAAAACTTTCCTTGATTTGTTGTTAACTTAATTTTAAATTTTTTCTGCTTTTCTTATTTTCAGGCTTCTCTAGGAGGTTCAAGTCCAGGTAATTAAACCACTTTTACTCTTCTTATATTTGATTTTAAACCATTTTTTAAGTGTTTTGCTTTATATGAGTAGTAGAAGGACTCTGATGGGTTGAATACAATTTTATTTTTATTTTTTCAGTTGGCTCTTTATCATCAGAGGACCATGACTTTGATCCAACTGCAGAAATGTTAGTTCATGAGTATGATGACGAAAGGACCTTGGAAGAGGAGGAGTCTTTAGACGGTGGGAGGAACATCCACTCTGAACTGGCAGATCTTGAAAGGGTAAACCTTTACTTTTGTGTTTTGACTTAAAAATAATGTATTCATTCAACTGATTTTATTGATAAGGTATTCATTTATGATATATGGATTCATAAGGTCCTTTATTGAAAAAAAAAGTTAATTGAATCCAAACATGGACAGATTCGCTGTCTGTTTCATGCATTCCAATTTGATCCTAGTTATCAACGCATCAAAGTGAAATTTCTGAGTCTACACATACATTTTTTTTTTTACATCAGATCACAATAACACTGAAGGGCCTTTCTTTCTTTCCCATCAGGAAGGGAACATGCCTTTGGAAGACCTTTTGGCCATTTATCGCTATGAGGCTTCAGCAGGCTCAAGTATAGACAGTTCCTCTGGAGATCTGACTGATGAGCTGCCAGACATGACATTGGATAAGGTAAAGACCTGCTGACAATTACATGGATTCCAAATTATTTTACAGAAACATTGTAGGCTATCTAACTTATAAGGGATTTCTTTTGTGTCTCTTTAGGAGGAAATAGCGAAAGATCTGTTATCTGGGGATTATGAGGAGGAGACCCAATCTTCAGCTGATGACCTGACCCCATCTGTTACTTCTCATGAAACCACAGATTTCTTTCCAAGAACACTTCGATGTAAGTTAACAAAATTATGTCTGTAAAGGATCATTGGAAATCATAGGAGTTCACTTCTGGCTTTAAAGCATTATAGACAGCATTGAAAATTGTTTATGTCAAATTCTAACGTGATGTCCTTTTTTAGGGCCCAAAGATCTCCTAAAACACTGGCATACGCTGAATTTTCTACGTATTTTTTTCAATTTTGGGTGTATACATAGAGTATTGTCCGACAGCCTAACTTATACTTAATGCACGGCAGCGTAATACCCATGATATGTCACAAGCCAGTGTCCTGATGGGGGCAGTGATGCGCCCGGCCTGCATAAAAAGATTGCGTTAATAACCTTGCTGCTGTTTACTGGCCGCCAAAAACAAAGAAAAAAAAAGAAATGGAAAGAAAGACAGTTTACAGTCGCAGCAGATTCAGCATCATGTCTAGTAGGAATCTTGCTGGTCGTTGCCGTGGGCATGGCCGTGAAGGCAGGGAGGTTCCATCACACACACCTTCACGCTCACCCTATGATGCGGATGAAGTCTGGAGGACTACAGATGGTTTCTTCGTGTTGACCCCCTTTTATACCAAAAAAACGCTGCCAACACGCCGTTAAACAGTAGCTATAAGTTAGAAACATGTTCAGATGTCGTCTGGAACACATTAGATACGTTAGTATGCGTTAAAGATAAATTCTTGATAAGTTACACATAAGTCATGTACAAGTTACTCATAGTTTTTTGATAAACTAGACACAACGACTTATTATTTACTTACACTTAACGTATGTCAACGATCAAATAACTTACCTGTAACTTATGCCCCATGTATGGCATATGTTATTTTGAGCATGCTCAAAATTTCTCTAGATTTTTCATACGCCAGGAATACGCTGCTCTAAATCATCAAGGCGTGACAGGGGCATTGCTAACAACTAGGGCTGAACAGTTTTGACAAAAATCTGAATTGCGAATATTTTTCACTATTGCTATTTTATTTGGATTTTCCTTTGCTCGAACCCCAAGCTTGTAGATGTTTCACCCGAAGCTTTCGGTTTTTGAGAGCTTGGTTGCCTGGAGTCCATTGTTGCAGGACCTTACTGTAACCACTGCGGGAGAAAGTGTTTACTTTTTACTTGTATTCACGGATTTGTGAGCTAGGTGCGATTCTCTCTATCTTTCTGTATGGCGGCAAACCCCCTTCAAGCGTTTAACCACCACTCAAAGAATTGGAGGGAAAATTTTGTCTCCTGCTCTTGTTAAATATGCTGTGATTAAAAAATCAGTGCCCCTGCGAATTGAAAATTGCATTTTGTTAAATTGCAAATACAATTAATTGCCCAGCCCAACTAACAACTGGCTACAGTACAACACAATGTGCATCGATCTTTCATTGCCACCAAAAAACAGGATTAATATGTAGTTTCATGGGGAAAACTGTTTTTAAGAGTGATCAACAAATGGTTTTTGTTGCATCATATTGAGGCCTGGTCAACTAGGGGTCCTAAACTGTTTAACAGGTGGAGGATCAGAATCAAAGCAGCCAAAAGGAAAACTATGAACATCAAATCAACTGTGTGTGAAAGTTATTTCAAAATAGTCGCACAAAGAATCCATCGATAGACCTGAGTCAAAACTAAATCCTTTTCTGTGCATTTTATTACATTTTTCAGAGCTAAATGAAATATCGTTGATTGTTTTGAGGTTAATTCAAAAGTCTAAAGTTTAAGACTCTGAACTAGTAGATAAAGGAATGTATATTAATGTGTCTTTTACATTTTTTTTTTTTTTTTTAGCCAATGCTGTCTCTGATGGGGATAAAGAATCAGAGTGTGATGACCTAGGGCCAAGCCCTGATGACTCTGGAAAAGTAAGAAATTTGTTTTATTATGAAATACATGAAGAAAAATTTACTTGATGTTTCTTTAAATCACACCTAGATACATATGTTCTGTTTTTTCTCTCTTAATTTAAGGAAATCATGGTAGGATCAGAGTTCCAAGCAGCGGTGCCATATACGCTCTGTCACTATGAAGATGGTGAAAAAGGTAACATTTGCTTTTTGGCAACATACACATAGCACATGATTAATTATTACTTTGTACAAGATTGCCAATTCTTAGTAAGAATTGCACATCTCCTGTTTTAAACAGCGTATGAAGATGATGACGAGTTGCTGTGGAGCCCTGACGTTTTGTCAGAAAACAAGGTTAGGAGTTACCTCTCTGAAGTATTGTCACGGACGACAGATGAAAGCACAGGATATGACAAACCAGGGATGCATGTTCGAGATGATGAGCAGGTGGGTCATCTCTATTGACAGTAATTTGATTCATTACACTGAAATGTTTTGTTACTTTAGAAGATTTTAAGGTACTTATTATCCAATATATGATGCATTTTGCCCCTTTTATTTTTAATCTAGGCTTTGTATGAGCTTGTAAAATGTAACTACAACACCCGTGAAGCACTAGAGAGGTACTGCAGCCACGAGAGATCATCTAAAGGTAAGAGAACGTTTTTTGTTTTGTTTTTTAACTACAAGATGTAACCATTGCATTGATGACAGGTCCGTTTTTAGAAGTAATGTCAGAGAAAATTTAGTCAGACTTTGATATTATTATTTATTGACTAAAAGCTGTAATCTTTTTACATTAACTTGTGAAAATTAAATTTTTAAGGATGTGTCAATCATTTGGACTGATGCTTTTTGGTAAATTCAGCCTTTTACTTTTTAGATGTTTGAGCGATCAATGTTGATTATTATGTCTTCGTGTTTTAGAAAAATCTCCTCCATGGTCGGAGGAAGAATGCAGGAACTTTGAACACGCTCTCCAGATGTATGACAAGAACTTTCACCTCATTCAGAAACACAAAGTGAGAATTCTTTCATTTTTTCCCCCTGATGTTTTTCATAAACGAAAATAAAATGTATTTATCTGAACGATAATACTTTGTTCCCTCAGGTAACGACACGGACGGTAGCAGAATGCGTCGCATTTTATTATATGTGGAAGAAGTCTGAGCGCTTCGACGTCTTTGTGCAGCAGAATCGGTTTGGCAAGAAGAAATACAGCAGTTATCCTGGTGTAACGTAAGTGGATGCAGCATGTGTATTGGACCTAATGGTCAAGTGTGATCCTTTGCACACGGAAAAGTACATTTGATGTTGAAATAATGAACGGGTTGTAATGTTTTGAGCAGTGACCTGATGGACAGGCTGGTGGACGAAGCAGAAGGACTGGCAGTGGACAGCTCGTCCTCTGTGTGTTCAGGGACAGGTGGAGGAAGGATGGAGACCACAACAGAGCAGCAGCTCAGTCTGCTGAACTCCATCACTGCTAGCGACCTCACAGGTTGGTGTGCGACTTGTATTTGGAGTGGTTATAAAATTAAAAATGTTTTTCCTAACCTGCCAGATGTTTGTGTCCTTTCTATTTATCTGTTCTTTGCTAACGCCACTCTGTCTCCTGTCAGCTTTGAGCAACACCGTAGCCACAGTATGCACCCCTGGGGAGGTGGGTTGCTTGGACTCCTACAGCTTCCCTCTGGAAAGCCTCCATCGTGGATCCTTGAACCACAACGAATCCCTCGGGTTCTCTTCCAACGGCGCTGACCCCGACTGCCTCAACATGCTCGACGCAGGATTCTACCACCCAGAATTGGGGCAGCTCGGAGGAGTTTGCGTCAACAAAGACTGCGAGCGACCCTCCAAGAGACTCAAGATGACATTGCCTGACTCATTTATCAATGATGTTTCTGTCGCTAACCTGGGGGTTGACTTTGAAGCCCGACGGACAACAACACATCACCACCGGATCACCGGGGCCAAAATGGCCGTGTCCGTCACAGACTTTGGGAGTTTAGCTGGCAGCGGCGAGCCCAACGGGTTTCTTTCAGCGCACGCACGACACCACACACAACACACTGCAGCACTTCAGTCAGAGTGATCTTCCTCGTCTTCTTCCTCTGTTCTTCCCTTTTGAAACATTTTTTTTTTTTTTCCTTGCTTGTACATAAGACTGACCTTACTGGAAAATCTTGTTTAAATTCTATTATAAATATATATATATATATATACATATCTATATGTATATGGATATACTTTGTTTTCATTTTTTGTGTAATATGACATCAGTGATGTCTACCATATAGAACTAAATCTTGATTTCTCTCAAGAGTTTATATAGCCATTTGTTTTATTATTTTGTTTGCGTTTTCGAGATGTTTAACGTCCGTGTGTCGTGGGGCCCAGAAGCTGCAGTAGGAGAGTTTGGAATCTTCTTTTCTTGCATATACAAGCTTCTTCAGCGCTACACTCTGTTATCCTGCCATTCTTTTCAGCTGCCAAAACAGATGTTCTGCCTCTAGTGTTAGCAGTTAGATGCTTGTCGTTATTTGGTGTGGTACTTATTTAATTTCTTTTTTTCTAAAGTTGTGTTTGGTTTACAGGTACCTTCAGTAATTGGAATGGTGCATATTGTTTTTTTTTTTTTATTTGTTTTTTTTTTACCCTGTCCCGAAGCAACACTAGCATGCAGATTACCTGAAAGGCCAGGAAGTGTTATGACATAAACTGCATGAGCCCTTTAGTCCGAGTTATTTATAGAGATGCACCAATCAGAATCTTGTCGCAGGTTTTTTCACAAAGCTTTGACCTTAAACTCTCTAATTTTGTTCCACATCTTAATACTCTTTGAGTTGCAAGAAGATAAGAGAACAGCCAATCACAATAGCATTTGATTTGCCATTAGTGGTGATAAATAATTTATATTGGGAGGAGAAGTTAGGCGTTGCTTTATGTTGGAGAGCTGTTACTGTAAAACAGATTTTAGTATTAAAAAACACAATCTGATCACAGAATTGGTATTTTGTTAGCAGTTAGGTTAGCATTGAATAATCCTAATCATGATTTGCATTCAGAAGAGAATGAAGGTCCTTCATTTTGTTTTCCAAAAGGCATCATCACCGTCACATCTAGCATGTTCTGACAGACGGTAAAACGCAGAGCAACTTAACAAAATTCTATATTTTTTTCTATTTTTTACTTGCACTCTTGCAACCTGAATAAACTGCAAATATTAAAAAAAGTTCTCGCATTTTAAATCCCCTTGCTGATACTGTAACTTAGTTTTCACTCAGTTACAGTATCAACAGTTAGGGTTTTAATGTTGGTATGTGATAGTGCTTGCATATGATGCATTAATACATATAAAGTCTTTTTTTTTTGTTATTTGAAATTGTAGTGACAGTTTGTTGGTGCATCTCTTGTCTGAGTTGACTAATTTAAAAGGTGCAAATCTTTGAACAATCACATTTTTTTTTCTCCCTATAAACCCAAATTCTTGGCCTTTGATTTGCTCTAATACCATCTTCTTAACAGCTGGGGAAGAAAACTTTTGCAGTCTGGTATAATGGGAGTCGTACAGTTTTCCTTTTTCTCCCTGTCGTGAAATCTTCCTCTGAGCTAACTGTAACAGCAATATAGCAATGCAACGACTGGTTGGGGTAATAGCCATGTAAACACTGACACAATATAGCTCTGTATTTATTGAATACACTTTGAATTTTCTGACTTAATTTAATTCTTTTGAGTTTATTCATGCTGCTCTTTGGCACGTTTTCCTGTATAGTTCCTTATTACATTTGGTATAATATGTTCCTTAATCACGTAGCGTCTATTTGTTTTTCCACTATTGGCATGTTTTGCTTTACCAGCTGGTGGTGTTTTGTTTATTTAAAGCCTCTCTTGAGTTGTTTGTAACCTCTGCTTAGCCTGTGCTGATGAAAGATTCCTTTTGAAACTTGATTGACGATTTCACGGTAGTCTAGTAGCAGAAATGGAGCGGTTTTTACTTGACTGAATTCCTTAATTGTAAAAAAAAAACAAAAAAACAAAGGAAAAGGGTTGGGCAGGTTGGCGTCAGTAAATTGGATGCAGTAGTAGTGTTTACTTAATTTATCTATGCATCATGCTATGGGTGTTTAGTTTATTTCAGGGGCACATAAAGTCTGTTTTGTCCAGTAGGTGTTTGCATTTTCCCCATGTTTGTGTAAAGATCAAATGCACACCCACCTACCATCACTAAGTTCCTTCATGTAAAATTGGTTTAAAGGCCCAGCATTAGAGAAGTTAGCTTCATCTGCATTTCATGTAAATAATTAGCAAATAGCCTTTAAAAAGCCTATTAACTGACCTCTTACACTTGTGAGTCTGTGTTGATACAAAGGTTTTAAATTTGATTCTCTGTCAGAAAGGCAATAATTTGTAGATATGTACAGACTTATTTTTTTTCTCCTCCCCTCACATTTAAAGATTCGACTTGTTCAAAATATAATTTCTCTGTTGGGAAAGTCAGCCAAAACAGCAGGCAGCAGCTGAAACCATGCATGTTCGGCTGGGCCTGCCTCTCCAGTGTACCACAGAAAACAGCTTTACCTGAAGATGTGCTGGTAGTACCCGGTGGTGCGGTTTTTGCAGCCATGTGTAAAAGACACTCACCTTTCTTTCCTAGATCTTTTTACATGTTGTCGATATTTGTATTGATGGTAAAGGGATGGCTGCTGATTCAAAGTTTGGAGGTGGAGCCCGTGTCTCTTTTAATGCAATGTGCATAATGCAGTAGGTCCTCCAAGCTCTTCTAGCTTTAGCAGTGCAGTGATATTTATTTCACCTGTGGTTTGTACAAAGAATAAAAACTGTCAGAATGTAAAGGCCATTAAGTAGTTTGAGTAGGTTCTCACCTCCCTGTGAACTCGAAAATGTGATATTTTATTGATATCTCTGGTTTTGAGATTTGTGCGTGCAGGAAAGCACTAAGCAAATTTATTTTATATTTTGTATTGTGTTTAGAAGTTTAAAAGTGAAACAGAATATAGCAGTCAGTGGTTTTGAAAATGAAAATTCTCTTCCTTTGAAAACAATAAACACCTTTGTGAATAAAAACACCCTACAAAACCTAAACATGTATATCCAGAAATATAGACAATCAAAAACCTCAGTATGAGAAATGTTCAAGAAGCTATCTTTATTGTTTATAAAATTGTACATAAACATTGCTTTTTTTTTCTTTTGTTAAACATTATTTTGTATTTTCTGTTGTACTTTAATACCTTGTGTACAGATCCAGAAATAAAGCTCTGGAAAAGGTTCAGAGATGATTGCATACCCTTTTATTGGTATAATATATTACAGCGATAGTATATTGAATACAGTCGCAAAGACAAAGTTTTAGATAAAAAAAAAATTAAATACAAAATGATGAACGAAAAGCTTTTGAAGAATAATGGATCAAAAACGGTTTTGAGTGTGCGAGTACCTGGCTTTAATCGGTAGAACCAGATGCCTGTTAGGA
Source organism: Cyprinodon tularosa (assembly GCF_016077235.1). Classification (NCBI taxonomy): domain Eukaryota; kingdom Metazoa; phylum Chordata; class Actinopteri; order Cyprinodontiformes; family Cyprinodontidae; genus Cyprinodon; species Cyprinodon tularosa. Next base: position 836,686 of record NW_024038541.1, on the reverse strand, counting down.
GTTAGGGAAGTGAAATGGAGGCTTGTTGCACAAACCTATTACTTATTCTCTGCTTGTTCAAAACAGACACCACTAACCTTTAAGTAAATCGAGTTTAAAGTTAAAGGGTTTTAAAGGAGTTTTTCATAAACAGTCCTGAGTGGGTTGATGTTTTTTTTTTCTTTAAAACTTAGTGTAGAAATTTGACTGAAATGGTCCTGAAAATTGAAAAAACGTCCTCACCTTTACATTTCGATTGTTGCATCCAACATTTAAAAAAAAGGAAGCCAACACAGGTCTCTAAACACTGAGAAATGGACATTTATGCATGTGCTGCTACACGTTAACTAAGCTGACTGCGTAACAGAAACAAGAATGCAGCGCCCAATAAAAAATGACAGATTGGCAGCAATCACTATTCATGTGAAATTTCAAACTATTAAAAACATTCAAGTATTTTAAAGGAAGGCAGCCTTTCATGACGGATTTCAAAATCTTTACAGTAGAGATCGTCCAATACAGGTTTCCTGAGGCCGATGCAGATCATTTTGACCTCTAACCGATCCCTGATCTGTGCTGCCGAAGTGTTTTTGCAGATTTTTGGCGCCGATATGGATTTTCTTGATTTAGATTAAATAAAAGGAAAATAGCTATATTTCCATTTATCATCAAATGGTGCATGTTTTCATTATGAAAATTAATTTGCTTAATGAAAACACTGCAATTTTGAAAAACGCTTCGAATTTGTTTTTTTTTGGTCATATTGAAATTCTATTTTGCAAAACTGCAATGGAAATTTTTTTTTTTTTTTTGCATCATACAATTCCCATGATCTGCAACTGACCTTATTGCCTAGTAAAATGATGGAAGACTACAAGTAGTTGGATGATGGCCCCTTCTAGAGCTGTCTAAAATATTGCATATTCATTTGTTTACATCTTCTGCTGACATATTTTTAATGTGTCAACAAACATATTCACATCCAATGTGTATTTATTAAATGGAAATGCAAAATTAGCAGAGTATCGACGTAGTTTCGCACACATTTGTAATGGAAACACAGCTAATGATAAAAAATGTTAATTCAAACAAAAAAAGGAATATGACAAAGCTATGAATGAAAAGCAGAGGGAAGGAGCAGAAATGGATGCACTTTATGTGATCTCAATTCATGGCTGCTGAAAGCACTAATGAATCAGCCATGTTTCCACGTCTCGGCCAATGCGGATAAAAGAAAAAAAAAAAAGCTAACAATGGCGAAAATATAGGCTGGACGATGTATCAGTCCATCTCTACCTTCCAGGCTTTGAGCTTATTTTCTTAAACTTAAGGATTTCAAGGACCTGTGGGAACCCTGCTCCTGTTTATGCTCATTATGGAGGCACATTTTTTATACAAGTTATTTCAATTAAGTAGGATCTTTATATTTCATTCAGTTCCCTTCTATTTTCACCCCCTTTCCAGTGTAAAAAAAAAAAGTGAACTAATGCCTAAAATTATGCAACTCTGTTGGTGGCTGATTGAGATAAAAACTTCAGCAAATCACAGAAAAGGACGAATGTATTCAGGAAAGGTTGAACATATATATATTGACCTTGTAGCTTGGGTTGCACCAATCTGGGAAGACTTCTGATACATTTGATTGTTATGCTGGTGAAGATTCTCAGTCATCCCGATCATACATAAAAAAAAAAAAAGCGTTCTTTGTTTTTGGATTCATAGCATCAGACAGATAACGAGTTTTCCATCTAAAACAATTAAATGAATAACTTTCCACTCAAAAAGTCTTATTGAAAAGGTTGCCTCTGGCTATTATCTGCTGGTTCTAGGTCTACAGGAGAATCGGAACCAGATGAAATATCAATACATCAAAGCATTAGAATCAGATCTCTAGTGATAATTAATGATGTGGGAGAGAGAAAACCTAATGCTTATTTGTCTTTACTTATTATACTTGAATAATTTAATCATATGAAAACAGATTGTATGTCTGGGCATATGTAGATATGTACCAATGGAAAACATTGTCATGGTGAACAACTCAATGAAGAGTGATGACTAAATTACAAAAATTAGCTAAATGGTATCCGCTTAGATCAACTCAAACTTTAATGGCTGGAGGTTTTCTAAGGGGAATAGGAATAGTCATAAAGTCCTCAGCCAGAGTCACCTCTACACCACTGTCCAGTAAAGCCTGCTCAGCCTGGTTCTTGAGCTCTGAGACGTCGTCCTCATCTCCCTCCTTCTGTAAGGAACTGGGTTTGTAGCGCTGACTGAAATGGTAAAGGACCAGCCTCTGTGCACAGCAGGCCCGAGCCACAGCTGCTGCCATCTGAGGCGTGCTGTGTCCGTGCTCTACAGCTTTCTCCTGGTGCTCATTCCCGAGGGTGGCCTCGTGAACCAGAACGTCCGCCCCATTGCAAAGCCGGCAAGCTCCTACACCAAGAACCGAGCTACAGTCACCTAAAACACAGATTTTCCTCCCAGGAATATTGGCTTCCAGAACCTCGCTGGGAAGCAGCAAGCGTCCATTTTCAAGAACCACAGATTCGCCAGCTTTGAGACGGCCGTACACTGGTCCGGGTTTAACACCTGCAATTAAAAGAAGAATTATAAGAACCATAAAGCCTTTACACTGGCTAGAGTTAACAGTTACAAAAACAATGCAAAAAGTACATTTGAGATTTAATTTTTTTTTGTCATAATACGTTCTAATTCACTCCTCCCTCTAAGCACTAACTTTCAAATCTAAACACCAAAAATTATTTAATAAAGGCGTGGCGGTGAGAAAAGAAACTAAAACAAAAACAAAGGGGCATCTTTTTATTTCTTCAACAGCACTGAGCAAGAAAGGTTTCCCATACGATGGTTAACATTGAATTCAAAGACTTTTCAAGGAATTTTCAGGACTAATTATCTCAAATTTATGGATCACAAAAACAGAAAAATAAAGCTGCATGTTACTAATAATCCATTTTAAATTTATGCAAATTAAATAAACAGCATATAAGTTGCTGGATCTCCATCTTATTAATTATAAACTAGGGCTGCAACTAACAATTATTTTACTAATCAATTAATCTGTTGATTATTTTTCAGATTAATCAATTAATAATCAGATAGAGAAAGGTTCCTTAAATAAGATTTTATACAGAATTAAACCAGATGAAACAAAACTTTTCGACTTATGGAGTTCTGGATAGGGCATATTGATAGACTTTGTTTTTTTATTTAAAATGCAATAATTTTTATATATTTTTTTCCACATTTTTTTGTACAGCTACTGCTCTAAGTGAGTTCCTCTGTCAGCTAAAGGCATGTTTTGCAGTCTCAACACTCCAGTTAACGATTTATCGATTACTAAATTAGTTAACAATTATTCCAATATTTCTTTAATCACAGTTTATGCGATTAATTGTTTCAGCCCTAATATAAACGATGTAGAACAAAAGCATTTGCTCTATAAGGCGAATGTTGAAAAAAACCTTGCAACCGGGCAGTCAAGGTTACCAGGTAAACGCAAAATATTGCAATTACGTTGATCGAACCTTTTTCTGCCAATGTCACAGTTATATCAGAGGCCAAAATACTGAAAAAAAAGGTTCCTAGCATCTCTTAAACGGTGAAAGGGATTATCATGTTCAACGGCTGTACAGGAGATATCTATACTAGAATATATATTTATTTTGTTCCATTTCAAATTATTCTTCTCAATTATTTCAGGGTAAAAAAAAATGCATTTTCTGCGAGAAATTCAAAAGACACTCCAATCCATGTGCGAGTATTTGTTACCAAGCTCCTTCAGTAGTTCTGTCTTCAGTTTTCCGGGACGATCGTGTTCCTGGATGCAGAAGCCGAAGGAAGGGATGCGGTGGTAAAGCCTGAAAGCCTTCACAACAAACTTGTTGTCTTGGAAAAGGAGGTAACTATCAGTAGAGTTGTCCAGGGGGATAGTCCTGCCAGGCTGCTCCTGTGGATGAGGAGGACTGCTCTCTTCAACCATCTACAGCGGGAAAATGTAAACAAATGTAGTGAAGCTGAAAAAGCGATCGTTCCACATCGACATGATGGCGAAGGCTCAGTTTAACAGTCTGGATGTCAATGACCCATTTCTCCTGATCACAGGTAAAGGTGGGTGCAAAGACAGAGCAGTAAATCAGGGTTTTTTCTGTTTGGCTCAGCTTTATTTTTACTTTTCACTCATTCTTCAAAAGTTAAATTAAACTTACCTCTATGCTGAGCTGTCCCTCCTCTGGACACTGGTCTGGAGTGGGTTCCAGCTCATGAACTACAGCAACAAAGAAGAGACAAACAAGCAATTACATCAGCAAGGAAAAGGCCACCTCTACAAAATATCCAACACTGAAAACAATTGGTTTGCAATATATCCATTTTCAATTTTGGCAATTTTAGCAACAACATGTTTGCTTTGGACATACCTGCATATGGGAAGAGCAGCTGTGATCCAGTGAGGCCAAGAGTCACCCTGAGAAACTTTCTGAGACCCCGGGGCCCGTAGATGTCCACACACTTCAGGCTCTGGTGGACGTCTGGGTTGGTGTTGAGGCTCACGGTGCAAAGAAGTCCAGGCAAGCCGAACAGGTGATCTCCATGCAGGTGGGAAATGAAGACCTTGGTGATGCGTCCTGTGTGCACATCATGACCAGATATTAAAAAGGCATCAAAAACAAAACTAAGTTCTAAACTCATACAAATAGTTTTTCATAACCTTTATCATTTTTTATTTGTTTTTTTTAGACACCACTTTGCAATGATTTCTGCATATTCACATCATCCTAACAAAGCAGAAAGATAGGAAAGGTTGCTTTCAAAAGGAATGGTAGTTTAAACCATTCTTTCCTTAAGAGTGGGTCCATTCAAGTTGGAAAAAGCGATCATCATAACTTTAAATCCAACAAGCAATGATACTAAAGCCAGTTAATCCTAAATCAACCAGTAACAGAACCAAGAACTTCAAAGTAAAAAAATGTTTCAATTGTTTCAAAGAAAGTTTTAGACCTCCAAGACATATTGGACAATTACGATCCATAATTTGTGGGAACACTTTGGAGCTGGCCCTCTCTATTTCCGACATGACTGTGCAGCAGCGCCTAAATCAAAGTCCATAAAGACATGGATAGTACGAGTCTGGTGTGACCGGGGAACTTGACTAACCTGGCAGTAGCCAGATTAACTCAGATCTCGCAACTATCCAGCTTGCAGCGTGAATCCTGACCTAAACCCTACAGAAAAACTGTAGGAGGAATTCATTCATTGTCCAAACTTTAGGCTGGATTCATTTAGAACTTCTGTAATGTTTTAACTAGTGATGTTATAAGCAGAGGCCTTCAGGCATGGGTCGAGTAATGGAGGGAGCTTGATTCATATAGGAGAAGGGCCAAAATTGATGACCTCAGAAGCCTCCCTACCGTGGTACCACGTGACCACTTTGGGAAGTGGTTCAGAGAGCACAAGAACTTCGACAGCCTCACTACTCAGTCAAGATGTGGGAGTTTGTAGGAGAGTTGCTGTCAGTTGGATAACAGATTCTAAGAATCGATTGGTTGTTTTTCCAACCAGTCTAGTTGGTTAATACAATTTTAGTTAGATGAAACAATGTAATGATCAAAATCTGAGCAAACCACTGGACACAGTTGTAACTTTAGTTCTAAGTAGTATTACTGTCTACTAACTAGTTAATAATGTTAGTGGTGTCAGCTGTAAGACGCTGGCTTCCATCCCTAAGGATGGTGGTTCAAGACCCACATTAGGCTTTTTAAAGTTGCAAGTTGATGAAGCTTCATGCGAACATGTCACCACCTACTGGTGGAGGGCAGAACTACATTTAGTAGTTAGTAATAACATGTGATTCATGAACCGTTTAGTCACTAAACATGACGCTTCATCTCACCATCACTGGTTTTAACTCCTGTAGCTGCTTTATTATTTACGTCCAAAAAACAGAGGGATCAATTTATTCCTAACATTTGTACGGAAAGTGTGTCTTACATCTGACTACATTGTATTTTAAAAGTCATAGTGCATAAAGGAGCCCAGTGGGTAAAGTATGAATTAATAATGGCAACAAGTTGAAGAGATGGGTAGATTTATTTTAGAATATTTAAAGTTTCAATCTCTTTATTTCTAGAACTTTTACAGGGACTGAATGTTGTGCAGCTTCCTCACCAGCTCTGAGCTGGCTCTTCATCAGCTGGGTCTGGGTCCCCTCTCCGCAGTCAAACAGCCAGCACTCCCCATCCGTCCGCAGCACCAGGGCCGAGGCGCCGCGGTGAGGAGACGGATATGCCGAACCGGTTCCCAGGAAGGTCATATCCATTGACATTCTCCTAATGCTACAGAAGATCAGCTAACTTTGATCCACAGTGACGTGAGACATGCCTGATGCCGCCGCCTGCCTGTGCTTGTCGCAAAATGATGACGTGCTTTGTGCGACGGAGCGGCTCCTACTAGACGTTGTGGGGTGCGTTCGAATTCACTGGTTGCGTTTTCCAAGGAGCCGGGTCTACCTGGACTGGATCCTTCGAAGTCCGTGAAAATAAGGAGACCGGAAGGTTTTTGGCCGTGAATTCACACTTTTCTAAGGTCCATATTTGTGTGACCATTTTTTTTTCTATAATATCTTTGCTGTTGTAAACACCAAAATATCCCTACTGTGGAACTATTCTATTCTATTATATTCTATAAAAGGGGTAGAAATATATAAGTAAATATAAACAGTGGATGTATAAAAAATATGTCTGCAAAATCTTGTATTCAACAACAAAAAATACTTAGTTAAGCAAATTGTGCAAAATAGCAATTAGAAAATACAAATCCTATTAGATTTATAGTCCCCCACACTGCATGTATATTAGAATCTGTAATTAAATTACAGCCAAACTAATTTACACAGTAAGAGATAAAAAAAAAAAAACCTTTAGATAAACCAAACATTACCGCCACATATCTGACTCAATAACCATTTAAAACAACCATTTTCATTCATTTCGGATGGAGCTATTTATATTATATATTATTTTAATCTACGAAACGGAACTTTCAATATTCACCACAGTCAGACACCATGTGCCTTTTTTCCCCTCTGATCACGGAGCAGCCGGCTTGCTTGGTCTCGCAATGAATCCCTTGCTTTAAAAACTATTTTTAATTAAAAATGGTAATTTTGCGATAGCTGATATTGTAAAGATACAATTACATTTCAGCTTTGGTAAGAAGAATTACTTGCAAAAATTATTGTTTTCCTCTAAAACAATGGTTCCAAATCCCCTTTTTAGATGAAAGAACATGTTTCATTTTTTTAACAATCAAGGCCCCAGGCTAAGAATGGTTAAAGAGAAAAGAATTAAATTGCAGTGACGCCTAGTGCAAAGTATCTATAGCATGATCATTGGGGTGCATAGTCATCTAGTACCGTTAGTGAAACACTTATCTGGACCAAATAATTGCAGCATATAGATACAGCATTCCACTTTTCCCCATTTCAACCCAGTAAACCTGCCCGAGTTAAACTCCAGAGAAACTATGAAGAATTAATAAGATGATAAAACTTAAAGCAGATGACCTGAGAACATTTATGAAAGCAATTTGTTTTAGAAACAGTTCCTTGTTGCAGCATACTCTGAGGACAAAAGACGACCCAAGATCAAAAAGAAAACTCACCGGACAAGAAAACCAATAGAGCATTAGGATTTATTCTGCAGTTTTAAAATATCAAGTATATCACAGTAGCAAATATATCATCTGACTGAAAGTGTACCAACAATACAGTTAAAGAGGTTGGAAGGGCACAGCGGTGTGAAAACAATGCCATCTGGAAAGAAAAGAAAATATCTGACAGTTACAAATTGCCTTTAACACATCAATATAGAGGAAAAGCTGCACATTGAATACTGAAGTCAAACCAATCAATATAAAACATAAAACACTTGTTCTTCAGGTGTAAAACATGAGGTAAGGGATATGGCAAAATGTATAAAATGACATGGGAGCACCCAGGGATCCCCCACATTGAGACACAGGATGAGAGAGAGGGATGCTGGAGTTTTCTCCTGGGCTGGTTAACCTCACCAACACAAACCAAAAAAAATAATGGATGGATCATTCTCTTACAATACATGTCACAAATGTATTATTTTGCCTTTTAACAGTCATAAGAATTGAGTATTAGTAAATCACATCTCCAGACGTTACCTTCTGAGACGCAGCTTTTCTTCTTTGAGCTGCAGGTTTCCTACATTAGCTGTTGTCACATCTTTCAGGGTGGATCACCCCATTTAATAAAAACCTAGTTTATCAACCTGATATATAGCATGTGGACAAAAAAGGACATTTTAAAGAGAAAAAATAAAAGCCATAATATGGAGTTACCGAAAAGTGCATAGGGCCTTAATAATTAATTTAATAATTTTATACTAGTATAAGTAATGTCAAGGGCCTGTTGCACTAAAGGAGTTTTTAAACATAATATCAATTAAAATAAATATAAGGTGACACAAGTATATAAGTCATGTAATAAAATATGACCTTTTCTGCATCTGCCCTCAATCAAATTAGAAATTTAAGTTTTCCTTCATCATCGGTTTTGCACACTACCCAATTCCACCACCAGATGGCCCTCCATTACAAAAACACTATTAACCTGTGGAGAGAAGGGTAGTTCTCCCACAAGTCAATGCTCCTTCATCAGTCTGTTTCCACTCCAATTCCCACAGATCCAAAGAATGTGATTTTGGTGCAAATGTATGTTTGCATCAACATCACTTTAATCAGAAATTGGGGTGGAAAAAGAGAGAGAAACAGGTCTACAGTGACACAGGCCACACTGAGAATGCATTTTTACTTCTAGTTGATCTTAGGACTGAAGTTGACACCAGGCCAGTCATAAGTATCTGGCAGGAAGGAGTCATAGGCTGTGTTCCACCCAATGGCACGTACAAAGCCGTTCTTGTCCAGAGGTTCAGGGTAACGGAATGCCATGCCTTTGGCATAGACGAACTCCACCACCTGCAACAAGGAAGAAACACTTTGCTAACACAATATATACACCATTAATATTTTTAAAAAACGTTTAAACATTTATCAAATTTAGATATATAATGCCTGAAACTCAGCAGATTTTTCTAACTCTTAGTTATTTTCTGTCATGTATTCCTGGGCTTTGAATTTTTCAGGACAGTATGCACAAGGAAGGCTTTTTGCAGTGAGCTTTTAGTTGGATACAATAAGATATTCCTTTTAAACTGACATGGCATTGGTGCTTTGAGAATGTGGACCTGCTCTCACTGAATAGAGTTGTTAGCATCAGCTGCAAAGGTGTGGCACATCTGCATGGCGGTGCTTATGTGCCCTTCAACATCCAGTGGAACTGGGGGGCAACTCTTGTCAAATGTAAAAAGACCAAACATTGAGTGCCTCTGCAATAAAAAGTGTGTCGTTAAAAGGCCTAAGCAATGCAAAAGAAACTTTTTTAAAACTATTATAATGCCATTCCTTCATTCAAATCTAAATATCTAAAAATATATCACTTGATTCATGAATCTCTGAGTAATCGTCATGAGTTCTGCTGTCTGAGCAGTAGCCTCTCCCTGACCTGTGAAAACAAGCGATTGGATAACATCTACATAAAAAAACTACCCCATTCAGGATGCACATACCTTTAACTGGGCTGTGCTAAAACTGTTAACTTCCATTAAAAAATTTACTTAACCCACTTTCCCCAATCAAGAAAAGTTGATGTGAGGTAGAACGTGACGATCACTTCCTTAGTCAAGACAAAGGCAGCTGTAAGCTGATTGGTTGGTTTACAACGAGTGAAGCTGCTGAGCAAAGACGCATCATGGCAACAAGCACTCACTCACTGAAACATCAAATTGTTGATATGGTAGGGTGACCAGACATCCTCTTTTTCTTGGACATGTCGTACTTTTCAAACCTAAAAAAAATGTCAGCGGGGAATTTCAAAATCGTCCGGGATTTTGGTCGACTACAGTGCAGCACGTAGTCTAAACACACCGGGCACTGGAACAGAGCAGTCAGCTCTAAGGCTTGTCCGGGAACCCCGGCGGACGGGGTCAGGAAGCTAGCGGGGGACGGAGCGACCGAACCCGACCCCGTAAAAGAAGTCTAGCAAATCCTGCTTTGAATTGTCAAAGATTTTGAAAGCTGTCTTTAGTAAAATGCTTAGAGCAAATGAACAGCTGAGTATCAAACTTTGCAGGGATCTTCTGATAGACGAAAACAATCCATGCCAGTCGAGTCTTCGGTTCCTTGGGAAGACTGTGAAAAATGTCCCCTTTCTCCATGCAGCCTGGAACACTGCATTTACACCCGTGGTTCTGGCTCATTTTCAATAAAGAAACTGCCTGCTTTGTAATTCTTGTAGAAGTAAATCCAAATGTAGGCTAAACAGCTAAACTAGTGTCTTACATCTACCTCTATTCATGTTCTTGGGCCAGTGAACCAGCGGGCTGGTTTGTATGTTAATTTTGGGGCGTGACAAAAGTACAGGTCAGAACCAAATAAGGCACCTGTTTACCCTCCCCTTAAAGAAACTAGCAGCACAGCACTGTCATTAAATAAAATCAAACTGCCTGGAATCTGGTAGCAGACCTCTTTGGACCAGCAGACTGAGGAGTCATGGTAAAACGGGAAACATTCAGCCCTTTAGATTAAATCCTACATCAGAGAACCTTCCCATCAGGTGTTATATATGTTCCATTGGTTAACAACAATTTTTAGCATAGTTATCTCTCATGCTTAAGAGGTGCTCAGAGAAAACATATATTGACTGATCAGACCTTCTGAAGATACATAGCACAGTTTTTAAAAAAGGAGGAGCAGGGAGCATCAAGTGTTGTACATTGGCCTAAAAACATAATTTATTATATTTCACATTAATATAAAGATGCTCTAAAAGTCACGCAGTGTTGCTTTAAGGACAATAGCTAACAGTTAAAACATTAGTAATTTAGCATGCTTCAGCATTTACCTTGACAGCCATCTGAACAGAAACTTCTCTGATGTTGGAGAGCGGAGGATAGAGTCTGCCCTCTTCAAGCTCTTTATCTGTCAGCTGCTCAGCGAGTGTCTGAAAGGAGTATGAAATCATTTTCAAGTTACATAGTGCATCTTTAAACCACAGAACTTAAGCACTACTCTAATTATTTGTCTTTAGTCTATTGGTTTCCCATCTATCTCTAAGTGCAGGTGCTAATTCAAAGTAATTTTGAATGATGAAATAGAAATGACACCAGAAGTAATTTAGCCCACATCTACCATTGCAAAACTAAAGCACTGTGTGATCAATATTTGCACTGCTCAGTTAATACAAATGTAGTCCAGCCAAAGAAGGAAGCTCATAGATGCCTTTTAAAACTTCTTCTGGTACATGTTAAGCCAGAGTCTAGAAATGGACATAAAGGGTTAAGGTAGGTCTAGATGAGCATACACACACCAGACAGAGGCGGCAGGAAAAGGAAAGGAAAGACAGAGAGAGGGAGAGGGTGCAAAGTACAGGACAGGGTCAGCAAGTTCAAGGTTATTTTTTTTCTACCTTGGCAGCTTCCAAGAACACAGTATCACTAATGTGTCTCACTCCACTCAATATCACAGCCAGAGCCACACCTGAAACAAAAACCCATAGAATGATGGGTCACAGGACAACAAGCTCACTTTATTAGTTTAAATTTATCAACCTAACTGAAGAGAGTTCATGTCCTCAAAGGCTTCATGATTTAATCAATGTCCATAATCTTTTTTTTTTTCTATACCTGGAAAGATGTAAGCATTGTTTCCTTGTCCTGGCGTTATCACTCGCCCATCACTCAATGTAACCGGACCAAATGGGCTGCCGCTGGCAAACAGACATCTACCCTGTGAGACACACATACAGATAAGTAGACAAAGTGGTAACCAATAGATTCTGGTTTCAAGTTAGCTGAAAATATGACCAAAAAAAGCCAAAGAGTGTCTACATCAGTTAGTGTGTAGGCTTCCTCTGCTGTGCACTCTGCTTTATTTGTTGGGTTACTCAAGGCAAAGATAATGGGTCGCTCATTTAAGGCTCCCATGGCTTTAATGACATCATGAGTAAAGAGACGTCCAGCTCCTGCCACACCTGAAAGAAAAAAAAAATGGAACACCTCAAATATATTCTTTAGCCACATCAGATAGAAATTAAAACTTGTTAATAAAAGCTTGGATAAAGTTTTTAAAATGTGCATTTTATGTTCCAGAATAAAACAAAAACTGTGATCACCGATGATAGCGGTAGGTTTGATGGTGTTAACAGCATCTAAGAAGCTCTGCACATCCCCTGGACTGTCATGAACAAAGGCCTCCTGGTTGGCATCCGTTTGCTCCGTTCTCTCCTTAAGGCGAACAAAGAGGCAGCAGATTAAATTATAGCTCTGTGCACACAGAAGCCTTTTGCTCAGTTCACTGACCTTTACGAGTAAACCGTGAGCATCATACATCCAGATCTTTTCTCTGGCCTCTGCTTGGGTCACCCCCGACTCCATCATAGCCATTACAATCAGATTGGCAATACCAAGAGCAGCCTGGAGGGAAAGCATGCAGACATTTTACACATGGAAACCAAACTGTTCATCAACAGATTCAATCCACGTTCCTTTTTCTGTTGTCATCATGGGGCAGTATCATTCTAATGAAGAAGCTGCAGTGGGTTTTCAAATGGGTGAATGCAGGCTTACCTCTCCGGCTCCCAGGAAGAGAATGCGGTGCTCGGTGAGGGGTTTGCCGATGGCTCTCTGAGCTGCCAAAAGGCCAGCGAGGGCCACAGATGCAGTGCCTGGAAACACGCAAAGTCCCGAGCCACAAAGATCATCACCTGCTTCCTTTTTACCGACCGATTCAAAAGAGTTAAAACAACCAACATGCATGTGCTGCGAACTCTAAGGACCTTGAATATCGTCGTTGAAGGTACAGTATTTTTCCCTATACTTCCGAAGGAAGCGGAATGCGTTGTGATTCCCAAAGTCCTCAAACTGAATCAGCGTCCCCTGTCCATATTTGTCCACAACAGCTTCCATGAACTCATCAATCAGATCATCGTAGGCTTGAGAGCGATCCCGTTTCTGATAGAGACCCATGTAGAAGGGATCTTTCAGAAGAGTCTGGTGAGAGCACAAACACGAGAAAGGAGGAGCAATCTTAGAATCATAAAAAAAAAAAAAAAAGAAGTGCACAATTAGAGCGAATCAGAGCACGGATATACTGCCTTCCTACCTCATTGTCTGTGCCAACGTCAATCACCACAGGCAGACATTTCTCAGGTCGGATGCCGGCACAGGCTGTGTACAGGCAGAGTTTTCCAACAGGTATGCCCATGCCGTAACAACCCAGGTCCCCCAAGCCTAAAATACGTTCTCCATCAGTTACTACTACAGCCTTTCAAATGAAAGAGAGGGGAAAAAAACAACAAAAAAATGATGTGAAATCAGTAAAACTGCCACTGCCATTTATTGTGCAGACTGAAAATAATGCTACAAGGTCAATAGGACAAATTTCAGAGGTCAAATATTTTAATGAATCTGTTTTATTAGTATTATCTGTGTGTTTAGGGTTAACAGGTACTCACTGCCACATTAGTCTCCGGCCAGTTGTCCAGGATGGAGCGGACATGCCCTCTGTCCAGAATGGAGATAAATAAACCCCTAAGGAAAGAAAGAAAAACTTATTTTAGTTTTCTAGACACAAAAAATAAAATATTTCTGCTTTGATGCAGTCAGAAAGAAGAACAGATAAAATATTCTGACACTCAATGTTTAAACGCTTACTTTGGTCTCCTGAATATGTGTCCATACTGTGTGCAGGCCAATCCTACAGTGGGAGTGTAAACAATTGGCATCAACTCCTCTATGTCTTCCATCAAAACCCTATAAAACAACCTTTCGTTCCTCTCTTGGATCCCCATCAGGTAGATGTACCTGTGTATGAAGGAAAGTAAATGAGAAAAGGAGAAACACTAATCCACAAAGCTTTCCATGTTTGAAGGAAAATGTCTCCTCACTTTTCCAGGGGATCTGTCATCTTCTTTAGATTCCTCTGAAAGCGCATAGCCTGAATGTCCTGTGTCTCCACTTTGGGAGGCAGTAGACCATGAATCCCTAAAATCTGTCGCTCCTTCAGGGTGAAGGCCATACCCTGTGGAGAAATGTACAAAAGAAAACAGTATGATCAGAACCAAGGGTTTTTAGAAGGAAATATTTTTAAGTCAACTTTGTTCAGCTGCTAGATCAACATCCGCAAGATTACTTATAAAAAAAAAGAGCAACAATAATCTGACCTATTTTAGGCCTTGTGTTGGTTTTAAAATACTGTATTTACAGTAAAACTGGTGTTACAAACATTTTTCCAGAAGCTTTAAAAAAAAAAAAAGTGATCAAATAAACTGAATTTAAAACATGCTTTTAGAGGATACTTTGTCTCACGTGTATTTATGGATTAAGTTGATAATATTTTCTTTTAATAACCCAACTAAAAGGATTTTTTAAAACATTTGTGCATAAAAATAGGGATATGTTGAAACGAAGTTCTGCCAGTAGAGGGCGCACTGTGTTATTTATGGGTTTAATAGGGTTGACTTATTGACTCCAGGCAGCTGATGGTGAGATCTGGAAGACATGAGGGAAACCAGATGAAAGCAATTTGGCCACAGGAAAATAAAACATAGAGTCCTTTGAAAGGAGCCAATGAGGAACATGGATTGTGAAAAAAACAGCTCTATATGGAGTGGGGATTTGTGTGTCTGTCAGTTGGGGGTTGGTATGTGTGTGGGGGTGGGGTGGGGGGGTCATGTTCCTGCAGTCAGTGTAACCATGTGTGCACATTTACAGGCTGCTCTCTGGCTGAAATGGGGGTCTAACAAATAAAAGGCAGAGGGGGGTGGGGGGGTTAGAAAAGAGGCAAATTGTGCTGACGTGGGATTTATGGAGGGGGCTACCTCAAAAAAATGCCAAGTCATGCTGATTGAGCGTTTACTTCACTCAGCTCCACCATCAGCTCCTTGAGCATAAAGAGACATTGTGGCAAATAGTCTTTCCAAATGCAAAACAATGTTTAATTTTTTTTTTTTTTTTTTTTTTGCAGTTAGACGTCCCCCTGTACATGTTTTTGATTTTTAGCAATCAGAATCTGTTTACAACAGCAGGGAGAGATGCTGCATCATCAACAAAATAGGACACATTTTAAAACGGATTATTTTAGTGTGGAAAAAAATAATAATAAAAAAATCATGATGTTGACTGATTAACCCAAATACTTCTCTATTCCTCTCTGGCTTTAAATAGAAAGTATAAGACAATACATAGCTGATGTATAAGCTCATTTTTAATGCAATTTAACATAAACACACTTGAAACCAGATTTTACAAACACTTGATAAAAATGGAGGCTTTTATGTCTAAGTCAGACATTCTGGGGATTATCAGTTGCCATTTCTTAACGAGAGAGAATTTTGCATGATTTACTTCAAAGATTGTAGTTGATATGCACTGAGATAACTATACCTTTAAACAACTTGGAAAATCCCAGAGAATGATTTTATGGCTGTTCAAACTTCTGTTAAGTTAGAAAGCATGGCTGTTTTTTAACTGGACTTCATCCTGAGGATGTTTTTAGAGCCTTCAAGAGATTTTTGGAGCTGCACAAACTCAGATCATCTCTGGGTAAAATTCAAAGATGCCTGAATGTGCTGCATTCCTCTTGTCATACATTTTTGTGCAGTTATAAAATCCAGCAGTCATCCAGGTCTGGAAGGAGACCAGCTCTTTGTTCCTGAGATGAGAATGTTTTGGTGGAGCTTAGAGACTTTATTTAGGAACCTTAGATTTTGGAGACATGTTCTATAATCTGGTCAAACTAAAACTGAAATGTCTGCCATAACAGCCATTTTTAAAATTGGAGGAAAAGCAGTAAATCTGCAAGACTGAGGACACCTTTGTAGCATGGGTTGGCAGTATCCTGCTGTTGGGCATAATGAGTATACATTATGTTAACATATTGACAAAAATGCCAAATCACAAACAGTTGCACTAATGATCAACTGAATATTGGAATCACATTTGCTCCACGCTGCAGTGTTTGGTTTTCGCTTGTGATTATTGTTTTAATAAAACGTACATAAAAAGTTAGCTTTTTATTCATATGGAAATAGTTTAACCCTGGTTGGCTGTTCCTATGCAATTTTCCATGGGAATTACAAAGAAACATTGAAAATCTGAGAAATTTCAAATTATTTATCATTAGAAAGATTTAGTTTGATTACTTTAATTATGTCCTTATAAGAACCCAGGTGGCTTGAGATCTGGGCTAAATGTTCCTGTGTTAAGTGCCACTAAATTTAGGACCAGGCAGTTCCCTGCTAGTGTACATGTATGTTGTCATGTCTATATTTAACAGAAGGTGTCTGCACCAGGCTGCATTTGGCATAGACTCCCAACATGTTACAGCAAGCTGCTAAAGCTTCATGTTGCAAATGTAAGGTGGAACTACAGGTCGCTGGGAATCCCTTCAGCCCCAGTGCTGTCAACATGTTGCACATGACTTCACACCTTAGGATGTTACAAAAGGACAGCATCCGACATAAGTCACTCACTATTTGGTACCACTAACACTGTGGGCAGGTGCCAAGTCCTACTGGAAAAGGAAATCTGTATCTACCTAAAGCAGGTCAGCAGAAGGAAGCATGTCTAAAATTTCCTAGTAGATGTCTGCGTTGACTGTGGACTTAAAAAAAAAAAAAAAAAACACTACACCAACCCCAGCAGATGACAGGGTAACTCAAATCATCTCTGGAATTTAACCAACATGGATTGTATGCCTCTACAGTCAGTGTACAAGCTGGACATTCGATTTTCGTTTTGTAATGAGAAATCCAAAAATCCAAAAAGTTTCCTGATTTCCAAATAAAAAGAAAATTGAAAATCAACAAAAAATAACCCATTTTTACCGTTTTCATTAAAGATCCCAAATCAGAAACAAAAAGAATGACCCGTTATCCTGTTTTTCATTTCCGAAATGAAAATAATGGTGATGGACAGCCTTAAGGCTCGTGTTACTTCCTGGTGCAGAGTGGTACTGTTTACAAGTTAGCTGTGTGGACGTCCTTTTCCTTTATGCCTTTTGGTTGTACAGCGGGTTTACATCCAAAATGCTATACCTACAGTAATAACAATAATAAGGAGGGAGATTTGTCCCGCGATGAGATTGCAGGAATATGTTTTAAAATTTGATCACATCCATCGTGGTGTGTAGGCACACATGACTCTGATGAGAGGAAGCTGAATTGGTAAAGGACATCTAGGTTTGTTTTTTATTTGTCCTTTTTCGTTTTGGAATAAAAAAAAAACAAAAGTCGAAAATAAGGAACCGGTTTTTTTGCCCCATTTTCACGGAATGCCCAAAATGACGTAATTTGGCCGTGCAGACCCCGCGGACATGTCAAACATAAACCAAGCTTGAGTCCACCCTTTGTTAATCTCCAAGTTCTACAAAAGCTTTGGCTTGAGAATCCCGCGAGTTATCCCAGTTGCTGAAGCACTTTTCTTTCTTCCACTCAACTTTCAATGAATATGTTTGGATAATTAAGCTGGAAGCTGAACAGTTTCTTTAGTGATGAGATTCTGTGTCAACTGATGTCTTCTTGATCTTTGTCAAACCAACAGTCAGTGCTGCCTGTAGAACCAGACAGAGACTGTTCAGTAGAAAACTTCTCAAGTCTTTAAGTTTGCTGATTAGGGTTTTACCTCATACTCCAATATTCCATTTTTTGAAAGTATGATTTTACTACCTGAGATCATATATACACTATATTGCCAAAAGTATTTGCTCACCTGCCTTGACTCACATATGAGCTTAAGTGACATCCCGTTCCTAATCCATAGGGTTCAATATGACGTCGGTCCACCCTTTGCAGCTAGAACAGCTTCAACTCTTCTGGGAAGGCTGTCCACAAGGTTTAGGAGTGTGTTTATGGGAATTTTTGACCATTCTTCCAGAAGCGCATTTGTGAGGTCGCACACTGATGTTGGACGAGAAGGCCTGGCTCTCAGTCTCCGCTCTAATTCATCCCAAAGGTGTTCTATCGGGTTGAGGTCAGGACTCTGTGCAGGCCAGTCAAGTTCATCCACACCAGACTCTGTCATCCATGTCTTTATGGACCTTGCTTTGTGCACTGGTGCACAGTCATGTTGGAAGAGGAAGGGGCCAGCTCCAAACTGTTCCCACAAAGTTGGGAGCATGGAATTGTCCAAAATGTCTTGGTATGCTGAAGCATTCAGAGTTCCTTTCACTGGAACTAAGGGGCCAAGCCCAGCTCCTGAAAAACAACCCCACACCATAATCCCCCCTCCACCAAACTTTACACTTGGCACAATGCAGTCAGACAAGTACCGTTCTCCTGGCAACCGCCAAACCCAGACCCGTCCATCAGATTGCCAGATGGAGAAGCGCGATTCGTCACTCCAGAGAACGCGTCTCCACTGCTCTAGAGTCCAGTGGCGGCGTGCTTTACACCACCGCATCCGACGCTTTGCATTGCACTTGGTGATGTATGGCTTGGATGCAGCTGCTCGACCATGGAAACCCATTCCATGAAGCTCTCTGCGCACTGTTCTTGAGCTAATCTGAAGGCCACATGAAGTTTGGAGGTCTGTAGTGATTGACTCTGCAGAAAGTTGGCGACCTCTTCGCACTATGCGCGTCAGCATCCGCTGACCCCGCTCCGTCAGTTTACGTGGCCTACCACTTCGTGGCTGAGTTGCTGTCGTTCCCAAACACTTCCATTTTCTTATAATACAGCTGACAGTTGACTGTGGAATATTTAGGAGCGAGGAAATTTCACGACTGGATTTGTTGCACAGGTGGCATCCTATCACAGTTCCACGCTGGAATTCACTGAGCTCCTGAGAGCGACCCATTCTTTCACAAATGTTTGTAAAAACGGTCTGCATGCCTAGGTGCTTGAATTTATACACCTGTGGCCATGGAAGTGATTGGAACACCTGATTCCAATAATTTGGATGGGTGAGCAAATACTTTTGGCAATATAGTGTATATATATATATATATATATATATATATATTTTAAGGGTGTGCAAAATAATCGTCAAATCGATGCATCGTGATTCTAATTTTTGTGATCTACTGAATCGATTCTTGAAAGCAAGAATCGATTATTAAAAAAAAAAAATGAACAAATAAAATACATTAATGGTTGGCGCACATCAATCAAACCAAGTGGAATACAACTTCCAGTCCAGCAGATGTCGCTGCGGATGTGTTGACGCCTGCTGCTTTGTGTCATAAGCATGTCCGGACTGATTATCCTCATTTTGTTATTTTAAGTTTGATGAATCCTAAGATCTTTTTGTTGGTGTGTCCATGCCAGTAATAGTAATATTTCTGTCCAGTATTTGTTTTCATGGCAACACCTCCAAAAGTAATTTCAATAAATACAGCTATGTATGAATTCAGTTGCTTTCAGTTATGTATCAATTGAAGACACTATCCAGATCACACCCAGCCAGTCAGCCACTGGTAAGGGCTGTATCTTTTTCTTACAGTGTTCAGTGAAAATATCCCAATGCATCGCAATATTTCAAGTATCGTGATGCATCGTGATAGAATCGCATCGTGGCATGTGAATCGTGATTCGAATCGAATCGTGACTTCTTTGCCAATACCCACCCCTTATATATATATATATATATATATATATATATATATATATATACACACATACACACACACACACAATACCCATCAGTTTAGACATAGATTATTTCCATGTTACAACAGACTTTGAAAAAGGCATCATGCCTTTAAGCAGGAAATGAAAGGAATAAAGGAATGGATTTAATACAATAAAAAGCCACATAGACAGTGGGATGGAACAGGAACAATATCCAGAAACAGTGGAAGAAGGTCTGAATCCTGCCCCAGAGAAAACACCTGCTCTATAAGCCAATAGTGTCTCCACTTATTCACAGAGGTTTGATTTATAAGACTATAAAAGTGTCAATAGGCTTGGGGGTACACAGCTGCAGTCACATTGCAGGCTGGGTAGATATTATTTGTTTTCAGCTTTTCTCAGCTTATCTCTCCTACTAGCAAAGCACTGGGGTTCCTAACTGAATTTTAGTCTAAACACGTATAAAGAAAATATGTATTTATATCAGCAGAAAGATTCACAAACAAAGAAAATATAAAATATTCACAATTATAAATAAAGCTGGTTTATAAAGGTGCTTTTTCTCCACCATAGATCATGGTCGCTATTTAACACTGTGTGTACAAAAAAATTAATACTAAAAATGATCTACGGGTTTCTCAATCTGATCACATTTTATTTTCTGCTTCCATACACCTCATTTAAATGATGGGATCATTTAAAGGTAGCATTTGATGGTATGAAAGGTTAGACAAACATTTGAATCAGGTGTTCTGGAGCAACTGAACATCTAAAAAAAACCAGTTCAATTACTTTGGTCAGAATTTATTTATGAGTTTAATCATTTCTCACTTTTCTCTGGTGTTTCTGTTTATATATACACTGAGCAAACTCCAAGAAAACTGAAACCTGTCACTGCAAACCAAGTAAGAACCTTCACCTTTTTGCTAGCTGCAGGTTTGAGGCACTCACAACCAGTAGCTGTGTCAGACTGAGGTCAGATCAAATTCACATCATAAACAAAACTACTTTACAGTAAGTGTGGAACGGTAACCAGAAGACCAACTCCCCCAAACAGTCTTGGTATCATTATTTTGGTTCACACTAGTGGGACTGCTATGCTAACATCTAAGCGGCCAGAACAAACCAGACAAATAGAAAAAGAGTTCATTTGCAAACAGAATAAACACTTTTGGTGGGAAACACCCTGAAACATTAAGGAGTGTAGAGAACTGAAGACCAGGGTTGGGAAACACCTTTACAAGCAAAGAAAGAAAAAAATTTAAAGAAGTTGCAAAACCAGCATATTCTCTGTCCAAAACATTTAAGTGGGGCTTCTGAGAAAAAAAGCCGTGTTTTTTATGCTTTAGCCACTTACAATAAATAGATTTAAATATTTGCAATAGATGTTTGTTTGGTTTTTTAAGTTCCAACACTTCATTATCAGCGCTTATCATCATGTGGATTGTTGTGACATAACTCAGTTTTAACTGTGAGCATCAGTGGAGCAAAATGCTTGACATCTGCTTTACAAATTTAGCTACAGACGTCTCAGCAAAACACTCCCAGAGAGACGTCACAGGGAAATGAGATGTTATTAATGTATGATCATTACAGCAAATCATTTGATGAAATATTATTCCACCAAATAATGTTTGTCTACCTCTTTGATTCCATCGGGTCTAAAAATAATTTTAAAAGCTTAACTGACTTAAATCCAAACTCCTCGAGATAAACTGTGGTTTCCAAACATAAAATCCATAATGACGTAATATCATTGCTTAATTTTATTGATTAGGGTTCTAAACCATGGTTCTTAATCCCTAAAATAATCACTAGATTAAATGATTACTAAAATAAATCAACGGCTGCAGACCTATTGTCAATAAATACATAGTCCTGTCTAACTGATGAGAACATTTGTATACTTCAAACTATAATATATATATTATACTTCAAACTATAATATATATATCAATCATCCAGAAGAAATGTATTTAAGATTAACTGGTTTATCTATAGCTTCATAATGTAGTCAAAAGGGACATCTAAACACATGGTTACATGAAAGCCATAAAAAGGAAGAACATTATCTATTCTACAAACACTGCATTTATTTTGCCTGGTGTTTAGTTTCGCCTCCAAGGTCTGACATGCGCTTAAACCACACAACAGAACAAGTTTCTTGCTGAACGGTGCAGTTTTCACAACAGTAATGCACTGAAAAAAATAGACCAAAGTGTCAAAAAGCTACAGTCTAAACTAGGGGTGTGCAAAATAATCGTCATGATGTTGCATCGTGATTCTAATTTTCGTGATCTACAGCATCGATTCTTGACGCCAAGTATCGATTATTAATTTTAAAAATGAATAAATAAAATTGCATGAATGGTTGGCGAACATCAGCCAAAAACAAGTGTAATACAACTTCCAGTCCAGTAAATGTTGCTGCAAATGTGTTGACGCACGCTGCCTTGTGTCACAAGCATTTCCGGCCGTGGGATACTGCGCCGAGTCATTCAAAAACAAAATATGGAGGAGAAAATATTGCAATGCATTGCAATAATTCAAGTATCGTGATGCATCGTGATAGAATCGCATCGTGGCCTGTGAATCGTGATTCGAATCGAATCGTGACTTCTTTGGCAATACCCACCCCTAGTCTAAACATTTACGGATAAATCTCAACAGCAGAAGGCAACGTTAGGCATCGGACTCCCTACCTTGTTGGTGCGAGGATTAAGCATTAGGGGTTTGCCCTTTTCTTTAGTGTGGGCCCATCTGCAAATGGAGACACAAGGTCTCAAGGACCAGGATGTCCTCAACCTTGACAGCATTCTGGATTGTCAATGGTCTACGAGGTCCACCGATGAAAGCTTTCTGTGAAGAAAAAAAAACATCATATAAACAAAAAGCCTTGAAGTCTGTTTTTAACATGATGATCTTTTGCTAGTAAAAAAGCAGTTTTGAATAAAAGAAAATGCATACATTATTTCTACCTACTAAAATTGCACTGTTTTTGACTGTTGGTCCACAGATCCCCTAATTATCTCCTCATAACTCCATTAACCCATTTCTTACCAGATTATTTCGACATAGCAGGCTGCAATGCTCTAATCTTAATAACTAAACTCAAACTCAGGCATTTGTGAGCATATAGTCCCTTTGATTGACATCACGGACCCCCCTGATTCCAACTAACAATGGAATCAGGACGACAAGCTGACTTTTAATCAGTGTAATGGCCACTGAAACGGTTTTTAAACACATTTACCTCTTTATTACCCTCATTTGCACTTATGTGTGAGAAAAGTGCATTGAAAATGTGAATTCTGTCCCTTTCACATTCTGTCATCACCCTGAGCAGTTACAGGCAGGTGAACACCTTCAGTTTTACCCCACCAACAGACAGAGAGCAAGTTTTGAAAGCAGGTGTACAGGTGCTGGTCATAAAATTAGAATATCATGAAAAAGTAGATTGATTTCAGTAATTCCATTTAAAAAGTGAAACTTGTATATTATATTCATACATTACATACAAACTCATATATTTCAGATGTTTATTTTGTTTAATTTTGATGATTACAAATAACAAATGAAAATCTCAAATTCATCATATCAGAAAATTAGAATATTACTGAAGACCAATAAAAACAAAGGATTTATAGAAATGTTGGCCAACTGAAAAGTATGAACATGAAAAGTATGAGCATGTACAGCACTCAGTATTTAGTTGGGCCTCCTTTGGCCTGTATTACTGCAGCAATGCGGCGTGGCATGGAGTCGATCAGTCTGTGGCACTGCTCAGGTGTTATGATAGCCCAGGTTGCTCTAATAGTGGCTTTTAGCTCTTCTGAATTGTTGGGTCTGGTGTATTGCATCTTCTTCTTCACAATACCCCATAGATTTTCTATGGGGTTAAGGTCAGGAGAGTTTGCTGGCCAATTAAGAACAGGGATACCATGGTCCTTCAACCAGGTACTGGTAGCTTTGGCACTGTGTGCAGGTGCCAAGTCCTGTTGGAAAATGAAATCTGCATCTCCAAAAAGTTGGTCAGCTGCAGGAAGCATGAAGTGCTCTAAAACTTCCTGGTATGTGGCTGCGTTGACCCTGGACCTCAGAAAACACAATGGACCAACACCAGCAGATGACATGGCACCCCAAACCATCACTGACTGTGGAAACTTTACACTGGACTTCAAGCAACGTGGATGAAGTGCCTCTCTTCTTTTCCTCCAGACTCTGGGACCTTGATTTCCAAAGGAAATGCAAAATTTACTTTCATCAGAGAACATGACTTTGGACCACTCACCAGCAGTCCAGTCCTGTTTCTCTTTAGCCCAGGCAAGACGCTTCTGACGCTGTCTGTGGTTCAAGAGTGGCTTGACACAAGGAATGCGACAGCAGAAACCCATGTCTTTCATACGTCTGTGTGTGGTGGTTCTTGAAGCACTCACTCCAGCTGCAGTCCACTCTTTGTGAATCTCCCCCACATTTTTGAATGGGTTTTGTTTCACAATCCTCTCCAGGGTGCGGTTATCTCTCTTGCTTGTACACTTTTTTCGACCACATCTTTTCCTTCCCTTCGCCTCTCTATTAATGTGCTTGGACACTGAGCTCTGTGAACAGCCAGCCTCTTTAGCGATGACCTTTTGTGTCTTGCCCTCCTTGTGCAAGGTGTCGATGGTCGTCTTTTGGACAACTGTCAAGTCAGCAGTCTTCCCCATGATTGTGTAGCCTATAGAACTAGACTGAAAGACCATTTAAAGGCTTTTGCAGGTGGTTTGAGTTAATTAGCTGATTAGAGTGTGGCACCAGGGGCCAGCAATTTTGAACCTTTTCACAATATTCTAATTTTCTGATATGATGAATTTGAGATTTTCATTTGTTGTCATTTGTAATCATCAAAATTAAACAAAATAAACATCTGAAATATATGAGTTTGTATGTAATGTATGAATATAATATACAAGTTTCACTTTTTAAATGGAATTACTGAAATCAATCTACTTTTTCATGATATTCTAATTTTATGACCAGCACCTGTATGTTTATAAAGCCATTCTGACCAATGGTTCTTCCTACCCAATAAAACACTGCATTGCTTCACCGGTGCATAGCAGCATCACTGCAGCTGCAGGTGGATCAGAGCAACATTTCTGAGTCAACCTGATAGTTCACACTAAGGGGAGATATGAACATTGCCTATTCTTAAAAACCACACTGAAGCAAGTCCCTCTGCTGGGGATTACAGCCTCTTGCAGCAGTGAGTGTCTTTAATCTAAATTCTAGTTTAAAGCAATTTAGAAGGAGCTCTGTGATCAGAAAGCTTCTCATAATCCTCTTTATTAAGAGGACAGAAGAAACACCATTGTACAAATAAATAAATAAATAAAAAATCACAAAAGCATCAGCCAAACACAGTAAAAACACTGAATATATCTTAGGATTTTGCACATTCCATGCTGGGCATAAAATTCCAGTTGATAAACTATATCAAGAGATTTAAAAAGAAAGTCACTGCTACTATTTTAAGAATAAAGATTAAATCTCAATAGGACAGCATAAAAAACATATTTGCAGCACATACAGTCCATAAGACCTCCACTGTATGTTTATCTGTTGTTAGCAGGCTGGAACAGAACCATCATTGTCAAAGGTAGGTCATCAATGTAACCGCTGGTTCAGTGCCAGAATTCAGAGCATTAGATCCAAAAATAAACTTGGTAAAATTAATCCGATATGCTTTGCAGGAGGTTAACAGCAAGCAGTCAGTCAGGTCCAAACAACTATGAACAAAATTAAAGTATTATATAACTAAAGAATACAAGTCCCACATGCAACATGACATTTATCCTAGTTAGAGCAATAGTGCGCAAGATTTAAGCCATTTTGTAATAAAATCATATACAGCTGAAAGATGCAAAGGAAAAATGTACAAGATGAACAACAGTGATATTTAAGCAAAAGATGAATGTATTAAGCAATATTTCTAAATGACATGCTAACCTTACCTTCATCTACAAAATAGGACTTTGGACAACTGAGATACACTCTATTTTCTTCCAGAGTTGAGATAAAATATGTTTTTTCCCGCCATTCAGTTTAGCATTTATGTGCCCTCATAAATAAATCTGAGCAACCAGCATCTTTATGACCTTATGTGCTTTTGCATCCTTGTGGTAGCTGTGAGTGACTGTTGCTACACAACAGTTAGGAAGATCCTCTTCCTTGTGACTTTGCATGACTTTCACCCATGTAAAAATCACAGCATTTAT
Source organism: Cyprinodon tularosa (assembly GCF_016077235.1). Taxonomy (NCBI): domain Eukaryota; kingdom Metazoa; phylum Chordata; class Actinopteri; order Cyprinodontiformes; family Cyprinodontidae; genus Cyprinodon; species Cyprinodon tularosa. Next base: position 810,718 of record NW_024038541.1, on the reverse strand, counting down.
ATATTAAAAATAAACTAAGTTTTTCAAGACACAGAATTTGCATCACTTGCTGTATGTCTGAAATTTGGGGGGGGAAATGGACAAATACAAATGGCTGAAATATAACAGGGAGTGAAGAATCTATACAATAAACAGCTTCAATGTTTTGAACTCCTGAACCATATACCTTCCCAATATTCATAAAAAAAAGATGCAGCCTTAATTCTGCAGAGCTAAAACGTGTCTGAATGTATGGTTACCTAAAAAACGGTCAGCAGTGTTTGTTTACAAAACAGCAGAGAAAGAACAACAAACAGCACCTTAGAGGTGGATTTCTTAATTTATGTTTAAACAGAGCTTTCACTAGATACTTCTATACATTACTAAGTTCTACATAAATCTCTGAATAGTCAGAAATGCTTCAAATATTAGATCTCAATCACATTTGATATGATCATTAAAATCTCATAGCAACAGTGACAGCTGTTTCTCAACATGAGACAAAAAAGGTGCAACCCTATCATGACTTTCAAGTCATCCACTACATTTACTTTGGGGTCATATATTAAAGAACCATAACTATTATTATTTAATGATACTCTACAAAAATACAAAATAATTGCACACTGTGTTTTTTCTAATAAACATCTAATGAGTAAATAATCAATTTCACTTACGGTACATTAAAATCACACTACTGTACAATTCCTTATTATCTGATTAGGGCTGAAACAATCGGATTATTTGTGATTAATCGATTATTGAAATAATTGTCAACTAATTTAGAAAACAATTAATTGTTAACTGGAGTATAAAAACTCAAAAACATGCCTTTAGTCAACAGAGCAACCCAACGTTACCAAATTTGTAAAAAAATAAATAAATAATAAATTACGATAAAAAAATATTTTTCTTCTGTCAATCTGCCCTATCCAGAACTCCTTAACCCTTTATAGTGCAAGTTATAATTTTTGAGTATTTGCATACCCCTTACAAATGGACCCTGCCTGTCCCTCAGTGAAATCTAGAAGCACAAGATCTATATCCAGCCATTCAGCAAAGATCCTGCTACATGGCTGTACATCTTATTTTGGCATTTGACCAAATAGATGAGCCCTTGAATGATATATTACCTATAAATTAAGTTGAAAAAAAAAAAAGTTAACAAGTCAAGAAAAAAAAAGGTAAAAAGCTAACTGAAAAGTTAAAAAGCTTAGTTAACAATTATATTTAGGTTTATAAACATAAACTAAGGTTATGTTGGACCAAAAAAAAAGTGTTTCTTTCACTCTGAGTGTTTTTCATGAATTTCTTATAGAAGCACTTCTCTTATTTTTCTTAATATATTCGGGCAAGTTGGAGTTTCTTATTACATTGACATTAAAATGAAAAATATCCATATTTTCTGAAGGTTGCAAAGTCAATAAAGTCTTGTCCTGGATTCCTATAACACTATTGGTATAGTAGTATATCACTGAGTTCCCTACAAAAGGTTAAGTGGAAAAGTTTTAGTTTCTCCTGTTCAATTTTGCAAAAAGTCTTCTTTATGGAACCTTTTGCTATCCGATCATTAATCGATTAATCGAACAAATAATCGAAAAATTTATCGATTTGCAAAATAACTGTTAGTTGCAGCCCTAGATCTAATTTTTTATGAATCTTTTACATGCAAACACTAAAATATGTTGAATATATTTGTCTTTATCTCTGTAAATATTCAAATGGACAGAGCAGAACAAAGCCAGCTCCTTTAACAGCTCCTTTAGGTGGCCACTGTACTTTTAATGCTTTACTAATGGAGCTATGGCACATTTCCGCTGATAGTGGAGCAGCCGTTAGCTCATTATAACACATGGAAGCGCTGAAAAAGAGAGGGGAGGGGTTGTCAACATTAGCATGGAAAAGTACAACACAAAAAAATCTTCTGAGGTAAAAAAAAAAAAAATGCAGCAAACAGGTGCTACAAGCTAATTAGCTACTTTACTGTTGAACATCATCCTGTTTGATCCCAAAGGGCAAGCATACAGATTTAATTTCTTGTAACATTAAAGAATGTCATCTCATTCCAACTAATGTTATGATAATATTGTAGTATTTCTAAGGATCAACCTCCCTTTAGAAACGGGAAGTTATCCGATCATGGCGCGGGACTGTCTGTTCTTTAAGAACAGCGTCTTGGTTTACCTGCTTTGGGTTGTAATAATAGCGCTTTCCTTCTGTTAGACAGCCTAATGTTCATTCACCATGTTTCTTCGCTGTAATTATGGAGGTTTGACACCCTGGAGTGGACCGGAGTAGGCTGAAGACGCGACCTGCCCGGATGAGAGAGAAGAGGGGAGGAAGAAGGAAAGTGGACCAGAAGTTACCGCCCCCTTCCTCATTTCCTTGATTGTTATTGGTGGATTCGCTGGCAGCTCAACCAATCGAATGCTGGGATTCCCTTCTCGGTTACCGTAGAGACAGACTGCTACCCGCGCTCACAGATGATTAAAGCTAAACACAATTAAAACCTGAAACATTACATCCGAACAATTCAGGGGGGAAAAATACTATTAACATGTAACCAATAACTGTAACTCTGGAGGAACTGCTTGAATCTGGAAATCTTTTTTATATATTTTATTTGAATTTGAATGTAGTGTCTGAAATTTTATTTTGTATTTTCATACATATAAACAAAAACAAATGCAAACATTACAAATACTAGACCCCCGACCACCTCCCTTGCTCAAAAAAAAGGGGGGCTCCAACTGACAGAATAAATTAGTTTACACATTTATACCTACATGGTCCAAATAAGGTTACCAAATTTTTAGAAAGTTTTGTATTTCCTCAGGCTGTATATAATTTTTTCTAACAACATGCAACTGTTAATTTCTGTGTACCATTTCTAGCTACTGCCAGAGCTATTCTAAAAAAAATAGTTTGGTATTTGCTCAGAGGTTCCATTTTAACAAAATTCAAACATAGTTCAGGATCTAGAGGTGTTGAGATCTTGGTCGTGGTCAAAAATGCCAAAAATGTCTAACTTTCACGCAAGACCAAGTACAATGTAAGAATGACCTGACTTCTGTTGCACATCGAAAGCATACATCAGACAGTTCAGGTTTAGACCTGTGAATTTTATCTGGAATCGGTGATCGATGCAGAAAGTTATAACGGGTAAGCCTTTATTGTGAATTAATTGTAACAGATATGCTGTCTTGACATAAATCAGACAAAAGGTCTACTTGCAAGTTTTAAGTCTATTTTCCACCTTTCCTTAGATGTATGCAGAGGTGGTTTAGGACACTCTTTTGTCAACACAGAATACCGGAAAAAACGTTTTGACAGATATTCAGCCATGTTGCATACGCTCCATATATCTGACATCATGGACAAGAAAATCATGATAAGGGGTAAAAGCATGTGGAAGAAGGAGCTCTGATTAAACTAGAAGAAAAAAAATCTTTGTGTTTGACAGAAAAAATAGCACATTTAAACTGCATATTTTTGTTTTGTTTTTTTGTCACACCAACCAGTAAAACATCACAGTCACTGCATATTGCTGAGATAATTACTTTTCTGTTTTATTACCAACAGAAGCTGGTTAAAATTGTTTGTAAAATGGTCTTAGCTAAATCGCAGAAGAAATACAAGAGAAAACAACAGAATGAGATAGATAGACAGACAAACAGATATATTTTTCATACTTTTATTTATTTCCCAAACAATAACACTCAAAATGACATATCAATCAAGAACAACAGAAATCCAGAAGTTTTTTTTAAAATATAAGGTTGAGGGAAACCCTTGAAGTGTGAATAGGCTAAATATGAAACACAAAACCAGATCAAATGTCACTGTTTCACAGATACATACGCCATAAACATATAGTTTTAATGACCTGCATAGCAACACAGAGACAGGGGCATTGATTACATTCAGCAAGCTGGAAGCATTGAGGTGTACCGAGGCACATTTTCAACATGGCTCCATAGAGTCTGGATTTTTACTTTTGGCTCACTATGTTAAAGTTTGTATGTATCACATGATAATGGCATTATTGCTGGTTTAGGATGCCTCCAGAATAGATTGTGCAGCAAGTATGGATTCCTAGAAATTGTAAAAGTCAAAATGTAATAAAAATATTTTAGTCGGAGCTGCATGCTCTATTTAGACTGTACATTACTGACAAAAGATGATCATTGTTATAATCGCTGACAGTGACCAAATGTGCTTCGTATTCTACATGTGCTTTACTGTAAATCTAAATAAATGCCTGGTCTAACTGTTGTTTCATCTGATGGTAGGCGCTAGAAATCTGTGTGTTAGTATCCTAAGAAAATATTTGACTGCCTACAGCTCACAGTATGCTTACAGAAGCAGATTAACATGACAGTCAATGTTGTACAGTTACAATATTTTGAATTGACATAGAAAGTCAGTGAAGAACCGAATAAGGATAAAACATGCTTTTTATTAAGTATTGCTGGCAGTGAATTTTCATCTGAGAGGTTTGACCTCCTGAACTCCCATACAGGTGCAACTGCAACCAGTGTATCATTTAAGAGCATATTGCAGCAAGGCATTGCATTTCTATTTATCACAATTAAAGTGATACCACATTCCAGAATTATTGGCACCACTGGCGAAAATGTGTACTTTATTTGAATTAACTGAAACAGTGATTTTTTTTTTTCTAAACCTGCTCTACCACCCAGTTTACAATCCCTGGAAGCAAGAGAGATTTAAGAAGATCAGTGAATCTGAATGTAAAAATGTGTATGATAATTTTATTGGTGCTATTTGCTATGTCATGAAGGTAAACACACATCTGCATCACTTGAATTATTGATTTTTGAATAATTTTAGGTAGCTAAAGTTGGACGAGTTGTTGTTTCACTATACCAAAAAAAAAAAAAGAAAGAAAGAAAGAACATGGATTGCTGGTAAGTTCCCAGACACTAGTGAACTTAAAACAGTAAAGATCAAATAAATATGTATATAAAAATGTTTAGGAGTTGTTAAAGTAAAATAAAAATGTTTCTGAAAATTATTTTCAACTGTAATGAGTACTTAATTAAAATAATAATAATAACTTATGTGTATTGATCTCACACTGGAGAAATTTATCTCTGCATTTAACCCATCCTCTTGGGTAGCAGTGGGCTGCCATTGTGCGGCACCCGCAGAGCAGTTTTGAGTTAAGGGTCTTCCTCAGGGACCCACAGTGCAGGCTGTTGGGATCGAACCGGGTACTTGCAACCTTCTCAGAGCACAAGCACACTGCTCTAACCACAAGGCCAACAATCCCCAATAAACAAATAATTGTATGGGGGTGCTAGTAATTGTGCAGGGAGTGGTATATCCAAAAGCATGGTAGACATAACTAACAAAGTATTGTTTAAAACAACAAAAGACAGAAGCATGTGCAGTTATAAAACAATAAATTCGAAATCATTTCAAAAAGCATTTCCACATTATAAATACAGTCACTTATCAGTCTCCACATTTTTCAAAATAAATGTGAATGTTGTTTGTGTTAAAGCTTTTCGTTGTTTACATTTAAGTGAGCAGAAAGCTGTTTAGGCCTGTGGTTGTGGAAGAATAGCGTGTGTTTAGCGTGGAAAAGATTTGGTGCACAAACAGAAAACAAAGCACTTGTTATCAAAAATTAGTCCAGCTGGCAGAAGAATCATAAACGAGCTATCACCACAGTTATTTGATATTAAAACAAATTGCTAACTAACTCCAAATGTTATACATGCGTTCTAATATACAGAAAATATTTCAGAACTATTTTAGTCACAAGCATGTCTAGTGATATATTAAGGAGGTTTGAAAAATAAAATATGAACAAAACTTGTTAACATTTATTAAGTCATTGTAGGAGTGTTGAAGCATTAATAAATCAAATCCTAACAGTCTATCATGTCACACTCCAACCAATTACCTCTTAGCTAATACATTCAAATGCTTAGAAAAGATTTAGCTGTGTTACATTGTTTGGTGAAGTATATTGGAAGACTGTAAGATTCTTTCAAGAGTTAACAGGAGGGAGTTTAGAAAGACATCTTAAGCAACTTCCAAACACTTACTGAAGGTCTGCTTGAAACTGTTTTTATTAATGACTTACATTTTATAAAAGTGCATTTTTTCCAGCTTGCCAAGGTGTTCAGTTTGTCTAAAAAGTTTCCGCTCAGATCTGGTAACGACATCACATTTATATCTAACTGCAAGTAAGAAAACCAGCGGACTTGTTTTTTGTTTTTGGATCAAACTAGTATTACCAATTATTAACTGAAATGTTCAAACATTTTCCAATAGTCTCCCACTCATAATGTTGACATTTGTGTTGTATTTCTTAGAAGGAATTTGAAAAATTCCTTGAAAGCACTTAATGTGGGATGTGATTCTGTGATCAAAGCTTCAGCTTCTTTAAACAGGCATATAGCAAAGCCAATGTTTGAGATGAATTGCATTTCAGTGAAGTCCTTTTTGAGCTTTTATTGCATGAGAAGTCTTTCACACAAAGCTGCAAATGCTTTTTAACTGGAGGTTTTTCACAAAATAAAGTGTTTAAGAGCTAACAAATTCAAGTTGCTACAGTGGAGTCCTGAACACACCTCTTTTGAGGGATTTTTGAAATTTGACTAATGTAATAGTTACTTCACTAAACCTGGAACTAAAATATAACATTAAGAGTTGGGAGTCTGTGATGGAGAAGTCCTGTGCTCTGAAAGCCGAGGCACCTTTCCTTTTATGTTTGCCATTTTGCTCTCCTCCATCCAACTTTCATCTTTTCCTTTCTTCATTTGAACTTTCTCTTTATTCTGTCGGACCAGCTTTAGAGCTCTAGATATGAAAACATCCAGGTCAAACAAGCGCTCTTTTTGCTTGACTGGCAGAGAATCCATTGAGTCAGCATTGGACAGCGGTTGAGACTCTGGGAGCTGCACGAGGGGAGTTGGAGGTGGCGATGAAGTCTGAGGGGAAAATATAGCTGTGGGGGATGATGGAAAGAGAAAGGGGGGGGTGTTAGAGGAGGATGTGATGGAAGGAAGCGGGCTCAGTCTGTTCTCATCGTATTCAGCTGATAGGTGATGGGTGGGTTCGTTGCAGTGGAAGACGGGGGTTGGGAGGTCAGTAGGAGACAGAGGAAGAGGGGGAGAAGAGGTGTAGCAGGAGGGTGAGCATTGCCCTATTGATGGGCTGGTACTGGGGGAGTGCAGACGAGAATGAGCGCTCTCCACCCAGCGAGTGATTTCCTGGAACAAGTCCCCTGTGTCATCCTCCTCCTCCTCCTCCTCTGCTTCCTCTACTTGAGCTTCTCCAAGGTCCACTATGCTGCCTCCAATGGGTACAGCAGGCACAACTAGTCTGCCAGTGTTGCGCTTCCAGTGAGACAGATCCAGAATCAGCTTTGGCTCCGAGTAATGCTGAGGCTTTCCCTCCCGCCATGCAATTTTATCCAGATATGAAGGGGAGCCCACTTTGTAATCACAGGAGCGTGCACAGTCAAGCTCCCCGTACCCTAAAGCACAGACCCGTTCCAGAGAGGAGTGAGAGCTTTCCAGGAAGCGTTCGGCTGAACTGCTATGGGAATATTTTCGGGGGTCAACCTGTGTAAAATTAAATGAAGGAAAGGGAGTTAAAAGCAAATGAATAATTCAGAAAATACATCTACAAAAGTAATCATGCTCCTTGTCATTTTACAACCACAAATATTACATCATATTACATATTATAAAGTCATGTAAAGTATGTTTTAGCCCAGAGGTCTTTAACAGGGGGTCAGCGTCTCTTAGGGGGTCCACAGAGGTACAGCATGGGGTTTGCGAAAGTGTTGGTTGGTTAGATTTTTTTTATATTACCCGCTGGAATTTTTTCCACTCATTGAAATGTCTTTAAATGCACATTAATTAAATTCAACACACTGTAGTAAACAGATAAATGGAGGCAGAAGATGTCTTTTAGTCATCAATGCACACATTCAGCGACACACAAGAGCTCTTTTGAAGCTGGGTACCGTTTCATTCACAACACCTGTCCCATCAATGAGGAATCAGAAATACTTGAATAATTCCAGGGAGGGATTACTTTCGTTACATCACTCCATATCTAATAGAGTGACTATAGGACCAGTTTGATAAAACACATATTCATACAATATATAATTAGGGGGTCCCTGCTCCATCTTGCCATCTGTTTGGGGTTCTTGGCCTGGAAAACGTTGGAGACCCCTGTTTTAGCCTATAACAGGTTTTCCCCTACAACCATCTTCCTATCATCTCTGACCAGCTACAAGTTGATTTTTATTAAGGAGTGTAAAGGTGGCCAAATATAAATATTTTTTTTTCAGTTCAAACAAAAAGATCTAAACATAAAATAAACATAGTTCCTTCCACTACACAGGTATGCAGTTCTTTAACCCCTTGAACCCTACGGACCCACCGGCGGGTCCAGCTGCTACGTGACCTCGTAATTTTACCAAACCCCCAGTATTGATGTAAAAAACATATTTGGCACAGTTTGGTGACATTTATGGATAAATGTGCCAAAATGGCCTCTCCGCCTAAGAAATGTCTCACTAATACCATTCTAAAATAAATATGATTCATCTGATTGAGTCCAAATTTGGTATATTTTTACACAACATTTAGATTTGAAAGTCTGTACTACTTTTTTGTGCTATAAATAATATTTTGGTAGTGTTTTGCAATGTTTATTTCAAAGAAAATTTTGGCGAGGTTCAAAAAATGCAAAATATTTTGTATTTTGTCCCTAATATTTCAGGCAGGGTCAAAGCTACAATGGTGCTGACACCAGAAAACCATTCTATGACATCTTACCTTTACAGACGTACCAAAAGTTTCTTCTTAAATCTAATAGCTTTGAGGCTATAAGTTATTTACTTTTGTGTGTTTTTGTCAGGCAGAAATTTATTTATACCCCCTTAGGGTGTAAGAGGTCAAGCTGGTCTGATATGAAAAATTCCCTTGCATTAAGTTGCATTAAGTTTGCAGATATAACATTTAGAAGGTTGTAAAAGCTTTAAATGACGTAAATACATTCAAGAACTTCACAAATAGCATAACAAACCTGAGCTTCTTCTGTCAGGGAGCTGGAACTGGCCCTCGGGTCCTTCTGCACCTCTTCATTATCTCTGTTGTCCTCCAGGTTTGGTGGAGTAGGACCAGAAGGCATGCACGTACACCTCTCGCCTGAGTACGGTGCCCATACATTAGCTGATGAACTGTCATCATACCTGCAAGCAGTCATTTTTTAATTTGATAACTGTTAATATAAAATTAACTTATGCACAAAGACCTTTCATGTCCTTGTTGTAAATGAGAATTAGTTCTCAGCTGGCCTACCTAATCGAAAAAAATAAATAAAATATTACATTTTGGCATCCATCAGTACATAATCTTAGACCAAAGACATGCAAGTTTTACACACACTAGTCTTATTTTGTCAGCTGTAAATCTGGGTTATAGTCATATTTTTTCTGTGTATTGTACATCCTGCTGAGGAACACTAAACACCCACAGCAGTATAAAGCTGAGGTCATTCAGATTTACTGTAACGTTCACAAAAGAAGTTCCCTTTTTATCTGCAGCAACAAGGCCAGAACAGGACATTTGACTCAGCTGTAACATCTTTTGATTTTTACTCCCCATTTATTCATATTTATAATGACAAAAAAATATTATAATTAACACCATAAAATATATTTAATTTCAGTTAGATAAGCCATAATTGGTCATAAAAATGTCAAATAGAACTTCAGTTTTCTCTGTGGCCAGGATGTTTTGTTTTGTTTAGTGTTTTCCGATCTTGGTAGTCGTTGAATATGGCTTCAAATCAAATCATGGTTGCAAGAAAAAAAACATCTGTTGACTTGTGCTTCTAAGGGATTTGTGATCTTTATTCTTAAAGGGAAAAAACACCTACTGTAACAGATGAAAAAAAAAAGCAAGGTATTGGAAAAGTATTCTAAAAGAAAAGTCTATTGCAACTGATTACCGATTTCTAGCAACGTGGTTTGTAAATAGAAGTAAAAAGAAAATGACCAGTCTTGATGAAATTAACCAATCTCTGCAGTGACAATAGCATTATTGTGTTAAAATACATTGTTTACCTTTCCCATTGAAAGCTAGAGGCTGGGCTGTCGCTGCTGCTTAGGCTTGGCTCAGTGATGAGGCTGTCCAGCTCATCCTCAATATGAAAAGGGTGTGATGAGACGGGCTCATCCTCTGGACAGGAATACTGCTGAAGGAAAGGGTGAGTTAGAGCTTCTTCAGCTGTCAGACGGTCCATGGGGTTAAACGTCAAGATGCGCTCCAGAAAGTCCACCGCTGAGGGAAAAAAACAGGCAGGAATGGCAGATAAGCTTGTTTAAGCGAAGAATATTTCTCAAGATAAGTCTAAAGGCTATTTAAATACATTTAGTTAAAAGATACTCGAACCTACCCCTTAGTCTGACTACATTTATTCCAACATTGATTCAATTGTTTTTTTTTTTACATCATGATTAAATAAAAGTAATTAAAAACTTTTATGGAAGTATGGTTTTATAAGCTGATCAGAGCATCTGGGAACTTTGAATTATGAACTCGAATTCCCGTTTCATAGATATGAAATGACACTAAACAAATAAAGAAAATAAAGCCTTTTCCCCTCAGCCACTTTTAAATAGGAAAGAAAAGTTAATATGGCATTCAACTTATCCATGTGTGTGTGGTGGGTCATAGGTTGCAAGATGGCTATAAAAAAAAGTAGTTCCTCACTTAAACTTGCTCATATTTAGTATCAGAGGAATAATAGATTACTAACAAATAAGGATGGATGATGATCCTGATTCTTTTCTAATCTCTCTAAACGCTCACTATTACAGAACTACATTATATTTGCTAGTGAGATGTTTTGAAACAGTATCAACATTTTTCTAGGTCACGTTTCACACAAGTTTGTGAATTAAAGGGACTAGTCGTGCGTTTTTGTACTCTGTCTAAGAATATTTATTTACAATACTTGATATGTTCTACTCACCCAAAGGATCCACTTCAGGCAGCAACTCAGAGAAAGGAGTTTTGACTCTCCATCCATGACTGACATATGATGGCATCACCTAAAAATGTAAATGAAAAAAAAAATCTATCTCCTTTTTCTTTTCTTTTCTTAAGAATATCTCTGTTAAAACTAATGTCTACTTAACTGGTTTTGCCAGAAAGTTGGTACCGAGCTGCAGGTTTGGTTTGTTGTTTTTTTTTTTTTTTTACCTTTTTTTGCTAATTCACCATTATTTAATATAGGTTCTCAATTATGAGTTTGATAATGTGCTGTTAAATCATTTGTCTTTCTGTCTTTTAGCTAACCAGTTTAATTTAATGCACATTTTTTCCATGTATGTTTCTTTTGGAATCAATTCAAATAAATACTGTACATCAAAATATATATAGCCAAATTAATGAGCTATTTACTTTCAGATATTAAATGGTAAACCAGTATAGATCCGTGCAATATCACAAAGAAGACATAAATAAACTAGTTGATGTATATATAGTATATATAAGTCACCTAAAATCTCCTTTATTTTTTCCCATCCACTGTATATATCTGGATGCACTGTGTATACTTTATGCACCTTTTCCTCTTCTGTGCATCTTCTGTTGTTTAAGAGCCGATGTCACAAGTAAATTTCCCCATTGTGAGATCAATAAAGTTCTATTTTATTCTATTCTATTTTATTTTATTTTATTTATTTTAAGATATCCGTACTACACACTTATAGTGAAAAGGTACTGACAGAGGATAGATTTTAACCATAGATCTAAAATGATCAATCTGAGCTGTTTTACCATCCTTTACAAATGCTCTACAGAATGAGAAATTTAAAAGCTTTCCCCACCTTTGGACTTTGATTTTGCGTCCGAAGGTGTGCCGTACCGTTACAGTAAGCTTTTAAAACAGCTTATGAAATGTGTAACATTTTAACCAGATGTTGAACTTTTAACCAGAAACTTAAACTGTGTCATATTTCCCGTAACGGACCTCCCTTTTATGATTACATCCATATTTTTTAGCACGAGTGTGTTGAAAGTATGTAATCTATATTTTTGTTACAAAAATGGTATGTTGAAATCTGTATTAATACCAAGAGTCAATTTAAAATCCTAAATGTCATTATAGCAACAAAGATTTTCATTGACCCACAGTATATGCAGAAGATATAGCATCAATGCAAAGCTGCTTCAATAAATAAGGGCAGGTTTGAAGAAAAATCTTTCTGTGATACTAGGATGTGAAACTGAACTACATTGACATCACTCCACAGACATAGGGGATTTTTTTTTTAGATGTGATAACCTTCTGGGTACACTAGGAGATTAAGGAAAAATATATATAAAATTGGTTTAAGAGACATTGATTTTGCACAATCAACTAATGTGATATTATAGTTATGTGGCTTGCAATGCCCTCTGGGGTCTCACCTGTAGAAGATCTTGTCTGTCCTCCTCTCTCAGTACGGGCACTGTATCAAGAATCAGCTGCATCTGTTCCAGCTCATGGGCTCCTGAGAAAGAGAGACAGCCAAGCAGAGACAGGCAAAGAGGAGAAAGAAGATTGGTTACATAAGTATATAAAAACATAAAGTCAAACAATAATAACCCAGAAGTGTGACATGACGACACAAAAGAGGATTCAGTTGAAATAATGTAGACAGGCTGCAGCAGTGAGCTTTCATCAAGTTAAGGCAGGATTTTACAGATGTAGTTAAGGCATTACAGACAGAGCCAGTGTTCTCTGCAGCAGCAAGGACATCTGAACTTTACACAAAAATATCTTAAGGACAACAGGAGGTGGTGCTAAATAAGCTCGAGTAACATATTTGGTTGTAAGTGCTTTATTTCTTCCCTAATAAACAAAATCACAAGTCTACCGCTTTCCTAAAATTTAGGGGAAAGGTGAGCAAAACATCTCCGACACCTGATGTGTGAAAGTCTCACATAACAGGACTAGCAGGGGCAAAAGGATGACCTTTCTGAGTTTTTTTTTTTGGTCGTCCCTGTGGTGAAGAATAGACAGTGGAGGTCAGAATCAGCTTTTCAGCTGGAAGTACGTTTGCTTCAGACAGGCAGCATTTCTCCACCATCATTGATATTCTACTCAGGCAAAAAAGTAGCCGCAGGAAGGGAGGAAAGTGTCTTTGGTGGAGGACAGAAAAGTAAAAAAGCAAAGCTTCTCCTGGCGAAAGTGTTCACTGCTATAAAATCTCTTAAACTCTGCAAACAAACATCGGCAGCTTATCAACAAACATAACCATGATTGGAAATTACTACGGTATTTTGAATGATCAGTGTTTTTATTTAGCCTCCTAACAACTTGAATTGTATTTCTTTATTTAATTAAGTTAGTATATAAAAATTTTTATATTACTGTCTCACAATGATGCTTTGATATAGGATCTATCATAGTACCTGCAAAAAGCATTCGTCCAGTGATCATCTCAGCCAGTATGCAGCCAGCAGCCCACATGTCTATGGCCTTGGTGTAATTGTTGGGGGACAGGAGCAGACGGGGGGAACGATACCACTTAGTTACCAAACCCTCAGACAGATAGCCCTAAGGGGTCGGGTGTAGAGGTAGGTGAAGAGAAATAACATGTGAGTGATGCAACAATTGAATATAAATGGAATACATTTCACTTTTTCAGATATTCTTATTACAACCACAAACTTCAATGTCTGCAATCCGTTGGGATTTCTGTGACAAAACCAACACTAAGGAGTGCATGTAAAAGAGTTTAAGATTATTAGTAACCAAACAGTTTTTATGAAAACCAATGAATACAGAAGAAAGTTGTGGAGTTTAAATACAAGCTTTGTTCTTTCTCCTGTAACTATATATTTACGGCATAAACTCTAAAAACGCTTTTTTTCAGCTGGAGAGACGACTTTCCATTATAGAAAAAAATGTCTCATCTTCTTTTCTAAAGTTTAGTATTCCATCTAACTGTCAGAATCTGAAAAAAGTTTCTTCGTTATCTTCATCTTCATGATGTAGTGTGGAGTTATTTGTGCAGATAACAGGCAGGTCCGTTGGCTAACTGAAGAAATCTTGAGGAGAGAGCAAAGATATTTCTTTCAAAATAGATATTCGAGATGGCGTTTTTTTCACTTACACCTTAACTTGTTCTTGTTTTATGCAGCATGCATAGATATGTTCACTTTTGAGGTTATAATACTGTATTAATACTTTGATAGGAGGGTACATTCTGGTCTCCCAAAGTAAAGGTCTGAAGTTCTAGTCTCTAATTGAAAAGATTGTTTCCTACTACTGAATTGGATGATTTGTGTATCATTAAACAAGCTTTTATTATTTAATTCTAATCCATTTACAGTTCAAATGGACAATTTCCTTTTGCATATTACCAGATCTTAAACTACAGACGGGCACTATTGCATTTATTCAAATAAAAATTTGTTCACATTGTCAAAATTAACTGGGAAGATTTTAAAAAAAATTTTTTTAAGCTCAAAGCTATCGTTTAGAAGATTATTAGATTATAAGATTATTTAGAAAATATAAGCCAGCTTTGTCATACATGGTTTGGTAGACTTCAAAATTAAAACTAAATGTCTTTAAAGACGGTAACAATAAAAAATATGCTTTTCTTTGTTTTCCTTCTAAGCAGTAGGTTATAAGCATTACCCAGCAAGTCAATTCCTTACAGGCTGCCCACACTGATCCTTAACCTTTATTTATACAGATCTCAGCAGGGGAGCTCTACAAAACTCAGCCGGACTTAAAGTGGTTCTGCAAGGCTTTCCAGGCTAGCTTTATTAAAGAGCAAATCTTACAGAGACACTGGCATTAATCTCCTGTTGTCCAGCAATGCAGCACAACTTAGTAGCTGTAAATAAGTAGTTACAATTCTTTCTGGCAGGTTTTTATTTGCTTGTCTCGTCTTACTGCTCTTAGTTTTCCACATTTTACTCCTGCGCCATTTTTCCTCGTCACCTTTTCTTCCACTGGGACACTAGTTCATTAATTCCTGTTATTTTACTGTCTCAACTCCACATCTCTTTTCTCACCCCGTCCTTTATTCTCCTGTCTTTCCCCTACATGTTACCCCCCCTGCTGCCTGTTCTGGTCTACATTGCAGCAAATAACCAAAATGAGCACTTTGACATTTTCTATCTCTATGCTGCTTTGATTTGCCTTAATCTGAACTCTCCCTTCTTCGTCTGTCAGACAATCTTTTGCTTGCTTTATATTTTTAGGAAATGTTTAGATAAACTGGTAATGCAAAATGAAAACCCATGTAGATCTTAGAATAAAAAAGGCATATTTAGAGTGTGTTTAAGTACTTAAACATTGTGTCTGTTAAACAGTTTTACATTACAACCACAAACCTCAATATATTTAAATATTGCATTATATATCAGCAAAAAGTAGAAGATTATTTTAAAATGGGGGAGAGGAATGTACTGGTATTATTGTTTAAAAAAGATTTCTGGAAAATGTGCACATGAGGACAGTTCTTAAAACTGTCTAGAACAACCTTTTAATGCAGTTACAGCTGAAAATGCAGAGATTTACATTCATTCTTTGGAGTATAGATCAAGCTCAGCCAGATCAGATGATAGCATTTTCAAGTATTGTCATATACTGTTTATTTAGCTAGATCATAGCTCTGAACCTTAAAGTGGAAATGAGTTGCTGAATCCATTCCATTTTAACTCTGTTTACGATCCTAATCCTGTATGACTTTTGGAGGATTATAAAATGCAGACCAAACTTTTTTCAATTTGATTTAGTAAAAAAAAAAAAGAAAGAAAGAAAAATAAAAACATGCATAAGTTTTATTCCAAAATACAACTCTGTGTTAGTCTGTGATATAAAATATCAGATAAAGGTCCGCGGTTCTAACCACATGCAATATGAAAAGACTATGTGAAAACATTGCATAAGCAATACCTGAGGGCTAATTAACAACACAAACCTTTTGGCACATTTCCTCTTCCTCTCCTACTTTCCTCTCTATTTATTTGGTCTGACTCTTTTTTTTTTTTCCTTTGCCCTTTCTTCACATTTAACTGGGTCTCACTTTACTGCAGATTTGCTTCCATTCTTTCACCTGTTTCTTCCTTACTTCCTGCAATGTTCCTCTATGTGATAGATTTTTTTTTTTTGTACCTTTGTTTTCACTTTTTTTCTCTCCACCATTCTTCACACACGCATCCACCCTCAGAAACAACAACTTCCTACAGTAATATATGTAAACAGTATCACAATAGATCTCTTTTTGCTCTTTTTCTGGGGTTCTTTTGCTCTTCTGTGCAATAAACTATGTTGTCTCTCTAGATATAGTTAATTGATAATAACTAGAGAAGCTTTGTCATTTAAAGAGAAATTTTCATCGCACTAAAAGTTCCCTGAAATCTCATAAATCAACCATTCACAATGTGCTGGATATCTGATTTTCCCCAAAAATATACAATATAGAAACCAACTAAAAATAACTATAGGAGGAAGAAAAAAATAAACATTAAGTCATTTAAATTTCTAACAAAAGTTACAAAACAAAAACACATAAGTACAACACAAGGACAGAGAAAAGAAACTGAAATGTTTTGTCTTTCTTTTGTCAAAACCTTCTTACAAAACTTTACTTGTTAATGAAAGTATAGCAAAGATTAATCATTCTATAAATGCAATGAAATTATGTTCATTTATATTGCACAAATTACTAATAAAAATGTAATGTCTGAACAGTTTGCAAGACAACAAGATCCAGTGCATATAACAAAACGTATAACCAAACCAGACTGATATAACTCACTTATGCCCACTGATTCAAATATAAGGACAGGCCTTACAGATTGATCCTGGTTCTGATGTAATGCAGTGGAATCAGTTTGAAATTCCAATCAATCATAAATAATTCAAGAGTTACCCATCCACCTATGAAGACACAGCTAATTCATTCAGATCATTAACTTTGCAGCAATCGCTCCATCTGAGCAAAAAGTGTACAGTGGACTGCCAAGACCAAATGGGCATTAAAAGAACAGACAAGACACTGGGTCAAAACCATGAAAAAGGTCCAATATCTAACTTTTTAAGTAGTGAGGATTACAATGGACTGTGTGAAACTATACCAGCTAATGAAGTAAATTAAATAAAAAAAATACGAATTTCATGTAAATTTAATAGAAAGTAACTTAATTCTGCTAGAAAGTGGGTGATATGTTCAATTCAATACATTCAATTATCATGATTTTGGCGCTGATGGCCTGATTACTCATTTCATACACCTGCCTATCTCCACCCAGTTCTCATTCATTTGATCCACCTGCTTCAGCCTCTATTTAACCAGCATTCAACCAGTCATGAGTGCCAGATTACCCGAACCATTGTTGAGAGTTCTCTAGCGTAGCTGTGTTTTTTCTGATTGCCTGACCTGTCTTCAGACTTCTGCTGGATTTTTGCCTATTTGTGTACATATCTGGAACTGTTTCCTGACACCATTCTGGATTTCCCTTCGGCACCTCTGATCTCTTGGCTCTGACTGCCAAGCACGTCTTCGACACAGGCTTTGGCTTCACCCTCTGGATTATCCTGCCTTTATTCGTCTATTCGGTTCTGATCGATGCTGTTCTCCACAGTTCCGTCTCAAATAATATTTTTTTTGTGTGTTTTTTTTTTTTTTTTATCTAACTGTCTTTCCGCCTGGAATACTGGGTCTTATGGCATCTAGCTTGCTGGGTCTGATTATCTCATATCTTCCTCATGGTTTAAATTCTGTATATGTTTAATGCTAGGACAATACAAACTACTTTGACCAATAACAAATATAGTTTGCTGTATATTCACTTGAGCTCTGGAGGGCACAGCAGTTCAGCAGCTTCAAAATTGAAGGTGGGTAAAGTAGCCAGAGATTGTACTAAAATAAGGTGTAACTTCAAAATAATTATTTAAGTAAAGGTTGAAACTACAGTAGCATAAAACTATTGCTACGAGTATTTTTTTAGTAAAGTTTTTTTCATTTAAACACTTTGTTAGTTATAAGTAGTTACTACCCACCTCTAATTAACACTCATATAGGCACTCAAACACAACCATCTATTTTTTACATGTTTTTTTCCTTTTACAAAACAGGAAATTTGTAGGTTTATCCAGACTGTCCAAACTAAACTATAACAGCATTCCGATTTTTAGTAAAGCAAAACATTTATAAACCACAAAGCTTTATAAATTCTCCAGTGTTCACAGATTTGATTACACCTGAGCTATTTTGCAGAGTAACACCTAAAGCACATCACTCAAACATCTATGCACACTGCAGAAAAGAGCCATCAGGATCAGTCACAAGGCTATTTATCATGACCACACTAACCCAACATTCATTTCTGCTTGCCTAAATTGTATGATCTGCTAGGGTTTTAAACTTCACAACTAATGTATAAAGCTACAAATAAACAGCTACCAGACAGCACACAAAAACTTTATTTCAAGAGAGAAACTGATTATCTAAATTTGAAAACTTCAGTACTATAACAAATATGAGAACAATGAGCATTAAAATTAGCATTTCACTCAGTGTTGAATTAAAGCAACGTTCAAGCATGAAACTGTTAGGAAAATGCTCAAACTGGATTTCTTAAAAAATATGAGATGGAAGAAGGGTGTAAATGTGTGTAAATTAGTATATATACATTTATATGTGCACAAAGGAATTTATCTGCTTACTTAATGGTCTTTTAGGGCAGTATGGACTCCTACAGTACGAATCAGGAGGATTGTTGGTGTTAAGGGGTATATGAAGGAGAAGGGTATAATTAAATAAGTTTCACTTCCCCTTCTCAGATATAAATGATAAAAACTTTGTATAATGTAAAACATATACTATTAATAATATGATTAATTATACCATACTTGTATATACTAGATTGCCTGAGATAAATAACAAATGAATCCATCCATCCATCCATCCATCCATCCATCCATCCATCCATCCATCCATCCATCCATCCATCCATCCATCCATCCATCCATCCATCCATCCATCCATCCATCCATCCATCCGATCTTTCTATGTTTTCTCTGTCTGACTCTTTTTTAACCAATTTTCTTTTCATGTTTCTGTTTTATGTTAGAGTGTTTGTTCCTACTCTGCCTCTGCACTTTTCACCTCTCCTTTTCCCAACCCTCTGTGGTATAAGATTTCCCACCCTTGCTTCTCATGCATACCTTCCTCCTCTGCTGCCCCTCCACCCTCCTCAGCCTCCCAGTGCACCCCTGTCTCTGCACCCAACTGATCCCGAGCTCCCAGCCGACAGAGATCGCCTTTCAGGAGAGCATCTCTTCACACACACAGGGCTGAATCAAACATTACAGAGACACAAACGTGAACACACACCCAGCCTTGCTAGTGTTACAGTGCTGCTGTGGGACCTTCAAATATAACAAAGCTGGGCAGTCAAGTTGTGAATTGCCCCATTAATCTTTCAGAAATCTTCACATAGAGCTGACAGCCTAATCACAGTTTGATTACTTCAAAACTTGACACCATCTCTAGAGTAAGTGTGGGTTTTGGGCAGAAGAGACAGCTACATTTGAAAAACTTAGGAATATGTAATCTGAGAGACAATAATGATGACATTTATAATAAAGCTTTGTCTGCACAGAATGAAGTATCCCGGAAGAGATGGCTAGACTCAGTCTTTGGCCTTTTTAAAGGCAGAATCCATCTAATGACAGAATGAGAGAAAATCACAATACATTTAGTACTTTGCATACATATAACTTGGCATTGAAGTTCTTTTTATGTATTATTTGTTTTAGAACCAAAAGAGTCAAACTTCACATAGAGAGTTATTTTTTCCATATTTTTTGGAATAAAAGGGTTATGATCAGTCGGATTAAAATGTTTATGAATGCTAATTAATTACACACACACACACACACATATATATATATATATATATATATATATATATATATATATATATATATATATATATATATATATATATATATATATATATATATATATATATATATATATATATATATATATATATATATATATAAAGTGGACTCAAAGGGGCAGGGTAATTCAAGATCAGATCCACCCAAGGCTGAGACTGAACAGTACTGGAGAAACATATGAGAGAAGGAGGCATCCCACAACACCAATGCTCAGTGGCTGGAAGATCTAAGAAAAGATCACAGCAATCTCCCAGAACAAGAACCAGTAACCGTTACAACGGCAGATGTCCATGAAAGAGCGGCAGGTATGAAGAGCTGGACAGCACCAGGCCCTGACATGATCCACACCTACTGGCTGAAAAAACTAACCGCACTTCATGCACGCCTCGCAGCACAAATGAACCAACTGCTGATGGATGGGACCCACCCAGAATGGTTAACCCAAGGACGGACAATCCTGATCATGAAGGATCCCCAGAAGGGAACAATCCCATCCAACTACCGGCCAATAACTTGCCTATGTACAACATGGAAGCTCCTGTCAGGCATCATAGTGGCTAAGATGAATAGGCACATGGCTCAATACATGCATCCTTCCCAGAAGGGAATAGGCAGTAACACCAGAGGAGCCAAGCACCAGCTACTAGTGGATAGAGCAGTCACTTGAGACTGCAAGACCAGGCAGACAAATCTGTGCACTGCCTGGATTGACTATAAGAAAGCCTATGACTCAATGCCACATACATGGATACTGGAATGCTTTGAAATGTACAAGATCAACAGGACTCCAATAGCCTTCATCAAGAACTCAATGAAGCTGTGGAAAACAAGTCTGGAAGCCAATGCAAAGCCAATAGCACAAGTCACCATCAAGTGTGGCATATACCAGGGCGATGCACTATCCCCGCTGCTGTTCTGCATAGGCCTGAACCCCCTCAGCCAGATCATCACAAAGACTGGCTACGGATACCAATTCCGAAGCGGAACAATCATCAATCACCTCCTCTACATGGATGACATCAAGCTGTATGCCAGGAGTGAGCGAGACATCGACTCACTGATCCACACTACCAGGATCTACAGCAACGACATTGGGATGTCATTCGGACTGGACAAGTGCGGTCGCATGGTCTCAAAGAGAGGGAAGATGATCAGAACCGAGGGGGTTGAACTACCAGAAGGCCACATTACAGATGTGCAGAACAGCCACAAATACCTTGGGGTGCCACAGGCTAACGGAAACCACGAGGAGATAGCAAGAAAAACTGCCACAGCTAAATACCTACAAAGAGTAAGGCAGGTCCTGAAAAGTCAGCTGAATGGGAAAAACAAGATCCAAGCCATCAACACATATGCCCTACCAGTCATCAGATACCCCGCTGGTATAATAAACTGGCCAAAGGAGGAGATAGAGGCTACTGACATCAAGACGAGAAAGCTCCTCACAATGCATGGAGGGTTCCACCCCAAATCCAGCACTCTGAGACTGTACACCAAGCGTAGCGAGGGAGGCCGAGGGCTAGTGAGTGTCAAGACCACTGTCCAGGATAAAACAACTAAGATCCAGGAGTACATCAGGAAGATGGCCCCCAAAGACAAATGGCTTGGCGAATACCTCAGGCAGGAAAAAACTGAAAGTGAGGACAAGAAAGAGGAAAAAGAACCATCATGGAGGGACAAGCCGCTGCACGGCGTGTATCACAGACAAAGAGAAGAAGTGGCTGATATCAAAAAATCCTACCAGTGGCTGGAAAAGGCTGGACTGAAGGACAGCACAGAGGCACTAATCATGGCAGCACAAGAACAGGCACTCAGTACAAGATCAATAGAAGACAGGGTCTACCACACCAGGCAGGACCCCCGGTGCAGACTGTGCAAAGATGCCTCTGAAACAATACAGCACCTAAAAGCAGGGTGTAAAATGCAGGTAGGAAGTGCATACATGGAACGCCACAACCAGGTAGCTGTCATAGTGCACAGAAACATCTGCCATGATTATGGGCTGGAAGTCCCAAGGTCAAAATGGAAGACACCTCCTAAGGTAGTTGAGAATGACCGAGCTAAGATCCTATGGGACTTCAAGATCCAGACTGACAAACAGGTGATGGCTAACCAACCAGACATCGTGTTGATCGACAAACAGCAGAAGAAGGCAGTAGTGATAGATGTGGCAATCCCAAGCGACAGCAACATCAAGAAGAAAGAGCATGAGAAGCTTGAGAAATACCAAGGGCTGAAAGAGGAGCTAGAAAAGATGTGGAAAGTAAGAGCAGCAGTGGTGCCAGTGGTAATTGGAGCACTGGGGGCTGTGACCCCCAAACTGGGAGAGTGGCTACGGCAGATTCCAGGTAAAACATCAGAGGTCTCTGTCCAGAAGAGCGCAGTCCTAGGAACAGCTAAGATACTGCGCAGAACCCTCAAACTCCCAGGCCTCTGGTAGAGGACCCGAGCTTGAGGATGACACATACCACCCCACGAAGGGTGAGAAAACAGTTTATCTTTTATATATATATATATATATATATATATATATATATATATATATATATATATATATATATATATATATATATATATATATATATATATATATATATATATATATATATATATATATATATATATATATATATATATATATATATATATATATATATATATATTATTAGACTGCTGAATGTTTTGTAAAATGGGTTATTTTATTATATTTATTATAATTTATCATTATATTAAAAAACCCTGAAATGTTAAAACTGTAAAGTTACAATCATATGTTTATATTACTGTTTTTCTATTTTTTTATTTTACTTTTTTTCAAGGCTGCACATGAAATTGTCTAGAGAGCTGTTCTAAACTAAATTTCTTTTTGTTTTACACTTGTGTAAACAAAATGACAAATAAATCTGTCTAAGTCTAAGTCTAATTGTCATGTCTGAACTTTGACTAGGCCTAACTAGCTAATATACCCTGATCTCAAACCTTCCATTCAAGCTCTGTCCAGGCACCTCTGCCTATTATCAAGTCTTTTTATGGCAGGATTTTATTTCATTTTATCAATTCTAGTCTTATTGTTCCCGCTTAAGAAAACCTTCCCCACAGGATGATGCTGCCGCCACCCTGGTTAACCTGGAGATAGTGAGTTGGCTTGACTCCATCTGTCCCTCTGTCTGACCATCCATGTCCTTGTGTTTAATGTATCATTGTAAGCAGGGGTGTCAACCACAATCACTCCATAATGTCCAGAGCCTTCAGCATCTTGTGACAAATTATCCACCCCAGGCAGCCTGCCACTGGGCAATTTAATAACCTTGGTGGCTTCCGCTAAAAAGATGGAAACACCTTTCGCTGAATCATCCGATACTGCCATCTCCCTGATGTGGCTTTCAATGCAAAACAATGTCTACATTCGGGGTTTACAGTCTCTCGCCTAATATAGCCTGAGATAGTCCCGACTTCCCCCCTCTGAGTGTTTGAAATGGCTGACCAGAAGGTCAGCAGAATGTTCTTTTTCATAGCCTCTCTGAATTCATGCCAACACAATTTTTTTCAACCACACTGTCCTTCTGGCCTCCCGGTATCTGTCTCCTTGTTCAGACATCCCGATTAAAATCCAAGCCCTGAACACTTTCTTCTTCACCTTGACAGCTCCAACTACTGCTGCTGTTCAACAGCAAGTCCTGTTATTACAAAACATCACATAGTTTTCTATCAAGTGTGACACTTTGTCAGACACTCTTGCTATATACTGTGGTTTTTACTGTTTGAGGCCATTGTATAGATGACAAAATATATGTTAATATAAGCAGTGCAGCTAGATTACACAGAGAAAATGTTAATGAAATACTGTCTAAAAATTAGACAGCCCAAGAGCTTGAGGAGCTATTGTCAGTCCCTAGATAATGATTCTCTCTAAATGAAATAGAAAAGAGATAACATACACAAGTATTATAATTATCTCTTTGATTTTATTCAAAGGCTCTATGGTGCAGACTGCCTGAAAAACTCTGCTGACTTAATAATATTCATAAAATCATCCATTCGCTACAGAAATTAAAGACAACAAAAGCCTTATATTTGATACTGTTTTTGTTTCTTACATGAAGAAAGCAGATTTAAATAATTAATGCAAAACCTTTAAAAAGACCTTAAAAAAGACAGGCTACTATGTGTATATTTTCTAAATGACACATTTTTGTTTTTTACCTGACCTTGCATTTCTTTTAAAGATAAATCTGGAAGCTGTCATGTGATATTTTCACATTAACATAACAAACCAACATAATTTACAAGTAAAATAATTCATTCCCATTTTATTTTAAAGGGCTATATTTAAATGTTCCCTTTTAATCCTTTGCCTTCATTCACACAACATAAAAAAATATGCAAATGTGCGACAACAAAAGGGAAAAGTGTCTAATGAAAGTGAACTTCAATATGTGCAGGGAAAGGTGGAGGTTACGCCAGCATAATCTAAATTGGTAAATATCTGCTCTCCCTCCTTAGCAACAGCTGCCCTATTTTCGAGATTTTAGAAATTTCCATGTTATAAAGAGGCATAAAAAGATACAAACAGGGTATTTGTAAACCTCTCTGAGGCAGAAGCCCCAGCTGTAAGTAAGTCCTAATCAGAATGCAGCGCTCTATGCTTGTCTAACACTTACCTTATGAGAATAATGGGGGTCCACTATTCTAGCAAGTCCAAAGTCACCAATCTTGAGCAGCATTTGGTCTGTGTTGATGAAAATGTTGGCAGGTTTCAGGTCTCGGTGCAGGACGTTAGCTGAGTGGATGAATTTAAGGCCCCTCAGCAGCTGATAAAACAGCAGGGTAGCATGACCTGTTGAAGGATGGAAATTAGTTATAGGTCTAATTAAGATCATTTTCCTATAGTATAATACAGTTCCTAAAATTAGTGCAAATAGTTTGCACTTTTCAAACTGAATTTATTTATTTACGTTTTAGCAAGTGAGGTAAAGTTAATTAATACTCACATTATCCATACTGACCACAAAAAGAAAAATTCTCTAGTTGCTTGTACATCCCTCATGCATCAGTATTTAACAATACACCGTAGAAAAAAGAGATAATTTAAGTCATTTTGTGATTTGCAAATAAAGATTTTTTGTTTTCTCTTTAATTAAACATATAAAAAGATTGAGGATTAGGTCACTTAGGACACACATGGCTTATGTGGCCATGGGTTAATGTTGAGACCGTGGGTTAAAATCAATGTCCACTTGACCACCACTCCAGTAAAATAGATGCTTTAACATGAGTAAACCCGGGTTGACTAGCCATATGGGCTGTAGAAGCACCGCTATTTAAAATACATGGTTGGAGACAGAATGAGAAACAGTAACCAGGGCCCTCTGCCTTTTCCAAATCAAAGAAAAATCCCCTATAAGAGCCTAATCTAGTTTAACATGCCCCAAACACCCAACAAACACTGCAACAGAATGAGTGGAAAACCTATAAGTATTTATTCTGTAAATTTGGCCAAAACTTGGGAATATAATCACTGTTATTCATACCTAAAAATAGTTTTATTCATTAACAAATATGTCTTAAAAAGGACTAAACCTCTATAATTATTTGACTATCTAATCAATTAGAGCTGGTAGTTATGCTTGTCTTTATACACTAGTAAAGTAATAATACACATTAATGTGGCTATAATGGTTAGTATGCTTTTAAACAGCACTGAAAATAATTACCTTTTAGGCACCACATAACTTTCAGCCACTAGGGGTGCTGTAAGTTCCAGTTTTAGTGCCATAGAAGGCCACTGCCATTACTGCACTGTTGCAACACAATCGGTCTCTCTCAGGTTTTGGATTCTGACAGCAGACCACTTTGAGAAAAGTCAAGTTTCATGTAAAGATAAGGCCACATTCACCCTTCAGTCCTACTTCAGAGAACCAAAACAATGTCTGATCCAACCCTGACTCGTGAATGAAAAAAAAATAGATGTATATAAGTTTAGCTCCAGAGTATAAGGGGAGCTCAAACTGCTATAAAGCTGCGTTCTAGGTCACACAACCTGTTCAGCAACAGATCCGACCCTTATAAGTTACATAAATGAGTTTTTTAGAGGTGCAGCCCACTATACACTAAGTGCTGTATGTTAACCGGAAAAAATAATTTAATATATCTCAAATTGGGCTAATATTTGAGACACTTGCTGCTAAATATATATTTTTTGGGGGTAGAAAATGTTTCTTGAAAAATTACCTCATTATTTAAATCCATAAATCAGATTAAATACCTTATATTTTCTCTTACTTGTAGGTAGAGGTCCCTGGTCCAGTAACCGGGCCAGATCAGTCTCCATACACTCCTGGATGATATAAAGGGCGCTAAGCTGGGATGGGTCCCTGGGTAGCGGCCATCCGTACGGCGCCACAACCTCATGGACCTGCACTACGTTCTCATGGTGAAGTCGTTGTGTGATTTTCACCTCCCGCAGGGCATGCTTCATAGTGATTGCATCTCGCATTACCAGGTTTTTTATAGCTACTCGCTGCCCAGTGCGCTGATCAAGAGCAGACAGGACGAGGCCAGTCACACCAGTGCCAAGAGGTCGGGGGTCGACAAAATGGCCACTAAGTTCAAAGCCATGAAGAAACAAAGAGTTGGCCTGGCTGGCCATTGTAGCTCAGTTTGAGGGGATGGGCTTATTATTTTCTAATATGCAGCGTTATGCAGAGGATGGTAAACCTTGTTGGGGAACCGTGACAATGTCTTTCTCTTGTTAAGAATCAAAATATCGTGGGGAAAAAAAATTGCCTGCAAGAGTCACATCTGGTTTACATCATCATGAAAAAGGGTGTCCTAGAGCAAATAATAGGACATTTTTGGACCTCCTTTGGGCAATCTTTACATCAGATATGTTGCCCATTTTAGCATAAACAAAGACAAAATGTGTGTTACAATTTTCTTTTCTGATGCGTGAGCCTATAACTAAAATAAGAAGTATTTTAGCTTAAAAAAGAACTTCTAAAATAAATCAAAGATGTATCTTTATCAGTCATCCATTAGTTTCATCTTTATGCCTGTGGTGGAGACACACACAGCAACGATTTAAAATATCACTTTCCCTTCAGCATCTTTCTCTTGACATATGATGTTTTTTTTTTTCTTCTGCTCTAGACAGCAGGTTAAAAGAATTGAAAGCTTTCTTTGTATCTCCTAGATATGGATGTAAGTGAGTCTCACTAAAGTAAATGAGTGCAGGAGTATGTGGATATGTACAAGCCCTATGTGAGGTTAATTCTGCTCCAAGTCAACACATTGTGGGACACTCTCCTTTGCAACATTGAGATTTGATATTTAGGCAGGTGCAATAGGGTTGGGTCAACAGGAAGGCATT
Source organism: Cyprinodon tularosa (assembly GCF_016077235.1). Taxonomy (NCBI): domain Eukaryota; kingdom Metazoa; phylum Chordata; class Actinopteri; order Cyprinodontiformes; family Cyprinodontidae; genus Cyprinodon; species Cyprinodon tularosa. The sequence goes on along the minus strand of NW_024038541.1, from coordinate 783,384 downwards.
CAGAGAGCCTCTGTTGGCTCCTCCTCTTCTTCCATGATACTGCTGAGTTCTTCTGGCAAGTTCATTCAGATCATTGCCCACAGTTGGATGGAAGTTAAATCCCGGAACTGTTGTACCCCCCTGTGTTTGCATGTGCACACGTGTGCATGAGTTTAATCCCCCAGTAATCTTCTTTCTGTTGCCTTCTTATGAATGTAGAGCTTTCAGCAGCATATCGTGGTCAAAGAGAGAACATCCTGCTCAGCACATCTGCTGTTTCTTCCTCTGCTGCTGGGAAGAAAGAAGGGGAAACAGGATGAACAGAATTTTGAGATGCACAGACGATAGATGAAAGTTAAACAGGGAGAGGTTCTGTTGAAGTGTGACTGTTACATAACATGAAACAGCCCTGTAATCTAATCCTCAAAAGTAGCTCCGTGTTCCCCGTATGGGTAGTCATCTCAGTTATATGCTGAAATGTATTGATCAGAGACCTCTTTCCGCCCTCCATTTTTATGTAAAGCTGTAACTAAATGTTTATTTTGAGAGCTAAAAATTAGGAGCATTCATTGTTTAGCTATTCAATTGGATTGGGTGCATTCAGACGGAAAAATTATGTTTATTTTGTTATCCACCTGCACATCATGCTAAAAATTTGTGGTGAAAAGAACATTTATTTTATTTTATCGATGGAGAAGGAGACAGTTCTTTAATTTTAAATCTCTATTACCTTTCATTTTCCTTCCTGCCTCCAATGTGTCTAATAAATATACAGTAAATCAAGCTTTTTCAATCATTTTGTTCCAGTGTGACACAACCATCCTTAAAAACATGAATCAATCCATTAATCAATACAACGAATCTCCCTACTAGGCTGAAAACCATCCCTGTTTTGGGTAGGAGGGGCAAGTGGGTCAGGTCATGACACTGTCTTTTTTTATTATATCATAGCTTCTCTCAGATCAGTGAATCTCAGACAGACTGCAGGAGGCTGCAAGATAGTAAAGTGGGAGCAGTTAGAGTAGGGAGATGGAGCACATGCTGTAGTGCTGGATGGGAAGTGCAGCACTGGGGTAACTTTATAAATAATGCATAATCACTTGCAACAGCGGTTCCTGCTCTCTTTAGCATTTATTCAGGCAACAGCTGAATTAATTTGGAGTTTGCAGACCGAAAATGCTGCCAGGTTCTGTGTCCAGAACCAGCTAATCAAAACCGTTAAATTGGCTTTAATTGCAATTAATATCCTATTCATGAAGAGAAAATGAAATTGCAGGTGATTTTCGAGGTAAATTATGTTTTTGTTTTTCTCTCTGCCAATCAGTTGCGTTTTTGTTTGCTTTCTTTCCTCCTCAGTGTTTTTGCGCTAATACAGATTCACTTTAGATGCTGCATGGCCTCTGAACACCATGCAGCTGCCTTTGTGTGTCCACACAGTAACGCCCCTCTGACGAAACAAAAACACTCAAAGTGCATAATAAAACACAGAGCCTCTTTTACCAAAATTATAAAAACAAAAACAAAACAAAAAAACTACACAAGCAACCATGTGCACCGTGTCACTATTTGAAGACTGTAGTTAAATCTCACCAATAGGGGGGTTTAGTTGGTTTTAAATAAAAAGGAAAAGAGAAGAAAATAGAGTGGAAAGATAAATGAACAGCAACCATCTGTACTCACAGAGGCATTACGCAGCCGCAGCGTCTCCACCACAAACAAAGATCCGGATGTAAAGATGTGATAAAGATAGATCCTTAGGAGCGGAGAAAGTGAAACACCTGTCCATCGCTTTGAAAGTGAGATTTGGACGATATAGAAGGAGAAGAACAGCCGATAGGAACAAAGGCAGGCAACAGAAGGAGCGATCCGATCCTCAGAGATGAGATAAAGCAGAGGCTGCTTCTCTGTGGGCGACTGTCCGCTCACTGTCAGCGCTGAATGGAGGGGGGCGCACATTGCAGTATACGGAAGAGGATTATGGCCAATGAAAAAATTAAAAAAGTTAACTGATTTTAACATTTTATTTCAGAATAATATGAGAAAAATGTCAGAATTCTGACTCAAAATTCTGACTTTAATCTCAGAATTCTGACTTTAATCTCAGAATTTTGGATCTTAATGTAGATGGGTACCATGAAGGAAGAGATGTGGTAGCACTCAGCTTAAATAAAAAGTCAGAATTCTGAGATTAAAGTCAGAATTTTAAGAAAAAAAGTCAGACTTCTAAGATTAAAGTCAGAATTCTGAGATTGAAAGTCAGAATTCTGAGATTAAAAGTCAGAATTCTGAGATTAAAGTCAGAATTCTGAGATTCAAGTCAGAATTCCGAGATTAAAAGTCAGAATTCTGAGAAAAAAAGTAAGAATTCTGAGCTTTAAGTCATAATTCTTAGAAAAAAGTAAGAATTCTGACTTTTTTTGAAGCTGAGTTCTTCCACATCTCTTCCTTCATGGTGCCCATCTACATTAAGATAAAAAATTCTGAGATTAAAGTCAAAATTTTGTGGGGAAAAAATGTCAGAATTCTGAGAATAAAGTCAGAATTTTGAGAAAAAAGTCTGAAATCTGAGATTAAAGTCAGAATTCTGAGATTAAAGTCAGAAGAAAAAAAGTCAGACTTCTAAGATTAAAGTCAGAATTCTGAGATTAAAGTCAGAATTCTGAGATTCAAGTCAGAATTCCGAGATTAAAAGTCAGATTTCTGAGATTAAAGTCAGAATTCTGAGAAAAAAGTCAGAATTCTGAGCTTAAAGTCATAATTCTTAGAAAAAATTAAGAATTCTGACTTTTTTTGAAGCTGAGTTCTTCCACATCTCTTCCTTCATGGTGCCCATCTACATTAAGATAAAAAATTCTGAGATTAAAGTCAAATTTTTGTGGGGAAAAAATGTCAGAATTCTGAGAATAAAGTCAGAATTTTGAGAAAAAAAGTCTGAAATCTGAGATTAAAGTAAGAATTCTGAGATAAAGTTAGAATTCTGAGATTAAGTCAGAATTCTTAGAAAAAAGTCAAAATTCGGAGATTTAAGTCAGAATTCTGCCTTTTTTCCTATATTAAACTGAAATAATATTTAAAAATCAGTTAACTTTTTATTTTATTTTTTTCAGTGGCCCTAATCCTCTTCAGTAGCCGTATTATACCAAACTCAGACCTGTCTGTTTACCCCTCATGCATCCATCACCGAATCCAGCTCAGAACTACAGGCCTCCCAAAAAGGGGTGCAAACACTTTATAGCCCACAAATTAAACTTCAGGCAATACAAAATGTAATAAAATAAACACACGCTTTCTTGTTTGTTAAAGCTACAGTTTAACCTTGTTTATCCAAATGGTTATTGCATAAATGCTGACCTTGGAGAGGCCTTTTGACATAATTCCATCTTATTCCGAAACAAAAAAAAACAAAAAAAAAAAAAAACACAAACCAACTTTTCAAAAAACCAATTGATTCACATTGATTTTATTATATTACAAAAGCTATTTTTTTCTATTATGCTTCTAGAATTTGATCTGTTTAATACAATTTAATTTCAGTCCAGATTCTTATAAAAATAACAAGGAATAGTCATAGTGAACATGATGCAAAAATACACATTATCCAGTCTGACAGAGCTTGCACTTTTCTTTTCTTTTTTTTTTGCAAAAGAAACGGTAAAAATTTTAGTCTAGATGGTCAATAAGTGTTCAAGACATATCCCAACTGACCTGCAGTGGTAATTACAGCAGAAAATGCTTCTATGAATCCAGTTGACACATGGATGATGAAAATCTATGCACATTATGCAGTTTCTGCTTTGTATTGATCTTTCAGAGTATGTATATGTTTGTATAGATGTTTGTAATTATAATAGGATTGTATGTAAAATGTTAAATATGGAATTAAGGCAAATTATATTTAATCAACACACAAATAGATTTTTTTTTAAATCTATGACAACTGTTTAGTAATGAGTTGGTAAATCCTTACACATATGCTATAAGGTGGGTGCCAGTAACTTTGGAGCTCAGACTAAACTGTTTGTAATTGGAGAAAAAAAAATTGTCTGTCTTTGTCATGATGGGTTTAAGGTTCTTAGCCCACATGCAGAACACAACGGAGGCTGGGTAAAAGTTTAACAGAGTTTATTGAATGTTCATAGACACAAGATAATGTACAGGATCAGGAACTGGTCCAGGCTGGTTCACTGAAGTCTGCAAAGATGATAGTTTGATTAGCGGAGCAGGCAGATGAGTTATGAGTCCTTAGATAATTCAGATTCTACCTTGATTGGGTCCGGGTTTCTCTTTGAGAGAGAGGGAACCGTTGGGTCCGGAGACTGTTGGTTCAGCAGAGTACACAAGCAGGTGCAGCGTCTAGCTTCTGACTTTGAATGGCAGACCTTGATCAGAGTTTCCAGCTCTTTACAAAGAGCAGCAGGGGAATTCACATAGGAATCTTCAGGTTTTGCTCACCAGGGCAGATTGGCAGGTTAAGCTCACCCAGAGCTTCAGGCTAGAGACAGGTTTCCTGTGAGGCAAAAACAGAGGAAAGTTAGAATCCGATCTCTCACTTGAGACAGCTAAGATTCTTTAGGTTCCAGAGGCTCAGGTTGCTAACCAAACTAAGGTCAACACTGCGGCGTCGAAGCAAGGTCTGGCAGCTGGTTATAAAGGGGAGGTCTCCTGATGAGTAGATGTGTCTCAGGTCAGGTGTGCTGGAAGGCTCCAGCTCCAGGAGACCCACGGCGCACTCTGCTGGAGGAAGGTGGTACAGCTCCAGATCCCAACAGTCTTTTACTTTTACTCATATATGCTGTGGCACAGAGAGAAAATCAGAAATTTTTTCTCCTATCTGCCATTATTTTCAAAAAAGATTATAAGTCAAAATCTAAAATATAATGAATTAAAACTATGTATACATAGCAGGCTTACAGAAGGAGTTATATAGTGCTATGAAGAAAAAAAAAGCTTAAAAAACAACAACTAAGGTACATTTCAAAAGGAAGAATTTCAAAGTCCCTTCTTGCTCATTCTCCATTCTGCTTTGAGGGTTATTTGTGATTTTGTGGCTTATAAAAATCCAAAAGCCCTTAAGACAATCTCTGGGATTATACTATTTGGAACCAATCAGTCTGTGTGTTATTAATTATTTTTCACATTATTTAGTGACTTCGGTTCTAATTTAGTGTGTATAGCATTTCAATTTATCAAATATGTCTATACAGTTACATGCAAGTTATAAAAAATCACATTGGCTATTTCAGGGTTGTATAACTTGTTTATTTTTCCTACAATGATCAGATGAGTAATTTGGTAAAAGCATGTAAGGGATTAGTAGGTTGTTTAATTTGGGACGAAGAGGAAAGATTAGAAATTGTACAGACAGAGTAGAAAGAGTTATGACTTCTTTTTGACACAGTTGCTCTGCCCTTTAACAGATGTGCTCAGTGAGAAACTGGTTTTTCACTCTCTTAAATATTTTGTAGTTATCTAAGTATTCAGTTTCTTTTTTTTTATTCTGGGGGACTTTGATGCCAACATTGGCTAAACAGACTCTAATAAACTAGGAAGGAAGTATGCTGGTGAAGACTCAGTCATCCTAAAAAGTAAAAAAAAAAAAAAAAAAAAAAAACTACTGGACTTTGTCTTCCAAGTTTGAAGATGTTTTGCTTCCATTCCAGGAAGCTTTTCCAATTCAAAATGTCTGGATTAGCCTTGAGTTCCAAGCTTTATAGAGTAGCCCAACAGAGCCTTGTTATGGCCTGGAAATATGCAAATTGAACCAAAATAACAGCTCCACCACTTAGTAATGGGGAGTCATTCAGGTCTTTGTTGGGTTGCAGTAGACAATACTGGCCTATGCCTCTGAAAAGGGAGTGTTTAGGCTTATTGATGGCCTGGCTGATCAAGCGAGATGTTTTGGGAATAAATACTTCATTCGCAGGAATGAAGTATATCTGATTTGCTCATAAGATCTTTAAGCAAAAGCTGCAGCTTATTAACATTGGTTATCCAGGAAATTAGTATAAAGATAAATACAAAGAATTAAATAAACAATTTATTAAAGTCAGTTATCAGAACTCAGAGGATAAAACATGTGAAGACAAATCTGAGTTCATGTTTTTTTTTTTTCCAGATGGATTTGGCTTTTTTGTCACAGTTGGTGAAATTATCGGTCAGTTCATCTGTAGAAATCTGAATATGAAGATGTATTCAAATTTTCAGCTCTCTACTGGTGTCCTGCTTATAAATAAACAATAGCAAGTGGAAAATAGAGATCCTGGAGACACCAGACGTTACATCTAAGGCTGACAGATAATCTGAGGTCTCCTAAATGGGTTGTGGTCAGGAGATGTCACAGCTTTTGAAAAGACTGCTAAAATAAAGAGGTGCCCTGCATAGTAAGATCACTGCCATTGAAGTTTAAATGCTGAATTTGGATCAAAAGATAATAAGAAAAATATTGGTAGCTGCTATTATTTTTGCAAAACTATATTTATTAAGAATGAAAAATAAAAATAGAGACAAATGATTCTGAACATTTTGAGCATAAAGAATAACGCTGATGAGCATTGGGGCATCTATTACAATCTAACATAGGATTTTAGCCAAAAGCTTAGTTGAAGAGACCAGCTGTTTTTAAGAAAGAAAACACGTTCAACATTAATGTTACATGAGATCTTATCTGAAGGTTATTAGGTTGGGCCAATGGAGGTAATATGGATGAGGCTGTGACACTGGTCCATTTCAGTCTTTGTTCTCAGTACTTCTGATGTAGGTCTGTTCCTCTCTTCTGCCTGCCCTCTCTCATTAGCACTGATTACATCTGACAAAAGGAAACATCAAAGTGTCCGATGTGAGTGGCTATTTTCAGAAACAGACCCATACTGGCTGTATCTAATATAGAAGGGACTTGTCCCACATCTTGAGACGGAGTAGTTATTATTTTGTTTTTACCTTTGAATATAACAAAAGAGCAAAAAAACAGCAAGGCATCTATCTATCTATCTTTCTATCTATTTATCTATCTATCTATCTATCTATCTATCTATCTATCTATCTATCTATCTATCTATCTATCTATCTATCTATCTATCTATCCATCCATCCATCCATCCATCCATCCATCCATCCATCCATCCATCCATCCATCCATCCATCCATCCATCCATCCATCCATCCATCCATCCATCCATCCATCCATCCATCCATCTATCTATCTATCTATCTATCTATCTATCTATCTATCTATCTATCTATCTATCTATCTATCTATCTATCTATCTATCTTTATAAATATATATGTGTGTGTGTGTGTGTGTGTGTATTGGTCCTATATATATTTTCCAATATATATATATATATATATATATATATACACTCACCGGCCACTTTATTAGGTACCCCATGCTAACGGGTTGGACCCCCTTTTGCCTTCAGAACTGCCTCAATTCTTCGTGGCATAGATTCAACAAGGTGCTGGAAGCATTCCTCATGGAGTTTGGTCTATATTGACATGATGGCATCACACAGTTGCCGCAGATTTGTCAGCTGCACATCCATGATGCGAATCTCCCGTTCCACCACATCCCAAAGATGCTCTTGGATTGAGATCTGGTGACTGTGGAGGCCATTTGAGTACAGTGAACTCATTGTCATGTTCAAGAAACCAGTCTGAGATGATTCCAGCTTTATGACATGGCGCATTATCCTGCTTAAAGTAGCCATCAGAAGTTGGGTACATTGTGGTCATAAAGGGATGGACATGGTCAGCAGCAATACTCAGGTAGGCTGTGGCGTTGCAACGATGCTCAATTGGTACCAAGGGGCCCAAAGAGTGCCAAGAAAATATTCCCCACACCATGACACCACCACCACCAGCCTGAATCGTTGATACAAGGCAGGATGGATCCATGCTTTCATGTTGTAGACGCCAAATTCTGACCCTACCATCCGAATGTCGCAGCAGAAATCGAGACTCATCAGACCAGGCAACATTTTTCCAATCTTCTATTGTCCAATTTCGATGAGCTTGTGCAAATTGTAGCCTCAGTTTCCTGTTCTTAGCTGAAAGGAGTGGCACCCGGTGTGGTCTTCTGCTGCTGTAGCCCATCTGCCTCAAAGTTCGACGTACTGTGCATTCAGAGATGCTCTTCTGCCCACCTTGGTTGTAACGGGTGGTTATTTGAGTCACTGTTGCCCTTCTATCAGCTCGAACCAGTCTGGCCATTCTCCTCTGACCTCTGGCATCAACAAGGCATTTCCGCCCACAGAACTGCCGCTCACTGGATGTTTTTTCCTTTTTCGGACCATTCTTTGTAAACCCTAGAGATGGTTGTGCGTGAAAATCCCAGTAGATCAGCAGTTTCTGAAATACTCAGGCCAGCTCTTCTGGCACCAACAATCATGCCACGTTCAAAGTCACTCAAATCACCTTTCTTCCCCATACTGATGCTCGGTTTGAACTGCAGGAGATTGTCTTGACCATGTCTACATGCCTAAATGCACTGAGTTGCTGCCATGTGATTGGCTGCTTAGAAATTAAGTGTTAACGAGCAGTTGGACAGGTGTACCTAATAAAGTGTCGGGTGAGTGTATATATATATATATATATATATATATATATATATATATATATATATATATATATATATATATATATATATATATATATATATATATATATATATATATATATATATATATATATATATATATATATATATATATATATATATATATCGTAAAAGCTTCCAGATTTGACACAAAACTAACAGGTTTAACACAAATCCAGTCAAGGCGTTTGGTGAAGCTGTGCATGCCACAGAGGAATTCTCTATTTTAGTGCGCTCAGATATGTGCAAAGACACACAACAACTGCGATCGTGCCCTTTTGTTTATCTCCCTTCAGTACATAGTGTGCAGCAGCACTCCAGTTGTTCTCTCCTCAGGTTACTTCCCTCACAAGATCCCCGTATAAGTAGGAAGAGAAATAAATAAATTAGAGGTCAGTGATGGCATCTGGCTCAGTCTGTGAAGAGCATTTTCCCTGTGAGCAGACTGCACAAAGTGCAAAGGATAAGAGGCCACATCTGTGGGTGTGCAGAACCGACTCACCAGGGAGTTAAAGGAGTTCCACTGCCCTGACTATGCCTTAACTGTCTTGTCCTAAAGTGAATCCTAAATTTGTTTGTTTATAGTTTTCAGATGTGTTTTGGTATCAAACTTTTTCAAGACGGGAAATGAATGATGGGATAGAAAAGAGGAAAACAGTCCAAGAAGATGAGTGGCTACATACAAGCCTATAATGTCAGTTTTTATTTAAAGGTTGAAAAAAAATCATTGCTTAAAGATGAGATTTGATGAGTTTCTACTCCTAGAGTTTCCCTTTTAAACCAATCTATTTCATTTTTCTTTATCATTTGGATGAATATTATCTATAGAAAAACACATATATCAAATAAAACAGTCTGATTCTTATTTATAAACAATACAGTCAAATTCAAATACATATTAACATATTAGAGCATTAGAAATGATGACTTTAATTGATTAGATGATGCTCCGAAAACATACAGAAAAAAAGATGTGTGTTGTATTATGTATACCTGGCAATAAATAATTGGTAGTGCTTCTCTTTTCTTTTTTTTTTTCATTATTCAATGGATCAGTGCAGTGTGACTCCAGGGCCATTAGTCGTTGATCCTGTTGTTGAGTTTGGTGTTCAGTTCAGGGCAGGAGCTCTGTTGGACCCACATAAGATGCTGATGAAAACAGGTTGGTATTTTGTACATTTAAAACGTTTGATTGGACTTTACAATCTGCTTATGCTTGTTGTCTTCTGCCTGATTACGACTGGGTCAGGAGGTAGCAGTCTTCCCTCTCCTCTGGGAAGCATCCTCCAGCTTCTCCAGTGTGTCCTGGGTCATCCCCTGGGCTTGCTGCAGGTGGGAGGCATCCAAGATGTATCAAGTAAAGATTTCTGAGCCACCTCAGCTGACAATATTGTCTTGATCGCTTTACCATTTTCTATTATGTTAGTTTAATTCCCCTAACCCTGTGATGTACAGTAAAACTATTGTTTAAGTCTCATAGAGCTCCCCCAGCTCTACATAACTAGAATCCAAAGAAAGGTGTACATTATCCTTGCTGAACTACACAACCATTTTTACTGTAATTAGAGATAATTGACATCAGTTGGCTGATATCAAGGAAGTGCAATACAAAAAGATGCTTGTCCCTGTGGGTGTCAGCCTTATCAATAAGTTGATCCAGTACACTTCAGTAAGGATTGTAGTTGCCTATGTTTGTATCCTATATGTTGTGGCTTTGTATTTCTTTCAGTTATGTTTTTAATTTATTGGTGTTTCTTCTTTGCTTGGTGAAAACACTGCCCCCTTGGTGATGAAGAAGCTCATCTAGGTTGCTCGATCTGGAAGATGTTGTAGTCCCCTGCTTTTGAACACCTATTTCTCAGATGTTTTTCATTAGAAATAAATTATATCAAAATGAACACAAATTCAAAAAAAATATTTTTTTACGCAATGTGTAGGATGATAAGATAGATAGATAGATAGATAGATAGATAGATAGATGAAACAGAACATTCCATCTACATAAAGAGTAATGCAAATATTAGTGCTGTATATTTTCATTTGTGTCATATCAATTTTGTTTATTAATACATAATTTCTCAATCTTTTGAGTGCATGAAACTGAAACCAATTCCTTGGAATCTTTGCCTTAAGCACTGATTATGATTAATTCAGCAGGTTTCTGAGATGTTCCTTAGATGATCATTTGATAAAGGCACAGAGTTATTATCAATTTATTCAATTCTTTAAAAACAAACAAACAAACAAAAAGATATTAGCATGTACCCCACTCTCCCAGACTCCATGCTGGGCTACCAGTACCACAAGTATTTCAGTCCCAAAGTGCTCTTAAAAAAAAAAAAAAAAAAAAAAAAAAAAGACTTTTTATGTTTTGCGCCTCTTACTGGATTGTGTCTGTTACTGCAGCCAATTTGAAGAATTAACTGAAATCTTTTGTTTTCTCCTCAGCTAAACTATTAATAACAAGTCTGATGCTAAGTGAAAGTATGAGTTGAATGTTTTTTTTTTCATGAAAGAGCACACTAAAGCTTAGCACATTGTGAGAGTTATTATATCCATGCTTTTCTGTTGAACATTTCTGTGTTTAGCAGACAGGAGACAGGAGACTTTAAACTGGGTGGATAACAGAAATCCAAAGCTTAATAAAAAAGACAAAACTATAAAGGTAACATATCAGTGTGCAATATAATTTGATTAACAGAGAGGTGTTATTACGTGGTCCTGTCTCAATAACACAGATACAGAACAGGGACAGTTTAACTTCAGTATTTGATCTATTTTACCGCAAAGTCTAAGTGAGCGTTTCCATGAAAGATATCTGTACCATGTTATGACTTAGAGAGCTGCACTTTATTCAAAATTATACTAATTTTGAAATTTTAAATAGAATATTAAATGCAAAGCATTATTCAAATGTAGTATTTGGTAGGCTGTTATATTTAGCTGGCGTCTCTTCATGCTAAATACTAGTTTATGTTCATACTGGATATAGATTTTGGTGACTAGGATGCTAAAGCTAATGGGGATCAACTGAGTTACCATTATAAAGGAAAAGCTAGGAGGAATTGCTAAATACTGTCATCTCTATCAATATCACATTAAAAAATAATGCAATAAATTGATCCAAACTCAGGAAATATTTATAGGCTGCTATGTTTGCATAGGCATGGGCACACTTGCAGTTAGCTGTAACACACACAACATATCTAATCCTTACAAAGATAAAAAAAAAAAAAAAAAGCTTAGCTCGAGAATTAAGCTTAAGATAATTTATTTCAAACATCTGAATTTACACTATATTAATAAAAAATAAATCTTGTCTTTATCCCCCTCCTCCAAATTGAGCAGTTTTTTTTTAATTTTTGAACATCCTTTTTTGAGGTGTATGCAGTCTTTGTGGGGACCCACTAACGATCACTTCTCCCCTCCTAACTATGATGTTATGCAAGTGATACCTGAGGGATAAGTTCATCAACTGTTTTGATTAAATTGAATCAAGATTAGATGAATAAGTCATTGCAACTTCAAAGTCCTTAACTACAACTACAGACCAGATCATTCAGATAGACAGCCTTTCAGTGAACCAGTGTCAGTCTACCCCCACCTGTAGACCCCACTAAAAACTGCATGCACAACAGCAAACATGATGAGTCATGGTCAAACCTTGAAGCTGCACATCCATGAATACCAATAAGGGTATACACTGGGTTTAAGAGGGGGAAAAAAAAAAAAAGAATCAAATGACCTGACCTTATGAATATTGAAAGAGTTCTCATTTTATTTCAGTTTGAATTAAAGCTTATAGAGCTTCTGCACAATCAGCCCTGTGATTGGCTGACACGTTTCCCATAAAGCCTGACTGCAGACTACCCAGGAAGTTCCAGACTGTAGTTTTATCTTAGCAAACAGTGACTGTGCTAATTCAAGATGAGTAGTCATGCTGTCACTCTGGAGGCCCTTTATCAGCAGAGCCAGGAGGCCGCATTTAACAAGAAGCTCTTCGTACATTTATGAATCAGACGAAACGTTACAATTTGTGAGAAAATCCAGAGATATTCTATATGATAACAAGGCAACAGAAGGATGAAAAGCGGCAACAAAAAAAAGTTCAAAATCACTGTGAAATTTTCAACACTTTAATTTAGAAATATAATAAACATAAAAGTCAAATCACCAATAGAAATGTTCTCAATACAGATAACTGACCAGAGAAATAGATTTTTCTTCCTTTATTCAGTTTACTGAAGCAAATGCTTTAATGCCCAGATAGGGCATTAAAGCATTTGCTTAACTATCACAAACAACCTACAAGGTATGACGTCATTCGCTAAGGTACATAAGGAGAATAATGTCCTTTGAAAGTTTATCTACATGATGCAGCAGAGCGAGAAGGTTCAAAGATAAGCAGAAAAAGAGGCCCCAATGTCCTAAAGTTTGTTACATTACATACAGAGTCTGCATAAAGCAATTAAGGCTTTCAGCATACAAACAGTCTAAGCAAACACTTTACACATTTGAAATTAGTTCTTGATTTGTAATCCATTCATGTCATTAAAAAAGATAAAGAAAACAAACTGCTTTATCTTAAACTGAACTGACAGATGTATCCACATTCAACACAACCATAAACCAAGATGGAGATGGAGGAGTTCAATTTATTTTGTTTACAGTCTGAGGAGGCATGCTGTAATATATGTAGTAAGATTCCCGGTTCCTTTTCTTTCAGATAAACTTTAGATTTGTAGAAAGAACTGGTTGTTGTTTACAGTGCAGGGTAGACAGTCAGCAAACCCATCAGAGGGGAAAGGAGGAGGCACTTCCAGGAATTGTTTTTAGGCGTAAAGAGGCTGGTAGCCGCTCCTTCGGCTGCTGCCTCGACAGGTTATCACACAGACGCTCAGCATCCCAAAGAACTGAAAGAGCAAACAATCATAAAGAAATGTAAATGTAAATTGCAAATATGGATATTTTTATACACTGTAAAATACTTGCTGGAATATGGATAATATATATTTTTTCATTTAAATTGATACATTAAGCACATTTTTAAAAAAGCATTTTCTAAGATGATCTATTAAAGCGTCAAGATTTGGGTAAGGTTTGAGGGAAAGCAAGCATTTCATAGTTTGTTGAAATAAAAACTAAAAAATCCTCTCAGTAGAATTGGGTTAATATATTACCTTGTTTGCCCAACCTTTAAACTCTTGATAATTTTGAAGGGTTTAAGATCAGAAGTTTGTTATAGAAACTTCAAAACACTGACTTTGTTGCTCATAAGGCACTTTACAACCGATTAAGGCAAACAATAGTGTGTCCCTAGGACACCATTGATTCTAATGAGCATATCAGTCCTTCCTAGTCTGGCTAGCTAAACCGAATTACGCTGTAATACAGTCTGGCAAAGGCAGGACTTTATGATGTGTCACTCTCAGTGCCTAACTGCTAGGATAACAGCAAGATGGCGACCGCAACGGAGTAACATTTTAATGATGCCCTTTCTGATGTCATGAGGGAGATTGATCTAACTGTATAAACCTCAACAACATGCAGCTTTAGTGTCATTTCTTTTTACAAAAGGACACATTTATTATTCTCAGCTTGACATGTTTCACAGATTACAAAAACAGAACGCGTTAATTGGAGTTTCTGTGTCACATCCGTAGTTATGATTGGTCTGTACCAGGTCTTTATCAGACTGAGAAGACATGTAAATGGTGTATCAGCCTGGATGGTAAGGCTTATGTCCTTCCTTCGTGAAAACACCCCAACTATAAGAAACTGGTCTGCTTTGCTGTGCAGGTTTCTCCATTTTTCCTCTAATGAAACAATGGTGATTATGATAAAGTACTTAACTTCTTGTTTGAGCAGAACAAAGGACATGCCTCCAAAAATTGAGATCTTTGTTGCTGGGTAAATTTATAAACGATGCAATGGCCTCTTCTTTTCTGAGTGGCATTTAGTCCATGTCAGGAAAAGAGTTGTTTTCCTGTGGATAATGACTCTAATATCAGTTTTAGTTGGTATCTTTGTAAAATCCTTTGCTTTTGCTTTGATATACTTATTTCACATTCATCTATGGAACACAGAATGTGTACTTTTCTGAAGGCTGGTTTGTTGTGTATTTGAAGTAACACAACTTTATAACTGTCTTGCTCTTTTCATAAGTATTTAGCAAATTGAAGGGATTTTGGTAATCCTATCTGATCAGACTAAAGTTCTAAAAGAAGACACTAAAGGGATAATTGCATCATTTTTGCTTGTTTAGCTTTCTTCAACAACAACTACAAAAAAAACAAGAATAATCTAATCAGTGGAGTGTGTAACTGCTGAAATGATCGAGAGAACTCCACAAAGGACCCTTTTTATTTTTAAGAGTAGATGGTGACAAAGCTCATATTGTACATGAGGATTTTCAAAAACCGATGTAAAATTTAATTTGACTGCTTCCATTCAAGAGTTCCCACCAATGTGGTTATCTGCACCAACCAGCCGACCTCCCAAACAGTCATTAAATAAGTCCCTAATCTAGAGTGTTTGAAAGTATAAAATATCAGTTTTCCTTCCATTTTTACATAGTGCTGTGTGGCAGGATGCAAAAAGTAGCTTCTAGAACAACTAAATATAGGTTACCTTGATGACGGCAAACCCGAGCACAACCAGCATGCCGTAAGTCAACGCGTGCTGCAGGAATGTCTCCAGTTTTTTCTCACATCCCTAAAAACCAAATTAAATGAATTCACTTTAGAAATTATGTGAAAAGTCTTGCAGAATGTGATACACAGAAGAATAAGCTGGTGAAAACGATATTTTCATTTCATGCATGTCTAAGGCCTTTTGAAATGAAGTCGACAAACAATAAACTGTTGGCAGCTGTTTCAAATCGGCAGAGTAAACATAAGGATCTACCTTTATTAGGGAATACACAGTCTCTTCTGTTTTAATAATGGTAACCTTGCTAACTAAAGTAAACATAAAATGGCAAAGCTAGTTAAATCTTTAAAAAACACTGTAATGGTGACTTCTGAATTACAACCATAGTGTGACATCATTTTTGCTACATAAGATTTTATTGTGAATAACAAATGTCTTTTTATGGCAGAGAGGCTGGAAAATATTTCATATACTTTTAACGTTTTATAGTTTTAGCATCAAAAATCAACTACAAAACTGACTAATGCAGACTGAATTATTTGACACATCAAAGCATACAGCTGCTGAGAAAATGTATAACGCAAGATAAGTTCTTTGTAAGATACAGCTTCAAGAACTGAGGTAAAAAAAAAAGTATAACTTAAAGAACGGCAAGAACGCCGGCCGATGTGACTGAGTGCTTAGTGGTACCGATTGTGTCCGATTTACCTCTGAGTAAAGCAGGTTAGGTGGTTGTGGGGTGCCGGCACACTGAGTTGCGTTTATACAACAAGAATGAGGTATGGTATTATTTTCGCGGAACCAGGTGGTGTTTAACCAGCTGGTGTAGTTGGCAACTCCACAGCACTTCAACTGCAACGACAAGAGC
Organism: Cyprinodon tularosa; assembly: GCF_016077235.1. Taxonomy (NCBI): domain Eukaryota; kingdom Metazoa; phylum Chordata; class Actinopteri; order Cyprinodontiformes; family Cyprinodontidae; genus Cyprinodon; species Cyprinodon tularosa. The sequence goes on along the minus strand of NW_024038541.1, from coordinate 767,292 downwards.
AAAGAAAATTGTATAAAATCTACTCATATCATGTTAACCTAACTAAAGGAGACAGAAGGAAAAAAAAGAATGAAAAAAGTGAACAGAATGAGTGCCTCTGGCAGCCAAAAAAGGTCAAAGGTGAAACATTATCTTATACATTTCACACACCATTACCTTTATTTCTTCAGTTTCAGTTATGCTTTAGTAACCAATGGTGCGTAGATACAGACACTGGGCACTAACCATCTGCTCAGTGTGATAAAAACTGGGTAAATGAAAGGAAATAATCGGATCATTGAGTGCATTTAACCAAAATGATGCAGCCAAAATTTGGATGGGATAAGACTTCTATGTTTTATAATGGAGGCCCAGAGAATTTGTATTTCTTTATGTTTAAACTTAAACTTCAGGCAGCTGTTAGGAAGACATATGTGTATGCATGAGGGATGGTTGATCAGGCAGGGGATGTTACTAGTGGCATAATGAATTTCAAATACATTTTACATAAAAACAGCAAAATGTGAAAGAATAGCATCATACAAATAAAGAAAGGTTTTAAAAGTCAGCTACTTCTACAGTTGGATTTAATCAGAATGTAAAATACAGAAACCGGAACTCGATATTCTCTTTCATAAAGACAAACCTAAAACATTATTATGCTGGTGAAAAATTAAAAACAGTAAAAGAACTTGAAAAAAAAAGGGGAAAAAGGAAGAAATGGCTTTGTCAACAAAAAATAAATAATTTGATTGTTGGAACAAACATTAAAAAGCTCGTAAATACAAGCATCAAAAGGTTAGATACTAATATTTTTCTTAAAGGACTAGAATTGAAAGAGATTTACTCCAAAACCATAATCCGAAGCAAAATCCAATTCAGTTAAGTTATTTACTACGTTTTTAACAAACTAATGAAGCAAGTGTATCTGCATGGCTTCCATTTCTACACTGTCATTAATTAGAAGAGACATTGTAGTTGCTTCTTCATGAGTGAAGTCATGTTTATTTTTGGACAATGTGCTCTCTTTACTGCCCTGCCTTTTATGACACCAAGCAACACCCTGCATTTCCCTAAGTAAAGAAAGTCTGGATGAGTTATTCTGGGCATGCTCAGTAGAGAAGAAGGCACAACTATTTATGCATTCTAATTTGGTTACTTATCGGAATGAAGAGGAACCTGAAAGAACCAGAGGAGGAAATGCAACCGTAGGGAAAAAACACAAGCAGAGCATCGGATGTTGATGGTCTGAAAGTAGAACTAAGAACATATGTGTATATCTGCAAAGAGGAATGCTCACATTCTGCTGCAGCAGATCCACAGCTTGGCTTTCAGTGTTTTTCCCATCATACTTTGCAAAGACATCATTCATCGAGCGCTCCAGATTTGGATTTATCTGCACAGGAAAAAAATTTAAAAGCATAAAAAGTCATCTCAATAAAGAAGGAAGAGTAGAATAGAAAAAAAAACTCTTGACATGAGTAAGATTGGTATGTTCTGACTCACTTTGCCCTGATAGATGAAGGTAAACACCAAAGCAACTACTTCAGCTGCAAAGACTAGCATGATGATCAGGAAGAACTGCAAAACAAGGAAAACAGTAGGTAGAAATTAGACTGGCTAAATGGTAAATCATAAGAACAAATTACATAAAGCAAAAAGGAGAAAAAAATGCATTCAAGATTCTATTCAGACAAAGAGTTAGAAGTTTCACAGACACACAAGCGCTTACACAGCCAAGGCCAAATTTGGATTCTTTGAGCGTGGCACAGCATCCCACCAGGCCGAAAATGAGCATCACCACACTGATGCCAATGACAATGGCGGCTGGGATCAAAGTCTGCTTGTCCTGGATGAAACTTTCAAAGGTGCTATAGCTCTGAATCATAGAGGCACCAATATAGGCCAAAACTGCTCCGGCAGCCTGCATGGTAGAGAGAGACAAACATTTGTTAACATAGGGGTGCACAATAAAAAAAAAGGCAATTTTGATGTTGTAAGTTATTGTTATAACTATTAAAATTGTTATGCATGTTTTATGTTCTCCCACCATCACAACATTTTCAGTGCTAATGTATCTGTGAGCTTCTGGATCTGGGTCAATATAAAAGCAAGTATGTAAAAATTTATTGGTATAACACATTTCAGTGGCGAGCTAATTCAAACTGCATCATACCTTACATCATAAAAACATTAGAATAACATTCAAATTTGTTAATATCTAACAAATGCGAAGTAAATTCATAAATCAAATACACAGGGACTGAATAAACATCTGAATCATCACAACAAATCCTAAAATTCTCCAGATACACATAATTACCATAGGGAAATCATCATTGTGTAATAATGTATTTTGTTAAGAGCAGATTTCCCCCTGAATTTGTTTGCAGACTACTAAACAAACGCAATTCTAAACAGGTGGATCTTCAGCCTTGATTTAAAGGAATTTCGTTTTATGGCTGTTTAGCAATTTTCTGGGATTTTGTTCCAGATTAAATCTTCATAAACACCGAAAGCTAATTTTCCATGTTCGGTTCTGGGGATACAAGTAGAACAAGGAGGCTGGAGTGCTTTGGAAGGTCGATATTATATTGGTGATTTGTTGTTTAATGCAGCAAAAATAATTAGCAGGGCTTAAAGATGCAACAAAAGTACGTTGTTTGCCAAATCAGCAGATGCAGCTGGATTAAAGTATTTTCAATGAAACCAGGTCATTGTTATCTAACATAAGTTTCTTTTTTCTTATTAGTTGGATAGACACTATCTGGGCTCTATGTTTGCTATGAACCTAAAATACAAAGACATAAAGATGGTTTAATGATGTATTTCCTGCAGACCATATCATAGCTGCAGTATAATAGTTCGTTATAATAGCCACTTATTGCACATTTCAATGATTCAATATCATCTGTAGCCTTTAGAACAACTGTTTGAATGGAATAACTAGGAAATATGTGCAGGAAAGAAACAAAATCTAAGTACCTTAATTCTAGGATTACATAGTGGTTTGTTACAAACACTAAAATTAACAGTAGACTATTACACAGTGATTCTGTAATGTAGAGGTACTATACACTGATGTACACTAGACCGGAGACAGGAGAGAAAAAAAGATTAGAAAACTGGGTCAAGCTGTGCATGAGAAAAACTCCCTAAGATGTGGAATCAGGAATTTGAACTTTATAGACTGCTTGTAAAGATAATGAAAAAAAAAAAAGAAACACAGCTCACCCTTTAAGACGATACAACGTTCTGTTTAAAGCGTTAATAAAGGGAAGTGAGAGAATCAACGTCTCTCTTTCTGTTTCAGGCAACTTCTCTTAAAAAAAGAAAGCCCTTGTCTAAGTGTAACAGACAAAATCTGCTAGGAGAGAAACAGGTAATTTACAATAAGAAATATAGCAAATAACAATGAGGTACTTGTCTATATTTTTATGCTAAATGATATATACCTAACAAATGCATTTCAATGGAAAGTAAGAACAAAGCAGCCAAGTTTACATCAAAAGATTTCCTCGTTTGATCATGTGATGTAAACTCATGTGATCATAACGGGGTTGGAAGGTAGACTGAGTCACAACCTTATCATTGTTTAGCAGTGACATCACCCATCATAAGACTTCATGCATGAGTTGGTTTGGTCCAAACACAGAATGTAAAGAAAGTGTCATATTTTATCATACAACAGACAGGTCTGCTAACAGAGTTTTACAGTGAGTCTAATTTAAACCCCAAAAAAGTGGGAGAGTCCTTTAAAAAACAGTGAAGCGTTTATCTAATTATTGACAGATCCGACTTCCCTTTGCCCTTCATTACGACACACTGTCTTTGATTTGATCCCAAACCACTGATAAAAGAAGCACCATAGTATGCAGGAGAAAGTAGGGCAACAAACTGACGTTTAGTGCTTCATACAGAGCAACAGATGGAAAACAAACTTGATCGATCTGCTTAAATTTTGTTTTACTAATCAAGCAATTAAAACGGTCATGAATTATCAAAAAAATTAAACCAAAAACCTCCAATTCAACTCTAACCCTGTGATGGGGGTCAGTCTCTGTATTAATTTCCCTTTGATAATCCAGCTTAATCATAGCGTAATATTTTAAAGAGGTGAACGGATGTGTGTTATCTGTGGTGAAACTGTAATTTACATGGAGTTAGGCCCCATGACTAATTTTTCTAATCACTCCTAAGTCACGGGATGCCTCTGGGGTTGTTCTCCTGCACCTCGGCATCTGCTGCTCACCCCCTAATCGCTCCATGGAATCTGATCTTGTGCCTGAGAGGCAGCACAAAAAGGATTACAAAACGTATGGCATTTAACAGCCGCAATGCTTTTCTGGAATTTGAAAAGGACTAAAAAGCCTGGTTTCTTCATCTGTGGTGAAAGTTTTTAGAAAGCTTCTCCAGAATCTATTAGATCTGTGCTGACTAAAATACGATCCTTTCAAGACTCTAACTGAAAATGTACCTTAAGCTAGTAATGAATACATCAAGCTACCAAGGTGTGGCTCAATAAAATGTAATTACTTCTGTCAGAAATTGTCAAATTTGATAATGAAGCTAATATATCAAATCTTGATACTGTATACATTGTTGACTTTTGCATAATGGCCAAATTCCACCCCAAATTAAACATCTTTCTGAAAAGGTGCAGATTCTCATTAACTGTTGCCAGAAACCAAAAGCAGGTTTGACCAATACCTATCCAAACTAAGTATTAACCTCAAACTTAATTTGATGGCTTACAAATATACAGTTTATCCGTTTACGTTGGTGAGTGGTGTGGTCAGCACAATACAGTGAGTATTACTGTCTTAGTATAACTGCAACAGAAATATGCACTGTTTTTTTTTTTGTGTTGTCAAAAAGCTTCCAGCCTTTCCAAATCCACCAGAATTGAATTATGTAGAAATGCTTAAAGTTTAAATGAAACAAAAGTGTTGACTTTATTGGGCTTTGTTAAACAAAAAACAATCACGCTCATTCTCAATCTTCTAGACACTAATTTAAATACAAATAGGCCTTACCATAGCCCAAATTTACTTAAAAATAACTCATTTTGAGTGTTCTTCCCTCAGTAACAGTATCAATACCGAAGAGAGTTGTAATGGTATTGTAAAGCTTATCAATAGTGATTAGAGAAAGGATGAGATTTGTGTTTCTGACTTACAGATTATACAGAAAATTGACCCAGCCCAGTCACAGCTTGAGCTTTGTACCGCTTATGATTATTATTTGCATTTGTGCAAGCACAAATACTTCAAAATACTGCCCTGTAAATATAGAGTAGTACTCAGGAAAAAGGAAATAATAAATACATTAAATGAGAAGGAAAAATATATATGTGACACAAAACTGAAGGCAGGCACAAGATTGCAAAATGCATTTTGAACAGTCTTGTCTGAAACATGCCTGGGAAATGAGGAAGTAATATTTTAGGTATACTAACAGTGATATTTATGAGCAGGTTAATATTTAGTTTTTTTTTTTCCGCCAAACAGACGGGCAAATCAGACAGTAATGTAATTATACAGTCCCCAAAATCAATTAACACCCCTTTTAAACCAGTTTGCTCCAAAAAAACACAAACCAAAAACATATCAAACCAATGTTTATTCAAAAACAAAGGCAAAGCTATTAACCCTCCAGACTGAGGGTGTCAGGTTAGAGAGGGTTCACTGGAAACCATAAAAGATTAAACGTTTTCTCACGAATTTCTAAAAAAGATTCACACTGGGCCAATAGCAGCTGGAGTAAACAAATAAGACTGCGTCCACCAAGGAGCAATGGCAGCTTTCTGTGACGTCTATCGACGCACAAGTTTTATTTTTGTAAAGGCTCAGATATTTCCAACAATAATACTATTTATTATTATCATAAACTATATACATGTTTGTTGTACAGTAAGCAGTAGTATAAGTCCCTGTAAATGTTCGCTTCTGGTTTCCTCCGCGTATTAAAATCTCGGCAGGTGGAAATTTACGCACAGACTCACCCAGAAGACCAGGCTGAGGAAGAGCAGGATTGACTTAGAAGTGCAGATACCGCAGTCCATGTTGACAGACTGAGCTGGGAAGGTAGAAGGAGAGCTGTTCAGTAGATCTGATCCTTTTTTTATTTAATGTCACAGTAAGAGGCTGATCTCCGACTGCTGCCGCCTCAGTCACAAGTTTGCGTCTGACTGCGCTGACTGTGATCACATGGTCACATGACTGGTGGGGGTGGGGGTCACTCTCTGAAGCAGCACACAAACAGCTTTTTGTTGCAGTGTAGGGAAACATTTTCTTAATGAATCGACTTTATTTATCTTTTTAGGGGAAACAATTTGTAAATTAATTAACTTCCGTTATCTCCTTTTTTTTAAACACAGAAACTAGCCACAAAATATCCAGGAAATCGTCACTCTTAATTAGCGTTCCAAGAATGAATCAGAGAACAATGAAAGGAGAATAAAATTTTACTGCTATACTGGACGTTATGACTTCAAAATAATTTCCACTGAATGAGGAGTTAACGATCTTTTTTCACTTTATTTCATCATACTGTTCATAATTAGTATCAAAGGTCAATAATATGGATGATTACACATTTTCCGATTTCCAATTTCCATACTTTTCCAGACCCGCTTGTTTAGATCTCTTTTTTTATACAATAGTTTGGATATTTGCATTTTTTTATCTGTAGTTTAGAACAAGATCCTGGAAACAAGCGGCTGAAATGAGTTTTCTCCATAGGGTGTCTGGGGTCTCCCTCAGAGATAGGGTGAGGAGCTCAGGAATCCGTGGCGGACTCAGGGTAGAGCCGCTGCTCGTCCACATTGAGAGGAGCCAGTTGAGGTGGGTTGGGCATCTGATTAGGATGCCTCCCGGACATCTCCCTGGTGAGGTGTTCCAGGCACATCCCACTGGGAGGAGGCCCAGGGGGAGACCCAGGACACACTGGAGGGACTATCTTTCTCGGCTGGCCTGGGAGTAGAGCCTTGCACTCCCGCGGGAGTCCCATGGGACCCAACGCAAAGCAGTGCGGCACGGGACAAATATTGAAAGCTCATTGCGGGTGTAGCGGTGATAAGCGGCAGTCCCGCGAACTAAAAACGTGTTTTAAAACATAAAATAAAATGTAAAATAAGGTCATAAATGATCAGTCTATGTCTATCATATATATACATCACAATGTGCTGCATATGGCAGCTCATACCACCTAATGCGTGTCATGCACTATTCGGTGAAGAATCGGCCAGTAATGTGCTCAACTAAGCACAGCGTGTTTAATTCCTCAAACTAATGACACGAATTGCCTTGAGCAGTAGGTGAACGTCGGAATCATGCTGGAGTTGCGGGCGGGAGCAAAACAAACTATTACAGATGCGGGCTGGAGCGGGACTGTAAGTCATAATTCTTTGCGGGAGTGGGACTGAACACTGCAGGAGGGGGCGGGCCTCTACCTGGGAGCGCCTTGGGATTCCCCTGGAGGAGCTGGCCCAAGTGGCTGGGGAGAGTGACGTCTGGGCCTCCCTGCTGAAGCTGTTACCTCCGCAACCCAACCCCAGATAAGCAGAAGAAGATGGATTGATGGATGGATGGATGGATGGATGGATGGATGGATGGATGGATGGAGTTTGAATGCATGCTCCTGATTATGGATCTACAGTGTGTTTCAATTGCTCTGCTTCTCTTTCCTTCTGGACCAACGCCTGTATCTCAATGTCTTTGATGCTACATGTCAAATAGGCAGAGTATATTCTGCATAGCTGGACAGCTATATAAGACAATTACCTTAGTCCTAGGTTCAATCCTGGTCGAGCCATAGCTCAGTAGACAGTTTATTTGTCCCTTGGCAATGGCGTAAATATCGGTAAGCAGAGACTACCGTTGAATATTGGCCCACAACCTCTTAGGGGCCCCATCACTGACATCTGGTAGGCTGCTTATGTAATATATATATTCATACTACCATCTCTGAACTACAGACCCAACATTCTAATGCCCTCATTATCATGTCGGGAGACTTTAACCATGTCACCATGAACAAAGTCCTGCCGACCTTCAAACAATATGTGAGCTGCCCTACCAGAGATGAGAGGACCTTGGACCTGATGTATGCTAACATTAAAGATGCATACATCTCTTTTTCTCTCCCCTGTCTGGGCAGGTCAGATCACAACCTGGTTCATCTCAAACCCTGTCATTTACCTCCGGTGAAGAGGAAGCCTATGACCACAAGAACTGTGAGGATGTGGTCGGAGGAGACTTGTTAGGCACTGCAGGCCTGCTTTGAGGTGACTGAATGGCCTGCACTCTGTGAGCTCTACAGGAAAGACATTGATGGGCTCACAGAGTGCATGACGGACTATATCAACTTCTGTGTGGACTGCAGTGTTCCAGCTCGGACTGTCACCTGTTACACTAATAATAAATCATGGTTCACCAAGGACATAAAGGCTATCCTGAATGAGAAGAAGAGGGTGTTCAGAAATGGCAACTGTGAGGAGGTGAGGAGAGTGCAGGGGGTACTCAAACATAAAATCAAGGAGGCTAAAGACAAATACAGGGGAAAGCTGGAGAATAAACTCCAGACCAACAACATGAGGGATGTGTGGAGTGGGATGAGAGCTATCACAGGATTCCAGACGTCCACTGGTGTGGGGTTGGAAGGGTGCGTAGACCGGTCCAATGAACTGAACTTATTTTTCAATAGGTTTGATATTGCGGCCCATCCCCCACAACCCTCTACTGCTGGCTTCCCTACAACAACCACTCAACCTTCCCCCACTCCTCCTCCATACAGACCCCCTGTCTGCTCTTCACCACCTCAATCCACATCCACCGACTCCACCCCTCCCCCCTGCTTCACATCATGTCCTCCACAACATGAGAACCTCCCCCTACTGTTACCTCTACAGTGTCCTTCACTCCTGACCTGGTGAGAAGACAGTTAACCAGACTCCACTCCAGAAAAGCTGCAGGCCCCAATAGTGTATTCCCCACGGTGCTCAAAGCTTGTTCCTATCAGCTATGTGGAATACTTAGCCTAGTCTTCAGTCTGAGCATGCTCCTCCAGAGAGTCCCCATGCTGTGGAAGACGTCCTGTCTCGTTCCTGTGCCAAAGACGCTGCGCCCTAGCGACCCTCAGGACTACAGACCGGTAGCACTGACCTCCCATATCATGAAGACCTTCGAGAGGCTAGTCCTGGAGTAGCTAAGGCCCATGGTCAGGCCCTTCACTCATCCACTACAGTTCACCTACCAGCCCCGCCTGGGAGTTGAGGACAGCATCGTCTTCCTGCTGAACAGAGTCTACAACAGCTGGACAAGCCAGCGAGCACAGTGAGAATCATGTTCTTTGATTTCTCTAGTGCCTTCAACACCATCCGCCCGGCTCTACAAGGTGAGAAGATGACTGCGATGCAGGTGGAGGCCCCCATCGTGTCCTGGATTGTTGTTTACCTGACGAGCAGACCACAGCATGTATGCCTACGGAACTGTGTGTCTGACAGGGTGGTCAGCAACACTTGGGCCCCTCAGGGGACTGTCCTCTCCCCCTTCCTCTTCACCCTTTTCACCTCAGACTTCAACTATTGCTCTGAGTCCTGCCACCTTCAGAAGTTTTCTAATGACTCAGCAATTGTTGGCTGCATTGAAAAGTGTGAGGAGAGTGAATACAGGACTGTGGTGGGCAACTTTGTCACTTAATATAACATAAGTATAAGTACCTGGGAGTGTACTTTAACAATAAGTTGGACTGGACTAGAAACACCGAGGCAGTCTACAAAAAGGGCTAAAGCCGACTATTCTTCCTGAGGAGGCTGAAGTCCTTTAACATCTGTGGGGCGTTGCTGAGGATGTTTTATGAGTCAGTTGTTGCTAGCACGCTCTTCTTTGCTATCACATGCTGGGGCAGTGGGCTGAGGGTCGCTGACAACAACATACGGAACAAACTGATCAGGAGGGCCGGTGATGTTGTCGGTGAGCAGCTGGACACTCCGACGACCGTGGCAGAGAGGAGGATGCTGTCCATGTTTCAGTCCATCTTAGACAATGACGCACATCCTCTCCATTACACACAGGTCCAGCAGACGAGGTCCTTCAGCAAAAGACTTCCCTGACCCAGATGCACCACAGAGCGCCACAGGAAATCATTTTCGCCTGTGGTCATCAATTTCTATAACGCCTCCCTAAAGTGATTCAGACACCCCCCCATCTGTAATTGACATTTATCCAGTATTTTTGCACGTCACTATCACTTTACTTGGATTTAGTTATACATATGCATATATATATGTATGTATATATATATATATATATATATATATATATATACATATATATACTTTTAATCACTATGTTAATAACTGTGTATAGTTCATGAGGCGGTTGGTAAAAAATATGGATGCAATGGATGGATGGATGGACTACGACTTGGAATTATGGGTATCCCAGAGTGTAGATTAAAACCGTAACCGTTACGTACAATGTGCTAGCGACAATGGATACCAAAAAGAGCTATTTAAGCGGATTCCAGAAAAGAAAAAGGACCCGATATGTAGATAACCAACACGATTCGTCAGTGTTGTTTTAGGATTAAGAGATTTATTTTTGTGTATTTTCATTGGGAATATTAAAAGAAAGCCATCAATATTAAATGTATTTTAAATTGTTTTTGACCACTTCTTAAAAAATTTGTTTGTCTTTTTAACTTGGGATGTCTGCAACACGTGGTTGTGCGCTGTTTTTCCGGGTGTGATGTGTATCATATACTACGGAGAATTGCATAATTGTATCTTATTGGCCGAGTGATGGAACTGTCGCCGTACCCTGAACCTTTATCACGTGTTGTACTTCATATAGGGCCCACCCAGATAATGTTGCTAATGGGCCTCTTGTTGTGTCATTACGCCATTATCCCTTGGGGAAATGTCCAATGGTAATATACAATCGATTCTAGCAGGTATATATAGTAAAATAAAAAAGCAGCTTGATTCTTCTTTACTTTCCAAAGAATGTAATAAAATGTAAACTGAATTGCCATTAAGTATACTGTATGAGTGTTTAGTTATTTGACAGTGGGTATCTAGACTTACCAACTATTCATGGTGTGCACCTGCTTCTGAAGCCTCATGACTGCTGGAGACGGATAGTGACCACAACCCAACAATACCTATATTGATAAACTTATATAGAAAACATATGGATTGATATATTTTTATGATTTAATGTCTTCTTAGTTATTAATGTTTTGCTTGTAAGAACTTCAGATCATAGCATTGAAACCTCTACCATGATGACACATTCATAGAATTGGATTAAACTGGATCATGATCTATAGGAGGTAAGTGCAAATGTTTAACAATTTGTCACACACAAAAAAAGGAGTCCCTGGGCTATTGTCATAGTGCAGCCATATATCAGCAGGTCTTTTGCATAGTCATGTGAGGCATGTCACATTTGTGTATCTAAATTTCCACAATGATGCACTTTTTTAGATATTTTAAAAGAAAAAATACAAAGGTAGACGCAAGAACACTCATGATCCAACTAAAGCAGACTTTACACAGCTTGAACGACCTGAGAGATATCAGTCTCTCTGTTATGGTATGAGACTTTAGTGTGGAAAGTGTTAAAACACCTAACTACGTCTAAGTGGTTTCGCTGTTGTCAGCAGTTTATTCTAGTCCAACAGGCTTAATAGTTCTGTTTCATTTTTGCAGCTTGGTCAAAAACAAGTGATAGCCTGATCTCATTTAGCCCTAAAAATGTGTGTATAAACTTTCAAATACTCCATGTGATTTATATCTGCCCTTTGTGATTAATAGAAAATTTAAACTCAGTTAAGGAGCATCGCAATGTTGGTTTGGTCCAGGCTCCAGTTCACTGTTAAGGGGTGAAAATTAATTTGCTGTGGTTTACTTGCATACTGTGCAAGTAAACCAATGCCATGCGCTTGCAGCCGATTGGTTTGGGGCCAATTAATCCAGTGCTGCGCTGTTTTGAGAAGTAAAGAAAAGCAACAAGATGAAGACAGTCAGTCCCGTGGCGTCTCTGTGACTATTTTGGTGTTCAAATGAGGTTGAACATCTGCAGCTCTATATTTCGCTATGATACATTATCTCACTGTTTTTTTTTTTTTTTTTACTCTTCATTTCCCTCTACTATCACTACTCACATACGGTGCTCTTGCATCACATGGTCTATTCCTTCTTTTAGTACACCGGTGTAGCAGTGATGCACGCTGCAAGTGAACAAACCTCATGCTGAATAAACTGTGCTGAGACTGGCAGCGGTAACTGCCATGGTTATTCTTTGCAGTCAACTCTAGGTCAGACTCATCAACAAAACATCTTGTTCTGTCTCAAGTATTTTGCAGGGTTTACAGTTTCTGTTCCCAATTGTTAACCTTTATTTATCATCCCATTAGCTCTCATCAAGTTTTCGAATGATGTTAGTGCATTCAAGGTGATGTGTTGCATTAGCTTTCTGCTGGTGAAAATGTCCCCAAAATTTTGTGTGTGCGCAAAAGAGAACTTTCATCCAGGAATTCAAAAAACTCAACAAGGCCAGACCTGTGCAGCACACAAGTCGCTGTTCTCTGCAGTATTTCAAGAGTTGTACTGACCTCTTGGCTACCTCTCAGGTTAACACTGAACCTGTCCAACCAGTTGGTTTAGTAGAACAGCCGTTTTGAGTTGTAAATAGGATAGAATATGGGAGGACGAGGGCTCCAGGGCTGGAGTGACTGTTGAGTCCCTACACACACAAACATTTTTCAACATTGCACCTTTCAGATTTTTGTAGTATATTTCAATTCAATTTAGTTTATTTATATAGAGCTAATTCACAACACATGCTAATTTCAAGGCAATTCAAGGCACTTTACAGTTTTCCTGATCATGCAGTCAAATTGATTCAAAGTTTTCTATCTACGGTAAAGAAAATCAGTTGACTCAAATGCAATCCCTCACACTAATCATGCTTGTAGTGACACTGGGCAGGAAAACTCCCTTTTAACAGGAAGAAACCTCCAGCAGAACCAGGCTCAGTGCGAGCAGCCATCTGCCGAGGCCGACTGGGGTTCAAGGAGACAGAGGCAGAGATACAAGAAGCGACTCTTGAAGGCGGCCCCGTCCAGGAAACACACAGCCAGGCAAATGAGCTCCAAGCAAACTCCCGCAGTCAGAGAAACATGACCACACCGAAAAAAAGGCCAATCCAGAACATCCATAAACAAAGGGGCTGATGGCAGCAGCACAGCCGATACCTCTCTCAAGGAAGGTGTTATGGCCAAACAGGAACAGACGAGGCAAAGCCACCACGAGAAAAAGAAGAGAGAGCACATCATTAGAGATTGAAGTAACAGATTCTGCAGAGAAGACGAATGAAACCCAAATTTTTTAAAAGCATTTTAAAAAGCAAAAGCTGTTTTTTTAAAAGCAAAAACAGAACCTCTATTTAGTTAATTCTATATGATCCTATACAAAATTCTTAATTTCGAACAAAATTAGACAGAATCTGTATTTTTTTAACTTCTCCTTACCAATAAGATAAGCAAAAGAAACTTTTCTTTACATAGAAATTATTTTTAAGAATAGTTTAAATAAGGTATTTTATATAATTTTAGGGAAAAAAATAATTTTACTTTTGTACTCAAGTTTTAGATTAGGTTAGATTCAACTTTATTGTCATTACACAGGTACAGGTACAAGGCAACGAAATGCAGTTTAGGTCTAACCAGTAGTGCAATAGCAGCAAGTGCATGATAAATAATGGTTCCATAAATACAGGACATGGGTTTCTACTTAAATACCATTTTTTTTTTACCATTACTTAGTAAATGTGTTCAATCTTCCCTTTTACATAAACCACTCTTTCTTTTACACAGGTATCTATGCTTTTACTTAAGTAAAGAGTATGGGTACTTTTGACACCTACATCAGGATCCTGTTTGTTGAATTCAGTTCTCCTTTCAGTACCATCACTGCATGGCTCCTGCACACAAACTCACCCAGCAGAGGGTTTGACTCCACCTGCAGGTGGGTGATAGATTTCCTGACAGACAGGAAGCAGGAAATGAAGCTGGGAGAGTAGTTCTCTGATTTCAAGACCATCAGCATAAATTCCCCTCAATGCACGGTTGCATCCATCCCCTTGTCCTCCCTTCACCACCAGGAATAGGGGGAGGCTGCAATGTATAGTTTGCTTTGCAAGGGGGACTATCAGCTGCATTCTTCCTTTTCTTGAGGAACCGTGTACTTCCAGAACCCAGAAGTGAGCAGACTCCTCCCCTCTGGTTGGAGACTGCGGTCCATGAGGACCAAAACCCAACTAAAAGCTCCTACCATAAAAGCATTATTGTACCTTCTGCAGGGAGTCACATTAACAAGACCTTCAATGACACATTACTGTTGTAAATAATCCAACTATATCAGCATATTTGAATACTTTGAAAATTTCTTTCATGTTGTTGCTATTGTACGTTATTAAAATCTGCCATGGCGCTATGCCTCTGCCATCCACTATGTTTTCTTTAGTTCCTAAAATTCCCCTCCACGTTATACAGTTTGTCTATGTGTAGCACCTTATCTTTAAAGTTAATCCCTTGTCATGTGAAACCCTAATTCTCAATAAAGGCTTATTTATTCTTATTTATAAAACTCTATTTAGCAGGGCTAACACTTATTTTAATAATGGGTAAAGGGTCTAAACACAAACATTACATTTCAGACTTTGAGGGAATAAATCATGTATAATTTTATTTTACTTGAGATCAATGCACCACTCTGTGTTGATGTGACTAGATGAACATATTGAGGTTTGAATCCTAACAGGATTTAAACTTTTAAGGGAGAACCTTTAAAAGGTTCTTGAGAAGAAAAAAAACATTTAAGGTAAGCCTAGTAAACACAGCAAAAACCAAGATTAAGTGTATTTACCCTTAATTTGAGTAGGTAAATAAGATTATTTGCCAAATGAATTAATATTTTTACTCTTACAATAAGATCATTAGATAACATGCACTTGAAATAAGACTTGATAAGAATTGTCTTTCTTATCTTAAAATGCAAATTGTCATGTCTCATTGGCAAAGTGTCTCACCCACCTCCTCAATTCAAGAAAAAATGCACTTATTTTAAGAAGAAATAACTTATTTACATTTACATATTTTCCAGTAAACATTGTACAGCTGAAATAACTTGTACATAGAGTCACATGCACTCAAAGTTCAAATTACTTAGTATTAAAAGTATTAAAAACACAGATTCTCTTTTTTGCTC
Source organism: Cyprinodon tularosa (assembly GCF_016077235.1). Classification (NCBI taxonomy): domain Eukaryota; kingdom Metazoa; phylum Chordata; class Actinopteri; order Cyprinodontiformes; family Cyprinodontidae; genus Cyprinodon; species Cyprinodon tularosa. The sequence continues at coordinate 752,036 of NW_024038541.1, read as the reverse complement.
AGAATTTGCTTGTCTCTTGGTGTTTCATCTTTGAGAGCCAGATATTTTTTTGAATAAAACAGAAAAACACACATTTTAAAAGGACTGTTTGTTTTAAGAGAACATTTGTTCATTTCATTTGTTTTAAAACTTTTATGTGTTTAAACATCTGTCACTGCAAGTGACTCAAACCAAACATTGGTCCTATAATACGAACACTAAGTTGCCTCTGATTGCAATGAAAAGGAACTGCACTCTGACACCAGCTACTTTACGCTTGTCACTTTGACTTCTACTGAAGGAGGCGCTATCATTGCACCACAGGAGGCAGAAGTATGTTTGCCAATCTTCCCAGCTCATACACACGTGCTAACTTGATATCTCTCAGCAATAAAAATACAGCGGGAACATATTTCTTTTTGTGTCAAGCGGCTTAATTAACTATTTTACATGAGAAGCATTTAAAAACAAAAATTGTCTCCAGTATGGCTTAATGCTATCTGGCATTTTGTTTTTGGAACTTTTTTCTGAAAAAACACAGTTTGTGTTAAAAACCTTGTTTTTATATAGTTTGCATTAAAAATACTCTGAATTATTGAAAGTTTAATAAAATTATATAACAAAATATTTCCCACATGTCTAAACCTTATTTAGATTTTTATGTGTTCTCCATAATTTCAAAACAACAGAAAACCATCAAAGCTGGATTTGAAATAAAACACTATATGATAAGCATTTTCTAAAGTTTTCTTGATCATTGTGTTTATTTGATTATTTTCTGACAAAAACATATAATACGCAGTTAATTTTGTTGCATTTAATTTAATAATTGCATATATATATATATATGACATGAATAAAGTTTAGCATTGAAAAAGTAACTGTTTTTATTACCAACAAACTTAAACATCAGAGCATAAAAAAAAAACAAAAAAAAACAGGCCGCTACTTATAAGAAGGCGGGAATTTAAATGTTATTAGTTACTGTGTATACCTCTGATAAAATGGTCGTTTTTCTACCCACCCTTCATTAGAGGCTGATAATATTATTCTGGCTAAGATCCATATCCCTCCAAAAGTAGAGACAAGAACATATTGTATCCTTCATACATTATATTTTTCTTCATCTATTTGTTTTATTAGCCATCAAGTTATCTTTCCTTCATCCATTAAAACCTCTGTTTTTTCCCTTTCTTCAGATAATCTTACATGTGAAGAAGAAAAACAATATATCAGAAAAAGCACACTGTTTAGGATTACCTAAAAACAATTCTTTGTTTTTAGTTACAGTATGTAGACATTAAAGATGATGAAAATAGTACATCATGTACATCTGAAATAATACAGTATCTTACAAATTTCAGCTTATCAGGACACAACTTACCTGTAGCATACAGTATATTTAAGATACAATAAAAAGAAAATTTAACACTGTAGATTTGGGATTTCTATTGCTATTTACCTTGACAACTCAAACTGAGTGGTTAAAGAAAATAAAAAAGTAAATAAATAAAGGACACCTAATCTTTAGCATGTCGGTAAAGATGGAGCAAGTCCCTTTTGTGGTGCTAAGACTGACTCTGTATAGTTGTCATTTGAGATTTATTCATTAGTAATTGTTTTGTAATATCATTAATTTTTGTCTCTTAGAATTTCCCTGATATTAAAAGGCATTTTTGTTAACATAAACATATCCTATGTACAGTGATCTGTGAAGAAATAACAGTTTATAACAAGTTCGGGATACATGGGACATATCTCTGCTTTTTGATCATTTTCAAAGCCTTTATTGAACAAATAATATCAAAATACAACATAGATTTTAAGAAAAATATATAATAAATGTCATGCATTTAAAGACTGGTTAGTGTGTTATTTTTGTAATAGCTTATTTTGAGGTTTTAAACCTTTAAACATAAGTAAATTGCATCCCTGGGAAACAATCTGACAGCTGACAGCTTACATTGAAACAAAACACCTGCCGATATTAAAAAAACCTTATAACAAAAATACAGATTTATGAAGCAGGGATGTCATGGGATTATTTTAAAAAATGCTTTTGTGTGAACATGCAACTATTTTCCCAAAGTTTTTCAGAATATGCAAGTTAGAGAAAGCACACTCCTTATCTTTTTAGATAGTGTGCCCGCTGTAACAGTGTGACTGCTTCTTTATAGTTCTCATCAGGGTTTTTGGATTATTATGTGATTATTTATATATTCTGTTAATTTATTTTTATTTTATTTTATTCATTACCCTGTCACACAAACCCATGTTTCTAATCGCTTGAAATGTTAGTATTTGTTGTATTTTTACCATGACATATCCTTAGTAGCCAACTGTGTTTCTCTGACCATATATTACAGCATTTATTAAGAAAATAAAAATAGAATAAATCTTATATTTAATGCCAGTCCCTAAAAAATATCACCAACATTAAGATCATGTACTTGTATACTTTTTTACATGTTGCTTTAGAGGTTATATCCACTACAAATTGTCCAAAATGAACATCTGAAATGACAGCTGACAACTGCAACCTCATAAATATAGAACATCACGGCTAGATGTTTTAGCATATCTTTACTAAAAATTTATATCCATAAAGTAAAGACTATATACAATTTTGTAGTGTGGTTTTATTGGGATTTCTTGCCTTTTTTGTTTAATTTTTTAATGAAAAAAACAGTTAGAGAAAACACAAACCTTATCAGCTGGGGAAGGTGCCCATGCCGCTTTGACTGCATCTCTATGGTTTTCATGGGAGTTTTAATGAAAGCATGTAGTTAATATTTATTATTTTCCTGTTTATTTTTGTGACAAAAATAACACATTTTTAAACTAAGGATGACAACTCATCCCTATTTATATTTCATTATTTTCTCATATATAAATAAGCAATCTCACTTTTATCATGACTGCACTATATAGAGGAGGCAACTGTGTTTCTTTGCTCCACTTTGAGTGAAAAAAATTGACAAATAACACTAAATTAAAACAAATCTTTTAGGAAAATCCTTTGAAAATATCCTACACTTTATCATGAGTTAGTCATGTATGTTTCACCTTGCTTGTTTAAAGGTTATAAACTTTGTAAAATGTCAAAAATCCACATCTGAGATGACATTTGACAACTGTCAGCTCCTAAAGAGGCATTGAATCTTCATAGGATTTAGACTATTCTTATTAAAAATAAAGATGCAACAATTAGAGATTACATGTGTGTTTTTAAACATGCATTTATCCAGATATTCAACAGCTTTATTTGTTTTTTTACAAGAAAAGGTAGCTGAAGAAAACACAATCCTTATCATGTCAGAGAGGGTGGGGAAGGTGCCCACGCTGGTCTTAGGCCTGCCCCTATAGGGCTCTCATCTGGGTTTTATAAAGCCTGACTTTCTGACAAACACAAGCAGGAATATTTCTCTGATCTATCCTCAGTTTGACCTCAACTGACCTGAACCTACAGGTGAAGCTCCATAATGTCTTCTCCTGTGATTGCCTTGCCCGCGGCATCCTCAGCTAAAAAGAAAGCCAGATCTAAGAAGAAGTCAGGTCCTTCAGTGTCTGACCTGATCCTGAAGATTGTGTCTGGCTCTTCCCAGCGTGGTGGTGTGTCTCTGGCAGCCGTAAAGAAGGCCCTTAAAGCCGGAGGGTATGATGTGGTGAAGAACAAGGCAAGGATAGCAGTGGCTGTCAAGCGTCTGGTGAGCAAGAAAGTTTTGCTCCGGACCAAAGGCTCTTTTAAGCTTAACAAGAAGCCTCCTAAACCCAGAAAGAGGAAGGTGGTGAAGAAGAAGAAGCCAAAGACCAAGAAGAAGACAGCAAAGAAGACCACCAAAAAGGCAGTTAAAAAGTCCCCAAAGAAGAAGAGGAAGGCCAAGAGCCCCAAGAAAGCCAAAAAGCCTGCTGTGGCCAAAAAGGCAAAGAAGCCAAAGAGCCCCAAGAAGGCGAAGAGGGCCAAAGCTAAAAGGACCAAGACTGCAGCCAAGAAGTGAGGGCTCCATGGAACCAAAGGAACATCTTCTGGGCATTACTCTGTGTGGACTAAGATGCATTCAACTAAACTAAGTTTGCCTTTCTGAACTTGCTTTTTTTTCTTTCATATCCTGTTTATTCTCTCTTTTCCACCTTATCTGCTATGGTCTGTCACAGACTGAATTCATTTTTGGAAATAAAAAGAAATCGTTATGATTTAACAGTGTGTCATGCATTTTTTGTTATTTATTATTGCAGAAATGACAGCATTTGTACACTTTCAGCTTGACTTAGACTATCTTAGCATTTAAATTTAAAAAAGTTTTAAAAAGAAGCTACCAGTAAATTATACTCATTTATATCTAATTGACTAATTTCTCAAGGGTAGATGTGCTTTTTTAGTAGGAGTTTTACTGCATTGTACTTTTCACTTTTACTTGAGTACATTTTCTGCCTTCTTTACCCATTACGAGTAACTAAAGTGAAGGAATAACAAACCTCTTTAAATCAAAAAACACCGAACACAGAAATAAATATTCATATTTTTGCACAAGCTTTAGTGTGTTCTGTTATTTTCTGTTATACAATAAACAGATACTTTACTCTGCTTTTTGTTTTTATAAGGCTTTTGTTTAATTCAATTCAGTTTTTCTATATAGAGCCAATTCACAACACATTTCCTCTCTTTATAGTTCACCAGATCATACAGTCAAATTGATTCAAAGTTTTTCTATATGAGGAAAACCAGCTGATTGCATCGACTCATTGACTCGAAGGCAATCCCTAAACAGGGTGTCTGCCTCACGGACTAAAACTGGTAGTTGGTTCCACAGGAGAGGAGCCTGATAACTAAAATATCTGCCTCCCAGATCTTGACAGGTCCTGCCTCCCAGATTGACAGGTCCTGATTAAAGATAACTCCAAGATTTTTTTCTTTATTATCTGAGATCAGTTTAATCCCATCCAAATGATGCAACTGACTAATCAGCTTATTTTTCAAAGACTCTGGTCCAAATACTATAACTTCTGTTTTGTCTGCATTCAGGAGCAGAAATCTTTTTGTTACAAAATAATTGGTTGAGAAGTTTTTCTCCTACCAGTGTTTAACTCATTTTATTTTTGTATTTAAAATACCAGCATTTAAACAGAATTTTAAGTTTACTTTCTTGGTCTGATTAATTTTTTTTTTCAATTGAACACAGAACCTGGGTAGCTTTTTTTTTCACCAGATAGTTTTTTTAAACTCTCATTTAAGTATTCCCTTTGATGGATACTTTTTACTTTTAATTTTGTAAAAAAATTGTTCAAGGATAAAGCTGTTTTCATATGAGTAAAATTTTGTGCACCGTACCTACCTGTGCTTACTTGTCTACTCAGTTGTATTGTTGGGTTTTATACTAATTTGGTGAAATCTTAGCATAAACCATATGTTCTGAAGGTACACTATTATCCCCTTTAATCCCCCCTCCCCCCAAAAATTTAAAAATAAGAAGCAAACCTGAACAAAAGAAAAAGTTACAAAAACACTATTTAGTGTCCATAATGCTTGACTGATCAGTTGCAGGAATAAACAGTTCAGTGGTGTTCTCTTGTATCCAACAACTGCAAATGAGACAAAAAAGGAGGTTTTCTTTCTTTCTTTCTTTCTTTCTTTCTTTCTTTCTTTCTTTCTTTCTTTCTTTCTTTCTTTCTTTCTTTCTTTCTTTCTTTCTTTCTTTCTTTCTTTCTTTCTTTCTTTCTTTCTTTCTTTCTTTCTGCAGCTTGGGTATAAGAAGTGATTATGATTACTAAGTTAAATGTCGCCATCTGCTGGTTGCTCAGAGGCACAAACATGGACACTTCAAGGAAAAATCAGCATCATCTTTGATATGTAAGATTTTTTTGTTTTCTCTAAATAAGACTTTCTTGAAGGGTACAGTATACATAAAAAAAAAACAGTATAGAACCGGACGCAAAAGGTAAACAACACATTTATTACAAACATATGCCTAAATAGTTTGCTGTACATTTGAATTCTCCCATTTTATCTGCTACCTCTAAATAAATCCCCGTGCTCCGATTATGTCCAAAGTCACCAAATGTCAGCTTAGTATATTTAAATCTCTTTATAAATATCGTTCTGCTTTTCTGAGAAGGCCAAATGGACTTGTTAAAGAACTTGTTAAAGAACTGAAAATAAAACAACATCATGAAGACCAAGGAACCCATCAAATAGCTCAGGGATAACATTGTGAAGAGATTAAAAGTGGAGTCTGCAACAAACTCAATATAGACAGACACTTTGTGACTCTATCTACAAGATAGTGTCATGCTCTTAGTGCTGATGTCTGGTCTGATTACTAATGTCACTCACCTGCTTATCCCCACCCAGTTCTCTTTACCGCTCACCTGATCCACCTGCTTCAGTCTCTATTTAACCAGGCTTCAGACCAGTTATCATTGCCAGATCATTTTGAGCCAGTGGTGAGAAGTTTTTGAGCATTCTTGTTTTTCTGACCCGTTCTGCTTCTCAACCTCTGAACCTGCCTGTCACAGTTCCAATCTGTTTGCCTGACCTGTCTTCTGACTCCAGCCGGATTCCTGCCTGTAGGTGTACCGAACCTGGAGCTGTTTCCCCAACTCTGATTTGGATTTCCCTTCGGCACCTCTTTTGATCTCTGATCTCCTGGCTCTGACTACCGAGCATGTCTTTGAAACCGGTTTTGGCTTCGCCCTCTGGATTATGCTGCCTTCCTTCGTCTGCTCATTTTGAGAAATTTAACTTTTTGTCTACCTCGAATACTGGTTCTGACAGAGGGAACATTAATGATGGAATGATTAAAGAGGATCTGATAACTCTGGAGGAGCTGTAGAGATCCACAGCTTAGGTGGAGAAGATGTTAATAGGAAAACGTTTGTACTCCTCAAGTCTATATTTTCTTTGCAGAAACATGACCTACAGAATCCCAGTGTTAAAAAAGTCTGAGATGGTCCATTTCCAGTTTGCCACAGGTCATACAGAGATATTGCATGGTCAGTTTTTATAAGACATGTTGCTTAATGGGAAGACAAACAAACAAACAGAACAATAAGTAACACATTATACATTATCCTGATAGCAGAATAAAGCGAGAATTCTCTTCTTCAGGAAGTTGGTCACACTAGGTGTGACATTTAATAAAGCCTTTTCCTCAAATTTGACATGAACGATGCAGGGACAGAGTTGAAATTAAGGTCTCAGCAGAAAATAAACCATAGTTACAAATGAATGCTTTATATCAAAGATGTCGACGCAGCATATTTGTTCAAACCCCCCAGTCAATGTTCAGACTGAAATAAAATAGAGAATCTGCAGTAAGACTTGGGTTTTTCATTTTTGCAACAGGAAGTGAGAAGTGAAGCAGGGTGGTGTGGTGTGGGGGGTTCGGGTAAAGATGTAACACAGTTCTAAGTGTTAAGAATTCTGAAAAACATGTTTTATTTTATTTTCAGTTTATAAATTTCAGTCAACAAAATCCCAATAAATGATTAAGAATAATGTTGTCCTATGAAAAATGCAGAAAGGTTCAGAAGATATAAAATCCTTACCAAGCATAGTAACATATTGTGGTTCTTTGTTTGATGGCAGCGAGGGGAAGTGAGTGATACTCAGGTTGGCGTAATGTTGATTTTGTATTAAATAATTAAACCATTTAGAGAGGGAAAAATTAAACTTCCTTATAAGCAAAGTTGGAGTTTTGTCCAAGGACTCGTGGAAGTTTTTTTTTTAGGTGTTTGTGTGCACCAAACAAGTTTAGATGTGAACACTGTGAGGTTGCTCAGAATTTCTCCGGGGTTTCCCAGATACAGATATGCTCATGTGACGCAGACATTGTTTCCTCTAATCTCGTGTTTTTACATCTACTTTCAGTTCCTTATTACATGGGGAAAACTAAAAATAGCATAATCAAAACATTGAAGTAGAGATAAAGTGTTGAAGTTCCCTTTTCCAACCTACATCTGTTTTTAAGGAAGTTTATTTCTCTTCTCCTTCTATAGTTTAAATGACTTAGTGTCTGTATGTACATTATCTGTAATCAGTGGCATACTTAGCCATTTTCAGCTTTTTTTAATGTCATTACACTTTCACAAGTAGAGAGTAACAAAATTCACTGCGTTTAACCCACCCCCTTGGGGAGCAGTGGGCTGCCATTGTGCAGCACCATGGGAACAACGTTGGGTTAAGGGTCTTGCTCAGGGACCCAGAGTATCAGTCCGTGTGAGTGGGGTTTGAACTCAGAACCTCTGGATTCCAATAACAATGCCCTAACCACTATTTTGGCCCAATCACATTTTAGTTTGGATAGAGCAGTTATTCAATGAATGTGCAGCCCAATGATTACAAAATGGGGGATGTGTCTAAATCAGCAACAATACTGTTCAGTACAGGAGGCTTCTAGCTCCTTCAAGGAAGGAATGAAGAAGATGAAATGTCACTCTAGCTACTCTATCTTAATGAAAGTGTTGGGATATTCGCCATCCCTGCAAAGCAGCATTTGCGTTTACTTAGGGTACACAGTGAATACATTTACCGACTAGCTTAGCATAAGAGAAACAATGGACCACATCTTCTCCATTGGCTGGCACTTCTTGACTCCTCAGCCATTTATTCAGACACATAGAAAAGAACACGGCAGTGGCATGCACGGGCACCTGCTTGGGCACTGACGTCATTACGTCACACAGTGATTGGATGCTGATAAACATGTCTTTGCCAAACTAACAAAAATATGCTTAACAGAAAGAATGTACAGTATACCTTTTTTTCTATACCTGATAGAGAAAAAAGTATTCATGTTTGTTTAAGCAAGTTAAGAAGTTCCTTCCCCATTTTTAAGAGTAGCTTGCACATATGCGCAATATACCTTTTGTGTTTCTTTATTGTCAGGTTATGGACGAGTGGGTAGCGATTATATGAAATATAGTTCTGCCCTCTGAACCTGTCCGTTCCCATTCTAATCCATTTGCCAGACCTGTCTTCAGACTCCTGCTGGATTCTGCCTGTTTACTGAACCTGGAACTGCTTCCTGACACCGTCCTGGATTTCCCTGCGGTTCCTCTTCAGATCTCTAAACTTATGGATGACTCCTGTGAGCATCTTCGACACTGGCTTTGGCTTTGTCTTCAGGATTATATTACACAGGGTAAACGTTTCTGTTAGATTGGAGCAATATATTATTTTGATTGTTGTTAATGGCAAAGCTGGTAAACTTGATAAACTCATATGGAACAGGTACAACATATTTTAAAACAAATTAGCAAACTGAGCAAATACAATTGTAAACACTTTTTTTTATTGGAACAACACTAAAGTATAACTATTTGCTATATATTTTAAAGTAGCCATTGCACAGCTGAAGTCTTGAGTTGCAGATATAAATGCATCCCTACTCTGGCGAAACTTAATACATTTATTATCCTGCTTGACAAGTTTTGCAAAGGCATTAACATTTATTTTATTTAGCTGTGTTGTGGCAAAAATGTATCTAAAAGTTGCAGGAAAGCAGCACTTTAGGACTGGTGTTACAGTAGGGAAGTGTACAGCTTGTTAACCAGTGTATATTTACTGAACCTTCTAAAGAAATCGACACATTTAATCATTAACTGTTGGCGACAAAACCATGTACAGACCTTTGTAAAAATGTTGAAATGAGTTGCAAATTAGTTTGTGTTATTTTGACAGAACAGCAGCTATACATATTTATAAAAGATTTTAAGCATTGTTTCATTATAAAACATATAAACAATATTTAAAAAATGTGATGGGTGTAATGACCTTTGAGGTACTGTACATGTTTACTATAATTGTAGGTAGAGGTGAGGATTTTTATGTCACCTTTTATTACTTTCCAATTGCTTGGTTAAAATTAGTGTCCTCAATGTGTTTTGTGTTTCCACTTTCTGGCATAAATGGTAGAAAATATCTAATTCTGTTACAATTCACTTTCCATGGAATAAATTTTTATTATTTTCTGATAAATTGTTACAAAATTCAAACTTTAATTTGTAGGAAGAGTGTTATTTTTTATAGAGGATTTTATTTTATCAGACTAGATAAGGGAAATGGGCTCATAAAAAATGTAAGTGAAGGAAATACCAAGAATCACTTGCTTCCCATTTGTCATGTGAGTATTTATGTTAGAGGAAGGATTTGGCTTGAACTTTATATTGAGCTGCCTCTGAAAAAATGTTTTATTATTTTCTGATAAATTGTTACAAAATTCAAACTTTATTTGTAGGAGGATTGTTACGTTTTATAGAGGATTTTATTTTATCAGACTAGATAAGGGAAACGGGCTCATAAAAAATGTAAGTGAAAGAAAAACCAACAATTATTTACTTCCCGTTTGTCATGTGATTATTCATATTAGAGGCAGGATTTGGCTTAAACTTTATATTGAGCTGCCTCAGCTCTTACTTCACACAAAGGCACCATGGAGTCTGCCCTGACACTCCTTGCTGCTGTTACTTTCTTCCAAATCTGCTCCTCTGGTCCTGTCAGCCATCCAACCAACTGGCTCAGACAATGCCGGGCCTCCACCAACCTCTCCGTCACAGCCTTGGAAGTCCTGCCAGGAGGAGGCTGGGACAACCTTCGTAACTTGGACATGGGTCGAGTGATGAACCTGAGCTACTTCCAGTGCCAAACCACTGAGGATGGGCTCTACTTCATCCCAGATGAGGTGTTTGTCATCCCACAGAAGCAGACTGGTGTGGAGACCAACTCTGAGATAATCAGCTCCTGGCAGGAGCAGAAAAGCACCACATCTCACTCCATAAATTCTGACGTATCCTTCTTCTCGATACTTAATGGCAAATTCTCTGCCGAGAGCACAAGGATGAAATCACATCAGGTTAAAGATTCATCAACAACAGCCAGAGTGCAGGTAAGTCTTTTTTTCCACTTCCTTAATTGGTAAAAAAAAAAATTTGAGCAAACATGTACAGTTTATGTAGTTGCTAAATTGAAATGTCACACTTGCTACTTATTTATATATATATATATTTATATATATAAAAAAGAAATATTACAAATTTGTGCCAACATTTATAATGGTAAATAATAACATACACCATGACGGACCAGTCATAACAAGAGCTTGTTAAACAAAAGAAGATCATTTTTATCAATAATTTTACGGAACATTATAAATGATCTCTCTTCTAATACTAATTTAATCACAAGGCTTATGCTTTTTTCTCAACTCTATTTTGTTTCATAAGAGACCTCAAGAACAAGAAAGGCAGACACAGATAGGGCAGAAAAGCTGCTCCACCACATCTAAAGTCATTAGACGAATTATAGATTTCTCATTTATGATGATGGGTTTAATGATGCTCTGTGGGAGTTTCAAAGCTTAAAATACAGTTTTATAGAATGCTTTAAAGTTTTATTAAAATAGACCAGACATCTCTAAAATTTGCTTTCGTCTTTATTATGCTGTTTGCATAAGCAGGTCACAGAATAACTGGATTCATGTTGAGATTGATGGGCTTTGTTTCCCGATTAGATGTCTTCTCAAGAAACCTGGTTACATTTAATTTAGATCTGAGTAATGGGGCTATAACACAAACCACACATAATTTTTTGAAAGAGTCCTTCATTTTAAGCACTAGTTCATGTTGGTCAAACACCTGAGATTCCAACAAAATACTTTTTGTTGAGGCTGCAAAGTGACACAATACTGTTACTGGATCCCTAACTAAGCTGATGTAAACGCCTTTAATTTCCTAAATCTTTTAATGTAAATCATGTTTTCAATCTGGTACATTTTCTTGTAAAAGTAAAGATACATTTTAATATAATGTCACAAATCAGAAAAGAGGACCCAGTATTCAGGCAAGACAGACAGTGGGCTACTTCTAAAGTATTTTATTAAAACTACGGGCTGCAGATCTGCAGTAGCAGCAGCTAAGGCGTGTGAGGCAGGAAACTCTGGAGAGAGGAAGACACAGGTTAGTGACCACGTAGATTTAAGGGATCAAGATTAAGAACGTGAGTCACTAGTCTGGTTTACAAGTTCAGTCCATAGCCAGGGAACGAGGTAGGATCCAGTCGGGGGGCCGCTAACAAGATGCAGTGGGCACTGCCCAGTGTCCCAGCTGCTGCAGCCTCGGGGTCAGAAAACCTTGACACTAATCAAAATCCCAAGAGTCCGAAGCCAAGTGAGGCAAACAGATCAGAACAGGGAGGCTTAGGGGTCCAGGAGTACAAAGACAGTTCAGGCAAACCATTCTGACCATAACAGGTAGGCTTAGTGGCTGAGAGGCAGAACAGGTCAGGATCAGGATATATGAAACACAAAGGTACGCTAAAAACTCTCTCACCACTGGCTGGAGAGAATAATCTGGCATGATCCTGGATGCAAGCACATTAAATAAAGTCAGGAGCAGGTGGATCAGATGAGCAATGATTAGAAACAGGGCAGAGTTAGACAGTTGAATAGAATGAGTAATTAAGCCAGTCAGTGCCAAGATCATGACATATAAATGTTCTTTCTCTCAACAGGTTCGCAACTTCCTCTACACAGTGAAAGCATATCCAGACTTCACATTGGATTCTCGCTTTGTTCAACAAACTAAAGAAATTGCTGATGCCATTGAAAACAACCAGACAATGAATGCAGACTATCTCTCTGAGAAGATGGTACTGGACTATGGAACACACGTTATCACCAGTGTTGATGCCGGGGCTTCTTTGGTGCAAGAAGACTACCTCCGTTCCTCTTATGTCTCAGACAGTGCCTCAGATAGCTCCACTGTTAAAGCTCAGGCTGGTTTAAATTTTTTTGACAAAATAAAGTTTGACATTAGTAGTCAGTCGAGCCAACAAAGCTCAACACTAAAAACATATCAGTCCAACATTCAGTACTCCATTATCCAAAGCCATGGGGGCATACCATTTTATCCTGGAATCACTTTGCAGAAATGGCAGGAAAGTACCAGGAATAACCTGGTTGCTATTGACCGTTCAGGATTTCCCCTCCATTATTTCATTAACATTAATACTATTCCTGATCTGCCACAACCTACCGTTGATAAAGTAGCTAATAAAGTAAAAGGTGCCATAGAGCGCTACTACAAGATCAACACCCGCCCTGGCTGCGTTGACATCAGCTCCAAGAATTTCAACTTTCAGGCCAATGTTGATGATAATTCCTGTGAGGGCCCAGCCACCAACCTCAGTTTTGGAGGGGTCTACCAGGAATGTACAAAACTTAGCCAAGATGCAGATCCGCTTTGTAATACACTGGCCCAGAAAAATGTAGCGACAGGTGATTTCTCCTGTCGTCCACCTTACACCCCAACTTTACTGCGATCAGAAGTGAGACAGCAGGGATACACCGCATATGAATGCCACAGAGAAAGGTATTCATGTGGATTGTTTGGGTTGTTCCATTGTCACAGGCAGGTTTGTAATGATGTGTATCGTGTTCGCTCAGCTCGTATTGATACATACTGGTGTTCTGTAAATGGAAAAGCACCAGATAACTCGGGATATTTGTTTGGAGGAATCTACAGTCCCTCTGCTTTGAACCCCATCACCAAGTCTAAAAGCTGTCCTCCAAACTTCATCCCAGTAAAATTTCTGTCTGATGGCCAAGTTTTTTGCATGAGTAATGACTATGAAACTGGTACCAGATACTCTGTACCATTTGGAGGGCTCTTCAGCTGTGAAGCTGGTAACCCACTGGCTAATAACCACAACAGATGCCCTCCCAAATTCAGCCAACACCTCGCTACAGTAAGCGATGGATGTGAAATTCTTTACTGTGTCCAGTCTGGATTATTCACAGGGGGTGAGCTGCTACCAATCCATCTTCCTCCATTCCGAAAAACTCCTCTTGTCAGTATGCAATCCACCAACACGGTGATGGTGATGACTGAAGGAGAAAAGAACTGGGTCAGGGTAGGGCAGACGAAAGCATGGAGACTGGTCAAACAAGAGGAAATCCAAGAACTCTCTAGGAAGTTCAACCCAGAACTTAATCAGATGTCAAGTGGAGAAAAAGCAGGAGTGGCATTTGGAGTGATGGGCTTGATAGGACTGGTGGTCATAGTTGTAGTGATCGTTATTAGAAGGAGAAAGTACTCTGGATTTACAAGACGAGGATATGAGGTAATAAGTGAAGAAATTGAGACCAATACATCCCAAGAAGAGGCTTAAAACCATAAAATACACGTTTAGACCTTATTTTTCACCACTCAATGATTGTCTCAGTGCTTTTGATTTCCAAGAAAAAAAATCACTTGTATAAAGAATTATTTTTACAAGATATAAAATAAAACCTTTTGGATTTCTTTATTTTTTCTTGTTATAACTGAAATCAGACTTCAGTGTTTTTAGTTGGTTAAAACGAAAACAATATTAACAAAAAGCTGTTTTGAGGTGTTAACCACATGTAAAAAGTATGGACAATAAAACACAACTACAGTTACAGAAATCAGATCTATTTAGTATGATTTTTCATATCATATGATATATGATTTATCATTCCATAGGATTTGATATGATTTATATAAGAGATTGCTTTAAATGCTAGAGGTAGTCAAAAACATATTTAGTTATATGCTTCTGTAGCAATTTTGTCTTTGCTGGTCAAACAATGCCAAAACTAAAATGTATTTCTTTGTTTTTTTTTCTTGGAATATGTATATCATATTTTATCACGAATTGTTTGAGCTTTTTTTCAAAATAAAGTTCACCTTTTCTCTAGGCATTAATATCCAAGCCAACCAATTATGAACAAGACACAGTGGTGTATTGTATTTCTATATTTTCAGAAAAGTTTTCTGGGTTTAGGTTTTAAACCTCAGTAGTATAAGTTTTATCCATGACATTCATCCATAGCGAAGATATGTAGAATACTCTGACATTACTGCTTTATTTTGATACAGTGTACATGTATTGGAAAAACATGTTTAATTTTTGCATAATAAAGTTCTTTTCAATATATTTACAGATATGGTTTGATTTCATAGGCTAGTTAAGGATGATGCAAAAAGAGGTCAAATAGTTAATGTGTGTTATCATGTGTTGATCTTAAAACTAAGATTACAAAACTGCTTACTCATAATTCCAATACATTTTCACAAAACCTGTATCATCACTCCTAGCAACAAAGTTGTGAGCAGCTGCAGAAAAGGAGTGGATTCAATGAAATTATACATGTAAGTGTTTTGTCAGCAATATTAATTTATCCAGGGGGAAATGTTTTGAAATGTTTTTAATTACATATCAACATCTGTAATTTCCTGCCTAATAAAGAACAACTGAGAGATGTAATACATCTTCACAGCAACAATTACAGAGGGAAATAGCTATGCTCTCTGATTTCTTTCATTTATGCTCAGAAATCGGTTAGCTCCCTCTTCTCTAGTTAGAATTATGACTTAGACGGCTGGAGCTATCTGATCAGACTCTATGGCTTTAGGAGTTTGTACCGGTACCTCATTAAATTAATTAAGTAAATAAATAAAAAATTTATAGCAACTTTTAATGAACATGAACATCCCAAAGTCCTTTTTCTATAATATTAATAAAAATTAACTATAGCAATCTAGTCAAATGCTTTTTGGATTCTTTTCAAATGAATCAGTGGAGTTTATGTTGCACAGAGATAGTGGAAGGGAGTTCCAGGACCAGAGTCCACATCCTGAAAAGCTTAATCTCCACAAATTTTAATATTAATGTGGCAACTCTGTGAAAGGCTTCAATAAGTTCTGAAAATGGATTCAAAAAAATAATCAACTCATTATTAGCTGTAAAAATAATGGTTTATCAGATAAGAAAATTGTTCCATCCATTTAACTAGTACTGCTATAATGCTTCGTAATTTGAAGTAAAAAGAAAAAGAATGGCCCCTAAAACAGATCCCTGAGGTACCCCAATGACAAAACACAGTGTAGGAATGAACTTTATTTATTAAAACTATAAAAAGATCTATAAGAAGGGTGAGACCTGAACCATTTCAAAGCAAACCACACTGACCTCTGTATGTTTATTGTTAGCAGATGATTAATGCCAAGATCTGTCAAAAGTAGATAATAGATTTAATAAAACTTAAGCAGTGTACTCTTCAGAATCACAAGCCATCAATTTGTCACTGGACATTTTTATTAAAGCTTTTTTTGGAGCATCATGATTCAAAACATTAAATCAGTAGCACATACTTTGCTTCATACATTTTTTTTGTGAATGTATGGCTTCATGATTTAAGTGAATTAAATATAGAGTAATATGTTGATTTCTGTTTCTATTTCTGATAATATATATCATTACAGTAGTTAAGCAATTGTACTGTTTTTCCAAAATTCACAATAATCTACTTAACTCTTGTGTGTTATCATCCCAAAAATAAAAAAATTTCAGCTTCAAAAGCTAGTGGGCATAATAGCGTAATGGACCAACTAATCACAGCTCGACTGGTATTCTGAGGCCAGACTTTTACAGTTCAAAATTAGAACAATGTCAGTCATGTGGTGGAACAGTTTTTGTCTTTAAAGATTTCATTTTCCCAGGCAACCTCAACCTCAATTTTCAACAGGTAGACAGACTGCCTTACTCTCCTAAGGTCTGATAAGATAAATATTGGTCATTAGACAGCTTTTGTCTAAAACAATTTCAAATTTCAATTTAAAGTAATTTACAAAAGCTTAGCTTTTGCATGAGTATGTTTTGATTTAAGTATTTTACTCTGTTTCCTTTGAAATCACATCTGTACCTGACTGAAAATAAATAAATTAAGAAAAACTAAAACAAACACTGAAACACTGGAAGAAACTTTAGCTATTCATCATCAGTTAGTAATATATATATATATATATATATATATATATATATATATATATATATATATATATATATATATATATATATATATTGCTTCTGTTATTCCCCCCACCAATAAGAGATTTCGAAAAATGTCTAGATTTCTGTTAATGTTAATATTTGTTGTCAATTTGTTGTTAATATGATCAGTCCATACACCAGACTCTGAGCAACTTTCCATTTATAATACTTCTGTTTATTTGTCACCCAACTACTATGGCTATCAAATGTGACATCCAATAGTATGGATTGCTTCTTTATTTTGTACAGTATTTTCAGATGTACACCTTTAGTGTAGATTCTACACAATGTTTGGTTCCTGGTTATCACCCGAGAAAATATGGAACCGAAACCCCAAACCAGACTTGTAGTCATTCTGTATGATATAAATGAGACTAAAGCTGAGGTGTTTATTTTCAGTAGTTTTTAAACCCCAAAGACTGACTCACCCTAAAGATCAAGTCTATTGGTATAAAGTGCCATCAGAACCGTGACCAGTTATAAAACAGAGAAACGCTGCTGCCACTGGCCAAAGGTATGGCCCAGCACAGAATAGCAACATCATTGGCCAAGATTGATTGGCTTTCAATGGCGTCCTCCAGAGGACGAACAGTGGTTTGAAAGAGGAGTAAATGAAGCCATTTTTGTATAGAAAAACTAACCCTTTTTTAAACAGGGGTGAAGGTTTTAGGGTCCATCTCTCCCCTTATGCATTTTTTTCCATTGGTAACTTATTTATTCAGGGCAGGTAAGGTCAGGTCAGTTAACTTTGGCATTTATTTTCCATTACATTGCAGAAGTATTTCAATGGGGGGGTGGAGCAATTACGTCAAATCTACAGTTTGACGTAATGTGGTTTGCAAAGACACCGCAACAATGGCCAGCTCCTTATATGTTTGTTGTAAGTATGTTTAAAAGAGAGTACCAAGACAAGCTGTGGATAGCTAGATGAAGCAACCTAGATATGTAAAGGAGAGTTAGAGAACCTATACGTTATCAAATGAAAGATAAGGCTACCTACTGTTAGCTTGCTTTAACAGTGTTCATTAGGGGTGGGTATTGCCAAAGAAGTCACGATTCAATTCGAATCACGATTCACAGGCCACGATGCGATTCTATCACGATGCATCACGATACTTGAATTATTGCGATGCATTGCAATATTTTCTCCTCCATGTTTTGTTCTTGAATGACTCGGCACAGTATCCCACGGCCGGAAATGCTTGTGACACAAGGCAGCGTGCGTCAACACATTTGCAGCGACATCTACAGGACTGGAAGTTGTATTACACTTGTTTTTGGCTGATGTTCGCCAACCATTCATGCAATTTTATTTATTCATTTTTTAAAATTAATAATCGATTCTTGGCATCAAGAATCGATGCAGTAGATCACGAAAATTAGAATCACGATGCATCATCATCACGATTATTTTGCACACCCCTAGTGTTCATGTACCAAGCTTAAAAGGATATCATGGTTAAAGATAGTTATAAAAAAAAAGGTGTGACACAACCCCCTAACTAATTGGTGACCAAAAGTCCTCTGATGCTGTTTTCACTGTGACTCCAATCAGTAGGAACCACAAGCAAATAGGCACTAAAACTAAAAACAGATCCATGTAACCTTTAAAAATGGAAACATTTAAAATCAACATGTTAAACTGATACTTGCACTTGGTACTTTCTTAAAACTGTCATCAGCACTAACAACTGTTAGTCCTTGTTTGATTGTGAGCAACCTATTTTGATTGTTTCCACTAACTGGTTGATCGACTATGCAAAGACGCTGCTAAGACTTAGACAAATCACTATATTTTTTTGATAAATAGAACACATGAGTAAAAGATTGTATAATATATTTTACATGACAGCTGAAATAGACATAAGATATTTCTTAGCTTAAACTGTGTGCGGTGTGATTTGATTTAAAGGAAATGCTGTATTTATATGACGTCCTAACATGAATGTTTGGTTGTGAGGCATAGTTTGAACAAGAACTACAATACATACTGCCTCCCCTTTTTTGAGGAACATTTTTGTTTGGATATATTTACTTTCCTCCATAAGATAAAAAAACATCTCTCAGCTTGACTTTATTTTTAATGACGTTATAAAATGTGAAGTACTACATTTCTAATTTAAAGTTTTTTTTCAAAACAGTTTTTTATTAATTGAAAACAGTTGTTTACAATTTTCTAATTATTTATTCAAATTTTGTTTATCTGGTTTCAATTGCTTTTAACCCTCATATTTTTCCATTTGGGAGCACAAAATGCAGATAAGCACTTTTAATACACATAGGGAAGGCAAAAAGACCTAAAGATGTGGAAAACAGCAAATGCTGAGCTGGCACAGATATTTAAAATGAAAGACTCAACTACAAAAGACAAATTTTATGTCAGAAAAGGTGGGGATGTTGCCCATGATGCCTTGACAATTTCTGTATGATCTTGGTTTTATCTTCTTTGAATCCAAACTTTTTTCTACACAAACCATGGCTACCTAGCTGCGTTTATGCTTGCTTCCTCTTATACTGGAAGACTTTACCTTACTTTTATAATGATTTGTACAAATTAGGCTACAGTGTTTCTTTAGTACTTTTTCAATGGATAAATTGGACGAATAAAAATTATATATATATATATATATATATATATATATATATATATATATATATATATATATATATATATATATATATATATATAAAGAACTATACATTAATTGTGTCAGTCTGACTTAAAAAAAAATGAAATGTGTCAACTGGTGGTGGATGTGGTTGTGGACCCAAACGCAAAATAGAAGAAGACAACGAAGAATTTTTGCTGATTTCATCAAGATCCAAATGCAAGGGAAGGAAAGTCCAAAAACAAAAAAACAGAAAACCAAGAGACGTCACGGAAAACACTCATGAGAAACAAAGAAATGGTCAGAAACCAGCATGAGGAACTGCATATGAGGTGTATATATGGGGGACAGAACAAAGAATGGGCTAATGAGCTGATATGGAGCAGGTGTGGATAGAAGTAACTAGGGGAAAGGAGACTGGCACAAGGGAGTAACAGAGAGTAACTCAAAAAATGCAACAATGCTTAAATATAACACAAAATGGAAAAGAAAAAAATGACCTACGAAAAAGAATGACATAAATAATTGAAAACTCAAAAAGAAGTCCTAAGGGGAGAACCATAGCAGAAATCTTTTTATTAGTTACACAGCACTTAAGTAAACCTTTAACCAAATACTATTTTACTCCTACCTAAGTAAATATATGATATTGAGTAAATACAGTATAGTTATTATTTTGGCAGTGCAAAGATGACCTGCTACATGTTGAATTTTCTGGGAATCACATAATTAACTGCTGCCTTTTATGTTACAATTCACATACAAAATTTGTGAGGTACTGAAACTGAAAATATCAACCCAAAATGTTTAATTTTTATTATTTACCATTAATTTGCAAGTGAGATGAATTGTTGTGGGATATGTGAATCCACAAACTCCAGAAAATACATCCATAGAGAAATATTTCAGGCCAATGAAATGCAATGTCAACCCATTAACCAGAGGCAAAAAGCTGAAGCAAAACAAACATGGCTGCGCCGGTTTTCTTTTTGAAAAATTAGCACAAGTACATGCTTTTTGCCTTTTTGAAAATAACTTTTTTTTTTTCTGACCGAATTTAGTAAGAGGTTGATTTATCAGTTAACTCCGCTAGTTGTTAAACAAATCAAGCTGCTACTGCTGCTGTGATTGGATACAAATTCGACACGAGAGGCAGGTATCCCATCAGTTCAAAGAATTGTACAGCATGTCCCTTCCTTTTGCAAACACTTTCTACATGAATTCTACATAGTATCACTCTGGCTTATAAATCTCAAACTTAAATGTTTTTAAGATATGGCGATTAAACATACCCCTTTAAAAAATCAGTTTGTGGCCACACCCACAGGGTATATGAAAGCCAATGGGAAAAGGAGTCATCCATGTAAGGTCCTTGTCTCCTTGTTGATAAACTACAGAGCAAGCATGTAACTTCAGAAGTCACCAAATATCCCCTGAGTGTATATTAAAATGCAGTATAAATACTGTCTGATAAGGCCACAGGCCATTGATAAAGAACACATTTGAAGATATTATAGTATCATGAAGACCAAGCAAACCATCGGACAGCCTCAGGGTTAAAAGTTGGTAAAGGTTAAAAGTTGTGTTTCTGTTTTAAAACAACATATTAAGTTTCAATACATGAAGTTACTTGAATCTCTTAGATGTAACTGCAAAAAAAAAAAAAAAAAAAAAAAAAAAAAAAGGTACCCGCTCATGCATGCGAGAGCAAGAATGAGTCAATTTCTCCTCGTGCACGCTCCGTTTAAAAGTTGCTGTTTGCATGGCTCATACAAGCTCACTTTCCATAAGAAGATTTGCAATTTTTCCACTATTTCAGACTCACCACTGGTAAGTGAAAATGAGGATGAACACATAGGACAGGCTTACATAAACATACTACCAGAATGATTGACTATTAGGAGGACCACTTTTTATGATGATCCACCCAGAAAAGACACAGAATCAATCAATCAATCAATCAATCAATCAACCAATCAATCAATCAATCAATCAATCAATCAATCAATCAATCAATCAATCAATCAATCAATCAATCATTCAATCAATCAATCAATCAATCAATCAATCAATCAATCAATCAATCAGTATATTCTCCTGGGGGCAGAATCACGTTTTTAGATTTCTATCAGAAAAATTGAAATTAATCACACTAGAAAAGGCAATGAAACTGCAGAAGTTCCTATATAGATGATAATGGTATGGATTTAAAATACCAATATTGTGACATATATGATATTCATTAAAAATATTGAATCTATCTTAAAATGAAAAATATTTGAAGGCAACATCTGCTCTGCAACGTCCATGGCAGATCAACAATGGGATCTTGTAAGGTTTCACAATATATCACTTATGTTTCTACATTACATTATATCAGGATAAATAATATCTTCACACCAGTATTTTGATATGTATATTGTATCACCAAATACTTGCCAATTTACACCCAACTAAATATAACCTATTTACATAGTATGTAAATTATATATATGATATAACATAAATATAACCTCCACCCTAACTTGGGTGGAGGTTCAACTTCCACCAGAAAATCAACCAGAGTCATAAAGGAATGCTTTGAATGAAACATATCAATGCAGTATAATTTGTTCAGCTTGCCTGGTTAAAGTCCAGATCTAAATACGAAAGAGAATATGCAGCAAAAGACACACATGATTTGCAGCTAAAGCTGCGGCTGTAAGTGAGAAGTGACATATTGATTTGGGGGGGTGAGGTGTTAGGAAAGATAATTATTGCACTTATCTCAGTTCTAAGAATTCTGATAAACATGTTTTGTGCTTTCTTTGTCGGTCTATCAACAGAATCACAATAAATACTTTGAGATGTGTTTTACCATAACACAAGTAAGAAAACTTCAAACTATATTAAAACATTTGCTAGACATAATAACCTAGTGTTACTTTGTTTCATGACAGCTTTTTAAGGACAATGGCAACTTTCTTGGTGTAAACTTACTTTCCACAGAATCTTTTGATAAGCCAAACTGGGAGTTATTTACTAAATGGTTACCCTAACCCTATATTCACTCTACAGCTAATTTTTAACCTAAATATCAAATGTACGTAAATGATTAGAAGGGAGATTAATCCGGCATTGTAAGTGATCAATACTCATGAGGTGATGTACACCATTTTTCTTTCTTATCTCATGTTTGTACATCTGGTTTCTGTTCCTCTTCATATGGGGAACACTATAAATACTTATCTCAACTTGACCATTTAAGTACAGATAAAGGTCAGGATAGATTTTGTTAACAGTAAATCTTTTTTTTCTTCAGAAAGGTTCAGGTCTCCTGTCCTTTTATGGTTAAGTGTTTTTTTTTCCTCTTCTGAGAACTCCTCTGTAACAATGATTTATAAACTTTGATCGATTTGGTTCTTGACAGATTACTTATGTTTTACAGTTCAATTTCCTAGAATAGAAAATGGCACAGAATGCTCTTAATATAAATATAATAAACTATAAATCAGTAAAACTACTAAATAATATATTTTTATTATTGTAATTAGATGATTTTTTTTAATTGATAGGATTTTATTTTAATATTGCTATATTGCTGTGAGGTAAGATATTCTGTCAGAATGAGGCTGTAAATGTTATTTCAGTGTTGTTTGAGGGCATCAGTGGTAAATCAGCTTGTATTACATTGGTGGAGTGGTGTTAATTGTGCTTATTAATCATGTGTCTATCCA
Organism: Cyprinodon tularosa; assembly: GCF_016077235.1. Taxonomy (NCBI): domain Eukaryota; kingdom Metazoa; phylum Chordata; class Actinopteri; order Cyprinodontiformes; family Cyprinodontidae; genus Cyprinodon; species Cyprinodon tularosa. The sequence continues at coordinate 728,883 of NW_024038541.1, read as the reverse complement.
ATTGCTTAAAATAGATTCACATCCTTTACGGTACCTTCATGGTTCTTTCTCTGGTACTGCTAATACAAAATAGGAATTATCTGATTCTTACAATGCACTCCTTATTTGATCAATATCTTTTAAGCAAGTGACAACAAAATGAGAACCTGTTGATGTCTGCAAATGAGTTGCTATTAAATATCTGGAGGAGTGTTGATATTAAAATATGATTGTCTATTTTTCTGTATTTTTAAGCATATAAAATAAAAAAAAACTTCCATCAGAAATGCAAGAAAAAGCTAATCAAATCTCACTTCACTTCAGACAAAGGCATCATGAAGTCTGCTCTGAAAGTCTTAGGCGCTTTTACCTTTTTGCATATCTGCTTCTCTAGTCCCGTGCGTCGTCCAACCAACTGGCTCAGACAATGCCGGGCCTCCACGAACATCTCCATCACAGCCTTGGAAGTCCTGCCAGGAGGAGGCTGGGACAACCTTCGTAACCTGGACATGGGTCGAGTGATGAACCTAAGCTACTTTCAATGCCAAACAACTGAGGATGGGCTCTACTTCATCCCAGATGAGGTGTTTGTCATCCCACAGAAGGAGACTGGCTTGGAGACCAACTCTGAGATAATCAGCTCCTGGCAGGAGCAGAAAAGCACCACATCTCACTCCATAAACTCGGACGTATCATTCTACTCCATCCTTAATGGCAAATTTTCTCTAGAGAGCACAAGAATGAAATCCCATCAAGTCAAAGATTCATCAACAACAGCCAGAGTGCAGGTAAGTTTTTCATTTTAATTTAGCTGTGTTGTACATAAACAGTACAGTAAAACGTTTTTTTGTAGTTTTTAATGCAGTACCTTCAAAAGGTTTTCAAAACCCTTTAAAATTTGCACATTTTGTCAATATGGCAAAAAAACTGTCCATGCAGTATAATTGCAAGTATTATTTTATTGTATTATGTGATAAACTAACATTGTTTCAAATCAGAATCTGTAATATCTGGCATGCATACATTAAACTACTAATTTATAAAGACTTTCATTGACAACAAGAAATTTTTTGGGATCTCTAACAGGTTTGCACCCGTACCTGATCATCAATAGATGTCAGGATGGACTGAGGATATGAAAAAACAAATATCATTATAGTTAGACTATTTGTTTAGGGTCATTGCCTTCTGGAAGACAAAATCCTAACTCAAATCCTTTTCAAACTCAACTTTCACATTTTTTATTAAGAATTACCCTGTATTTGTAGCTTCATCTACAAACCCACAAGTTCTGGTCCTGTCAAAGAATTCCTACAGCATGATAGTTCCATCACCTTTGTTAACTGTATAGATTTAGTGTACAAGGTGATGCACAGCAGGATTTTCCTGCTCATGTAGTGTTTTCATGTCGGCATAAAAGGTAAACAGTCTTTTAGAGTATCATTCATATATCCTCTCCCCCGCACATTACTTGGGGTCGGGAAACCTTTACAAGAGGCCACCAAGTAACTGTACAGGTGGAGTGAAAAAGCAATGCTCTCGAATAACGGGTCCTTCCTACCCTAATGTGGTCTTTAAATCTGGATCATAAGGAAAAAGATGAGATCTCTGATACAAGAGGCTGAAAGAAGTTTCCGCACAGGGTGAATGGGCACCCTCAGATATAGGGTGAGGAGTTAAGCCATGCAGGTAAGAATAGAACTGGGTCCCTTCCACATTGAGAGGAGTCAGCCAAAGTGCCTCAGACATCTTTTCTAGATGCCCCCAGGACTCAGGGAGGATGCTTAGAAGGCAGCCCATGACCCACACTCCTTCAAAATTGTTTGACCACCGATGCAACTTCTTTAAGATTTATTAAACTGCTCCGGTAAAATACATAAGGCTGACTACCATGCAGCTAGAGAAGGGAAAATTTTGAATTCCCAAAATTGATGTTATGGTTCTCCTCTTTTTGGGATTCTGAAGTTTTTAGTTTTCAGTTATCAGTTATTCTGTTTTGTTGATCTTTGGTTTATTTTTCATTATATTAAACCAGTTTGTATTTTTACTCTCTGTTGACCCCCTTTGCTTGCTCCCTTTCCCCTTCGCTTCATTCTAGTTAGTTCCAATCACACCTGCTCCAAATTTAGCTCATTAGCCCATCCTTTGTTCTGTTCCCCTGAAGCCGGGCATACACTGTACGATTTTTTGCCCTTTTCGGGAAGATTCTCCAGTCGTGCAAGAATTTTTCCATCGGGCCGACTTTCAGCCTGATTGTGCGTCGTGTAGTGTACAGGGGGTAATGAAAGGGCAATCAGCCTCTAACGACCACCTCCAAATCAGGAATCGTGAGATCGGGGGAAAATCAGACATGGCTTCTGGAGCGACGAGTCAGAGTAGCGCCATTGCACCATGGAGCCTAGTCGGATGTGGTTTTTAGACGTATTTAGACGTTTGTCATTACCCTCATGACAATAGGTGAGGGTGGGAACATAGATCTATTGTTTTTCGTCCTTCCTTTCTGATAATATGCTCGCTCGTATTGCTCAATCAGAATCAAATTATTCATTTTATAATTTTAAAACTCATAAAAAAGGTACATTGAAGTTCGTTGCGACTTATCAAGAAATTTTAGGGGTATGAAAACCTTTGGAAGACAGTGTGGACGGATCGCTAGAAATAACAAGTATCAATTGGCTAAGGCAATAAATATGTAAAAAAAAATGCAAGCTGTGCTACTTTCAGTCTGGAACATGAACAAATGTGTTGAAATATAAAATAAATGTTTGATTATACAGAACTGAAAATAATCTATATTCTGATTGCTTCTTTCAAAAGGTCCGCAACTTCATCTACACAGTGAAAGCCTACCCAGACTTCACACTGGATTCACGCTTTTCACAGCAAGTAAAACAAATAGGAGATGCAATTGAAAACAATCAGACAAGGAATGCAGACTATCTCTCTGAGAAGATGGTGCTGGACTATGGAACCCATGTTATCACCAGTGTAGATGCTGGGGCTTCTCTGGTGCAAGAAGACTACCTCCGTTCCTCTTATGTCTCAGATAGTGCCTCAGATAGTTCCACTGTTAAAGCTCAGGCTGGTTTAATTTTTTTTGACAAAATCAAATTTGACATTAGTAGTCAATCAGGTAAAGAAAGATCAACACTTGCAGCATATCAGTCAAACATTCAATACTCCATTATTAAAAGCCATGGAGGCATACCTTTTTATCCTGGGATCACTTTGCAGAAGTGGCAGGAAAGTACCAGGAATAACCTGGTTCCTATTGACCGTTCAGGATTTCCCCTCCACAGCATTATGAACTCAAACACTTTTCCTGATCTGCCAGAACCTACAGTGGGCAAAGTGGCCAATACAGTGAGCAAGGCAATAGAGCGCTACTACAAGATTAACACCCGTCCAGGCTGCGTTGACATCACCTCCAAGAACTTCAACTTTCAGGCCAATGTGGATGATGATTCTTGTGAGGGCCCTGCCACCAACCTCAGCTTTGGGGGGGTCTACCAAGAATGTACACCACTCAGCCAAGATGCAGGTCCACTTTGCGAATCACTTGCCCAGAAAAACATTGCAACTGGTGACTTCTCCTGTAGCTCACCGTTCTCCGCTACTTTATTACGATCAGAAGTGAGACAGCAGGGTTACACACAGAATTACTGCTATGATGTCAGCTATCCCTGTGGCTTTCTGGGATTGTTCATTTGTAATAGCAGAAACTGTGAAAATGTGTATCATGTTCGCTCTGCACATGTGCATACCTACTGGTGCTCTGTGAATGGACAAGCTTCTTAAAACTCAGGGTTTCTATTTGGAGGATTCTACAGCACTTCCTTTCAGAACCCCATAACCAAATCCAAAAGCTGCCCCCCAAACTTTACTCCAGTAAAATTTCTATCTGATGGCCAAACAATCTGTGTGAGTAGTGATTATGAAACTGGTACCAGGTACTCTGTACCATTCGGCGGCCTTTTCAGTTGTGAGTCTGGTAACCCACTGGCCAAAAACCTGCACAGATGCCCTCCAAAATTTAGCCAACACCTCGTAACAGTAAGTGATGGATGTGAAATTCTTTACTGTGTCCAGTCTGGACTTTTCACAGGGGGTGAGCTGCTACCAATCCATCTCCCTCCCTTTACTAAATCTCCTCTTGTCAGCATGCAAGCCACCAACACTGTGATGGTGATGACTGAAGGAGAGAAGAGCTGGGTCAGGGTAGGGCCCACTAAAGCGTGGAAACTTGTTGGACCACAGGAAATCCCAGAACTTATGAGAAAGTTCAATCCTAGACTGAATCAGATGTCGAGTGGGCAAAAGGCAGGAGTGGCATTTGGAGTGATGGGTTTGATAGGACTGGTTGTCATAGTGGCTGTGATTGTTGTTAGGAGGAGGAGAAGGTACTCTGGATTTAGGTCAGGAGGTTATCAGGAAATAGTTGAAGTAGCAGAGAGGGAGATGCCCACTGAGGAGACCTAGAACAAAATTGGATTGTTTTTGTTAATTTCTTCCATTTTGATCTCAGATGCTTTATGATTCTTAAAGCAAATTTTCACAAATTTCAATAATTCTTTTCTTGATTTCCACACCTTTCAGTTATTTTTTTGTTCTGTAAAAAAGGGAATATTTGATACCAATCCGAAAAAATTTATTTAAAGTAAGTATTTGTGCAGATTATATTTTGATTACACCTGAAAAACCTGCAATATTGAGGGAAATGCACAACTGTTTATTACCACAATAGAAGAAGACCTAAAGAGACGGTTGGCTCTTTCATTGTCATTGTGAGGAAAAGCTGAAAGGAAAAAGTTTTCTACATTTCTATGGATGGATCCCATTAAGTACCCTATTAATAGTTTTGTATAGCACATCTGTGCTAGCAGACCTTCTGACGACCACCATTCATTCATGTGCAGTCTGAAAGATGCTGTAACAACCGTAACATTCTTACCTACCGTACCTATATTTACCACACCTAAGATTGTGGTGTCTTTTGATTTTATATTGATTTTTTTAATTATCTAAGCTTATGGTTTAACTTTTTCTCATGTTCTATATATTATATAAGTAGGAAATTGTATAAGCAGACTTCTTTTGTAAAACAGCATATTACATCTGTGCATGCAAAACTTTGCATTATATAATAAAACTATGAAAGGATCTGTATAAAGCAGGTTTCGGCCCCATGGAAATGTTACTTTCTGAAGTGCACACTTCATTTTTAAACTTCATGAAGGACCTATTCAGCTCCAATGTGGCTTAGAAGCACATAAAAAATATAATTTAGTGTATATTGTTTACCCATTTTTCAAGTTCGTATTCTATGAAACTGTGTTTATTTTAACTTTACATGTAAAACATTTTATAAAAGTGCATCAAAGCAATACATCACTTCCATCTGAGTCACTTTTTTCCAAAAAACAAAAAACAACAACAAAAATACTACTATTAAGCTACTATTGTATGTTAATTGCTATTAAAATGGAGATGACTAACCTTTGAAATGTAATATCTGACTTCATAATAATAATAACAATGACAGCAGTAAATTAAATTTTTTTGTGAGTTGTACATATGAATGTTATGACTTTGATCAAATAAAATCTTGGAATCTTCTCAACAACAGTGAGACATCAATGCAGAAGCTGTTTTAAGTTTGTTTTCTTTTATGGATCATTGCTCATGGGTTGTCTTAAATATCTGAGTAAATGAGATGTTTTATTTCAAAGTCTAAAGTTTCTGGGGCAATTCTTAAAATAAAAAGTATGATTGACAAACCTTTCTTAAAATACAATTCCAATCTTTGAAGTACATCACTATAACTTTTGACTCTAAACATTTTGACAGCCTTTAGTTTTCAGGGTTAGCTGGAAATGTGTGTTGTGGTCTAACTTTAGACCACAACACACTAGGGCTAAGAAGTTTAGCAACAGTTGTTTAGGTTTAATTCTATCTGCCTGTGTAAACTGACTAAAAATGTGCTGAGGAGGATGGATGTCCATGTAAAAAAAAAACCATCAGCACTCAGACTACAGATTGCTCTGGTGCAAGCTGACAAAGTGAATTTAATTAATTTAGTTTTTTTAAAAGACTCCTTGACAGGTGTCAAAAATGTTCAGAGTTAAAGTCCAGGTGTCTCTGATTTAAGCCTGTTTTGTGGTTTTAGTTCTAATTGTTTTTGCCATGAAACATAAGGATGAATTCAGTAAATAGGAAGGCACTTTATACTCACCGCTAATTATGGTTAAGAATATGTAATGCTGTGAGCCCATTTGTCTGCCAAAGGCCCTAGGAACCTTGATTAAGTAGCATTCTTGGAAAAACTCTCAAATATGAAATATATGTCTGGTAGCTTTTCACAACATAAAATAATGGGTCATCACTGGATCTTTTAGTGAGATAATGATTATAAATCATGGCTAAACCAACACAGAAATATCTCAGAAGAGACAAAAACAACCCTCTTCTACATCCCATTCCCTAATTTGTACTGAGAACTTATCCTGTTTATGAGGAAACCACAAGAAGAGTGTGTGAGCAAGACCCTTAGCCCCACACTGCTCCCTGGGCGCTGCACAATGGCAGCCCACTGCTCTCCAAGGGGATTGGTTAAATGCAAAGGTAAATTTCTCCAATGTGAGATTAATGAAGCTCTATTATTATTATCAATCTTCTGTAATACATGAAAAAATTGTGTGTCCATCCACACCATTAACCTTGAATGTACCAGTACCTGTGTCCCCAGTGAAAACAGTTCTTTCTTGATGCAAATTTTTCACCTGCTAGATAATATTTGTCCAGCGGTTGTGTTTTCTAATGCCTATAGATTAAATTACTGCAAAAAATATTGCAAGAAATAGAGTGCAAACATTTATAAACAGGATTCTTTCATTATCTACTGTTAAAGTATTTATTTAGCTGTACGAACCTTTTTGCACAATGTGCATCAGGGCTATATATCTAATAGCATAATACTGTATTTATAAAGTAAATATGTGAGTGACCGTCTACCACAAGCGATGGTGGTTTTAAGAGGACAGAAAATATATGTAGGGTATAGAACGCAAAAACACAGATGCACTCGTCTAGGGCTGCTTTTTATGCTGTACTAATACAGCCAACAGTTGCTAGGCAGGCTCAAAAATTGGGAGGCAGGAACAGGTCAATTGACAGGCCAGAAACATAACATATATCTGCTCCTCTGTCATTTGAAGGCCAATTTAACATACATTAAACCTATTCTGAGCCATGTATATTACAAACTATAATCATCAATTTTTACGTTTTGCAATATTTTCCCCCTTAAATTGTTATTCTCTATGGATATTATTTTATTTCCTTCTTAAAACACCCTGATTTAAATATCTTTATAGTTTATAAGTACTTTGCATAATTTTGCATGCATAATACATCATATGTTATAATCGCTTAGTTTCTTTTCGCTTAGTTTTCTTTTAAATAATGGGTTGAATCCAAGCACATGCTGCTGTTTTTTTATTCTATTTAAATAGGCTTTCGTTTTTTAACAGTAATATCAGTAATTTTCACATTTTATTGAAGTGATTACATACATTTAATTTTGCTTCAAGGTCAGTTAAGTATTTTTGAATTGAAGTTCAACTTCTTCCCCGATGCCATTAGACAGCTGAATGTTGAAAAAACTCTAAAGCTTGTCAAAGACTCTGCATCAAACTGACCATATCAATGTGTTTTTTTGCACCATGTTTTCTTTCTCCCACAGTGTTTACATTTGGAAACTGCTGCACTTTAAGAAATGGATATGTCATGAGAGCTGTACAAAACAGAATTTTATCAGAATTTGTCAGAATGAAAAAAAATCAGAATCAAAAGCTGGAATAGACAACTTTCTTTTGGCCATGACAGTAGCAATGGACTACAGCTTTTCTTAAGCTTCTACAGTGATTAGTGTAACTCTGTTTTAAAGGGAAATTTCTCTGCTAATTTAATGAACTACAAAGGTACTAATAAAGGTATGGTTGGAAACAAAGTCTTTAAATGTACATTGTCTTTCATTTTGTGAGCTTGCAACAGGTATGCAACTTTTTACATGCAATGAGCCATTTTGCGGCTAAGCAAAAATCATTTAGAGCCGCAAAGTATTGTATGACTTAAAAAAAAAAAAAAACATAGCCTATTATTTTTTGTTAAATATCTGCCATGGGAAATTTGTTGCCATCTTAAACAACGTAAAGTTTATTTTTATTTTTAGCTTTTATGATGAGGAAAAAAATAAAACTATTCATAAATATGAAGCATGAATTTTCTCTATAGGTTTATATTTGATGTAAAAAAATAAAACACATATTTTCCAACTAATTAAAAGAAAATGGGCTTTAAAAGTTATTAAAACATTATTTTATATATGACTTAAATCACTTATATATATAAGTGATGGGTTAATGAGGCATCTTGAAGCGTCGACACATTGCCAAACTGTATTGATGCTGCGTTGATTCTATTTCACAGAATACTGACACCTGCTGGACATTTAAAGACACTACAGGCAGCTTATTTGATAGACTAAACTAAATTGATTTGATAACCTTGGACAATGATAGAATTTAAGTTATTGTAGGTTACATTGTATTATTTCATATCTATGTTTAAATTGAAAATATCCTTGATGTTTTTAGGTGCAGCCAATAAATAATATAAATATATCATAACGTGAAAATTTATGGGAAAAAATTGAATAAGGATGCTTGTGGACTAGGATTTTAAATCATATTTTAAAACAATAAGTACAGTAAAAACAGTAGATAAACTAAGTATCAATTTAAAATTTACTTTAATTCAGATAAGCTGAGAGATAACTGAGAGAAAAAGGATGACACAATGTGAAAATGTAATTAAAAACCCAACAGCAGAAATGTTCCTATTCCTTTTAGGCTGCTCCAAAAGTTTTGATAATTTTAATAATGAAGAGCAAAACATGAGACATTTTTTTAGCAGATGCATCATGTTGACAGATTCGTTTTTAAACAGTTTAGTGAGTCAGTTAGAAACAACTCCTGGATCGGTCACATGACTTTCTGGAAACGACACACGCACAGATACAGCTCTATGAAGCTTCTGGGATATTCATTTGGTTAGGTAAGTAGCAGAGGGGGTGCACTACAGGGGCAACAACGAGACGACTGTTATGTATGTGATATAACAATATATTATTCAATGGTACTATTTTGTGTTCTATGTGGAAGAACACCGAATATGGTATCAGCGCATTGATCTCATTGTGTTCTGAAAAATATGTTGAATAAAAAACGAAGTCACATTCCACTGAGATTCTGTTCATTCTATATAGTTAAGTTATGGAAAGAAACATAACAACGACCATCAAAACAGGAATGGTTTTGCAGGTGGAGGCCACTGACATTTTTTCCCCTCCTCATCTTATCTGACTCTTTTTCACCAGTTTTTTTTTTTTTTTTCACCTGGACCCTACAGAGGTTGCATAGGCAGTCCAACTCCTCCAGGATGGCACATCAATATGTCCCATTGCTAGAAGGTTTGCTGTGTCTCCCAGCAAGAGATTCCAGAAGACAGGTAGTTACTCCAGTAGAGCTGGACAGGGCCGTAGAAGGCCTTATTGTAACCTTTAGTTCTAACGTTTTGTATAAGGAACATTCTGTCCTGTAAACAAGTTTCTTTAAAGAAGCTTTAAAAAAGTCATCACCTCTGACTCTGAGCCGCTTTTCTTCTGAGTGTGTTTAGAGTAGGGTCTTCAAATGTGCTTTGCTTTTGAAAAAAGTATAAAAAGACAAGATCAATCTTTTGTTGCTTATTGAAACAGTATCTCATCTTCTTTGTTGATAACAAATTACCTAACAACAGAGAATAGTTAACCTTCAATAAAAATGATAAATTGTGAAAAATTGTAATTGTGAAAAAATGTATTCTCAGTAGCTAACATATCATTAGCTAGTGTTCACTGGCGACAATATACAGTAGTTTTTAAGTTATTGTGCATAATCAGTTTGGTTTCAGCTTTTTCCTCAATAGACTTAGCAATGATTAGCAATTAAACCTTGGCTGAACGCTTGATTTTTCCTCTTATTCATTACAATTATATGTTTAAGCTTAAAATGCACACACAGGTCCTATGTTTATTTTTTCCTTGATAAGTTAAATATTACTACCATTAGAGGTAACAATTTTCTTGGAAATTATACTGTTAGTTCTCCTTTATTATGGTATTTAATTTTACTAAAGAAACATATAGATGCATATAGATAAACATATATATGTGTTTAAACATCAGCCAATACAGGCTCATACCTGGAACTTGGATTGAGGAAAGGAACCTAATGAGACTTGATAATATGAATAAACTCCTCCAAAATGATTTTGCAATAGTTTCTATACTTGCTATAGTTTGTACAAAAAAATGACTTAAATATAGCCATTGAATTTGTGTTACTTCAAGATGCTTTTGTATCTCATGATATTTCATACAGCCATTTTATAGAATAACCCAGTAATTATAAATAAGGCCAGTACATTTTCTTCTGGACAAAATACTATTAATGGATTAATATAAAATTAGCTGATGAAAATTATGGCCTTTATGAAATGCTGCATTATGTATTTGTTGTGGCTTTTTATCAGTGGACTGTGAAATTATGATAGGTATGTTGCATAGTTTAATTTATTCAAACGAGGGAAATTTAATGTGCAAAAACATCAAAATTATTTGTTTTCCTTTCTTTTAAAAGGTTCGCAATTTGATCTACACTGTTAAAGCCTACCCAGACTTCACACTGGATTTCCGCTTTACCCAGCAAGTCAAAGAAATTGCAGACGCAATTGAAAACAATCAGACAAGGAATGCAGACTATCTCTCAGAGAAGATGGTGCTGGACTATGGAACCCACGTTATCACCAGTGTAGATGCTGGGGCTTCTCTGGTGAAAGAAGACTATCTTCGTCTTTCATATGTGTCAGTTAATACTTCAGACAATGTAAACATCAAATCACAGGCTGCATTCAAATTTTTTGATGATCTGAAATTTGATATTAGCAGTGAGTCTAGCCATCAAAGCTCATCCCAAGAAACATATCAGTACAACAACAATGTTCAGTACTCGCTAATTAAAAGCCATGGGGGCATACCATTCTATCCTGGGATCACTCTGCAGAAGTGGCAGGAAAGTACCAGAAATAACTTAGTTGCAATCGACCGATTTGGATTTCCTCTTAGCAATTTCATAAACAAAAACACTTTCCCTGATCTGCCAGAACCTACAGTTGGCAAAGTAGCTCGTAGAGTGATAAAAGCAATAGAACGCTACTACAAGATCAACACCCGTCCTGGCTGCGTTGACATCACCTCCAAGAACTTCAACTTTCAGGCCAATATTGATGATAATTCCTGTGAGGGCCCAGCCACCAACCTCAGCTTTGGGGGGGTCTACCAGGAATGTACACAACTCACCCGAGAAGCAGGTGTACTTTGTGATGCACTAGCCCAAAAAAACATAGGGACAGGTAACATGTCTTGCCGCTCACCTTACAATTCAACTTTGTTGCGATCAGAAATTAGACAGCAGGGTTACAGTTCATATGAATGCCACACAGAAAGGGATGATTGTTTTTTATTCTTTAATTGTGACAGGCAGGTTTGCGGCAATGTGTATCGTGTTCGCTCTGTTCGTATAGATACCTACTGGTGTTCTGTGAATGGATTAGCTCCAGAATATTCTGGATATCTGTTTGGAGGAATATACGGTCCCTCCTTTTTAAATCCCATCACTAGGTCCAAAACCTGTCCTCCAAACTTCATCCCAGTAAAGTTTCTGTCTGATGGCCAAATAATCTGTTTAAGTAATGATTATGAAACTGGTACCAGATACTCTGTACCATTTGGAGGTCTCTTCAGCTGTCAGTCTGGTAATCCACTGGCTAAAAACCAAAACAGATGTCCTCCCAAATTCAGTCAACACCTCGCTACAGTAAGCGATGGATGTGAAATTCTTTACTGTGTCCAGTCTGGATTATTCACAGGAGGTGAGCTGCAACCAATCCGTCTTCCTCCATTTACCAAACCTCCACTTGTCAGCATGCATGTTACAAACACAGTGATGGTGATGACTGAAGGAGAGAAGAATTGGGTCAGGGTGGGCCCCACTAAAGCATGGAGACTTGTGAAGCCAGAGGAAATCCAGAACCTTGCTCGAACATTCAACCCAGGATCAAATCCAGGATCAAATCAGCCCTCTTCGTCTCTCAACACAACAAAAGATACAGGGACATAAGTAAGTCTATGGAAAATCACACTAGTAGTGGAGAAGTGCTCGGGTTTATGCCATAAAAAAAGGCTAGAAATATTAAACAAATATTCAGTTTACTAGCATGCAGAACAAGCAATTTGCTATATAAAGTACATTTTGACAGATTTCTCATATGGGAACAGATTAGTTAGAACATGTGAGGGATTTTGAAAAAAGAAACACGCGTAAACAAACTAAATCAGCTACTATCTGATGTATCAGTTTGAAACCCTGCACTTGAAGGAAAAAATGTACAAGAAGCTACTTGGTGCTATTACAGAAACATACTGATCACTCTAACAAGCTGTAAAAACAGATGACACTGTCTAATTTATCAAGATAACAGCTCACTATTAGCTATTATAGAGAAAAGCCTTTTCAGGTTAGAGCTGGCTATAGATGCAAAACATCAACAACATAAATCCATCCATCCATTCATCCATCCATCCATCCATCCATGTTAATGGCAGTCTACAGGTGAGAGGCGGGGTACACCCTGGACAGGTCACCAGTCTGTTGAGGGCAACATAGAGACACACAGAGAGATAAAACCAAGCACACACGCACTCACACCTTAGGACAATTTAGAGATGCCATTTAATAGTCATGTTTTTGGACTGTGGGATGAAGCCGGAGTACCCAGAGAGAACCCCTACATGCACGGTGAGAACATGCAAATTCCATGCAGAAAGACCCCGGTCCGGGAAACGAACCCGGAACCTTCTAGCTGCAAGGCAGCAGTGCTACAAATTTTAAATATGACTATTAAATAAGGGAAATAATCAGGCATTTAATGGTTTACTTGGCAATATAACTGCATGTGGAGAATAAGAGGTGCACAGTGAACTGCATTATAGCACTGAATCAAGTCCTTGGAAAATGTTAAATTGTGGTGACAAACGAGCCTTTACACAATATAGGGGATTCAAATAATTAGTGGAAATGCTAATAGAAAGTCACAATGTCTCAATAAAATTTATAGGATTTTTAATAAATTTCTGTTTAAGAAACAGTAATTAACAGCTGTCAAATTTTTATTGCTATTACATGAATACATATTTGATATCCAGCAATAATAGCATTTATAAGGTTTTTCTACAATAGGTATGTGATAAAAACTTAGGCACAGAATATATAAATGCTAATCCTCCTTGACTTTACCAACACACCCACACACATTCCAGTGACAAGCATAAATAGACAAAAGCAAACCTGGCTTCATGTTTTGTTGTGAGGCTGTCTGTGCACAAAGACCACAATGGAGACATTTTAAACAAACAGGATCATCAGCCATACAGCTACATACATTGTACACACACACACAAAATAGCCCCTGAACACTAAGACAAACATTTACGGCAGAGATAATAAAACAAAATGCATCTCCTCTCTTGTGACAGCATAAAAACTCTCCCTCCCCCACACAACCAAGTGCCAAGAAACACTGTACAAGGCTGGCTGGAATTTCCAGAACTGGGTCTTGAGCATAAAAACAAATCCACTCAGGCAGAGGAAATTAGTAATGCTGAAGGTGAAGGAATGAGAAAATAGGATGGGTAGAGAGACAAGCAAATGCAGAGCTCCAACATAATAAAACTCCCTCCTCTTCAATATGCAAAGGGAAGAGTGAAGACTGCACACAGCAAGCTTGCAGCACAGCCTGCCAAAACTCACTGCAGACACGACGACAGGTTTTCAGTCTCTTTGCACTGCACTGTTTAGCTAACTGTACCATGGATGGAAAACATAAAGACCAGAACCAGACTAAGTAGTTAAGTTCGAAAAAAGAAAGGCGCAACTTTCTTGCTGCTGCTAAGAAGAAAGAATTTAAAGGAATAGAAAGAAAACAAGTAAGTAAAAGGTGCATGCGTTTTAGCCTTGATGGAATCTTTTAAAGGATTATCACTAAGGATCTGAAGATTATTACAAACCAAAATGTAAAGAACTAAAAAGAAACATTTGAGACATTGTATTTAACAGTGTTTAAAAGCAAATTAGTTTTTCTTGGGCTTCTTTGTGTTCCCGTCACATTTAGGTAACCATGCAAGCAGGGGGAAACCAGCAGAGAAACTTTTTCCTGACTGTGCTGACACTTTCGGTTACATTGGAGGCTTATAGAGCTCTAAGCTGTCGAATTGGCACTGGATCAGAGTGTGAGAAGGCTCCATTTGTCCCGGGCCACAACCTAGCAGGGGAAGGTTTTGATGTGGTGCGTCTGCGTCGCACAGGCGCTTACGTCATTAACGTCAAAGCTCATCTGGATGACAACCACACTTGTACACTGTGTCCAAACAGGTTTCAGAATGGACAGGTGATAACTGTATAACCTGCTTCTTGAATTTATGTTTTCTTTCCTCTTAAAATCTCCTCAGTTAAGTTGAAACTTTATATTGTTTTCAATCCAACCAATTCATTTTTTATTCCTCATCTTTAAACTTTGGTTAGATTCAGAGGCTTCCTGCAGCAGTCCTGGACTGGCGTCTCTTCAGCCGCTGCAGTAAGCAGCTGTCTAGTGCACTTCACCACTCTGTAGACTCCCTGCTGCGTAGTTCCAGCTCACTGGTTAACAACAACTGGGGTTTGGGTTTGAGCCTAGACAAAATCGGACAGGCTGTGCTAGGAGGAAGCCGCTCAGATTTGGCCAAGTTTGCACGCTCCCAGCACAGTGTGGACAAAGCTACATTTGCCATTCATGAAATCAGTTGCTCCTATTACAGGTAAACTAGTTATACATGTTTACTTCACTGTATTGTGTTTATAAATCTAATAAATAAAAAGGCTTTCCAGAACCTAAAATGTCAGACATTTATGTCAGCCTATTGGGAAACTTCTATAATTTTTAAGGATATATTTATGGCCTTAGGAGATTCCTCTAAATTATTAAAACATGTGGCTTAATCATATTCACTTTTGTAAATCTTTATTTCTCGACTTATTTTCTTTTTTTTTTTTCTACATCCACATGACAAGTGGCATAACATAGAGTCCACAGGGAATTGCACTGAATGCATGCTGTAATACAAACCTAGCAATGTTATCAAAATGCCTGCTTGTAAGCAGCCTTAAATACATTTTAAGTTTCAAAAATTTAAATGTATTAAAATGTATCTACATTTATTTGATTATTGTACTTTTGGGGCAATTAATTGTATTTACTGAGAATTTATTTATTTCTATATTTATTTCTTAATATGGTAGAGCTGGTCCTCCATATTAAAGTGCATTAAATCAATATTGAAACTTGTCACTAAAATGTGCTACATAAATAAACTTGCCTTGCCTTATACTCCAGGATTAGGGTATTTTGTTTATATGAACCCACTTTAATCCTTAATTCAGTGAAAACATTGATGCCTGGATTAAAACTATCCCTCAAAAACATTTTTAATAAGGTGACTCAAGTAAATCTAACTACGTACTACCCACCTCAACCAATGATAAACTACCCATTCTGCAAACTTTTCACTGCAGTACAGCATAATATAAAAAGAATAACTTTATAGCTAGTTAAAATAACACTTTAAGTTGAATAAAAATTCCTTTCACAGAATTATATGAAAACAACCCCATCACAAATTGTTTATACACAAAATTTTACTTTCAAAATAGACTATGTGTCAATGCTGTGACTGAAGGTCACAAGCTTGGCAAGACAAGAAGTTACAATGTTTACTGATAGGCTCTTTTTCTGCAGCTGATCATTGCAGCAAAGAGGTGAATATTCAGTTTGTTACTGTGTTACAGTTGAACGCTGCATGCCTTCTGTTTTTACAGCTACAGGCTGGCTGACCATCCCCAGCTGAGCTCAGAGTTCACAAAGCATCTGAAGAGACTCCCACAGAGTTTAAGCACATCCCAGAACAAAGCTCTGTACAGACGCCTCATAGACACCTATGGAACACATTACATACACCAGGTTTCCAGGCTTTTTCATTTTTGCACAAATTTTACACATGTTTTGATTGCATTTATAATTCCGTGTTAAAGTAAAAGTTAAATATACTGCTGAACGGTCAGTTTCTATTCTCTTGTTTCTAGGTGCAGCTTGGGGGTAAAGTGAGGCGTATTACTGCTTTCAGGACTTGTCTGGCTACACTGAAGGGCTTTTCAGAGTCAGAAATCAAAAACTGCCTGAATCTCGAACTCCGTATGGCTCTGGGTTTTCTACCTGGCAATGCATCTTTCTCTAACAAGTGTGACAACCTTTTGAAAGGGAACATGAGCATGGGCTTTTACCAGGGCTTCATGACTCATAAGATTGAGGTAATCGGAGGGGAGAGGTATTTTCCTGACATTCTTTACCAACAAGACCCCTCAGAGTCATACCACAGCTGGATAAACAGCCTTCACAACAACCCTGATGTAGTTTCCTATGCCATCTTCCCCCTGCATCATTTGGTGGAGGACAGTGAGATCAGTGAAAACCTGAGAAGCATGGTCACAGAGTACATAAAAGAGAACCAGCTGGAAATGGAGCAGCTCGGCCAGAAGAACTGCTCCCCAGCTCCCAACTTGGATCACAATTGTTGTCCTTTACGAGCCGGAAGAGGAACTCTAAGGCTGGAAATCCACAGAGCTGCAGGTCTGAGGGCTGACACCTTCACAAAAACAGACGCATACGTAAAAATATTTTACACCGGCATGTATGAAGAGACCGAGACTGTGATGGACAACAACGACCCAGTTTGGAACGCCACTTATGATTTTGGCTCAGTGGAACTGGGTCAGGAGATGAGGTTCGAAGTCTGGGATAGGGATGTGCTTTACAATGACAGAGCAGGGATATGTATCATCTATCCTGAGAAAGGAACCCATTCTTTGAGCTGTCAGCTCCGAAAAGGTGTTCTCTATTTTACCTACGCCGTCAGCTGCGATGCACATTTGACAGGATTCAGGTGTGGTAGATACTCTCCACATGCTGAATAAAAAACATGCTACTGTATCTTCAAATCTGCACTGGGCATTTTTTTTCCTTTTTGACAGAGTTCTTCTAAACTGCATATTATATATATAGTAATTTCACTTATGCAGATGGTAGCATATTCCAGGGCTTTTCCACTGAGCTCATTATAGGTGCCTGCAAAACAAGAACAAGATGTAAAAGGCTGTAGGTATCAGTTGTATTCTTATTAAATTCCTGTTATAATACAAATATGCCTTTCATCTATTCATAATCCTTTAGTATAGATGGATGTATGAAATGTATTTATTGAGGTTTTGTATACACAGGCTGTGCGCTGGTGGCTGGTATTTCCTTCCCCTTTCAGACACTGCAGCATGTGGGGAATCACGTAACTTCTCTGATCCAGTCAGAAGCATAAACAAAGAGAATGGCAGATGTGCCCAGTGAAGAAGCGTCTAACAGCTGTAAAAAAAAATTTAATCTGTTAATACTATGGAGATGAGCGAGAGCAGAGATGATGCTGAGCGTGCAGAGAAGAAGTCAAGAGAGCGCTGTCAGAGTTGAGCATGCGGCCGACCGGTTTTGAGTGAGGGCAGGGGTGCCTCCAGGAATTTGGAGCCCCATGAAAGACATTGATATTGACTTTTACCCCCTATACGACGCCCCTGAGTGAGGACGTGGGAGTTTAAACAATGCACATTGTTCTCACTGCATGCTCAGTCCGGTGAGACCATAATTACCTCATAGATGTTGAGCAACAGCACACGAAATGCAAAAATTGTCTGAAAACTGCAGGGAAAACCCAAAGTAACATATCCAACCTCTTCCACCACCTAAAGCACAACAGCACTTTTGAGTTCAAAGGTGTATAAAAGGCTCCATTACCTTTGCGCAAAAATGTTGGCAAGAGAGGTAAAATTGTTCTCCTGTTCCATGAGACTTTGTTGAATCTTTAAACTTATATGGGTACAAGACTTAATATTTGATTGAAATTCATATATAATGCAATTTATTCAGTAAATAAATTATAAATGGCAGGGAGTGGTGGTCTAGTGGTTAGGGCATTGTGCTTGGAATTCAAGCCCCACCCCCAAAAACTACCAGTCTGGCTCTGTGAGCAAAGACCCTTAAGCCCACACTGCTCCCCGAGCGCTGCACAATGGCTGCCCACTGCTCCCCAAGGGGATGGGGTAAATGCAGAGAGTTCACTTTGTTGCTCTTTTTTTGTGACAGTGTAATTCCAGCTCCAAAGCTGGAAAATGAATCAGTTTCATTTTCTGCACATGCCATTATCACTGAGAAGAGCCGGAGCATTTATCGCGATCGAGGTACAACTGCCGAATTTGAGGTAATATTGATTTGAGGTCGTATCGCCCAGCCCTAGTTCTGAATATTTTTTACTTATTGCTGTATTCACATAATGGTGTCTTCATCTGACCTTGTGTCTTGGTTATCAAACTGTGAAATCAGCTGCTGCTCCGAGAATTTTGGAACACTTAGAAACAAGGTATTAAGCTGTTAGTTCAGAATGTTATCAAAGTCTATACCAGAGTTTTTCAATCCTGGTCATCAAGGCACCCTGCCCTGAATGTTTTAGATGTTTCCCAGCTTTCACACACCTGTTATCCATTGATAGCAGATTATCAGGCTTTGCTGAACTGCAATCATCTGAATCAGGTGTGCTGAACCTCAGAAACATCCAAAACATGCAGAGCAGGGTGCCTTGAGGACCAGGAATGAAAAACACTGGTCTATACCATACCAACTTTATTTATGAAGCACTTTATGCATCAGACAGGACCAAAGTGCCGTACACAATCATAAAATACAATAAAATTATAAAATAGAAAAAAAAAACGAGTGTAAAATACTTATTAGTATACAAACAGAATAAAACAAAGTAAAACCTCTCAAATTGTGCCAAAATCCAAGGAAAAAAGATGAGTCTTAAGAAGGGACTTAAAAATAGCAAGAGAAGAGGCCTGTCTTATGCTCAGAGGCAGATCATTCCATAGCTTAGGAGCTGCCACAGAAAAAGCACGGTCCCCCTGAGCTTGAATTTTGTCTTTGGGACTCTCAGAAGCAACTGATCAGCTGACCTGAGGGAATATAGTTTCCAGTCTTTTCATATACCCACATTGATCAGGGTTAGTATCTCACTATGTTCCCATGTCCATTGTCTTCTTGTTCCAGTAGTCCTGTTTCCTCAATATTTGGCGCAGACATTTCTTAATTAGTGGGCAACATTGGAGATGGTATGGTTCCATGTTTATTCAATCTCATATTATCAGGTAGGATCCCAGCCTTAATGGTCTTGCCCCCAGAACAACACTGGATGATATCAAAAGCCCAAGATACATATGTTCCATGCGGGATTCAAACTACAAAAAAAATTGACCACTTGATTTTTGTTTTGTAGAAGTAGGTGAGCGACTAAAACTGGAAGTCTGGGATGACGAGCAAACCCCGACCTATTAGGGATATGTTTGGACAGTACTTCTAAAGGAAATCACTCTTGAGGCTGTACTCTGAATCATGGAACTCTATTACAGCAGCACTATTACGGTACTTGTAATCCCTACTTGACAGGATTAGAGTAAACAATATGCCCCAAATTCTGCATCTGTGCATTAAGACAATTATGAATGGAATCAAGTCATGTTTTATACATCCTTGGCATGTTTTTTAGAAACCTTCAGTCATTATATCTCACCAGATTAAATACCTAGATAGACTTAAAGAAAATAAATCTATTAGGTAGAAAAGATTTGTGTATCCATTTTATTATTTTATCTTTGTGTAAACTGGAAATGAAATAACGCATTTCAGTTGTTTTATCAACTTCGACAAAATGTAAAAGAAAAAAATGTTTCTGTTAAACCTTGAATCAGAACAATTTCCTGCATTTTTATTCATCCAATTGACCAGTACCTCACTACTGCATGGCATTCTGAATTGAAAATGGCAACAACAAAAAAAACACAAGTAATGAACTATCAATGATTTTGCTTATGTTTTTAACCTTTGTTCCTTCATCCGTCGCAGCAAAATTGATGAGACTGTTTATGCATATATGGTATTTTTTGCACTATACACATACACTGGACTATTAAGGTAAAGGTCATCTTGCTACCTCCAATTCCTTATTAATCCATTTAAGTTAAACTTATCTTAAAGTGCACAAAATACAGTAGTCAAAGTCAACTTCTTCAGATCAAAGCTCCAAATGCTTAAAGGATGAAAATTAAGCTAAGACTACATTAGCCAATTGAAGTGAAATGTTTACATACAAGACAAACTCGATAGAAGGACAAATATTTATTTGAAAATGTATCATATGTTCAAACACGAACCTGGACACACACAAACAGTTTAGGAAATGATTTGTACAGTAACAAGTGTACACTTACAACACATTGGCCCCTAATACAGTACACAGACAGCTGCCTTGTGAAAGCATAAGTGTTTCCTGGCTGAAAATACTTAAAGTACGAGCAGCATGCTTAAAAAAGCTTATTAAAACATCCAGCTTGCTCAAGCATTTACCGCTCAGAAAAAAAGGGGGGGAATCTTAACAGCTGATGGTAATTTTTAGTTAATGTTTCAATATTTAACAGTTTTGGTCAAAAAAGGTGCAAAATGATCTCCTTTTTTGAATGAATAATGACGGGCTTATGTCAAACTGAAGAACTGCAAGTTTTGCTTGGCTTGCTTAAATAGGTAACGCATACAGTGCTTTGTAATCAAAAGGCTGTTAAAACATGGAAAAGACTGCAGGTAAAAATGGTGTTTTAGGCACAGTTACCAGGCTGCAGGGCTCATTTAATGGCAGCATATTGTTTGCATCAAACTGCCAAAAATCTTAAGCCTTTCAGTTCAGTCAAGTTTCAAGGTTGATGTGTTTGTGTTTCACAGTCCCAGAGAGGCTTTGAGCAAAGTTGCCATATCTTCAGGTATGGTCCCTTCACCATCTGTAGAACAATTGATTAGCACACCATTAACCCATTTAATAATAAATATGGAGTTTTCCCCATCAATCTTTAATTAAATCATCAGCATATCAGTCTGCTACTAACCATTTTGACAAATATCTTTTTAGTTCACAAATAAGCATTGGAAATAAATTGTTACAGGGATAAAACTGATGTCAAACTGTCTTGTGTAATTATACAGGTGCTGTCTTGGTTGCACTAGGATGCAAAGTGAAACATAGTCGCTTTTATTGCTTTATGCAGTATTGCACAAACAAGTCGACTAATATATTAAACACCTGTACACATTCTCTTACCTTGGTCAGCAGTCGTCATGTCTTGTTCTAGCTTCAGCTTCTTGTGACCGAGCTGCAGGATGCAGTCCTCTATGCTGTCCTTACTGATCAGCTTTATCACCTGTACAGTCCTGCCAATCACAGAGAAATACAACACCAACTGAAGATGCTTTTCTTTGAATGTCAGTAACTGTTGACTTTAGGTAAAATATTATTAAAAAGGAAAAATGTTTTCTGTCCAGCTGCTGCCAGCCATTCTAACCTGGTCTGGCCGACGCGGTGGCATCTGTCCTCTGCCTGTTTGTCGTTGTAGGGGTTGAAGTCAATATCATGCAGGATGACAACATTAGCAGAGGTGAGGTTGATGCCCAGCCCTCCGGCACGAGTTGATAACAAGAACACGAATATGTCAGGGTCTGTGTTGTACTCATCAATCAAAACAATCCTGCAGGAGAGAAATCACCACCATTGTATAATTCTGTCTGTTTGACATCAGTTTTATAAAACTTTAGCATCTAGAGAAATAGCCTAAATACAGGTATTGATTTAACAAAAGGGTTCAATAACATTGCAAATGTGACCTCATTACATAAACTTTAAAGGGGAACTTTGTTTTTTTTTTTTTTACATTGGGCCCTTGATTTTATGTTATTACATCATGTTCTACTTACCCATATAAGTTTAGTGTCATTTGGAGCTGTTCTGAAGATATTCCGTTAGGTTACATCCAATTAACGTCTTCCTATGGGTAAACGACTTGAAAGCACAAACTGAACTGCTTGTGATTTATCATTTATGGTACGCAAGCATTCATAAAATGTAGGCGAATCACTGTCCCCCAGACATCCGCAATTATATTTTTTATATTTATATGTTTTAAAAACAAAGTGGTGCGTGTATGACATCATCCGCGCGTGCCAGCTACTGTTCATTCATTCTGTCCACTGAACTGCTGCTAGTTTCACTCACATGCCTGAAAGATGTCTAGTGCTACTACCACAGATGATCTCGCTCTCAAAATGGAATTGAACGATTCAGATTAGCTAGCCGAATAAATATATGGAGCAGACCGTAGCCACCTGTGGCCCGGGCTGCCTATTACAACTCCAGTCCGGAGCATGGATGACGTCATACACGCGCCACTTTGTTTTTAAAACATATAAATATAAAAAATATAACTGCGCATGTCTGGGGGACAGTGATTCGCCTACATGTTATGAATGCTAACGTACCATAAATGATCAATTATGAACAGTTCATTTTGTGCCTTCAACTCGTTGCCCATAGGAAGACCTGGACATAACAAAACGGAATATCTTCAGAACAGCTCCAAATGACACAAAACTCATATGGGTGAGTAGAACATGATGTAATAACGTAAAATCAAGGGGCCAATGTAATAAAAAAACAAAGTTCACCTTTGATCTAAAGTTTTGCTAGGGGTCATCGTTTCAACCGGTATGAAGGCTGCTCTATTGTTGCTCTTGTGCTTACATCAAACAGTATACGCATTATAAATGATAAATGGATAACCTGTCAGTCACAGTACCAAACATCAAGATAGAGATGATTTGCTTAATAACTTACTTAAGTTATAATAATGTAAACATGAACAATCCTGACCTGTCAGCGATGGGAGTGGATCCATCCAGCCTGACATAGCGATGATGATGATGTTTGAGGAACACTTCCAGGATGTCTAGCATCATGGTAAACTGACTGAATAACACCACTCTGTCTCCCTGTATAATGAGAGTAAAGTTTTAACCTTTTGTTGGTGTAAATCAAGATTATAGATTTTTGGAATTACACCAAATAAAGTATTCAGCGCATCTTAGTGACCTGTTTTTTTAGGGATACCAGCAGCTCTTTTAGGTGGTGGAACTTCCCTGAGTCAAGTAGAAGGCTGTTGTCAAGCTGGAAAGAGCTGATGGATGAGTATTGCTGACAAAGACGATGGAGCTCAAAGTCTGACATGACTTCCATGTCTTCCTGGATAAGAGCGGGGACGGCATCGTGGTGGGTTGGCTCCTGACACACAAGACGCAAGAGGAATAAGAAAGAAAATAATGAGAGGAGGAAAAAAAAGGAATTAAATACAAGAATAAATACTTACAAACATCACATTGATAAGCAACAGGTAGTTTACACCTCAGACAAAAATTGAGCACCAAAATAACTGAGGTTTACATATTTGGCTTAACAACAGATATCAAAGGTGAAAACAAGTCAAAAATCTCAGGACAGACCTTGAGCATAAGTTGGCTCATAGCCTGAAGCTTTTCTGTGGTGTAGTACTGTCTGTGAAGAAGAGGATGGTTGGCCATCTTCCTCAATTGCATCATAACATTGCACAGCTCACGCTCTGAAGACATGAATAAAAAACAGATGTTTGCAATGTAGCTACATAAAATGCCATGATAAACTCAAAGGAGTAAGCTGTCTGAATGAGACTTACTCTCTCCATTAGTAGTATTCTTTAGTTTTTTAAAGAGGGCCTCATAGAGAGTCTGCTGTTTCTCACTCATTGAGCAAAACTCAATCTTCTCTTCTTTGGCTGGCAGCTGCTTGAGCACCTGCATACAGAAACAGAACCATGTGTTTTAAGGAATATACCTTCTCAAAAATCTATGGGTAATAAAAAAAAAAATCCTTCAATAGGAAAACAACACTACATAAATGTCTCATTAATCTTATGTTTAGGAGCAGCTGAGATTTTCTTTCCATTTTTACCTAAAAGAGTTGCATCACTAATCAGCCAGTGATCACGATAGAGTAGTTTGGTCTTCTCTGCTTTGACCATCAGATCTTTTTTCCTGATCATTAAATCCCAAATCAAGGGCTGTTATGCAACCATAATGAAATCTTGGACACCAATATTCAGAAACGAGTTAAAAACATTTTTAGAAATCTCAAAAGTGAGCATCACTCAAAAATGAAAAAGAAAACATTTAATAAATAAAATAAATACACAGAAGACAAAGAAACAGAAACAAAACAAACGATATTCAAAATATCTTCAGAAAACAGTAGATTGATAGAACTTGATATAGTATAAAGTGCAGCAGTGCTGAAAAAGTCTGAAACCTGTTAGTGGTTTATTTTATTGTTAGAAGGGGTGATCTATCCTAGGAGGGATGGCCATGTTTTTGCTACCTTTTGGGGACAATTTCGCAGGAATATTCTACATTTTGGGGAATTAGGTATTTGTGTGGAGGAAAGCTTTATTTTTTGGGGTGGAGGACACGTTCAGGACCAAGGTATGAACTGGTTTTATGTTTAAGGTTAGCATGTGTTAGTAATACTTAGGGTAACAGGTAGGCCATAGAAATGGGTGGGAAATGAATGCAAGTCAAGGGAAGGTCCAAGGATAGTTTGGGAAACAAGTGAGGAGGGTGAGGTGTGGGCTGGTTGCCTTCATAGCTTTGGAAAAGAGATGATCAAAGTGGATGTAATTTGGGACAACCACCTTCTTCCTTAATAAAAGGGATTTTCTATTCTATTCTTTTCTAATTCCAAATGGATATGCAATGAGGACATCAGTTTCAAAATATGCCCATTTTCTTATTTCCCCTGTTTTAATCTTTGCTTCCTAAAGTGTGTGACCTTTAGCATTTTCAGCAATGTTATTCGTGTCTGGTGTGAGTATCTGTTTAATTACAATAAGAACTAATTTAATGGCTGGAATTAGTAACCACCTTCTAAAAACAGCTTAATAGCGAGCCAAATTCTAAAATAACTAATACCAATCATTCCCTCTGATCAACTCACCTCAGTTTTGACCCGTCGTAGGATAAAGGGTTTCATGATGAGTTTGGCCTGAGTAATTCGTTCCCTTTCAAATCGGCTTTGCTCATCATGAGATTTCTGTCAAGATAACATAAAAATAAAACAGTTATGCATAATCCTTTAGAGGTCATACAGTGTTTATGAATTTCAATGCATAGTTGGTCTACTAATCTTCTCCATATACTTTATTTTCCATTGTTTAAGTCACACCAGCATCTATATCCATTATAAAATAAAAACACACCAAAGGTAAATTGCACCAGAATATAGGTCACAGGTACATTCAAGTATACAGTCTTTGCATGAGAAGTTCACTGAAGCAACAGTGCCACCTTGAGTTTCAAGGATTTAGTTGACAAAATACACAAATGTGGTTCTGCAACAGATGTCATTACAACAACCATGTCACTTAGGGTGTTAAAAATGTGAAAGCCAAAACATAGGCTATGCCCTAATCACTATATAGGATACTATATAGTGGTAACGACATTTCAAATGAGAGTTCGAACATCTAGTGGATGAAAAAGTATAGTGAACGTAAAATTTCCCTGGTCACTAGACGAGCAGATATATCCCATAATGGTTTGTGAAGACAGCTACCAACAGCGGCGACAAATAAAGATGGTGCTGAAATTGTTTGGGGAGGCAGAGTCACGGGACCAACGGGGAGCAACAAGTAGTGATCCTCTATCCAAACGGTCAGTTAACCGAGTTCATTACAAAGTCCAACATAATAGCCCAATTTACACTACCCTTTTGGGACTGTGCCAAGAAATGTGTTGGGTGTAAATGGCATGCATAACTGAACTGGACCGCACCAGACACAACCAGACCACGCTAACATGGTACTAGTTAATGAATAGGGCTCGGCACGGTTCAGTTCTGGCTCAGTTCAGATAACAAAAAGCGCATGAGCAGACCGCGTCATCTCCTTACAGCCAGCCTCCGTAATCATAAAATTTCAGACATTTATAAAAATACAAGCTTCCCTACCTTGCCACATGATTTTCAGCAATTATTCTGCTTAGCAGTGTGATCAACCTCAATGTCTGTCATTGTTTCCTGCTTCTGTAAGCCCTGATTAGACTATTGTTTGTTGTATCTATTTCCCAAAAGCTGACTCTGACAAGTAAATTCACCAAAGGCTGCCTTCTTTGCCTGACTCTCCGCAAACTTCCTGAATGTTAGGGGTGTTGTCATGTTGATTTACTTGTTTACCTCTAAAGAGCAGTAGTGTTAACCTCTCCGGGGGGGTGGGGGGGTATTTCAAGTTTTGTTTCCAAAAAGTACCAACTCTTGGAGACGGCTTGTCTTGATAAGAGTAGAAACCTGGCCCTCATGTTGTGCACAGATTTGTCATTTGCATCTATGAAGTCTGGACTGAAGCAGATTTTTGGAGGGAGAAAAAACAGCCATGCGAGCAATAACGAAAGTCAGGATGACATATTTTATGGAGCAAGGACCGGCGGGCAGTTTCAGACGGAGCAACGGCCCGTCACAGAGCGGACAGCGGCAGCCGCAGCAAGGTAACACTTTGCTCGACAACTATGGTAGACGAAAACGATGTGCCATCTGTCAGAGCATGTACTGCACCGGGAAAATGAAGTAAAGTTGACAGAGGATTAAAAAGTGTGGAGGAATATATAATTACATTGTTTACAAAAGTAATGTCAGACTCAGAAAATTTTCTGACTTGACGAAGTCATCACTGGGATTAGCTATCATTGATACTGCATGCACACGTACAGTCTGTGGGGAAAAGTGGCTGAATAGCTACATGAAAAACCTGAGCCAATGTCAAATCGACCATCTACTCCAAACAGAATCTCAAAGTTGCAGACCTTTTAGATTTAGAGATGGTCAGATGGCTCAGAAAATTGAAGCTTCCAGCTAAGATTGAAGAAGCAAAATGTCAAATTGAAACCGAAATAGTTTCTGTTGATACCTCCTTATTGTTAAGCAAAATGTCCCTGAAAAGAGCAATAACTGTTTTAGACATGGAAAATGAAAGTTGTCATGTTTAAACATAACACCCCACTTGAGCTCACTAGTTCAGGACATTACTGTGTGGACATTAGAGAGAATAATGCAAGCTTCATAGACAATGAATCTGAAGTTCTCGTAGTCACAGTTGAAATGTCTGCAGAAGAGAAGCATAAAGTTCTTCTGAAGCTTCGCAAGCAGTTTACAGAGGCTTATTAACAGTTCTGGGAAAACTGAAAAAGACTGTCCAGTTTTTCTACAAAAAATTGTTTGAGATTGTGACATATGTCAGAAATATGTTATATGTCCAGACTTTATATGTGACAGGCGTGACCTATAGGGCGGCCGCCAAACTGCAGTGCCCATGACGCATTGCATTTCTGTTTCCATTGGCCTTTTAAAAACATGGAGTGACTCAGTCACGTAAAATTTCGTTTAATATAAGTTTTCTTACTTTAAATTAACTGAGAATCTAATTATATATTTTTCATTTATAAGTCACTGTGGGGTATAGGTCGTAACCCCAGCCAAAAAATATA
The DNA here is from genome assembly GCF_016077235.1 of Cyprinodon tularosa. Classification (NCBI taxonomy): domain Eukaryota; kingdom Metazoa; phylum Chordata; class Actinopteri; order Cyprinodontiformes; family Cyprinodontidae; genus Cyprinodon; species Cyprinodon tularosa. The sequence continues at coordinate 701,133 of NW_024038541.1, read as the reverse complement.
AAAAGTGAGACTCATACTCCGCAAAACACGGTGCAGAGACTCAAAGTACAGCAAAGTAGTAGAAGAATCGCAGGAAATTAGGAAGTAGAATAGCGGTTTTAAATCCTCAGTACTTCAGCACCTTGGACAGCATCACAACAGTCCCTTTTAGTCCCTTGAGTATTTTAAGTATTGCTTTTGGAAAATATATCTATAATATAATATAGGGCTGGGCGATAATTCAATAACGATATATATCGATCCATAGACGTGTGGCGCAATAGAAAAAAAGACGGTCGATAAAAGTTCGATAAAAAAGAAACGCAGTTTTCCTTCCTTCTCATTGTAGCCTAGCATGTAGGTTTATGCTAGTCACTGCTTCCTCCCAACCAATCACAATCGCGGACCCAGGCACGCCGTCACCAAGCGCCGCCCTCTCAAACCACAACACAGAGCACATGAAGATGTGCAGCAAGGAGAGGCGGAGGAAATTGTTTCAAAGAAGGGTTTTTGTAGTTCGGCAGTCTGGCAGTATTTCGGTCATGGCAAGTCGGAGCAAAAACAAACCACCAAATCATCAGTAAAATGTGTCGGGAACCAGTGAAAACCAAGTCTGATAACACAACCAACTTTTTTTTTTTTTTTTTTATCATCTCAGTCGCTCACACCCGCAGGAGTACGAGCTGTGTAGGCCCCGGCGCGGCTCTCCTCCGAGGAATCTTCGGAAAATATATATATATTTTCAGTTCTGGGCAGTTTCCCACGTAGTTCTAACAATTGAGAGAAAAATGCTGAGGGGCCAGAAACTTCAAAGTAATAACTCAGGTTAAAGCAGAAAACGCGGGCGGCGGCGTTGGGGGGGCATATACACTCACCGGCCACTTTATTAGGTACACCTGTCCAACTGCTCGTTAACACTTAATTTCTAAGCAGCAAATCACATGGCGGCAACTTAGTGCATTTAGGCATGTAGACGTGGTCAAGACAATCTCCTGCAGTTCAAACCGAGCATCAGTATGGGGAAGAAAGGTGATTTGACCGACTTTGAACGTGGCATGATTGTTGATGCCAGAAGGGCTGGTCTGAGTATTTCAGAAACTGCTGATCTACTGGGATTTTCACGCAAAACCATCTCTACGGTTTACAGAGAATGGTCCGAAAAAGAAAAAACATCCAGTGAGCGGCAGTTCTGTGGGCGGAAATGCCTTGTTGATGCCAGAGGTCAGAGGAGAATGGCCAGACTGGTTCGAGCTGATAGAAGGGCAACATTGACTCAAATAACCACCCGTTACAACCAAGGTGGGCAGAAGAGCATCTCTGAACGCACAGTACGTCGAACTTTGAGGCAGATGGGCTACAGCAGCAGAAGACCACACCGGGTGCCACTCCTTTCAGCTAAGAACAGGAAACTGAGGCTACAATTTGCACAAGCTCATCGAAATTGGACAATAGAAGATTGGAAAAATGTTGCCTGGTCTGATGAGTCTCGATTTCTGCTGCGACATTCGAATGGTAGGGTCAGAATTTGGCATCTACAACATGAAAGCATGGATCCTGCCTTGTATCAACGGTTCAGGCTGCTGGTGGTGGTGTCATGGTGTGGGGAATATTTTCTTGGCACTCTTTGGGCCCCTTGGTACCAATTGAGTATTGTTGCAACGCCACAGCCTACCTGAGTATTGTTGCTGACCATGTCCATCCCTTTATGACCACAATGTACCCAACTTCTGATGGCTACTTTCAGCAGGATAATGCACCATGTCATAAAGCTGGAATCATCTCAGACTGGTTTCTTGAACATGACAATGAGTTCACTGTATTCAAATGGCCTCCACAGTCACCAGATCTCAATCCAATAGAGCATCTTTGGGATGTGGTGGAACGGGAGATTCGCATCATGGATGTGCAGCCGACAAACCTGCGGCAACTGTGTGATGCCATCATGTCAATATGGACCAAACTCCCTGATGAATGCTTCCAGCACCTTGTTGAATCTATGCCACGAAGATTTGAGGCAGTTCTGAAGGCAAAAGGGGGTCCAACCCGTTACTAGCATGGGGTACCTAATAAAGTGGCCGGTGAGTGTATTTATTTTTTATATTTATTTTGGTCACTTTTCTGGTCACTTTAGTTTATTCTTTGTCAGTATTTAATAACATAACTCAGGTCTCTTGAGTTATTTTTCTTTAAAACAATTCTGTTATGGTTAAAAAAGTTGGTTAAATAAAGATTTAATTCGAAGTCTGTGTTTGTGTTTTTTATTAAAATTAAATCATTTAGCAATATTATAAAAAGTCCAGGCAGAGCTGCACATAAAATATGGTTTCAAATCTTTTCAATAATTATCGATATCGATCAATATGCGTTTTTTTTAATCGATAAGCTTTTTTTCTATATCGCCCAGCCCTAATATAATATATATTTTTAAATGCAATCACCATCTTAAACTCCAAAATATGTAAGATGATGACCTGGTAAAAAACAAATCTACAAAAGTGGACTGCGAAAAAGGCCAAACTGAAGATGTCATCGTTAGGTGTGCTATATATTGAAAAACAAACTGATAGATGTATTAATTAAGCTAAAATGAGATACCCTCTTAAAGTTAGATGCTAAAAATCACAAAGGATACTTAACGTTACGCTTCCTAAATGGCTTAATAAAACCTTAACTGGAATTATGGCCAAAATGCATACTGACCATGGAAAACATCTTGGACAGCTGCATGGTGGAGCTGGAGAACATGGTGGGCATGATGAAATTCAACAGAGACATCAGCTCTAACAGGTTGTTCTGTAAGGGAGTTCCAGTTAGCAAGATGCGATGCTCAGCCTGCAAGAAAAAACAAGCAGCAACAAGTAGATAAGATTCTGGAAACACAAAAAAGCATGTTTCAGATGTACATGAAAAAAAAAAAGCAAAAAAAAAAAAAAAAAATTTATTAAAATGTAATATTCAACTTACATTGATGGACATTAGGTGGCGGTAGCGCAGACTGTTCATGTTCTTTAACATGTGGCCCTCATCAAAGATGGCATACTTGAGAGGCAGCTTACGAAAAAGGCTTCGATCGTTGTCATTTCCTATTGCCAAGTTATACCTGTAAAAGAAATAAAGGCAGATTATCATGAATCCAACACAACAGAACAAATCTAACTTATTTTTAAATTCTGCTTGCTGTTTGAAGTCATCATTTAGGCTGTTTGCTTACGTTGTGACAATGACATTGAAATCAACATCACCGTTGAGGATGTCATGTTTGAGGTAGCGGCGCTCTTCCACAGATCCTATGGATCACAAGGAGAAATGATATTTGAACCAATAATCCTTTGAATATCACCAAAATATTTTATACCATGAAAAATATTTTTTTAATCAAATATAAACACAAAATATATTTTTTACAAGAAGTCTACCAATACAGAAGAAAGCATGACTGTCATGTTCTCCTTAGCTATGTAATTTGCCTCATTGTTAGAACAAAAATATAACTATTAAGAAAGCACATATGAAAAAAAATCTTACCATAATAAATAAGCACTTGAAGAGCTGGACACCACAGCCTCAGCTCTCTGACCCAATTATCTAAAAGATGGAGAAAATAAAGCAACATAAATCACTGCTTTATAATCATTTTAGAGGCAACACCAGACCGAGTTTATATTATATATTTTATGTGCCAATGCCTTGTACCTAGTGTGGAGGAAGGCACAGTGATGAGATGAGGACCTTCTATTCCATTTTCATACAGCTGAGCCAGAAAAGCTATAGCCTGGATGGTTTTCCCCAAACCCTGAAATAGGTGGAATTGAATAACAGAAAAAAGGAAGTGGGTAGAGGTTTTGAGACAGAGGATATTACAAACTTAAAAAGGTAATACTTGAAGAAATTTGAAAAATGGTGAAAAAGGCACTGATATTAAAGTTCAGAACATAATACAAAGAACAGAGTCTCAGAACTTCAAGAACATTTTTTAAACATATAAAAAAATTATTAAATACAAGGAAAGTGATTTTAATTGTTTTGTTTTTTGTTTTTAAGCCCTTTATGGTCTTCGTCCGTTATGTTGACTGTACATTGCCCCATTGCCCCAGCAGAGCTCTCCGGGGTCCTGATGAAATGGTTCTGGATGTGTTTGTTCCTTTGTGGTTATCCCAACCTAAACTGTGGAGCAACTTGTCCCTCGGTCTGCGGGTTCTCACTGATCTGCACCGTATAAGTCCCGATTAAAGACTCATTCTTTTCAAACCGGCTTAGGACACATTGTTTTATGCTTATGATGTTCATTTTTTTTTCACTGTTTTTATCTTTCTGTGAAGCACTTTGGTCTTCCTGGTGTTGTTGTAACAAACTTTGATTTAATTTGACTACACAGAAATAAAGGAATTTTGAGAGAGAACCTAATCTATGTCTGTTTTTGTGCCTTTCGGGTCTATATCCAAAATTAACATAAAAGCCAAGAAGAAATCAAAGAAATTTTTCATTTGGGCTGCACCTCAGAAGGTAAGTAAGAGTAGAGTTGTCGAACTGGTTCCTTCAACATCAATTCAAGCCTAAATATTCAAATCACTGAATCCAAACTATTGCCTGCTGGTTTCTCAGCTTCCAACCTGATCAACAAAATCCAATCAGGCAGCAGTAATTAAGCTAATATTTCAAAACTGTAGCTCTATGTTATGTCTCATAGAAATCAAGGCTCCCTTCAGGGAGAGCGCCCCTGTTCTCAACTCAACATCAGAGGCACAGTTTACGCCACACTGGTGTGTAACCAAAGGTCATAACAAAACCATTTCTGGGATAACAAAACAAACTGTCTGAAGTTCTTCTTAAAAGTCATCATAATAAAGTAGTGGTCAACTTTCTTTCCAATTTTCAATATTCCAAAAGAAAAATCAAATAATAAGAAATATTGGTACAAAACTATTAAACAAGAGTAACCTTACCATTTCATCAGCGAGGATCCCGCTCAATTTGTGCTCGTTGAGAAGCATGAGCCACTTTAGACCAATCAGCTGATACGGTTTAAGATGCAGCCTCAAGGGGAAACAAACGAAAACGATACTTACTCTTATATACTCAAACATAAAATATATACAAGTTAAAGCACTTTAGTGAAAAAGAAAAAGATTTTAATATTCAAATGTTAAACATCCAAATCCTTAAGCCTTTTTGGAAGACAACCAGCTTCTAACGAGGTTTTATCCGTTTTAGTCGGTTCAGTTTATCAACAAATGCTTGTGTCTTTTTTTTTTTTTTACAGCTTCTGTGTCGTCTTAGGCAATTATAAAAGGCAACACTTAGATTTCTGTCATTTAAAAAACTAAATATATAAAGTATAATTAATATATTTTCTTTGAAAAATCTGCAAAACAAGTCGTTAGACCTTGCTTAAACATAATTGAAGACATTTCAGTTACCATTTTATATGAAAAAAAAAAAAAAACATTACTTCAAACTCACTCATCTCCATATAGTTGTTATAACACTGACACTTAAGCACACACACAATGTTGAGGAGTTTCCCCTTAAAACAGTTCAACGGTGAGCTGTACTTACTGGCTATTGAGTAAACTAGGCTGTTTTGTGGAACCAGTTCCTCTCTCCATCACTTGAGTGACCTGCTTAACCATTTTTGAAGAAATAGTTTGACATTTGGACATGAGTCCAAGGATGACCTTCCTCTCTTTGAGGACGACTCTGCAGCCATGCAGTAAATCATCAGAGAGTCCATTTCCTTTATGAAAGACATCCCACTGAAAAGGAAGAATATAATGTCATAGTTTAAACATGGATTCTCAGCATAGTGGGCTGCTACGCATAAATAGGGTCAATATGCAGATTTGAAAGTGTATCAGCCCTTTGACTGTTATCTGGGCCCCCTCCCCAATGTTTCTGTCCATGCAACTGCTCATTACGCTTAAAGTTAAATAGCAAAAATCCAGCTGACACGCTGAATTTTAATATTCAAAGCTTAATGGCAATGGAAACGGTGCTTGTAAATAGATATACCTCCTTATTTGGACGCATGTGAGAAACCCCTGACCAATGTGAAACCTGAACCCTTTAGACCAGGCATCCCCAACTTCAGTCCTCAAGGCCCGCTGTCCTTCAGCTTTTAGAGGTTTCCCTGCTTTAGCACAGCTGATTATAATGATTGCAGGAGACCAAAAGCCTGTTAATCAGCTTTCAATTAAAATCAGCTGTGCTGGAGCAAGGAAACCTCTAAAAGCTGAAGGACAGCGGGCCTCGAGGACAGAGGTTGGGGATGCCTGCTTTAGACTGTCAGAGTGCACTTGCGGGCAGATGTACACGTGTGATCACATTAACATGCTGAAGATAACTTTTAAAGGCCGGTGTTTTGGTGTCCAGGTTGGGAAGGATTCCTAAAGGACTGCTCTGTAATGCCAAACCGGGCAATGGTCAGAATATTTATTTTTCTACCTAATAAAATATAGCAAAACATAAAGGAATGGGCTTAATTAGAAACAAGCAAAGCAAAAAGAAAATGTGGGTGTAGCAGAAAATACAAATATTGCTTATATGCAGTGTCCACATCTGTTTAATCTCTATAACATGTGGAAAGATTTTTAGAATAGACAACATAAAGAATTTTAGGGGGGGTTGTCTGGGCTGCTGACTGGAACGGACCAAGCACTGGAACCGAGCAGTCAACTTGGGGGGCCAGTTGGAGCGACCAAACCCGACCCGTGACGGTAGCCTGGACACCGGTGGCCCTGTGGTGTCTAGGGCCACCTGTGTAACTGGGCAGGCCGATGGAAGTGCCACTAGCAAGGCAAGGCAGGCAGGGTTTCCGGACTAGCCTTGGAGCTGTCGGCTCGGTTCAAGTGCCTGGTGTGTTTCGACTACGTGTTGCACTTAAGTCAACCAAAATCCGGGACAATTTTGAAATTCCCCACTGACATTTTTTTTAGGTTTGAAAAGTAGGACATGTCCGAGAAAAAGAGGATGTCTGGTCACCCTACCATATCAACAATTTGAGTGAGTGCTTGTTGCTATGATGCGTCTTTGCTAAGCAGCTTTGCTCGTTGTAAACCAACCAATCAACGCACAGCTCATCTAAATATTCGTGAGCATACCATAAAAGGAAGAAAACCTGTCGTTTCATTCTAGGGCTTTTAACCAGGTTTGCATTAGGGCTCATAGAACAGCAAATATGCCATTTTTAGCCCAACCAATGTTACACACCCTATTCAGAGACCTTAAGGACCGGCATCAAATACCCTATATAATCATTCTATGACCCCTTTAAATGCATTCCCAAATAATAATTTATGATGAATAAATTGCACCGTTTAATGCTTTACTGTAAGAAACCAAAATATCTCACCAGGGATTCCCAGCTGTCATAGGGTCGGAGCTCCACTATCCTCTGGGCCTTTTTCACAGAGCATCCAGCAATCAGAGAAAGCTCATCTATTGTAGCATTCTGGAAAAATGCAACTATCTCTTTTTTTACATCCATCTTTTCATCGTCACCCTCAAGCTCGTCATCTGAATCCTCATAGTCGCTTGTTAGGATGTCCTCTTCGTCATCAGAAGTGACATCCTCATTGGAGGCCCTCGCTTTTTTCTTTCTTTCCACTGCCTGCTTTTTAGCATTGCCAGTATCACTAGAAAATTTGGACACAGCCTGGGAGGCTGAGGAGGAAGATGAAGGCATCGTGGTGGCATAGGTAGAGGTACGCTTAGCAGAAGACGAAGAAGACAACAGCCTTGGGTCCAGAGTGTAAATGCCCCCTTTTATTTTGGAGCTTTTGTCGTACTCTGTATCAGACTCGTCTTCACTGTCCTTTGTACCATCTGTACTAGTCCCATCTGTCTTTTCAATACTTTTATCATTACATGTTGTGTCCTTTGATTCCATGTATTCTTTAATTGACTTTTGTTTCCTTTTGTGTTTGGATTCTTCTAAATCAGAATTGGAACTACTATTATCTGTGAAAAGAAAAATGTTTGTTACTTAAGCCATTAAAAGGTAATCAAAATGAAGTTTAATTTCAGACAAAGTGTGCGGTGTACCTGTATCATCTGTACTGTTCCCATCTGTTTCAATGTTTTTGTCTGAGTTGCCCATGGTTGACACCCCTTTGCCTTTTGATTTTTGCTTTTTTGGAATAACTAAGTTACAACCGCTGTTATCTACCAATTATAAGAATGAAATAATGTTTCAGTAAATCAAAGTATTACTGAGCTCATCTGTTAAACGTCATCATTGTAAAAAGTTAAAATATGATAAGATTTAGATATTAAATTGATGGGCACCTGACTCAGAGAACATCTGGAGAACCTGCAGAGCTTCTTCCACATCCCAGTCATGTTCCTGAAGCACCATCCTCAGCTCCTAAACAAAAGAATTCAGAGGTTAAATGGTCTTATAACGTAACCAAATTAAGAACAATAAAATACAACTACAAGGAGAAATAAGTTAGAAAGTAAGCTACATGTCTTCACCTCCTTGTCCTGGTCGGGAAACCTCTTCTGAAGTCTTTTCACCATGACCTCCTGCTTCTCCCAGCTTGGTTCTCTCCCTTCATCATCTTCTTCACCAGACACCTTTGCAATAAAGTAAAACATGGGAGTCAGATACCCGAGGACCTATATTAAAGTCCTTAATGTAACCAAAAACGTGTAATGTTCTTACCACAGATGATTTCCTTTTTTTACTCTGGTGAACATCACCACTGTCCTGAGAACAGCTAGATTCGTCCTGCTTTCTCTTCCTGCCTTCACTTGGTGCTGGAAAGACAAACAGGGATGCTCTCAAAAAGCCTGGCCAGCCAGACTCACTAAGAGGGTGCTTTTCATTCTGCTAATGCTCAGACTCCCATGTGTAAAACAGGCCAAACCAATCCTAAAGCTAGGGGGGCTAGTTTATGCTTAGCCAGCATTACCTACAACGCAACAGTGCTTTTCTGCAACTAAAAAAGTCAGACAGATTGCAGTTGCAACTTTTATGTTTGATGATGCCCTTCATTATGTTTAGAATTAGTTGAAAACATATTTACAGTTTTAACAATAACATTGGCTGCTGTAAGAGCTTTTCCTTAAAAAAAAAAAAAAAAACATTATTTCATCACATCTGATTGGCTGTATCCTGTTTTCTCCTGACTGCTAGTCCAGCCTTTGGGATCAGACTCTACCAGCTCCTTTCCAGGCTGATATGCAGTGTACAGGTTGCAAGTTACAGCCTGGCAAGGTTAGCCTTCAACATAAGTTAAAGGACTGAAAAAAAAACAAGCTTCAATAAAGAAGGCTTTAGGGACAAGTTCTAATGGTGACTAGGGCTGCAACAACGAATCGATAAAATCGATAAAAATCGACTTTTAAAAGCGTTGGCAACGAATTTCATCATCGATTAGTTAAGTCGCGCAATTAATGCCGTCATCACTGCCACTTGACTGAAACGGGGGAAGAAGAAAAAAATTACGGCAGAGCGAGCCAGCGCTGCAGGTGCGCTGTGTTGCCAACTCAGCGACTTTGTCGCTATATTTAGTGACTTTTCAGACCCCTCCAGCGACTATTTTTTAAAAAAAGCGACTAGCGACAAATCTGGCGACTTTTTACGGTGTCACTGGCGGCTTTTGGAGACTCTTACGTGAAAGCATGTATCGTTCCTAGTCTTGTCCTTGTCATTTGATGAAATGGGAGGACCTATTGTTTGAGCCCCTTAGGGGCTTTTAAAAACAAAAATGTCTTTTTTTGCGCTTTATGAAACAAAGTACCCTATATTTTGTGGATGTACAGCCACATTTCTCATGTAAGTTTGCGTAGTTTTAACACAAACATTTATTTTTCATATTGCACCAGTACAGTTAATGAGCAACCTGTACTTGTGTGCTTGTTTGTTCTGTCTAAAATGTTTATTTTAGAATAAAGAGGTTAGTATAAAAAATATTTTTTGTCCGATTCATCGATTAATTGAAAAAATAATCGGCCGATTCATCGATTTTTAAAATAATCGTTAGTTGCAGCCCTAATGGTGACCTTTCTTTGTTTAGAATGTTTGTTTTACAGCTTTTAGTAACTTTTTATATTTGGGCAAATCAACATTTTTTTTTTTATTGTTTTTTAATAAAATGCCATTTAAAGAAAAGATGAAAATAATTATTTACCTGCTTTGTCACCAAATCTGACAAGGCAGACAGCTATAGCGCCTTCCAAGGTACTTGTACTTCCAGTGACCTGAAAACATAAAAACAGTGAGCTGTACAAAATCTAACGTGATTTTTTTTTCACAAGACCAACAGTAAGATTATCCAGATATTTTGTTTTTCAAAAATACAAAACAGCCACTTCCATCATTTAAGAAAGAATCTTTCCAATAACTACAATTTTAGCATATTTTTAGTTTCCACTATTATCCAGATGATACCCCTACTACTTTATCTATAATCCCTGATTAAACTTTGCATGTCTAATGGAAATAAAAACCTTAATGATTGTAAAATTTCTGCTTTTGAATTCAGACAAGAACGCAGCTCTTGTCTTTGGACCAGAGTCTTTGAAAAAAGAAGCAAATGTGTCTCTTCATCAGGATGGTATTAAATTGGCATCTGATAACATAAAACTCTGATCATAGTTTTGATCAGGACATTCGATTTAAATTCCATATTTTACAGGCTTCTAGAATATCCTTGCTATAATCTAATATTGCAAGATTTTGAAATATCCTGTCCAGGGCTGATGTTGAGAAACTAGTTCAAGGATGGACTATTGTAATTCTTTACTATCAGGAAGTCCACAATCTTGAGTTAAGAGGCTTCGGCTGATCCAAAATGTTGCAGCCAGAGTTATGATGAAAAGAGAGATCATACCTCTCATATTCTAACTTTTCTTCATTGGCTTCCTGTTAAACCAAGAATAGAATTTATATTCCTACTTCTCATATATAAAGCCTTAAATAACTAAGCTCCATCTTATATCGGAGATCCGTTTGTTCCTTATTTTCCTAACAGACCACTTTGCTCTCTATCTACTAGTGAGTTCTAGAATTTCTAAAAGTAGAATGGAATGCAGATATTTTACTTATCAGGCTCCTCTCCTGTGGAACTAACTACTAGTTCTATTCCCTGAGGAAGACACCATCTTTACTTTTAAGATTTGACTTAAAACCTTCCTTTTTGATAAAGCTTATAGTTAGAGTTGCTCAGGTTATCCTGTGCTGCCTTCATAGTTGTGCTGCTATAGGCTTGGACTGCTGCAGGACAAAGGGACAACTTCAAACTCCTAACATTACATAGTAGCTTCTTCTGGCCAGGTTCTTTTTGGCTGCGACATCATACTGCATCAATCTATCAGATAGGCTGCTGCCATTAACAAATTTCCTTTAAATTCCATGTAAAAAATGTGGGCTCCTTTTCAGTGCTTAGTCCTTAATACAAAGTAATGGGCTCATGTTTATATCCTAGATAAAGCCCCCTATGGAGCTAGTTTGCAGTTTACCTTTACTAACATGGAAAGAATTTAAGGATGGGTAATTCTATGTTCTTCTACAAGAGTACTACAAGAGCCTCGTTCTTCCTTCTAATTAAAGAGTTTTTCTTTCCACTGTCACTGCCTGCATGCTCATTGTGAGACTGTGCAGGGCAAAACATCACAATGCAAGCAAAAGTCCACTGTTGGTACATGCTCATCCAGGAGAGGCAGATCCTGCCAAGTCATTGAATCAAAGCAATAAGCTGGATTTCCTAGGAAAGAAAACACTTAACCAGTTGGTCTGTATGATTTGATTAAATTGTTTCTGTAAAGTATCTTGAAATTACATGCATTGTGAATTGGGGCCATATATAAATAAACTGAGTGTCATGGTTTTACAACCCCGAAATCTGGAAGAAAGTAACCTAAAATAAGTCAGTCTGTGGTTCCTCTTCGTCAGTTCTTTTTTTTTTTTTAAACATCCAACTCTTTGAACATTTTTCCCCTCATACAAATTCCACCCTAAGAAACTCTTGGTTACTTTATTTAATTCGGTCAATCAACTTCCACCAAGATGCTTGCTATAATTGCTTTTATTGCTTAACTGCTATTTAAACATATTTACTTTTCATATCTGCATTTACATGTTGCAGCTGGCATTTATTTCCACAAGGAGGCAATACTAAAACTGTTATAGCCATATCATTATGAGAATTTTATATAACTCTAATTACATGAAAACAACCAGGATAACTCAGTTATGTGTATAACAGTAGTATATCATTATTATGCACATAATTTTGTATAACAAGCTATCTTCAGGCCTGAACAAGGCTGCATAGAGTAGAAAAAGAGTATTTTAACCATCACGGTGAAAGAGGTAGACAATGAGAATAAAATATTGTCTTTTCCCTTACAAATCATGTAGCATGGTGTTTGAAACCCAAAATGTGTTAACTTACAGTAAAAATTAACCTAAAGCTACTAAAATGTTGAAATATGTTAAGAGGTAACAACAGCTGAATCCCATCTCACCTCCAGTGCATCAGTTCTAGACAACTGAGGAAACAATTCCAGTAGTTTGCTTATTTTCTCATCTATTTCCTCATCATCTGTGTCATTGGCTGGGTTCTGCAAAGGGCTCCTATGGTCGGGAGGGGGAAAAAAGTCAGACTAACTGTATCAGAGTACAATTGCGTTAATAGGTTAATGCACAAAGAAGCACATACCTATCTTTTGTGTTTGACTCAGCCACAAACTCATCCTCCTCCAAATCTACAGATATTTCTTCTTCAAAAACCACTCCTCGTGCGTGGGACTTTGTGGTGGATTTATGAGATTTGACTTGAGCTGAAACACATGAAAGGACAAATTATTGTAGCAGCTCGATTAATCTATGCCATGACTGACAGTAATGCTTTAATAAAGCATAATTTAATTTAATATGTCTGTGCTATAACTCACATGCATAGTTTTTTTCTTATTAAAGATGAACTCACGTGGCATGACAGCTTGTGATAACCATAATTCTATTTATAAACAGTTAACTGCATTAACACATTTTACACAAAAAACATGTGCCTTGGATGACAGCTCCTTTCTTGCTAAGTTTAGCATTTCTGAAAAACATGGCTAACCACGGTGCATGCTAGTTTACTGCAGTTACCTGGTTTGTTCTCCTTTTCAGAATCCGGACTTTTTGAGACGCAAACTGATTCTTTGTTGGCTGCTTTCTTCTCGAAACGAAAACGGTCCAAGTTGAAAAAACTCATTTCAGCTGTGATTATGTGTTTGTGTCAAAAAAAACGGTAGCCCTTTGTCTTTTTCCACTCAGTGCTATATAATCTCTGTTCCATCTAACGCATTATCAACTACGTCTCGTTAGCTAACGTGAGGGTCCAACAAGCTAGCCTAAAGTGTTAGCATAAGGGCCGTCGGGAAGAAATTCCAGCCAGGACGGCTTGTTACGAGCTTTGTCACTGTTGTACTTTTGGCTACAACAGCTCAAAATCAAACCATACGTCACGCGTTTCACAAAGAAATTATAAAATAAAGGCCATACGTTAATTATTTGTGAAATTATACCGCGAAAAGCCGGTTTCCCGCTTACACAAGCGGCTAAAGGTCCTGCTGATTGGTCAGTGAGACAAGTGGGCGGGGATTAACCTAATGAGTCAAGATAGTACTCCGAACAGTACTTCCGTGTATGTTCAGTTCTTTTTTTTACTTAATACTTGTCTCGTTTATCCGCCGTTTGCCAAATCTTCACCTCCTCCCCGACCCATTTTTGTCAACATTCTGTCAGTTAAAGAACAGAAGAGGAATTAAATCGATATACGAGTTACTTCACAGCGAAAATCCACAGAGGGGACACTATTAACGCAACCATCTCTTTGATGGTGTTCTGCAAAGCCGTGATATAATCTTGTTTACTCGGCAAACGTTTAAAATTATAGAATCACAATACCAAAATAATGTATACATATCAGTTAATCTAATCGTTAATTTAATTTATGAATTGGTTAGCAGTAGCATTTTTTGCAACAAGTCTTATTTGTGGAATTTGTCCACAGGGTGGCGCACAGACAACCAAGACAGCTGAGGTCTCTGAACCATTCCTTGGTCAAACATGTGGCGGCAGCAGATTATAAAGAATAGCAGAAATTGAAGCGTCATCTTTCCGTACCTGCTGAAATGGAGAAGCCCCTTTCAGAGAAATGTGGAATGCTTAACCGATAAAAGCTTTTAAAAATAATTATATCAATCATGCAGTATTGTTCATAGACATGGCTTTAACCGTGTTGCCTGCCTGCCACCTGTTACCTTAAAATAAAAAGAACTTGTTTTGTGTTTGAGATCATTTTAAACGTAGTACTTAAACCTTAAAATGTGTTTGTACATTGAGATCATTGATAAGCAGCAGAGGGCAGCTATGTGGTTGATGTGGCCATCCAAAATGATGGAAACAGGAGACCACGAGAAATCTATCTATCTATCTATCTATCTATCTATCTATCTATCTATCTATCTATCTATCTATCTATCTATCTATCTATCTATCTATCTATCTATCTATCTATCTATCTATCTATCTATCTATCTATCCATCCATCCATCCATCCATCCATCCATCCATCCATCCATCCATCCATCCATCCATCCATCCATCCATCCATCCATCCATCCATCCATCCATCCACCCAAACTCAACCCATAGGTAGAGGGTTGACTAAAGAGACCTACACAGTCTTACTTTGCATACTCCCATGTGCTCTCTTTATACAGAAACTCTGTCTTTCTAGTGGTGAAAAACCTAACCGATTATATGAGATAACAACAAATGCATCAGTGTTAGCTCAGAACCTTTGTGTAGAATATCTACTATAATTTTAATCAAACTATTGTGGCTTACAAAATTTGCCATTGTACAGCAGCAGTGTTAAAGCTATCTGTAAACTTTACATTCATACTTTAAAGTGCTTTTATTTCAGTTTTTCTCCTCCTAGGAGCGTTAACTTGCAAATCTCGTTGCTGTAAATTCTATGAAAACAAGTGCAAAATTCCCTTATGCAAAATTGATCACATCTACAGATTATTGTCAGTACAGTGGCTGAATTGTCATGATTCTGTTAGGCCTTTTCAACAAACATCTCAGCAGCCAATACAGCCACTGTTCTGCCGCCTTACTGTCGCCCAAACTATTGTCATGGAGACCTTGTAAGTTATAGCATAGGGTGTGTGAATATGTGTGTATGTATGTGTGTTTGAGCTCAGCGCTGGACACAATAGGCAGACTGACACAGAGTCTGATAGGGGTCATAACCCCTCGCAGTGGGAAGCTCAAACTGTGGCTCCTTGCTTCTCCTCTGTCTCCCAATCAAGTTCTCTGTGGGTGTATGTATTTGTGTATGTGTCTTACCTCTAATTATGATAGATGTTTTGCTGTTTTTTGTCATCCTGCTGGTCTTCTAACTTCGTTTTTGCATGTTTATCCTATATTATTCACCTCTGTGTCTAGACAGACACACATGCAACCAATCGCCAGTGCAGCAACATGATAGATAAATCAGCAGTCTTAAAGCTGTCACTACCACGGTCATTGCCATGCACAGATGCAGAAACATGGCTCAGATGTGCACAAACACATATACAAGTACAGTGACTATGTTCTGAATCTTTACGCTGAAATTCATTCTGAGAGGATAAAACTGTTAGGTTGTTACTTTAAATTTCTGCAGGTAGCGATATTGCCCTGTTGTAGAAAATGGACAGTTTAAACTGTATGTCTACATTGGACATTTTATTCACACAAAATGCAAAAAGCTATCAAATGCAAATCATCATTCATAAGTTATATTTCAATACAAAGCGTTAGGCTTGGTTTCAAATGAACCTCCAAGCATGTCCATATATGTATGAATTTGTAAATTTGACCCATCCATGGTGTCCTAGCGGTGTCGTCACAGTGTCTGTCACCACTCAGCCACTATGGCGCCCAACTTGGCCGAGACCCGACGGCGGCAGGGAGCACCTTGTCGCTATGGTAACATGTCTGGGATGCAACACCCCTTCAGTCCTAAAAAGGGAAAAAATCTCAATAAACGTGTATATCATAGGGCAAGAAACATTTTTTGTTAAAAATAATAACTGAGTCCAGAGTGACCAAAAACAAAGAAGGTCACTGTGACATCAAATCTTATTGACCTACCCAGGCTTGAAACTGGTTTTCCTTAGGAATCCTGTGTATTAAGCACTAGAAATTCAACATACAGCCCTGAACAGCCCACTAATCTCTGCTAGCAAAATAATACATTTATACTGATAATAATGATTGCATTTCTTCTCTAAATATTAATATATTTTCACATGTTAAGGCACTCTCAATTATTGTTTGGTACAATTCATAGGGGTTTCATTAAATGCTTTTAACTCAAGGAATTTTTTTAATTTTACTGGCTGCTTTACTATGATGTATACATTTTTGAGGTTTATCAATGACAGTTTTTCTGTTTTTTCAGACCCAAAAAGGTCCCAAGTACGGGCTGGGTTTAGGCAAGATAATGGTAAAGAAGAGACAGTATGCTAAAGATATATGACAAGGAGCAAACCAGTTTAGGGTATGGGTAAGGCAACAGGTCGTCTGACAGACACTGCAAGCACATGAGAAACACAAGTACTGAGAAGAGTTTTTAATGGAATGATGAAAAGTCATTGTATTAACTTAATGTGGAAAAGCTAAGGTGAAAATTGATCCGGGGCAAAGAGAGAGAAGAGCTACAAATTACACTGACATCATATAAATACTACAGATACCCAGAGGAAATGTTTTGTAATTGTCCTTTTACTCATACTTGTTTTCTGCTAGCACATTTATAAACAGGCCCCCATGTTTCCCAAAGTCCTAAACTTGAGGTAGGAACTCTTCTCTAACCAACCCGCCTTTGTCAGATTGAGAACTATGGCCTCGGATTTGGAGGAGCTGATTCTCTCCTTCACACTTCGCTGTGAACCGCCTGGGTACATGCTAGAGGCCGTGGCAGGGGGAAGCCAGCAAAACAACATCATCTGCAAGACAAAATCCACTGGTCCCCAAACCAAACCCCCCTCTGGCCCTAGGCTGTGCCTATAAATACTGTCCTTAAAGGTTATGAACTGGGCCAGTTACAGAGGGAAGCCCTGTCGGAATCAAACATGCAGCTTGAACAGGCTGGATCTAATGCCAGCAAGGAGGAACAAAGTCTTTCTCTACTTGAGCAGAGACTGAATGGCCTCTAGTAAAGTGTCCTTGACTAAGTAGTCCTGGAGTGGCCCCCACAAGGCACCACAAAGGACATGATCAAAGGCCTTCTCCGGGTCCACAAAACATACAAGGACTGGTTGGGCAAAATCCCTGGCACCCTCAAGCCCCAAGTAGAGCTGGAAGAACTCCTCCTAAAACCAAGGTTCGACCATCAGCCCACTTCTCCTCTCAGCACCCTGGCATAGACCTTTTGGGGGAGGCTGAGAAGTTCGAACCTCGTATAGTTGGAGCACACCCTCTTGTCCACCTTCTTATGCAGGAGAACCAACACCACACTCTGCCAGTCCAGGGGCAATTTTCCTGTCCTCGACAGGATGTTGAAGAGGCGTGTAAGACTTTGGGGACCTCAGCTTGAGTGATGAACAAATCTGACCCAAAGCACTCCATCTGTTCTTTCATCATTGAGGGCATGTCAGATGAACTGAGGAGATTTCAATTCAATTCAGTTTATTCATATAATGCCAGTTCACAACACGTCATTTCAAGGCACTTTACAGAGACAACTCAACCAGATCATTCAGTCAAATTGATTCAAAGTCCTCACGCAAATCCCTCACACCAAGCATGACTATAGCGAGAGTGGAGAGGAAAAACTCCCTTTTAACAGGAATAATCCTCCAGCAGAACCATGCTCAGTGTGAGCGGCCATCTGCTGAAGCCGGCTGGGGTTCAGGGAGACAGATGCAGACATATAGAAAGAAGCAGAGATACAAAAGCTAAATGTCAACCAGCTCCACATGTGGCTCTGTCCAGGAAAGACACAGCCAGGCAGACAAACTCCGAGCCAGCTCCCATGTCAGAGGAGGGAAGAGAGCACATACAGTTAGTCACAGTCAGAGAAACAGGTCTGCACTGAAAAACAGGCCAAGCTCCAACATCTATAAACAAACGTGCTGATGGCAGCAAAACAGCTGATATTTCTCTCCAGGATGATGTCACAGCCAAACAGGAATAGACCAGATGAAGCTACTATGAGAAAACCAGAGACAACATAATGTTAGTGATTGAACTAACAAATTCTGCAGAATAGGAGAAAAGAGATAGAATGAAGCAGATTGTTGAAAAGGGGTCCCTATGTCCTCCAGCTGTCTAAACCTATAGCAGCATAACTCAAGAGATAGATCTGGATAACCCTAGCCACTCTAACTATAAGCTTTATCCAAAAGAAAAGTTTTAAGCCTACACTTAAAAGTAGACAGACACTATAACTTCTGTTTTGTCTGCACTCAACAGCAGAAAGTTAAGAGTCATCCAGATTTTTATGTCTTAAAGACATGCTTGTAGTCTATGTAATGGGTTAGCTTCATCTGGATTTACAGACAAATATAGCTGAGAATCATCAGCGGCTCCACGGGTAACCCTGGAGCATGAGAACGATTTATCATTAACATGAACCAACTGAAATCAGTCAGATAGATACAACAGTGTTAGCAAAGCACTCCTTCCCCCTCCAGAAGAGGCAGATGGTTTGCCAGAATCAGTTTCAGGCCAACCAATAGTGTTACTCCATGGGTACTACAAGCTTCTCCAAGCCCCAAGTTTTTGTCCTGCAGCTACCTGGGCAGCAGCCCACTTGGCCTCATGATACCTGCCTGTTGCCTCAGGAGTCCCACATTCCAGCCAGGTTTGATAGAACACCTTCGTGGTTATTGAAGTCAACCAGCAGAATAATGGAATTCTCAGGAGGGATGCTATACAATACCATGCCTAGGGATGCTGAGGCGGCCTGGTACTCCATACTGCCGTTTGGTCCATAGTCTGAAACAACAGACAGAGACCTCCTTCCTATCGAAAGGTGAAGGGATGCAACCCAGCCCTCTGTCTCTCCCCACGGCCCAGTCCAAAATACAAGACAGTTGCCAAGGTCTCCGTCTCTTACTGTTGTCCATTCCCCTTTGCATCAGTCCCTCATGGTTCCCTTTGCAGGGGGTAGGTCCACTGCGGAATGGCCTTACATCACTCCCTTAGGCTTGACCCAACTGAGTCCTACTGGAAAGAACCTGACCCAGTGGCACGGCTCTAGCCCCGGATGATTCTCATCAAGACCCAGATCTTTTTCTCACTTGAGAAATAAGAAATTAATCAATATTAAAAGATAAGAATCTTTTTTTTTTTTTTTTCCCAGCTCTGGTGAATTCAACACAGGCACAATGCTATGAGCAATCAAAGAGGAGTTTGTGTGAAAGCGGGCACTCATCCATGTTTTACTGGCTGTCAGCTCAGGTACTATTTAGAGTTGCCACAAAAAAAGGTTGACATTTTAAACAAAGAAGGAAGATAATTCTGGTTGGCAGTGGGCAGAAAAAGCCACCATAGAACAGGTAAAAGAGGAAGTGATTTCAATCTTTTTATTATGCCAATTTATTAAAATATGTCCCTATCAAGCAATTCATTCATGACGGCAAAATTATATCAAGCTTAATATAATTTTTGATTAGTGAAATAGATTAAACCACAATCTAGGATTTTTCTGATTGCAGTGAGACGTCACGTTTTGTTTAAACCTCACACATACTTTTCAGTAGGTGTGTGGTAGTGTTAAAAGTTGAGAGATTCTGCTCTACTATCTGTCTTTGCGCACTTAGCTCGGTTTCTGCACTCATGCTCCACTCAGCAGCTCATTGCTCTCTCTTAATCCGCTGTGCCTTCTGCTGTCTCTTCACGTGCTACTTAATAAAATATATGTGGCTGAAAACCAGAATCTGCATCTTCCACCCCCTGAGAGTTGGTTTAAAACTTTATTAATTTCTACCAAAGGAATCCCTATATTATATTTAAATTCATCATCATCATCATCATCATCATCATCATCTGTTTATTTATATATAAAGACCTAGATGAAATGGCACATAGTCCTTCTTGGACTATTTCTCTGTCTTGTATTTCCTCTTTTTCTATCCATTAAATTAGGATATAGGTTTCGTGTATTGGAATGTCATGGCATTACAAGGCAGTTTTTTGAATGATTAAAATGTGAGGTTATTCGGAGAAACAGATTTATTATGAAACTTTAGTTTTGATAATAAGGGGTTAAAATACCTAATCTTTTCTATTTCTTTCTTCAAAGAAAGGCCTCTGTAGGTGTCCCAGACTTGGTATAAGTAAAATGAGATACATCTATATCAGTTGTCCCTGAATATTTATTTTGTTATTTATTCTTCTTCTCAAATAAGGACAAGCTAGAGGCTCAAAATAAAATAAAAATAAAAGTGCAATGTAACTCTTATAGGTTGGATATAACTGTCTATACTTTAAGATGCATGCAGGGTGTAAGTGTCAGAAAAAAATGGATCCAGTGTTCGAGGCAGACGGACAGATTTCTCAAAACGTTTATTAAAAATGGAACCGCAGTGAACAGTGTCAGCATCAAAGGCGGAACTGCAGGAGGAGAAAACAGGTTGGTGACCACGTCTATCTGGTGGAGGATGATAATGAACTCTAGAGTCACTAACCTGGTCTTATACAAGCCCAGAGGATGAGGTTGGTTACAGCCGGTCATGGCGGGCGCTGCCCAGAGAGTCCCAGACACTGATGTCCCGGAGGTTCAAAGGTTTTTCAAAATCTGTTAATCTGATAATCACATTTTAAATCAAATTATGCCTCTAGAGATTTATATACATATTGCAGCATTTGGCTTCAAACAAGATGCCAGTCATTTTTCCCAGTTAAATTCCCCAAGATTCCCCTACTAGGGTGAGGACTGTGTTGTTGGTGTGGCCCAATGTTCCAAGATCCGGTAATAGCCCCTGGCATGAGCACCAGGTGCTTGCAGAAGAACCTCAAGCCCAGGCCTGGTTCCTGTGGGGTCCCTGTCGTACCGGTGGAAGTCATATGCCTCGATTTATTTGTCTTCATACGGAAAGCTCTTTGTCTGACCCGTCACCCTGAGTGAATCTTACGATGGGCATTTAAGCCCAGCACATTAAGTTGGTGGTTCAAGCAAGGGGGTGACAATGAGGAAAATAACTATAAAATAATCATGAGAAAACACAAAGATCTGCATAGAAATTAATTAAAGCAAAATCAACAATATATTTAAATGCAAAATAAAACCAAAATGACAAAAAACACAATTAAAAGTTACTAGTTACTCTGATCAACTTTATAGTCAAATAAAAGATAAATATAATTCTTTGTGAAAAGTTCTTTATGAGATTATATTATTACAATACAAGATGAATTTTGTTATAAAGCTTCCTAAACATTTTATGCAGAAGTGTCAGAAAGCATGAAAGGTGCTGTATCTAATTAATTTAATCATAATATTATACTTTTAGAACTATCACGATTGGGTTGAAACACTCACCTCTTGCAGAACTTCTGCCGGAAAACATATCAACCACTCATTTGACTTCTTTTGTGGTGCTTTTGTTTAGTCATCACTCATGTATCTACCCTTTCTCTCTGCAGGCAAAGAGAAACAACAGCAGGGGAGAATTCCCATGTTGCTGGAGGTGATGGCATAGAGCAGCCAAGACAACACACCAATCCTGAGAGAGACAAAGACCGATCCTACTAGCTGCCTTACAGAACATCAGTCAAACTGAGCTTTGTTTGCCCTGCATTCCTCCATGCTATCCTCCTGTTTTCACTCCATAATTAAACAAAATTAATTACTTTTATATCGCTGGACATCTCTTGTTTGTTGATGAAGTTAAGTTTCCATGTAACTTCCTCATTCATTATTTGATGGCAGCATCATCAATAATCATTAAAGGTCTTCTTTCTATTACATTATAAATTAAATTAAATAAAAGTGTTATAAATCACGATCATTTCATTTAATATACACACCATTGTCTACATAATCTGTTTGTTCTTTTTATATACATTTAAATTTGGCAATAGGAGACACTTCAGAAGACAAGACCACAATGACTGGTAAATAGGCAGAAACATTATTCATACAAAGCAATGTGGATTCTGTTTGTTTTTGTATTTTTTTCTGTAGTCGTTCTAATGAAATGGTTCCAACCAGGTCTATGCTATCTAGACATGTAATATGTTGTATTCCATTTGTTTAATCTATTCCGTAAATTGCCATGCTTTTTTTGATGAGATCATTAAATTGACTTTCTCAGATTTGAGCAATTTCCAGCTTTTTAATTTTGAGCCAACTCTTTCTATAGTCATGTTCACCATCCAACCAAAAGCCAGTCTCCTAGAAGATTGAAATGTGCTTTTTCTTCGAGATGGTTTTACTTTAATAAAACCTTTATTTATTTGGAATGTTATTTTTACACCAAAACTCTACATTTTCTGAAGATCAGCATTTACTACCAAGGTTGAAGTCTTCTTTAGTTTGCATACAGTATACTGTGTCAGTGAGCACTGTCTTATGTATGCATGTCCAGTGTTTTTTATAACAAAATTAGCCAAAGCTAAGTCAAGAACTCAGTACATCAAGGCATCTAGACTTGGTTAGGATCAGTTATTCTAATACTCAGTTTAAACCGATTATTAGAAAAGGGAAGAATCAAGTAACTTCATGCATACTGTGCTTCAAGCATCTATTCAGAATTCCTCCCACAACTATTTCACCGCTTTGCAGAGAGCAGTATGAGAAAGAGAAAATGACCAGTGAGCAGTTCCATGGACAAAAAGGAAAATAAATAGGAGAAAAGTAAGACTAGATAATGTATTACAAAGAAAACAGTCGCTCAAATAACTATATGAAACTATTTATGTATGTGGTGTGTATATTTTCTTGACACAGTTGTGACCCTTTACCATTTTAGCATTATACCCTTGCCAAGTAGAGTTACAAACTGTCCTTCTTTTTATGACCTCTAGAGTAACAGTTTTTTGATGGCTACTATTCTAGCAGGTTAATGCCCAAAGGGCAATATTGCCTTAGCGGCGACAGCGGCATGGATGTAGGAGTTTTCCCTAAAATCAGAGGGTTGACGGTTCAAGCTCTGGCTTTCTGCGTCGTTGTGTCCTTGGGCAAGACACTTCAACCGCATCGTCTACTGATGGTGGTCAGAGGGACCGGGGGCGTCACTGTATGGCAGCCTCGCTTCTCGCAGTGAGCCTCGGGGCAGCTGTGGCTACAATGTATTTTACCATTGTGAGTCTGTGTGTGTGATTTGGTGAATAACTGAATGTAGTGGAAAGCGCTTTGGTCAAGTCTCCTGACTTTTATAAGTACAGGCCATTTATCATCTGTCAGGGTTGGTTCTGGTTTAGAGCAGCTGTCTCCAACCTTCTTTGCACCACGGACCGCTATATGTCAGACAATATTTTCAGTTTTTTACTTGATCGTATACCGCAAAATTTTTTATATTTTTCAAAATAAAACATCACTCAGACTCTGATCGTCCATAAATTATTCTGTGCTGCCCGGTACCAAATGACCGACGGACCGGTACCGGTCTGCGGCCCGGTGGTTGGGGACCCAAATGCAGAGGCAGAGGCTGAGGTGATTTCTTTTGGATTTAATCAAAGGAAACAGTTTAACAAAGGCAGGAATCCAAAAAACCAACTACGGTAATAATTTAAAACAAACCAGAACTATGGAGACATCTGGGGAAACCAAACACGAGGAGCCAGGGAGAGACAAGGTAGGCAGACAACAGCATGGGGGGACAGCAATGACAAGGAACCAACACACACACACAAGGGCAACAGAGGACAACAGAAAAAAAATGAGAACATAAATCTAGAAATAACAAGAAAACAGGAATTAAACTAATAAAACTAGGAAACATGGAGCGAAGTAAAGCACAACAGAAACAAGACCATGACATCATCTATGTAAAAAAAATATAATATAATATGTCAAATTTTTGTCTTAAACAATTTTACTGTACTCCATTGGCCTCCAATAAAGCCCCTTAGGGGTGGTCAGGCAAAGATTAGGAGCAAATAAATTGACATTATGGAATGTTATCATGTCTATATGGTCCTATATCCTTAAAGAATGTTTCAGATACGCCTTTGAATCAACTCTGCAGAGAATTATTACTTTTCTGAAGCTAAAATTCCAATTAATAATATATTAGTTATGTGTTTAATATACCAAAGTAAGTTCTGTATGTATACAAGGTTATGCGAAGGAGTTTGGGCGTGAAGAAAAACTAAAAACCCTTCCAGTGTTACACTAGTTTTGACAGCCATGAAGGTGTAAGTTTTAGTGTGTGTGGATATGTGGTCTTGTTTTACTTACAATATGGGGGCAGGTTTTTGTTAGTATCCTACATTTTGGGCACTTACCGGTACATATGGGGGAATTAAACTGGTCACTGTAAATTTTTCTTCTTTGAGTTGGAGTTAGGTTTAGGACTAAGATGTGGATTCAGTTTAGGTTAGGGCTGGGTGAGGGTAAGGGTCTGGGTAAGGCCATCCAAAATGAATGTGAGTCAATGAAATGTCCCCATAAATCATGAAAACAAAGAGGTGTATGTGTGAGTGTGTGTATGAAGCAATTCATCCTGTTAACTGTTGAGGAATTTTAGAAGACTTAGATGGGAATGTCAGCACAAGATCAGCTCCCCTGCTGGTAGGCACCAGCTGGGGGTCGGACTCCTTGGAGACCCCACTGTGTCTAAATAAGGGTGTTTGACTAGGTTCTAAAAGGAGTGTGTGTGCATTTCGACTAATATGCATACATCATAACCACATGTATGTCTATGTACTTGCAGAAGTTAGGAGCAATTTTCTTGTTGCCTTTTTGTTTGAGGATGGGGAAGGGAGGTTATTGGGATGACATACTCAGCTGTGTTGAATTGTGGGAGAAAGAGAAATTGACACGACGGGAGCTGGTGTCTGACATGACCTCTCTCAGCAGGCATGCTGTGAGGAACTGGGAGCTGTAAGCTGGAGGCTGAAAGTGTGTGTTTAAAATATGATAAATAATGAGCATCAAAAACAGCAGCAGAAGAAAACTTTTCGTTCACTAGTCTTTTTCTTTTCTGGTATTTACTATTATATCTGTATTGACATCGCTGTTGATGTTTCCAGCAGTGCAATTCAATCCATTTCTCATCTTCCTACATGTGCTTTGGGTATCCTCTCACTAGTATCACATACCTCTCCTTGAACTTCTGACTTTCTCCTTTGCAAGTTCTCTCCTGAAGGTATACTTAGGTTTGTAAAGTGATCTACAAGGTGCAATACCATTTTACCACTACACAGTTTTCATGGACCATCTCTACTTGCATCCTTCCTCTTATCTTTTGTGTCCCCCTCTCTACCTCTATAGCTCAGCACACACACAGGAACACACACTCGTACGGGCCCTCTCTATTCATAGTCTCTCGTCTTTGGGTCCAGAGCTTTGCCATCAGCCTGATAAGTGCCAACAAAGCCCCCACTGTCTAGGGTGACCCTCTATTCTTCTCCCATCTCCTCTCTCTTATTCTACCTCCATCTCAGAGTAGTCAAGCAGAAAAGAAAGGGAAGGGAAAGTTATCTTTTACACATGCTCAGTTATTTCAGGTTTTCTTTTTTTCTTATTTTAAGTTTCTAATATCCAGAAACAGTCTCTTTTTACATTGCAACTGTATTATAACTGTGTTATAACTTTCAGAATTATATGTCATTTAAATTCTTATTGAAAATAAAGAGTCTGGTCTAAAGATGTATGCACTTTTTGGTGAAAAAGGTATGAAAAGTACTCACAATTTGTATTTAAAAGTACAGACACCTGTTAAAAAAGATTCAGGGAAAATAAATGTATTAACTAAACTTCTGTAGTTAAGTAAAAGTTTAAATGTTCAGATCATACATTTAATTTATCTAAAAAAGTCAAATTAGTTTTTTGCTTAAATTATACAGAAATACATTTCTTCTCTTAAAAAAAACTTCTGTGCACAGAAATAATGTTAATTTCCCCCTCTTGCTCACATTGTTGGTGAAAAGAACATAAAAAATGCTCATTTGTTCTTTTTCTACATTTAAATTTCAGACAGGATAATATAGGTTAAACTGAACATAAGTCCTGCAAAGGCGTTAACGAGAGCTCATGTGCTTTCTTTAAAATTGAAATAGTACTTGAAAAATGGTCAACTGAAGTAAAATTAACATCTAATAAAGTGGAAATAGATGAAGAATTTCTTCTCTCTCAAAAATTTATCTATCATCTGCAATTTTTTCCGGCTTCTTGTATTCATCCATCTTGCTATCAGTGTTTTTCTATTAACAAACCTGGCTCCAACTGGGCCAACTTACATGACCGCTCTGCTTGCAGACAATCTATTGATGAACAGAATGACCAAATCTTCTTATAAGAAATTGCTAATTTTTCTAATAGAAATGAGCCTTTTCATTTGGTACTGTGTAGTCATAACATTAGTGATTATGACCAGTGGAGGTCTCTAATAAAAAGGGGTAAAATGTATTATTTCAGAATTACGGAAGACCAACTTTGACGCTGCTTTAAGACGATCTGCAAACTTTTTACAGCATAGGGTGTGAGACTGGTTGCAGTAGTTAAGGTGGGAGCTGACCCTTGCCTGCACCAGAAGTAGTGTTAATCACAAAGAAAAAAAAATCCTCAGTTTCAGATATCCTATATTGGAAGAACAAACTGCATTGACCCTGAGTAGAGGTTCACCACAATGAAGCAGCAAGATATTGCCAAAAATGGCTCATCAAATGCATGTTGTCTCTAAGGTAAAATGTAGGCACCCCATGGCGGAAACTAATTTCAAAAGCTATGATTCTGGATCTTGTTATGGTACGAAGAGGATTATCAAGAAAACAAGTATCAAAAACAAGGCAACATCCTTATGGAGTCTGTTAAGAACTACCTTAAATGTATGACAAAAATCCAGGCTCTACTACTTTCATTAGCTGTTTAACTCCCCACCCTCCTTCTCCAGGTATAAACAGAATAACTATAATGGTGCTTATTTTCCACTACACTGGTCCCACTTATAACCAAAAGACTTTATCACCATTATCAGAGTGCCTGTTGATAGGTCTATGTGCGACTGGCATATCCTCTTCCTTGTGCTTTTATCAGGCCTGATCAGTTTATCTGGGGGCTCTCCTCATTTGGAGGTCATGTTTTCATCCACCCCTAATTGGTATACTAACCTTTGAGACACATCCTGTAACATTGAAATCATAGATGCCATTCTGTGTTCTTTATCAGGGAGACAAATGATCAAATAAATTAATACAAATATAGAAACATCTACTGTTATCTGAAGTCTAAAATCAAAGTTTCTACTTCTAACATAACATGGCGGATATTAAAAAAGAAGCTTAAACATTTCTAATTAAACTATAATAATTTCACCCCAAACATTTTGTCTCATCTGACCAAAGGGCATGGTTCCAGTTAAGTCCTAGTAGAGTTGAATTCAGGTGTTCCACTTATATTCCTACAAGTAGAGTATACAATTCTGCACAAAGGGATGCAGACTACTTAAACATTTGATAAAGAATGCGTGTATAAACTGTGTTATTATTTGCTGTCCAATCAAAAGACAATGGTTGTTTGCCTGTGATGGAGGAATCTTCAGTTGTGGCTCTAAATCTGTGGTCTAATGTTGCACTGGCTTCTAGGACTGCTGCTATAAACCAGCAGCCAAAACATCATATATAAATTGAGAAATCATAGCAGTAACTGTGGAATCTGCTAATAAATGAATGCCCTAATAAATGTAAAGTTACCACATTTGTGATTTTGAACTATAAACTTGAGAGAAAATTTGAATGATCTTGCAAAATCGTCTGCAAGGAACTCATATAAGGGAGATAATTTTGCCAAAAGGAGCAGGAAAGAATGCACAATTGGTGCTTCCCTTGAAAACATGTTAAAAGATTAAAAGGTGAGTTGACTTCTTTAGGTTTAGTTATTAGTCTTGTAAATTTAAACTGTGTCTAAATTCTCCTTTTATTTCTACTAAGGTTTGTATCTGTAGGGGATTAAATTGATGTGGTATGCTCATTTGGTACACACTAATTGAGTTGCTGATTGTTGTAGGTCATAAATGATTTAGTAGTGAACTGTGATCATACATTGTGTACACATCGAAATTCAAATAGTGCCTAAGATGATTTATTCTACATTAACTTGTGTGTCACGAAATAGTCCTAAAATCACACTGTGTAGGAACAGCATAAGATTAGTGAATATTAGTGAGGTACCATGATATGTGCTGCAAATCAAGTTAAGAAACTTCCTCTTTGCTGCCAATCAACATGTTTACTGTCTTGCAACAAAGTTGATACAATCGGGAAAAATAACATCTTTATTATGAAATTACCATCCACCCCATACCCCAGACGGCCTCGACAGATGGCCACTCACACTGAGCCTGGTTCTGCTGGAGGTTTCTTCCCGTTAAAGGAAGTTTTTTCTCTCCACTGTC
Source organism: Cyprinodon tularosa (assembly GCF_016077235.1). Taxonomy (NCBI): domain Eukaryota; kingdom Metazoa; phylum Chordata; class Actinopteri; order Cyprinodontiformes; family Cyprinodontidae; genus Cyprinodon; species Cyprinodon tularosa. Next base: position 672,594 of record NW_024038541.1, on the reverse strand, counting down.
GCTACAAGCATGCTTAGTGTGAGGGATTGCATTTGAGTCAATGAGTTGATGCAATCAAGTAGTTTTCCTTTGACGGAACACTTTGAATCAATTTGACTGTATGATCTAGTGAATTGGCGCTATATAAATCAAATGAATTGAATTGAAATGAAACAATCTTCTGCCTGTCCTCCCATTCATCAGCTTCTGGGACTCTCTGGGCGGTGCCCATGTGGCAGCCGACCAGCTGGAGCCAACCTCACCGTCTGGACTCGGACTGAGCTATAAAACCAATTAGTGACTCACACGTTCGTTGTTACCCACCTCCACAAAGACATGGTCACTAACCTGTTGTCTTCTCCTGCTGAGGTTCCTTCCATAGACACAGTTCTTTTTCCCTGCAGTTCTGTTTTTGATTTGAGAAATCTAACTGTTTTTCTGCCTCGAATACTGGGTCCTATTGTTCTGAGCCTGACACATTTGCCAGTATTTGTTAGTTAAATTTCTAATGTTATGCTGTCTCTGCTTTTTCTCATCATAGTAGCTTCATTTGTTCTGTACCTGTTTGGCTAGCTCACAAACCTGGAGAGAAATATCAGCTGTGCTACTGCCATCAACACCTTTGTCTATAGATGTTGGAACTTGGCCTGTTTTTTTTCAATTTAGTACTGTTGCTCTTACTTTGACTAACTATTTGCTCTGACAAGGGAGCTGGCTCGGAGCTTGTCTTTCCTTGATGGGGTTGCCTGTGGAGCTGGTTGATAGTTACCTTTTGTATCTCTGCTTTGTTCTGTATGTCTGCTTCTCTTTCCTTGAACCCTAGCTGGCCTCAGCAGATTGCCGCTGACACTGAGCCTGGTTCTGCTGGAGGTGTCTGCCTTTGAAAATGGAGTTTTCCTCTCCACTGTCACTACAAGTATAATTGGGATTGTTCAGAGTCAATAAGTTGATGCAATCACCTGGTTTTCCTTAGATAAAAAACTTTTAACCAATCTGACTGTATAATCTGTTGTATTTGTATTTGTACAGTGCCTTTATGTTCTACACAAACTTATTTGAAAATGATTTGAATGAAATTGCATCCATTCCCATTTATCTGGAAATGGAGAACAGACATAAAACAAACAGCAAAACATCTAAAGTAATGAGAGTGATCTATCAACTGGCTTGGTTTCAAAGTAATCATATCTTAATATGGGGGGACATCAATCAGACGCTTGTTGCAGTATCAAACCCACGTTAAAGTTGAAGACCAAGAAAAAGAAAGAAAACAAGAAGACCATAGTTAAAGGATCAGATTATGTTATGTCCCAGTAAATATACCATTGTTCAAATATATAAAGAGAGATCATAGTATTTAGAATTTTTTTGCAATACAGCTCCAAATTTCTCATGATTTTATATAATTAAATGCTTTGTTTTTTACTGTAGCATTTTAATTTGTAAAGGTGCTCCTTTAATTAAAAATGGTTTTAGACAAATATATCCTTTCATTCTTTGTGAAATGCTTGAGGAGACTTTCTCCTGCACATGGAAAAGTAATTTGCAATTAAAGAAAAATTTTAATCTTATACTTTTTACTTTTGCTTGTGTGACATTGTGCAATGGTAACTTATCCTGTATTCCATTTAGATAACTGAACTTTTACTAAAGTTATATGCCTTTTCAAATGGATGGGCCAGTAGCCCACTGGCTGCATGCAAAGTTTCTCTGAAATCCTGCTGGCATATTATTTATAGTCTTTTATGGTTTGTTACTACTCAATTTGTTAGTTAAAAAAAACATAAAAAAAACAATGAGTACATTACTGTGAATTTTCCAGTCCAGAATTGTGGATTTTTGTTTTGGCAACTGCTAATATTCCACCTTCAGCTATTGCCAACAGTATGGAAGGCATATTGGTGATTTAATCAGCTTCACTGTTGCTAAGCTAGAGTCAGACCAACCAAATGCATTGGTGTCATTAAATGCTGATTTTAATCAGCAGTTATTGTTTTACAACACTGTGCAACTGTGTTAGGTCTGCAACACTTCCAAGATGGTAAAATCCTTGATCATAGGCATCATAGGCAATCACCATTAAAGAAAACTGTAAGAACATGGTCACAAGACACTTAGAGAGACATCAATGCAATGACTGAGTATGGGACTGACTATATAAGCTTCTGTGTAGATAGCATCATACCCACCAGAACAGTGAAATGCTTCCTCAGTAATAATCCTGGATCACCAGTGGCCCAAAGGTACTGCTACACAAAAAGGAGCCTTCAGGAGAGGACAAATTGAATAATTGAGGAGTATAAAGAAGCCGCTTAAGGTAAAGATAAAAGAAAAAGCTAGGAAAACAGGAAAAAAACTGGAAAGCAATATCACTCAGAATGAAATCCGAGAGGTGTGCTACCAGTGTCTTGTGTGCCTGCTCTTATCAAATCACCTTACCTTTTTTTTGGATCTATCATGGGTAAGTCATTTAGAATTTAACTTATTTTGTAGTCATTTTTTAAATTTAATCAATTAGTATGTGTTATGGTTACCATCCATCCATCCATCCATCCATCCATCCATCCATCCATCCATCCATCCATCCATCCATCCATCCATCCATCCATCCATCCATCCATCCATTCTCTGTTACGCTTTATCCTTGCTGGGGTCGCGAGGGGTGCTGGTGCCTGTCTCCAGCTGTCTACAGGCGAGAGGCGGGGTACACCCTAGACAGGTCGCCCCAATGAACAATATGAAATTAATTTTTTATCACATAAGAGTCCATAAAATCTGATCCTCACTCAGCACATGTATTCCTTTACTTGTAAACTTGATCAAACTTTACTTTTCATCATCTGACTTCATGTTTAAACAAACTGCTCTGCTCTAGATTGATTTGAAGTTGGAACAGTAAGTGATTTCTGTCTCAGATGGTTAATTCCACAAGATTTTTTAGGTTGAGATTCCATTTAGGGCTTTTCAATAATTGTTGGGATCTGGAGTTTTGCCCACCCTCCTCCAGCAGATGGCGCCCTGGATCTCCCGGAGCTGAAGCCACCGCCACACCTGCGGCTGATCAGCTCATCAGGAGGAGCAGCATTTAAGCAGCGTCAGAACCTCTCTTCAGTGCCAGAGTGTTGCGTAGTTATGGTTAGCGAACCTGAGCCAACCAGCCTGCCTGATTCTCTGTCCCCCAGAAAATCTGATCTGACTCTAATCAGTTTTCTGTCTTCTCCTTTTTGTAGAAACATTCAGACCCAGACCCGGATCTCTGGAGGAGTCCCTCTGAAACCAGCCTGCCTGCCTGCTGTCAGTATCAGACCTGAAGAACCTTCCACTGAACCTGCATCCAGAGGCTTCTAGGAAGAAGCTCTGTGCCCCTCGAGTCTGAAGTAGAGAACTGATGCTGCCAAGCCATCTGACCACAGATCAAACTCCAGACCAACTCGGTTCCCCCTCTCAACCAAGCCAGTCCGAAAACTCAGAACCAGGTACTGAATCTAACCTCTCCGTCAAACTCCAAGTCCCTGTCCATCTGGCTAACATAACTATCCGTCTCTGCAGATCTCCGTGTGTGACCAGTCCTCGGGCCTGTAGCCTCGTTCCAGTTACTTCTGTGATTACTGACTTTAACTCTGAACAAACCATCTTCTTGTACAGCATCCAAAATAAACTGTTAAAACTTTCCCTGTTTCCTGGTGGTGTTCTGCATGTGGGTTAGACACCTGAGCCCAGACATGACAATAATTCACTTACCACACAAACTCACATTTAACTTATACTCCAAAATATGCATAATTCTGAATGAGAGAAAAAAAAAAATCTCACTTCTCTTTATTCTATATTTATTTGAAACTTTAACATGCTACATTTGGGGAAAGGGGTGTTAGTATTCCACTGGCTACTTCTAGACGTTCTGATCAGTATTCTCTAACCCCCCGATGGGGCTTCCCACACCGACACTCACTAATCTAATCAACTTCTCTGCAGTCTCACATAAAGCCACCAATAGTCCAGCCGTGGCTCCCTAATCGACATGTTATTGCCCGCAATCTCATTTACAGCACTGAGGCAAATCTTTACGAAATACGATTGTGTCGGTTGCTAATCCAATCAGGTCTCCCTTGCTTTTCTTTTTGCTCCATGTTTCATCTTCAAAAACAAGGTGACAGTGTTTTAATTTTCATTCTTAGGTTACTCTCCATCAATTTAGCTCACACAGAGTGTGGAAGAGCTTATCCAGTGAGACATATGTAGGTGCTGGTTATTGTACAAGCTTTTCATTTGTATCCCATAGGAGAATGGAGCACAGGGATTGTGGTTTTAAAATTGCATAAAAACAAAACAAACACTTTTATCTGTTATTTTGTATTCACAGCTGCTGTATGTATTGGATCACAATGTAAAGGTTTATTCAAGCCTACTGATATAGCACTTATTATCTGACTTTGAAAATAGAGTAAGCTTGTCTGGTTGGTTTGCAATTAAGACATTTTGAAAAGCACAGAAAAAACAACTAATCTTGCATCAAAGCAATTTATTTTAAAATAGGAATTTTGAATGAGGCAAATAGCTCAATATTATAGGATAACTTTGGAGCAATAGCAAATGTATTGCATTGTGTTCTTACAGCATTGTGAGATCTTGCTAATTTCTTTCTCTTTAAACCATGTATGTCCAACATCTGTTGTTGCAAAATACCTTTTTTTTTTTTTTTTTTAAACTCAAACACAAGCTGTCCAATGGCTATAATACATCTGCTAAACAACTATGAATCATTTCCGTGGCTGGTTTTCAGTACAAACATTCAAAATACACAGTGGTTAGATAATAATAACAAAAATACATTTATTGGCCTTGTGTCACTTAACTATTAATGAGAGAATATGCACAAAACCACACACACACACGCATGAGAATGCGCCATCACCCCGCTTGAAGGAGTTGTTAAAGTCAGGTGGCTAATGGACCGTTCTCATCAGACTGCTTCACTCTCTGGGAAGGAATGTGTGGGTGTGTTCTTGTGTGCATGCAGTATGTGTGTGTCCCATCTCCATCTCTCTAGGTCAGAGTTCTTGACACACACTAACACTCAGCAGGGTGACAAAATAATTAACTCAGACTGCGATTGACAGACAGTTCATCACACTGACACATGCACACACAACCAGAGGGTATTACTTTCCCATAATCAGCAGAAGTGACAAGAGGGAAGCCTAACATACTTGGGTGTTGTGTTTAAACTAAAAATTATATGCATTATATATATATATATATATATATATATATATATATATATATATATATATATATATATATATATATATATATATATATATATATATATACAGACAAAATTGGCTAATGCAAGTTTATGCTACTATATTACAAAGAATTTAGAAAGAACTTAGGCATCAGTATATAAACCCACTACCCATCCAAATGAAAAGAGTATTTCATAATTATTTGTAATCTCAGTTTAAAATAAGATTAACTTTAATTTTATGACTCATCCAGGAAGATGGAAAAGATGAAAATATGCAAGAAATGTTGCTTAACATCAGTTGTGTGGAGAAAATTGGCACCCTACCCAGGGATGTAGTGATACTCTGCTGGGAGCCAGGTCTAGCTTTAATGTATTACATTGATGGCCATGAGAAATAAATGCTGCTAGAAGTATTTTTTTTTAAACTTCTCTTTCATTTTTTTTTATCAGTATTGTTAGTCTGATCATAGATTTTTGTTAAAAAAAAAAAATTAAATCCTACACCTGGGTCACCACCATAATGCTGAACTCAATATCAGCTAATCCTTCAGTAATTGTTTTTTACTTTTTTACACATAAATATAAGCATAATTTTCAGCGGATTTTTGGATTTCGATAAATAAATAGTTTTACATAGGCTTACATAATAAAAAACAAATAAGATTTCATGCTTATGGTAGTATTTTGCAAAACAAACAAGCAAAAAAAAAAAAAACACAATGTACGCAGCTTAAATTAACGATTAAAAGTTGTACAACTTACCTCTGGTGTTTTTGCCATTATGGAATAGAATCAATAGCTCAATAGATTCAACCGCCGAACATTTCAGCTGGTGGATCCCCTGCACCAAACGTTGTTTTTCATCCATATTAAAATATAAGAAGAAGAAACAACGCATAAGAAGAAGCAGAAGAACAGTGAGTGGGTGAGTTTGAGGTTCCTTACAAAAAGGACACTGAAGCCAAAGCAGAAGCCTTTGTGTGACAGGACATATAGGCACAGCCCACCTCATAGATTCCAACAAAAAACGTTTTTTTATATGTCATTTGTATAAGACGTGCAAAAATACACAGCCTCATATTTTTTTTTTTTTTTACATTTTAAAAGCGTCATCAATGTGGGTTTGAATTGCATTATGATGTCCAGATGACTACAAGCTGTCTGGATTTAGCAAAGCAGTCCGGACTTCTTTTCCAATCCATGATAGTGTTCTTCCTGCTGACCCGGCTAAAGAGAAAACACCTAGAAAAAGGAGGTATGAGCTGCAATGTGAAAAGTTTGGATGATTCAATGTGGTTTAGTGCATTGCAATCAAGTATTCAAACTGTCCAAAAAAAGCTACTGTTTTCATTCTTCTACTTTCTGAGGGTAAAGCACTTTGTCAGGCTTGGATATTAAAGCTACGAAGAAGAAATGACAAACCACATTGTGAAAATGATTATAGACATGGCAAAACAAGGCTTGTTATAACAGAAAAAATGTGATAAGTAAATGGGGGAGTGAGAGGATCTTCTGAAAAAACATGAGAATATTTTGAAATGAAAATTGAATGATAGGCCTCTACTTGTTTCGTACTGTATCAACACAAACGACTCAAAAGTTTAAGCAGTCCTTCACACGTTGACCCCACATTATTATACTGGTGGTGATAAGCTACATTGTAGCCACAGCAGCCCTGGGGCACACTGACAGAAGCGAGATTGACAAAAAATCAGGCCCTCTGACCCCCAAAAGCATCAAGTCCAGAGACACAGCACCAGAGACAGAAGAGTGGTTCAAACCCCAGCCTCCAGAGATACAAAATCACATTTTTCTGTTAGAACATCTTCCTCTCTCATTTACTTGTGATGTATGCACCTTGTTAAATTTGGTGCTCTCGTAAAATAATTGATGATCTCCTGTTTTCAAAAAAAAAAAAAAGGATAAGCTTCTACATAGTATTTTAACAGCTCTGATTGACAACTATTTATGATGTTTATGTCCAAACAATGTATTGTTCATTTGAACTATAACCTTGTTCATTTTAATTTAGATAATTGCAAGAAAAAGACATTGCTTAAAATCTTATCCAATGGAAAAAAATTCAAACTAAGAAAGGAGAAAAAAATGATAAAGTATCTTATTGTTGAAGGTACTGTAACACTGGCTGCTCTGTTTTATGTAGCATATTCACCTTTGAAGGGTACACTTTAAAGTGTGGGTGTATGTGGGGTGGGAAGAAGGTGGAGGTAAAAGTGGGTCTGAGTGGGTGGATAGGTAGCAACCTGTGGATTGAAATGGTGTGCCTCCCCTCCTTCGTCCTCCATCCCCTTGATTCTGAGAGGCCGTTTTTCTCTACAGCCACAAAGGGAGAGGGTCGGATTGCGCCGGCACATTCATGAGCCCACTTTGTTTTCAAATGGTTTTGTTTAGTTGTGACACTGTAGACATCCAACACCTTCCAAGAATCTGAACTCCACAGTGGGGGGAGTACAGGGGGCAGGTGGGTGGTGTGCAGCCGCATGTTGAAAACAAAATAGAATAAAGGAAACTGTTGGACATGAAATTTCATTATTGCTCATATGGCCCCTCACACCTGTGTTCACAGTTTATGAAATAATGCATTTTTTTGCTCGTCTGTCCAGCTCCTGTGAGTCACCTTGTATGACATATAAACTTTACCTTCTTATACTTTTCAGAGACTTCAAAAACACTTACACTGTTTAGTTTTTTTTTATGCATAACTGCATTTCTGCTTTACAACTGAGCAGCTTAATAGCAGGATTGAAAATGTTGCCACGATTCAAAGATAAAAATACTTTTAGGTTAAATTAGCTATGACGTATATTGAGGCTCTTGACATTCTGTAGACATACCTAAATAAAAGTAAGAAAAAAAATTGAGAAATTACTACTGTTACTTCTAAAGTCTGATTTGATACAGAAAGATTCCGTTTTTTTCCTAATGTATTACATATTACAGTTCTCCAAAAAGGTATTTAATACTACAATTAAGGATACATCATGTCTTTTTTTTCTTTTTAATACTTGTTTTAAACAGTTAATGACTACCTTTTCCAAATTGTGGTTGGTACCAATAAGATTTTTCAGTCCCACAGTAAACAGTAAATTTTCCATCAGTACTTTTAATCAGGCATCTCAGAAGCAACAAATATCCATTAACTTTTAAATCTACCACATCTATCGATCTCACACTGCATCCGTCCCTCACTTGTAAACAAGACCCCAGGATACTTGAACTCCTACACTTGAAACAAGGACTCTGCACCAACCTGAAGAGGAGAACCCACTTTTCTCCAATGGAGAACGATGGCCTTACAGTAGATTTAGAGGTGCTGATCCTCTACCTGGCCGCATCACACGTGGCTGCAAACCGCCCCAGGGCACGTCGACGGTCCTGCTTTGACGAAGTCAACAGGACTGCAAACAGCAGAGAAGATATCCTGAGGTTCCCAAATCGGACACCCTCGGATCCCTGGCTGCGCCTAGAATTTCTTTCCATAAATGTGTTGAACAGAACCGGTGACAAAGCGTAGCCCTGATGGAGCATGCACCTGGAACAGGTGTGACTTACTGCTGGCAATGCAAACCAAGCTCCTGCTGCGGTCATACACTGCCCTTAATAGTTGGCCCAGGACCCCATACTTCCAGAGCACCCCCCACAGGAGACATGGTCGAAAGCCTTCTCCAAATCCACAAAAGACATGTGGATTGGTTGGGCGAACTCCAATAAACCCTCGACCACCCGATGAAGGGCGTAGAGCTGCTCCAGTGTGCCGCGATCAGGACCTTACCGGGGAGGCTAAGCAGTGTCATCCCTCTGTAATTGGAGCACACCCTCCAGTCCCCCTTTTTAAAGAGAGGGACCACCACCCTGGTCTGCCAAGTAGTGGCCCGATACCGATACCCGATACCTGGCTGTGCAGTATCGGCCGAAACCGATATCATAATAATGTAAATAATTGCCATCATGGCTTTGTCAAGCTGCTGCCTACCTTTGTGAAGCAGGAAAAAATCTAATACAAAGTGAATCCAGTAGAACTTTTTAATAAAAAGTTCTACTGGATAATAAAAATAAAAAGTTTTTATTGCCTACCAGGAGTGGGTGATAATAGTTGAATAAACTTATGGCTCTCAAAATGGTATCTGTGCCCTATTTGTTGGTAATCGCCAATACCAATACCACCGTTTTAGGGCAGTATCGGGGCCCCGTCCGATACTGGTATCGGTGCAACACTAGTTTGAAATGGGGGAACCTATTGTTTGAACCCCTTAGGGGCTTTTAAAAACAAAAATGTCTTTTTTTGCACTTTATGAAACAATGTACCCTATATTTTGTCGATGTACAGCTACATTTCTCATGTAAGTTTGCGTAGTTTTAACACAAACATTTATTTTTCATATTGCAAAAGGACAGTTAATGAGCAACCTGTACTTGTGTGCTTGTTTGTTCTGTCTAAAATGTTTATTTTGGAATAAAGAGGTTAATATAAAAAATATTTTTTGTCAGATTCATCGATTAATCGAAAAAATAATCGTCCGATTCATCGATTTTTAAAATAATCGTTAGTTGCAGCCCTACTGCCAAGCCACGGGTACTGTCCCTGACTGCCCATGATACTGCAGAGACGTGTCAGCCAAGACAGTCCTACAACAGAGACTTATGTACTCAGGATGAATCTCATCCACACCTGGGCCCCTGCCACCGAGAAGCTTTCTAACTACCTCTGTGAATTCAGCCTGGCAGATGGACGAGTCCGCCTCTAAGTCGCCGCCCTCTGCCTCCTCCTCGGAAGTCGTGACAATGGGATTGATGAGATCCTCTAAGTACTCCCTCTACCGCCCGAAAATATCCCTAGTCGAGGTCAGCAGTTCCCCACCTTCACTGTAAACAGCAACTATGAAGCACTGCTTCCCCCTCCTAAGGCAGCGGACAGTTTGCCAGAACGTTTTCGAGGCTGACAGATATTCCTCCTCCATGGCCTCTCCGAACTCCTCCAAGACCTGAGTTTTTGCCTCCTTGACCGCAAGAGCCACAGCACGCTTGGCCTGCCGGTACCTCTCAGCTGACTCTGGAGTCCTGCTAGCTAACAAGGCCCCCTTGTTCAGCTTGACGGCATCCCTTACTTCTGGGCGTCACCACCGGGTCAAGAGATTGTAGTCGCGACAGACACCAGAGGCCTTATGGCCACAGCTATTAACGGCCGGATTGAAAATGGAGGAGAACATGGACCACTCCAACTCCATGTCTCCAACCTCCCTCGGGATCTCAGAGAAACTTGTCCGGAGGTTGGAGTTGAAGACCGCACTAACAGAGGTTTCCATCAAACATTCCCAACAAACTGTCATGTTGGGGTCTAAGCGTCTAACCCACATGCAGAAACACTCAGCAGACAGGGAAAAAGTTAAATGGTTTATTTACAAAGTTTACAGTGAAAAGTGAACGGGGTCTTGGCTCATCAGACTGGTCACGGGAGGGAAGCAGCTAGAGGAGGACAGATCGGTTAGAGTGGATCCAGGAAACTTGCAGTTTGACGGCGGCTTGGATTAATACCTGCTCAGGGGGTATTCTGATCAGCAGGGGGGGAACCTTGTGGGTCCAGAGGCTGGTCGGCAGGCAGAGGGCTGGGGGCAGAGGGCTGGGGGCAGAGGCAGAGACTGAGGCTGAGGGCAGACAGGCAGGTTCCAGGAAGTGATTGTTTTCTCCAGGGTTTGACTGATATCCAGATATGTCAGGATCTGAGAGGCAGAAGAACACAGGGTCAGACTAGTTCACAAAAAATCAGAGAACAGATCAGAGAAGCTGGCTCAGGTTTTGCTGGTACCATTACTGGCAAACACTCTGGCAGGGAAGTGTCAGCCTCCTCCTCCTTAAGAAGGCCTCATGATGAGCAGATGGGAAACAGGTGTGTAGAAGTCAGCTCACGCCCTCAAGAGGAAGATCTCAGGCGCCCTCTGGTGGAGAAATGTAGACAAGCCTCCAGATCCCAACACAAACACCCACAACTTGCTTAGGCCTTCCAGGTCTGACCGGCTTCCTCCCCTGTCAGCCCATCTAGCTCACCACCAGGTGGTGATTGGTTGACAGCTCAGCCCCTATCTTCACCAGAGCGTCCGAGACCCATGACTGGCGATCAGATGAGACAATTACATAGTCGATCCTCCGGCCTATGGTGTCCTAGGCGAGGTGCCATCTTAAAGTGGTGGAGTTGTTTGAGTGCCCAAATGATCCTAGGAGCAATATTGTCCAGGGATTTATGTCCCTGGTAGGGTCTCCCATTGCAAAAAAGTCCTAGGTGATGGGCTAGACTAAGAGCAGCTCATAAGACCCTTATGGATAGATTCACACCAAGGACCGTGACGTCACCTGGTATGGCGCAGCCGGGGCCCCAGCCTGGAGCCTGTCCTGAGGTTGGGGCTTTGCCCACAGGGCCCAACCAGGCCCAGCCCGAAAGGGCGACGTGGGCCCACACCCCTGTGGATCCATCACCCACCGAGGGATCCGTAGGGGTCAGGTGCAGAGAGGACTGGGTGGTGGTCGAGGCAGGGTGCCTCAACTACCCGGTCTGCGCATGCAGCTTCTAGCTAGTGAATACTATTGTTTATAGCAGAAGTATTTACATTGTAGCTCCTATTGGACACAATTTACAGACTTAAGATATTTGTGAAAATTAAAAACTTTGCTAAGCCTAACTGGGATGCATGAAATTTTAGTCAGTAACAAATAGGGTTTTCTACAGGAAAAAAGAAAATATACTAATTTGTTTCCTTTCTATCAGTTTTTTTTATTGGAAAAAATAGACAAAAAAAATTTGTTTTTTATTTTAAAAATATTCAGGTATGATCAGTCAATATTCTATATGAAGGGAGAAGTTAGTTTTATCTTACTAATTCCTGATGTGCTTGAAAAGGCAATCGTTCCTGAGTTCATGGGGCAATAAAGTCAAATGCTTTCCATAGGCTGTGTGCTTTGAAGAGTGAGGGTGCATTCTATGCTGGGCCAAGGGTGGCTTACACACGCGTACCATACACTCTACAACCATTAGACACATCCCAAAGGACAGATGATGGAGCAGCACACTGCAAACTCATTCTTTGTCCCTTTTTTGCAACTACCTCTATTACTAACTATAAAAAATTGTGTGGGAGACTTGATCTAAGCAAATGAACGACAGCAAGAAAAGAGTCAGAAAAAGGAAAGAGTGTGTCTGGAAGGAAGAGAATAAAGAGACAGAAAAACGAGCAAGGAAAGACTATCTGCTGCATTAACCTTCCCCTCCACAGTGCCAGTGTACTGCCCTCCTCTTTCAGCAGAGGACCCAGGGGACAGTAATGCTAAGCTCCGCTCCATTCTTCCACCAGAATCTTTGATTTCCTATTAGGTTCCTCCTGATGGAGACTGATGAGGCGCAGAGAAAAACAAGGAAAAGGAAGGACAGATATGACGATGGAAGTTGGGAGACAGAAAAAAGTGAGTAGGGGCCCTAAAAGGAATGAGAGTAGCAGAGAAAGGATTCGAAAAGAGAGACAAAGGATGCTGATGAGGATAAATGGGAAGACGGAAAGAAATACGGGCGAATGAGGAGTACTGGCTGTTCCTGTGCTCAGTAAAAAGTATTGTTTACACTGAGCCATTTAGTTCTGACCTTTTCCAACAGGCAGACATACAGACTAAAATGTAGAAAGGCCAACTCAGAAACCGACCTGTTGATATGTAGACAAACAGAAGAGATAAGACTTCTGCAGAAATGTGGAACTGTGGGCAAGCCCCCCTGGAAAAGCAAAAAGGAGAGATGTTGTTTTTAAATAAATTGAATAAAAGAGTACCCATTATGTCCAAAATAAAATCCACGTACATAAAACACAGTGCATTGCTTCCCATTGCATTTAAAAAAAATAATTATTTTGGATTATGTTATAGATTTCAGATATATGGTTAAAAATACGTTTTATAAAGATTTTGTTGAAAGAAAAAAATACCACTGAATTTATTTAATATAATTAACTGACAAGTAAAGACAAAATAAAATAAAAAAAAAACAAACAAAAAACATCAGTCTTACCTAAAATGAAATCGAGAAATATAGTCTCACTTACACAGCAACATTTCAAACAAAAGCTGAACTTCGACCAACAGTACTTATATCCTCAGTTATGTTATGGTTGAACTTTAAAAAAAAGCCCTACATTATGACCATAACCAGCTTGTTTAACATGTTTCCTGGATTTAAGGTCACTGTACAGACAATAACCCGTCACAAAACAAGACTGATATTCTTGGGGCTTCAAGGGTAATGGGAAAGAAAAGCATGCTGAGGAATTAACCAGGATCCCTATTTTCTGGGTAATCCAAATCCCAGGGCTTGAAATACCTGGGGTTTCCCTGGAAAATGATTTATAGTAAAAGTTAATTTTGTGACAGAAAGTAGAATATACACTATATTGCCAAAAGTATTTGCTCACCTGCCTTGACTCACATATGAGCTTAAGTGACATCCCGTTCCTAATCCATAGGGTTCAATATGACGTCGGTCCACCCTTTGCAGCTAGAACAGCTTCAACTCTTCTGGGAAGGCTGTCCACAAGGTTTAGGAGTGTGTTTATGGGAATTTTTGACCATTCTTCCAGAAGCGCATTTGTGAGGTCGCACACTGATGTTGGACGAGAAGGCCTGGCTCTCAGTCTCCGCTCTAATTCATCCCAAAGGTGTTCTATCGGGTTGAGGTCAGGACTCTGTGCAGGCCAGTCAAGTTCATCCACACCAGACTCTGTCATCCATGTCTTTATGGACCTTGCTTTGTGCACTGGTGCACAGTCATGTTGGAAGAGGAAGGGGCCAGCTCCAAACTGTTCCCACAAAGTTGGGAGCATGGAATTGTCCAAAATGTCTTGGTATGCTGAAGCATTCAGAGTTCCTTTCACTGGAACTAAGGGGCCAAGCCCAGCTCCTGAAAAACAACCTCACACCATAATCCCCCCTCCACCAAACTTTACACTTGGCACAATGCAGTCAGACAAGTACCGTTCTCCTGGCAACCGCCAAACCCAGACCCGTCCATCAGATTGCCAGATGGAGAAGCGCGATTCGTCACTCCAGAGAACGCGTCTCCACTGCTCTAGAGTCCAGTGGCGGCGTGCTTTACACCACCGCATCCGACGCTTTGCATTGCACTTGGTGATGTATGGCTTGGATGCAGCTGCTCGACCATGGAAACCCATTCCATGAAGCTCTCTGCGCACTGTTCTTGAGCTAATCTGAAGGCCACATGAAGTTTGGAGGTCTGTAGTGATTGACTCTGCAGAAAGTTGGCGACCTCTTCGCACTATGCGCGTCAGCATCCGCTGACCCCGCTCCGTCAGTTTACGTGGCCTACCACTTCGTGGCTGAGTTGCTGTCGTTCCCAAACACTTCCATTTTCTTATAATACAGCTGACAGTTGACTGTGGAATATTTAGGAGCGAGGAAATTTCACGACTGGATTTGTTGCACAGGTGGCATCCTATCACAGTTCCACGCTGGAATTCACTGAGCTCCTGAGAGCGACCCATTCTTTCACAAATATTTGTAAAAACAGTCTGCATGCCTAGGTGCTTGAATTTATACACCTGTGGCCATGGAAGTGATTGGAACACCTGATTCCAATAATTTGGATGGGTGAGCAAATACTTTTGGCAATATAGTGTATCTATTTCAGTTTTTGCCACTCTCTTAGGCCATTTCCATTTCTGTTTGAATAATCCAATTTGACCTGCAATGAATTATGGGACAGGGCAGGTGAACCCATGAACCCATCCTTAAAGTCTGGCTAAAAAGATAGAAGTATTAGTACGACTCTATGAATTTGTGCATCCTTCATCATCATCTATAACCCACAATCCATCTGCTGTGAAACCTTGGTCACGTACTCCTTAAGATTTTTGCTATTTGTCATCTTATCTAATTGTTCCTGTCCTTTTCCAGTCACTGCAAAACCATAGATTATCTCAGTTGTTTATGTTATTTAAGATAATTGTGAGAGGTGGCTTAATGGTTAAAGCAAGAATCTGGCATCCTGTGAGCAAGTTCCTTGGTTAGAATCCCATAGATGGCCGCACCAGGGTCCCTAAGCAATACCATTCCCCACAAAATCGTGGCGGAAGCCCACTGTTCTCCAAGAGAGTACATTAGATAGAGAACACAGATTCTGTTGCAATGTGCAAAGTTGCAATGGCAAGAAAGATGCAAATTATTGTTAGCCCTTTTTGTAAAAAAAAAAAATAATAAAAAGATAAAAAAAAAAATAAAGGATTTCTTCGTCATCCCGTGTCCATGCGCTTGGTACCTCAAAAACATGACAATCTCAACTGGTGTGCTACTGGTGTGCTGACTCTTTCCAGATGGGTCTCTTTGAAAAATTCACATATAACTATTTGCTCTATGATAAATGTCTGCCATATCAGCTTGAAAGAATGATGCAACAGATATAAAACTTATGTAGGCAAGACCAAGATATATGGAGACTGATATATACAGAGAGAGACAAAGGGAAGAGGGAGAGTTAGTAGAGGGAGAATGATTGATTGATGTGCTCAGTGAGGCGTCACTGATCTCTACAGGAGTCTCCACATCCTGTCCAAGGAAAGAGGATGTCGAAGGGGCCTTTATGGTGAGAAAAACGAAGGCTGTGATAATAATTCGAGAAGAAGCACATTAATAGAATCCTGATTTGCACATCTGTTATGGATGAATGAACGTTTTATCCCTACTTTTACATAGAAAATTAGGAATATAAACCTCCATTTATATAATGCACACCCTAACAATAAAGCTGTATAAAAAAATAATACATAACTTTTTCTATTTTCTTTTGGACACAAATTAGTTCAGCTCTTTGGGGATGTTTTGTTGTGGGAAACTCTTTATATTGAGCTGTAAATTAAAAGAGAAAGCTTAATCACTCTATAAGAAAAGAGAAACATATTTTACAGCTTACCTGGTAAGTTGGCCTCTGGTCTTATATATCTATAAATTCCTGCAGTGAGGGGAACTAATCCTTCTGATATCAAGGAATGCCAAGCCTAAGCAACTGTCATCCTCCAGTGATCTTGCTCCTTGCAAGTGTTGGCCTTAACTCTGAAAGAGGCCCATCTAACAAGGTTAAAACCATCATAAAGAACAACTGTCCCTTTGCATATATTTCAATACACAGGTTCAAAAGCATATCC
This sequence comes from Cyprinodon tularosa, assembly GCF_016077235.1. Taxonomy (NCBI): domain Eukaryota; kingdom Metazoa; phylum Chordata; class Actinopteri; order Cyprinodontiformes; family Cyprinodontidae; genus Cyprinodon; species Cyprinodon tularosa. The sequence goes on along the minus strand of NW_024038541.1, from coordinate 656,160 downwards.
TCTTGTTGTATTTGTCCAATTTCCACAACTTCTTTCACCATATTTCTTCTGTAATATACATTTGTTCAATTCAATTCAGTTCAGTTAAATTCAGCTTATTTGTTTAACTCCAATTCACAAGAGAGCACCTACAGTTAGTCAGAGTAAGAGAAACAGGAGTACACTGGAAAACAGGCTAAGCTCCAGCATCTATAAACAAAGATGTTGATGGCAGCAGCACAGCTGATATTTCTCTCCAGGATGGAGTCACAGTCAAACGAGAACAGACCAGATGAAGCAACTATGAGAAAAGGCAGAGAGAGCATAAAGTTAGAGGTTAAACTAACAAATACTGCAGAATGGGCGAATAAAGAGAGGATGAATCAGAATGATTAAATGGATCCTTACGTCCTCCAGCAGTCTAAACCTATGGCAGAATAGCCATGGAGATAGCTTTGGATAACCTGAGCCACGCTAACTACAGTTATAAGCTTTATCAAAAGCTTTAAGCCAGGCCTTAAAAGTAGACAGGGTGTCTGCCTCACAGACTAAAACTGGTAGTTGGTTTCACAGGAGAGGAGCCTGATAACTAAAAGATCTCCCATTCTACTTTTAGGAATTCTAGGAACCACTAGTAAACCTGCAGACTAAGAAGGAAGTGCTCTGTTAGAAACATAAAGAATGATCAGGTCCCGAAAAGATGGAACTTGGTCATTTAAAGCTTTAAATGTGAGAAGGATGATTTTAAATTCAATTCTAGATTTAACAGTAAGCTAGGATAGAAGAAACATAATCTGTTTTTTAAATTTTCATCAGAACATTGGCTGTAGCATTTTGGATCAGCTGAAGGCTTTTAACTATAGTTTTTGGACCATGATTGTAAAGAATTAAAATAGTCAAAAAGTTTATTTGTTTGTGTTGAAATGATTATCTCATGATGTTCAACCCAGAAACTTATTTGAAAATCTATACAATTCTAGAAAAATTTGAGTTTGCATTGAGTTTGTAAAATGCTTATCTCTATTTTGCATTGTGAGTAATCTTGATTTAATGTGTGATATTTCAAAACTTTTTTCTAACCTCTAAACGTACAGAACACACTGACTAACTTAATATATTCTTTGATATATGTGACACACGTTTAAACAGCTTCTCATCGTAATTGCATGGTCTTAAATACTTTGATCTTGCAAATCTCAGTAAGATTATCTGTGGGATGAAAAGATGTACTCTGGTCAATCTAAAATCATTGTTGTGTCATCATTGCTACAGTAGAATTCAGGTCAGCCATGACTCAGCTTTGCATGACACCCTAACCAACCTCTTTGCAGGCTTTGAATCTTCAAGAAGAAGAAAGACTGAACACTAAGAGGAGCAGAGTCAGCCTATTATCTTGAAGCTACATCAAGTGAACTTAACTTTAAGGAAGGTCGACATCAACAAGTCTGCAGTTCAGGTCAGACCCTGAAAGCATATACCTACCAAGGAACGGAGGTTTTTCTGGATATATTTAACATGTTCCTGCAGCTTTTTATGGTCTCTATCTGCCTGACATCCTCAGTCGTATCAACTACTAACTCCTTTTATATTGCATCATAGACACCAACTCTGCTAGCCTCGACAGTCTAGAATTCAGTGTCAGGGAGAATTGTTATACAGAGCATGTTGTCTTGTTAGCATTCTAAATAGCCTTGACTCATCTGCAGAATCCTATAAAACTCAAGGTAGGATGCTATTTGTGGACTTCAGTTCAACCCTAAACACCATCCCTCCAAACATACTGGCTCTGAAGCTGCATACCCCAAAGGTTGTATCTGCTCACCTGTCCTTTACCCAATCTATACAAGCGATTGCATTAGCAGCTTTGTTCCCAGTTGAGACAATATTTCTTTGATATTTCTCACAGTAATCTCTCTGTGAAACTAAAATCAAAACTCAATTGTCTGGTCCTGACTTTGGGTTATCGGTAATACTATGAGGAGTCTGGTCTCAAACTTGCTCACAAAGTGCGGTCTGGCTCTGTTCATGTTTGGTTATCACAGTATTTTTTTACTGTCTGGTAAACTGTACAGAGTACTGACTTGATTCAAATATTCATGTGTTTCTAACTCTGTCAGACTAATGAAGTCTGATAATAATAAGTATTATATGGTTCAACTACTCCTGTCATTCTCGCTCTGGTCTGACTGATGATTTATTGTTGTAGAATGTGTGTGATCAAGTTCAATATGTGTGTTATTGAGCACTATGTACAATTTTTTTTATACACTGTGGCACGAATAATTATTCCATATATTTGCTGTATTTATTGCATTTTACATTTATGGTGGCATTTTTTTTTGCACATGTTGCATCTACATGATAAATTATCGGTGAATTCCTCACCAACAGGCATCAGGTGGTAATGGGTAAAATAACATATGCCCTACTGATCCCCAACACTGGCACCATCAGGCTTGGGTTCTCATCCCTGCCCTCTTCATTCTCTTCACACGCAACAGTTCTGCTTTTCATACAACAAACCAGGCTGTGAGTTTTATGGAGGTCAACCCTGTACTGGATCTACAGAGAAGAGTTACACAATCTGACACAGTGGTGCTCCAGGAATATCCTTGTCCTGAACCCCATTAAGACTGAGAAGTTCATGGCAGACTACAGGAGTCCTGAAAGAGTGAACACCCTCCTCTCTGCATGCATGAGTGAAAAAGAGTGAACAGCAGAAAGATCCTGAACATTTACATTTCTTCTGACCTTTGCTAGACTTAAATCACCTCATACAGTACCTAGTGAACACTGCCCAACCACAGCTCTTATTTCTTAATAAATTGAATGGACTTGACCATTTTCATAGCTGCTTACAAGTTTCTACGGGTTATCAAATGAAATCATCCAGTGTCACAGGAGACAGTGTAATATGGTAAGATAATAAGATAGTGAGATGTCATCCACCAGAGCTGGACTCAGTTTATTCAAATAAAAGGACTGACCAAATAAGAGGACTGACCAAAAAAAAAGCTTTCTCCCCCTCATATTTTCTCTTCTATGGATGTTTCATATCTGTTACAGGTGTACATATATATATATATATATATATATATATATATATATATATATATATATATATATATATATATATATATATATATATATATATATATATATATATATATATATATATATATATATATATATATATATATATATATATATATAAGTATGAATTACATTTTCTGCTTCTAAGGGGGTTTATAATTTGGATCCTCTTATATTATCCGCCATTTTTTTAAGTTTTATCTGTGTATCTTGTGTGTCTTCTAAGCCAGGAGTTAGCTAAAGTTATCTGTGGTATTGTGATGGCCATAAAGACTTAAAAGAAAAATTTAATAATTTTAGATGAAAATGAAACACTTTTACATCACTTGCTACACTTGTTAGAATAGATGTGAGGGATTTTGAGGCTGGAAATGACTTAGTATAACCTATCAGATCTTATTGTGTTAAGCTGTTAACATATTAACATGTTATCTGATACACCTACCTTGTTTAACATCAGGCAGGAGAAGTGTAGCTACTTGAGGTTTTAACAAGCAGGACTCCCATATAGAGTTCCTTTTCTGTTCAACTCTGCATGTGTTTTTGTTGCTTTGTTGGGGGGAGGGGGGTTATTTAGTTTAGTTGCCATGTGTGACTGAATCAGGTTTTTGTTCCTGTAAATCCATTTATACCATTTTTTCAATGGCATGTCTATGTCTGTGTTTGATCAGACTTAGTCACCAGATATCAATTGCTTGCTTTTCAGCAAACAGAAACACATTTCATAGATTTATTGTAATCCCCTAATGAAGAAATAAATTGTTTATAAGATGTTTATGCATGATTAGGAAGCTGAGGAAACAAATGTGTATGTAAATATGAGTATGAAGTAAAGTATGTAAAGAGAGGTCCAGACAGGTGAGTTGACTTGGTGCCCCACTGGTGTCTATGCTCTCTGTTCTGTGTGAGTGCAAGAGGGAGGCTGTAAGCGATACCCTTGTCTATTTCCTACTTGCCCCACTCAGAGGGCGCTCCACCCAGGCCAGCCCAGGAGAGAGTGGGGGTCCCCTGGGAACTGGACAGGACTGAGAGAGGGAGGGGGTGCGACACGAAGGCCAGGCTTTCAGTCTGTCTGAAAAGAAGCGGAATCAAATACAAACTAAATCTCCCTCAATGTACTGTATCCTTCACCTGAGTAGGGCAACTAGCTGAAAGGAGAGCTGCAAGGGCAACTGTACAATGGGTCTAGAAAGGACGAGAGGGGATCAGACTGGAAAAGAGAGATGCATTTAACCATGACCACCTCTTCATGTTGACTGCATATCTATAACAGCAACTGCAGCATTACATAGGAAATGTTAATTTTTTATTTCAAAAGTTCATTTGAAAAAAGTTTAAGTAAAATGTTTTCTACGCCATTAACAGAATCTAAGCTTTGTTTTTTCCTTTTTTTTAACAGCAGATCCTGCAAGGTGGCCAGGTGCTGTGTGTTAGTTAAAACGGATTATTACTCAATTTAATTGCAATTCAGTTTATCTATATAGTGCCAATTCACAAGACAAGTCACCTCTATGCACTTTTACAGAGACAATTCAACCAGATCATACAGTCGGATTGGTTCATTTTTCTATCTAATGCTACATTTACACTTTGCGCAATGTTAGCAGCAAAACAGCACCTGTTGCTTCATATTTAATGCTTGTAAATCAGACGCGCCTCAAGAGCATCTTTGATGCTCCTGAAGTGCGTCCAGTAAAGTGTGTAGAGATGCATCTGATGCTTATGCTCCTCCAATGGCAGAGATTGGCTTTGCTATATTTTCTGTGATAAGTGGGTAAAAAGTAGTTTTAATATGTTTTTAAGTGAGAAAGTCCACCTCAACACATCTTCTGTGCAGTCAGTTAATCAAGATTACGATCCTGCATTAAAATATTGTTTCGCTGGTGAAACCACACAGTTCCCCACGTACTGGCGGCGCGCTGTCACTGGGAATACCCAGCAGCAGCTGCCTCAGGCCCGGTTGCCTCTTGGGAGTTTTTTCCCTGTTGTTTATGACTGGAAGTAGATGTTAGCTTTCTTAGGTATGTGGTAGGCTCCAAACTGCAGGCACCAGGATAATAGAAGCAAACATATTTTGCCTGCATGTTTCGACATTTTAAATTAATATAGGCATTAATAAACTGTTTCAGAGGAGTGATCATAGTGCTCTGCAAGAGCAGAACTGTGCCTATATCCCTTGTCCAACAGACAAGTAAGGGTAACAGCTCTTTAGACAAAGCAGCAGTCCTAATGATAAGTGCTGTCTGAATAGTGCAGCCATTTCCTACATTTGTGTAACTTGTTTGTTTTTTTTTAGTTCTTTTTCAAAAGGCTGCTGTCCATATGCCTTTCAATTGCAAAAAGTCCTCCGGAGTTCCTTTCCTATCGATGATAATGTTTTTACTGTTGAGTTCCTGAAGGGTGAAGAAACAGGACATTGGAATAATATCTAGGATTTTTTAGATTTGGATTGAGCTGAAATCTTTTGGCAAATGCTTTTTCAAACTGTTTGAAGTCACTGAACCACTCATCTCCTGAGAGGTTTTTACAAACAAATATTTTTTTTTCTAGACTGATGTAAGTACATAGCCTTGTTTAGCAATTCCACGTCAATTACTTGGATCTAAAAAAACAAAATGTAATACAGAAAACTAAACAGCATTTAAAAATATACCAAATTCCAGTCGGCCTCTGCAGATGGCCGCCTACACTGAGCCTGGTTCTGCGGGAGTTTTTCCTCTCCACTACGACTGCATGCATGCTTGGTGTGAGGGATTGCCTTTGAGTCAGTATAAGTCAATGCAATCAGCTGGTTTTCCTTAGAAAGAAAACTTTGAATCAGTTTGACTGTATGATCTGATTGAATTGTCTCTGTAAAGTGCCATAAGATGACATGTGTTATGAATTGGTGCTATATAAATAAACTGAATTGGATTGGATATATCATTGACCTGAAGAGACTAAATTTAACTTTTGTGGACTTTTGGAAAGTAAGTACACAACAAAGTTTGTTCAAGAGCTAAAACATTGATTTTGAATGATATGTCCCATTTAGTAGCGAATCTTATTATAATTTTTATTTACATGGGATCATAGATCATTGCAAGTTATGAATTTTACTCAAAAACGTTTGATCACAGGTTGAAAGGGGTAATTCTACGCCAGTTACTTAAACATAAGTGGTGCTAAGCTTTGAATTTTTCTTGTCCACATGTTGTCGCTACAAATTTTATGTGGAAACAGTCGGTGTGGGTTACTCTTTGTGCAGAAAAGAACTGGTCAATATATTGGGTAGTAGAGACACACAAAATACAATCATATGTCTTAGATAATGTATTGTCCTAAATTCATTCACTGAGCCTGGTTCTGCGGGAGTTTTTCCTCTCCACTACGACTGCATGCATGCTTGGTGTGAGGGATTGCCTTTGAGTCAGTATAAGTCAATGCAATCAGCTGGTTTTCCTTAGAAAGAAAACTTTGAATCAGTTTGACTGTATGATCTGATTGAATTGTCTCTGTAAAGTGCCATAAGATGACATGTGTTATGAATTGGTGCTATATAAATAAACTGAATTGGATTGGATATATCATTGACCTGAAGAGACTAAATTTAACTTTTGTGGACTTTTGGAAAGTAAGTACACAACAAAGTTTGTTCAAGAGCTAAAACATTGATTTTGAATGATATGTCCCATTTAGTAGCGAATCTTATTATAATTTTTATTTACATGGGATCATAGATCATTGCAAGTTATGAATTTTACTCAAAAACGTTTGATCACAGGTTGAAAGGGGTAATTCTACGCCAGTTACTTAAACATAAGTGGTGCTAAGCTTTGAATTTTTCTTGTCCACATGTTGTCGCTACAAATTTTATGTGGAAACAGTCGGTGTGGGTTACTCTTTGTGCAGAAAAGAACTGGTCAATATATTGGGTAGTAGAGACACACAAAATACAATCATATGTCTTAGATAATGTATTGTCCTAAATTCATAAAGAAATGGCTTACATCTTCCCCCTCTCTCCTGTGTGAGTACATTTCACACTTCAAGGTATCAAAAAAAACCCAGCAGAACGCCTCAAGCAATATAACTTCCGATGCTTTTAAAAGGCTTCTTTTTGTATGAGCACAGCTAGTCTGTATGAAGGACTTTGCCCTGCATGACTCTGACAGGTCCACAAGCTCTCTGCAACCTGAACCAAAGGGAAGTCATAATGTGTCAGAGGGTGTAAAAAGCCTTGCAGGCGAATTGTTTCCTGCCCTTATTAAATTCTCTAAAGTGTTTTCCTTTACTTGGTAATCTGAGGGAAATATAATTAAGCTAAAAAAAAAAAACTTGAAATGACAAGATGTTTAAGAGTTGTTGTAATTTGCAGGTCAAATGTTACAAAGTATACACCTTTGGGATATACTGTATGTTTTAAAACATGATATCCAGGATATGTTCACTTACAGACGCGTGCATTTAATTAACCTCCCCAACCCCATCACCCCACCCCCAATTAAAGCTGAATCACACAGGCGAAAAGATACCTGGACACGCATAAAAGCTTTACATGTAAAACATGCAAATCTGCCATGCGCACACCTTCAAACACACACACACAAACTCAGGCAGAAACTCACAAAAAAGCCATGTAACTGATTCCACAGGAGCAATGAGCACTGTGGATAATTGGTAGCACTATTGTGCTGCCCTTCAATAGGATGGTTACCCAAGAAGCCTCATGTTCGTGTTCATGTACATTTGCTTTGAAGGTGGTGGACACAAAGAGCTGAACCCTGCCCAGAACAAACCCCAGGGAGACCATGCTTCACCCATAGATGTATTTCAGGGAGAGGACTGCACAGATAAATGATCTTCTCCCTTGTAAAAATGTTCATTGTTTCTGCAACTCTATTTGTAGGCCTACATGTAGGCAGGAATGCAAATGTATGGGAGGCTTAACTTTTTGACTGAAGGATTTATTTTGTTTAAATAGCATGTCATGATGTAAAGCCCTTCTAAACCTTTTGAAGAATAAAACAATATTAAGGTTTGTGTCTGTGTAACATTTTGTATCCCAAGAGATTTATATAATGGCACAGGAACAGTTGCTTTCAATATTAATTGAAAGAGCATTGACTTCATGTTGGATTAGCGTTGAATATTTTTATACAATTTTTTATTGATTTTTCACTAATACTTCTTGGTGAAAACCAAGAAAATTATAATAATGACATTACTTTAACAGTTTGGGTGACAGTATACCTACAGGGTCGTTCTAAGTATTGGTTACTTTTCAGTGATGATCAGAGTTTTGGTGAGATGACTTGAAATGCATGATCTAATCCATGGATCTTCAAGATTTCCAAGTCAATGATACACATAATGATGGAGATATGAGGGGTTGAGGTGCTGGGGACTAAGATTTAACCTGTTATGGTGAGATGATTTTAGAACCAATGTTCACTTTAACTATACAGAAAATTAAATCAAGAATAATTCCGCAGATATCGAATCTTAAAGGAAACATTTGATACCTGTGACAAAGTACAACATATTTTTTGTAGTTTGAGCAGTATTACATAGGTTACTATGCCTGATTAATTTGTGATTTTATGACTTATGCTGAAGTTCCAAAAAAATAAAGTGAGAGAGCTCTCTGCGCATAGCATTATGGGATATATCAGCCTCTTCTGAGGCTTTATTTTCTTCTCATACGATTCGTAGACACTTTTTCTTTTACGAACCTCGACCATTTTCAAAGAACCGTGGTGAGAAAGGTGAGCATTAATGACTGTCTGAAACTGTAGCTCACCACAGATATCCGCCTGAAAGTGTGCATGTGCAGTACAAGATAGCTAACAGGACAGGCACGTAGGAACACCTTACATAAACATATCACCAGAATGATTGACAATTAGAAGGACCACTTATTTAGATGATCCACCCGTAAATAAAAGATTGTCCTTTATACCTTTAAGTATTAGCTTCACTCATCTTATCACTAACTCTAATGTGCTTGCTTATGGTTGCTCAGTGGTGCTGATTTACTGCAGGGTTGGTATATTTTTGGATTGGTTTGTGTAGCACACATCATTTTGCATGTAGGAAAGTTGAACTTTGAATTTATGTAATAAGAACACTTTCTTCCACAAGTTTGCTGTAACATGGCTTTGTTATACAAAAATGTAACAGTGTCTCTCCTCTTATACAGTTTCAATCTCACAAAGTGGAGATTGCATACCTAAAACTATAGCTGTCTTATTGGCAGATTATTGCAACTGAGTTGTGGGTCTCTGCAGAGGTACTATAAATATCTTTGTTGCTTATCTCAATAATCCTCTCCTTTCCTGAATTTTTAGTTTAGGTGGAGGACCATGCCATGGTAGTTCTGCAGTCATATAATACTTTTACAACTTCTGGATTATGGATTGAAAAGTGTTCCTGCTTAAAACTTCTTCACAGCTTTATCTATGAGTCTGATGTGTTTATTAGTTTTAAAATGGCAGCTTATTTATCGTTGTTGCCTGTTGGACCTTCCAGCGATTAACAATACAGTCAAATTGTATCATGGAACAATTATAGTTCAGTGAAGTTATTTCTCCAGTGGAAGGTTGTGGGTTGAATTTCAGTCTTCCCCTGTGGCAGGGAGACACCGAAGCTGAACTCTGATGCCCTCTGTACTTTCTAAAGGTTCTTTTTCCCCAATAAAACCTTGTTTAAACTAAACTGCATTGTGTTTGTCTATCTCATAAATGCAAATGATTCTAATTCTCAATGTCTGTGCTTATAGTTTCACAACATGTGAAATATTGATTACCTTTGAAAGACACTGTATTATTCCCAGTTTTGCATCTACTAAGTTGTTATTAATACACTATTTTATATTAGCAGCAGTGCCATCTGTGATTTAAACATTGGCTGTGTAATTTGCATCTTTTTGGCTTAGTTTAGTTGAGCACTAAACCAGCGTGAGCATGCATATAAAAAACTGGATAAGATTTCACTAATATATACATATTAAAATGTATATTCAAATGTCTACTGATTCAAACATTAGAACAGTTTTATCTCATTTCTGTGTTTGCAGGAAAGAAAATTAGCATTTTGATTTATTTAATTGACCAAAAACTGGGTTTCACTTACCGGTATATCCTTTGCCATATTTAGCTGATTTAATAGAACATTTTTGATGTTTTAAACCCTAAGCCTGAAGAATTTATGACTTTTAAAATTTACACTGAATAAAATATGAATTATCACAACATGTCAGTCATAATTTAGTCATTTAAAGTGTTAATTCATACATATGCTACAAAACAAGGTGATTTTTATGTAAAACCACCAATGTTTTCTTCAAAGGTTGCTTTTCTTACAGTACCTACAAGTAGCAGGACTGTGTCTTTTTTTTCCTGTGCGATTTAGATTAACATTGTTGTTTACTTAGTTTTAGCAGAACTTCCACTGAAACACATTAACAATTAATGAGCTGGAGCATGCAATGCAACAGGTGCTCTGCGTCACAGCAACCTTGTTTGTTTGTGTGATCACTCGAAGTCAAGCTTCACTCTATGATAACACAGTGCTGCATTGGCTAATGAGAGGAGAAGCCTGGAGGCTTATTTAAGAGTAGCACTCAAGGGGGGTGGCTACCATACAGTTGGTTGACTTGAAAGGAAATTAACTGATCTGAAATTATAATCAGTGGAAAAAATATGTTTTTACAAATTCAAAGAGCCTGCAACAACCAGATATGTTCAAAGCTGCTTTTGGGTCAGTTCTCTTTTTGTTTTGTTTTTTTCCAGGCACACACTTATTATTCTGCTTCTTTATCTGCCCATATCCTCATTCAACACCCTCTCCCTCTCTCCGGGACAGCAGATGGAAACTATGGCCCAGTTCTGCCTTTTGTTCAAGGTCCCTTGAGAGATCGTTTTGGACAGCACACAATCCTGCTCATACAAACTGCAAGTGTCTGTCTTTTTATTAAAATTTAAGCAAAGGAATGCATGCGTTCTGGACAGGACTATTGAAATTAGAGTTGCTACAGTGACTTCAAATGTTTTGAATTAACTTCTTTCTAAACTACACCTGAAGTTTTTCTTAAAAAAAAAAAAACATATTAATGTTTACACAGCATGAATGATACAGCTCATTATCAATTGCAGTGAATGAAAAACCAAAGTTCTTTTTCAAAGAAAACATTAATATTTTAAAAGATGCATAGAAAGAAAATTAATTTTAATCAACAATGATTAATTTCCACCTGAAAAGAGGACGTTGGATGATTGAGCAACAGTCCAATTACAGTATGTTTCTCTTTAGCTGCCTCTGGTTCAAACAAAACCTTGCAACAGCTGTGGCCCATCTCCTACAGAAGATACCTGTGTTTAATGGAAGATTATGAATCTTCCCAAATGTCATGAATGCACTTTGCTTTCAAGTTTTCTCTTCGCCTATCCTTATTGTTGTTGATATGTTTATTCCACACTTTTTTCCTCCACTTAACTTTCCAATATGATATTTTCATGCAGCACTCAGTAGTTTTTTAAATGACCCTTTTTCTATGGAGGCCATTAATGACTGTCTACTTGAGGGCAGAAAACCCCTTGATTGGTGAAGCAATGAAATAACCTTTTTTTTTAAATTACCCTGTTACAATTTGTGTGCCCAATTACCATGTAATTGGCCCTATGCAATACCTTAAGGGAACTGAAATTGTATTTTCCTTAGCTGTAAGCAATAGTGTGAAATAAACTTCTGAATTGTATAAATTTGTTTGATGAGCATATATAATAATTACCACTTTTTAGATTAAATTTATGCACTAAACTAACTGATCAACAGTATTCTAATTTACTAAAATGGAAAAATTTAAATGTTATATTAAAATGAATTGTTATTTAGATTTTAAAAAATGTATATTTAAGGGTAAACAGAATGCGTTACACAAAACATTAGAATTGAGCATGTAGGCCTGAAGCTCAACGTGACACCAAAGTTTTAATTTCAGTTCTCCTTTTCCAAACAGTATCAACACGCGTCAGTGCGACTCAGGTTCTCCCCACTCCTTTACGCTGTTGTTTGTATTTTTCATAACGTCTAAGTGTAAATAATTAATGTGCGTGCAGTGAAACCTTAACCTGAGCAGCGTCCCACCTGTTGAAGACACACGACTTATCTAACCTATATTAAGCTAAATAAAGATAACAAATTTCAGAAATAGAGTAATATAATAATAGAAATTAATTGAAATTAAAATTACATATGGTCAATAAAGACCTGTAAGCGCATGCAGCACATGTAATACCTAATATTTTAAATTTAACGTTTTGAAGTTGGCAGAACCAGCTATTAATATGCATCAAATGATTTGACATGAAATATGAAAACATGAAAAATAAACATTTTTCCGCAGAATGTTTCATCACTGCACTTTTCCATGTTTTTGCAGTAAATGTTTATGGGAACTTGATATCCTCTAACCGCAGAACGAACTCGCTGCAGATGGCTGTGCGCACATAGAGAGATGCGGCTCTCCTCGGCATTTATCCCGTTAATAATTAAACGCAGTATCATTATTTTATCCTCTGCCATCAAGGGTGCGGGTTGGGATTGGCTAAACATATTGTTAGTGACAGCATTCAGGTTGTTGACGTTCATAAATAATTCAAGAGTTCTATTACTAATAGTACCAACTTTATTGCAAAAGATAATAAAAATATGAATATATTAACTTCTGTTTCAAAGCAACTGGGCTTGCATGAGCACATTCTCTTGGTTTAAAAAAAAGATAGACTGGTGTCACCAAGATGAACAAAGGCCTTGTGACACATCGGCGCGCGCGTTTATGTGTGTGTGCGCGCGCGCGTGGAGTATTTCTTTAGTTCAGAAAGTGTGTTTCTTCTCAACAGGTCCTCGGGGACAAGGTAGGGACCCGCGAGCGCTCACCAGCTGACAACGCGTGCCCCACTGAGGCTATCCAACACCTCGGCCCACGAGCCATCCAACAATAGGTTGAAATTAATGCACACTTCGCTATTAACAAATCTAAGAAACACCAAATAAACTAGAGGGTATTACAAAGAAAAGAACACAACTTTTTCCAAGGGTTACAAACAAACAAAAATAGGCAAAACAAACGAAACTACAAAACATTCATAAACGAATACATTTATTTACCGCATAACTAATTAAAACGCATATGTTAAACCGATAACAAAAGATGTAGGCCTATTTTTTTTTCCAGAGGCCCAGTTGGTAAAAAAAAAAAAAAAAAAAAAAAAAAAAAAAACATGCAGATGTTTTTATGTATTTCTATTCAATTTAGATGAACTCCCGTTGTATGAATCCAAGTCATTTTTGATAAATTTAAAAAAATAGAAAAATATTCACGCAACAGAGCAGGCTTAAATTTGTATGTTTTGTATGGTTTATTTGTAAACAAATAAGTAAAAAAACAAGTTTATTTTTGTTTGCATGTTTTTATTTCCAAAGTCAAATAAAATAACAAAGAATGGCAAAATGACTGCTTAATATTTCTCCCATCAATCTAAACGATACAGTTACAAAAAGCAAAACGTAAGAATCATTTGAGAAATAAATAGGCTATATGAAAAGGAAAAACATCATTTAATCTCAGCCAGTGAAAAAAACTGTCACACAAACTTATTTTAGCGAAGAAAAAAAAATAACTTCAAAAAAAGGCAGCAATGATGGCTACATTAAACTACTTGTATAAGGTTGGCAGTACTACACTAGCAGACAAAGCACATCTGTATTCTGGGAAGGTTTAGGGGAACAAAGAAAAATTACAACTCTGGAAAATCTGAAGCCTCTGGCCCCTATATTTAAAGTGCACGTTATAAACTTTAGAAGTTGAAAAAAATAATAATACAATTTATCAGTTAAAACAGAAATCGGGAGACATTTCAAATCATTTCTAAAAAGTAAAAAAAAAAAAGAAAACTCAAATACATCAAACAGTAGCTAATGAGGAAAGTTCTGATTTTGTGGAAGACAGTTTTTGTTGGAGGGACGTGGGAAATGCCCGTGGCTGTGCTGTGCGCGACATGGCAGAGGGGTCATCCACCCACGTCTCAATAAAAACTTAACATACTTAGATAAATTGGGATAATCTTTATATTGGCAGAACCAAATCAGGCAATTTTCACATACGTTGATAATTAAACAATCGCTGAAGAACTCGTAATCGCTTTTTTTTATTTGCAAAATTGAAAAAAAAGAAAAGCTTATTTCCAAACTAAAAATCCAAGATTGACACAGTTTACTAAAATTTGGTCAATGTTGTTGCATATAGGCTATAAGTGTATTTATTCATAATTTAGTTTGAATGACACAGTGGGATTACGGTGGCCGGGTAGCTTGAGTTCTGACAGATCATCATCTTCACTTGAGTGGAGCTCCACTGCCATTTCATCCGAGTCACTGAAGTGGGAACGAGGGGAAAACTCCCCGTCGCTTCTTGGCGACTCTTTCCTCCCATTCCCAAGTGAGGATGAGGGAGAAGGGGGACACATCGCTCCCTTAACTCTGCTAGTGGAGTGGATTTCTTGGAATGAAGAGCGGAAAGGCATTCCGTTTATTCGAACAGGTATGGTATCACCAGATAAGGGTAGAGCCGCCGCTGTTCTGCAGGTAACGGAAGCCGATTGGGCTTCCCTGTCTTGTGCGCTTTCAAAACCATCTGCGGGTGAAAGCAAAATGTCACCCTTTTGTGAACCGCTGGAGTTTTCATTATTGCTGGAGGACGCTGGACCTTGGAGCAACTCGGCCAACGCGTTGATGTAAATCTGCGCCATCTGCAAAGTTTCGTATTTGGAGAGCTTTTTGTCGTTGTCAAAAGCCGGGATGACGCTGCGCAGCTCGTCGAACGCGTGGTTTAACCCGTGCATGCGCCTCCTCTCACGCGCATTGGCGGCCACCCGCCTCTGCTTCTGGATGCCGCTGACTGGCTTGCTGGATGGAGCTCTCAGTCTCGCGGGGGTTTCTTCTTCGGGCCCCGAGATGGTGCTTTTTAGGCGACAAAGGTCCCTTACTTTGAGCGAGGAGGAGGAGGGACTCTTGGCAGATCTTCTATGAATGGGAGGGCTGGGATGTCCCGAGGACCCAGGGGAGCAACTCTCTGAAACAAGTGCAAAAATCAAATAAATTAATATAATGTTACCAAGTTTAAAGAACAACAAAAACTAATAAAACATAACACATGGAAGAGTTCTTAGGCCTATCTTTAATTAGTCAAAAACCATACAACATATCTAAAATGCGTAAAAACATCTAAATTAGGGCAAAGTGACATTTTCTACCTACGCAGGGTCTCAATCCCTGCTGGCGGATGCATGCTGGTATAAAGGTCTCTCACCATGGTAGGAGCCAGTGCTCGGGCACGGCGAGTGCCGCAGGTTGTCGGGTGAGCTGGCGTGTGCCGCACAGGTGCCAGATGCGTCGCTTAGCCAGGCGCGTGGGTCACTGCCGCTGTCCACGAGCGTAAGTCCCGGGTCGTAGCGGGACGCCTCGAGCTGCCGTTTCCCTCCCCTCTCCAGCGCCCCTGCTTCCACCTGCAGTGCAGTCAGGGAAGCAACCTCTCGCGCGCCTTTACCCCACTCCTCCACCGTTAACATGTCCATGTCCAACACTTCCAACAAGTAAAATAATTAAAATAAATAAATAAATAAAGCAAAAAAGGTTTTCCTGTATCAGAAAATGTCCCAATAACGCACAGCTCTTTCGCACTGTTTGTTTGTATGTGCCTGTATGTGAGGCTTCAGGTCGCGTGCGGGACTCCTTCTCTGATGTCTCAAGGCGCTGGGTCTGCTTAAAAAGCGGCACGCGTCTGGAAGCCCCCCTCCTTGCGTTGGTCGCGTGTTCACGTCCAATGAGAGGTCTCGGTTAAAAAAAAGCCCGAGAGAGGTGATTATGGGTCGTTTAGGCGGGACTCTATGATAACGTTACGATTTAGGGAGCGTTTGACGCTTGCAGGATGGGAACCTCCCACAGGACGCACGTGTGATGAGCTAAGTAGGGAATCCTCAACTGAACTAATACTGAGCCTACGGCATCTCAGACATGTATTGGGGTTGAAGGAAAGAGAGGTGTCTCGAAAAGTTCAACAAGGTCAACTGTCCACCCTGGTTAAAGAAAGCGAACTACTGGTATTACGCATGTGATTATATGGTAATAAAGGAAATCAATATCTGCAGAAGTTGGAGTGCAATGAAAATTAGGTATTGCAATATTTAATAACAGTTATTAACACATTTTTAATACTTTGTGAAAATCTTAATTTAACTAGATTTTATTTATTTTTAAGAGAAACATACGCAGTTCACAAAACTTCTTAAAAGACAATAGGATACCAATAATGTGTTCTGAAATAAATGGGACATAAAATGCCACAATTGTCATACACAGATTTTTGAGTCCACTCATAATATCATCCAAAATGTATTACACTTAATAATAGTTGAAGTATAGTAACTTTGTGATGCACAAACCCAGGTGTTGCGCTCTGTTTATGTAATTTGTATAGACATTTATGTGGATTTACTGCTGTATTTCACTTAAGATCTCTTAAGAACAGAGAAATTGCGTCTGCAAGTGGAGAGCATTAACAAACGGTAACTAGACTGAAAATCTGAGCAAGACATTAGAAATGAAGACCCACCTGCCTGAGTTTTAATCATTTTCATCATTATTGTTTGCCTAATTCAGCATCCACCTTCTCGTTAATCACAGCTTGTAATGGATCTTAAAGGAGAAGCCCGCGCATGTTTTCCCCGTTTGACATTTTTATTGGTAAAAACGTCCATGAATTAGATTAATGTCACAGACCGTCCAGAGTTCCTCATATAGTGTTTTATAAAGCCAACAAATCAACAAGAAACTTTGTGGCGATCCTAGTTGTTTGTCGTTTTCTCTTTATTATAATTTTTTTAGGCCTATATCTTTTTAGAAATATGTTATGTTTGCTAAGTTTGTAAAAACGTGCTCTCGAAATTCATATATATATATATATATATATATATATATATATATATATATATATATATATATATATATATATATATATATATATATATATATATATATATATATATATATATATATATATATATATATATATATATATATTTTTTTTTTTACCCTTTTGTAATTTAGTGCAATTTTTATTTTTGGCCAATAATTTAAAAACAACTTAAGACCATTTAGAAAAAGTGTGCTTAAAAGAATTTATAATAATAAATAAAATATGTTTATCTGGTTCATACTGACCACGATTCAACTTTTTCTAAGGTAGCTAATATATCCGCTCCTAACTGTTTAAAACAATAAAATAAATCAGCATTTTATCCATTGCACGGAAAGTTTAAGTGGTTAAAGCAATTATCAACCTGCAGCCGCTACAGCTTAAAATATGTCAAGGACTGACATTTAACACCCTCATAAGTTCAGTTTTACAGTAAACACCAAAAAATTATATTGCATATATCATGCAAGACCTATTTGGAATTAAACCGTTTAGACTTAAAGTTTTTTTTGTGTTAAATTTGGGATTAGTAAAATAAGGGAACCCTGAAGCAAACATCTAAAGGAGGTTAAAAAAAAGGCGAAAGTATTTGCTCTTACTTAGGCTCGCGCCCTCATTGTGAATTCAGGAAATCCAGGATCATCTTATGTTTCCATTATCCTTTTGTAGTTGGTCTTAGACCTTTTGATCTGGCTCACGGAACGCCATGTCGGCGAGAAAAGGGCTTCACAGCGAACCGAAACATGAGCCGAGTTCTTGCGCCCCGGACGGGCTGTGGCGCGCAGGGAGCAGGATAAAGAAACATACTCATGGCACACAAACTCAGACACATCGTTAAATACATCTGATTATCCAAAGTTTTTATATGAAACAAAGGAGGACTCGGTAAACTAGAAGTCTAAATGCGCTTAAAATAAAAATAAAAGGTAAAATACCAATCCCAGAAGCCCCCTTTTTACGCACAATCAGCAAATCTGACATGCAAACCTCTCATCAAATAATACGTTTTCTAATTAGCCCACTACTTGATAATTAAAGCTGGTAATTAAGACGAACTGCTTCAGTGGATTTATGATTAAAAGACTACAACTGAGAACTGAAGAGTTTTTAATAGAGAATAGTTAGAGGACAGATTCGACTGTATCCATTAACCTCAGGTTTAAAAGGTATTTGCGTCAGATAATCTTATAAGAAAACCAAATTTACATTTTAACAGTTGGTCAGATTGTGTCTAATAGTTGTATCTTGGCACATAAACCCCATAAGTAGGCTATAAAAGACAAAATATTTCAGAGAATAGGTCGAACAATTTTAGAGACAGTCTGACCTCAGTCTTTTCTACTTTTTATGCATTTATTCATCATGGGGACATCTTTAGAGGTTGAGGTCTGGCGCCGAGCGCTCGCTCCCACCTCCTTTCACCAACGAAGGCCAGGCTCCTGAAGCTACCGACAGGTTGGATATTGTAGCTGGCGATTATTAAAGTGTCCCGGCCACAATGGAGACTCTATGTTCCATTGGTCACGGTGAGGGGAAGCTCCTTCAGGGGAGAGAGAGGGACGGGCTCCCATTCCAATGCGCAAGAGGAGTCTGCGTGCTGCCCCCTCTCATTCCCATCTCCTTGGAGACTGAGGCGCGCCGGGCACGAGGCGGGGAAGTAGGCTACCTTATAATAATCCTTCAGAAATCCTGTAAATACAAATTTAAGACCGCCCCTGATGAGATGCTTCTTTGGTAATGCACTTTATCTGACTCCGATTCTAAGTCATGAACTTAGAACATAACGAATAAAATCGAGTTAGGGTGCAACAAAAATATAAGCAAATATATATATATATATATATATATATATATATATATATATATATATATATATATATATATATATATATATATATATATATATATATATATATATATATATATAAAAGTCAACTACACGACACGCACCATAGTATGGCCCTTTTAAAATCTCAAATTCCCTTCTATGGGTTGCTTCAGTTTACTTTTTTAGACAGCTCATTATTAGGCCTATATAGTGACGCTGCTATGTCCTTAGGCTGCTGGAGGGCATAATTACCAATTTCCCCTACTTTGCTTCATTTTTTTTTATTACCCTCCTTTTATAATTTGCTTGCTGTTACTTCAACTTAAGCTTTGTGAACACTTTTTTTCTCTAGAAGCTCCAATGAGGGAGGTTACTGACTTCTACAGTTAAATGTTGTCCCTACATATATAGGCCTACTTGCTCTTGTTTTTCAGAGGTAAGGCTCTTTTCTAGAAGGCGCTAGGATGAGCTTCTAATACAGCTAACTATATGCATGTATGTGTCCTTCATTCACTTGACTTGAAAAAATGTCCTGATATGCTTATCTCTGCATTGCAGCCTTTAAGGAGTTACTACTTTTCAGTTCTATTTCAGATGGAAAGTATTTCTCCATCAATGCTTCTGTCAATTATTTTTTGGCTTATGTTCTGTCTCTCATGTACAAAGCCCTAGTTAACCAAGCTCCCTCTTAAAACAGGGATCTCATTTTACCTTATATTCCTAGCATTTCACTCTCAATTTGCAGGTTTACTAGTGGTTCCTAGAATTTCTAAAATGACATTGGGAGGCAGATGTTTTAGTTATCAGGCGCTTCTCTTGTGGAAACAACTACTAATTTACACAGGGTAGACATCCGGTCTTCTTAAAAACAGGGCTTAAACCTTTTATTTTTGCTAAAGCATGTAGAGTGGTAAATCTTATCCAGAGCTATATGTATTGCTGTGCTGCTAGTATAGGCATATGGAGGACATAGGGACCACCTTTCATCACTCTGTTTCATTCTATCCCTATTCTCCCATTCAGCAGTATTTGTTAGCTCAAACCTTGACTTTATGTTCTCTCTGCTTTTCACAACATGGTAGCTTAATCTGGCCTGTTTTTTTTTATGGCTGTGACACCATCTTGATCCTGGAGAGAAATATAAACTTTGCTGCTGCAATCAACCCCTTTGATTATAAATGATAGAGTTGGGCCTATGTTTTAGTGTTTAGTCCCGTTTCTCTCATAGCTATGAACTCAACCTTTACTATTAGCAGCTGTATGTGCTCCTTTTCATCCCTTTTTGATATGAAAACTGTTGTAGAGCTTGTCTGCTTGAGCTTTTTTTCCCATAAAGAGCCATATGTGAAAAATATTTAAAGAACAAGGCCACTATGTTCTTTTTTATGCCTGCTTTGCACTCCAAGAACTCGATCTCGGAAAAGAATGCTTACACTGAGCCTGGCTCTGCTGGAGCTTTCTTCCTGTTTATAGGGATGTTTCCTCTCCACAATCACTGCATGCATGTATGCCTGGATTGAATACTTCAAGTCAATGACCTGAAGTAATTTACGGTGTTTCCTAGAAGGGGGAAAAAAAATCTGTCTCTATGATTTGAACAAACTGACATTTAATGTATTGTTATTTTATTGGCTAAATAAGTTGAACTGCATTAAATTAAACTTGATAAGCAATTTTTGTATTGCAAATATCTTATTTCATTTTAGCCTATACTGAATTACAAAATGTAATTTATTTTTTGCAATTTAGAGGCTTTTATCCAGAACTGTGCCAATATGACCTAAGCTGTGGCTAAAGGTACCAAGGTTCTAGGTTAGCAACCCACCTGAAGAGAGCCTGATCTCTCACATCAAGTAGAATCTGTATTCAATATATTGTAAAACACATTTTCCCGAAAGCAAACACATAATGTCCCAATATGCATGATAAAACATCTTCAGGCTCCTTCAACCAGAAAATATCTCTATAATGACAAAACGGATCTCATCTGAAAGGCAGAGTTCATTGTCTGTATTATGAACTGTGTGATAGTTACTTCACCATGCAATGCTTTTACTATGGTTATCATGAAGATTATATTACTCTATCATGTTAAAGATACCTCGATTTTGAGTGTTGTACATACGTTTGTCAACAATGGTTGGTGAGGTTGCTTGACGACCCAAATGAAGAGCTGAGTGAAGCAGAGATAAGTTCTGATTGATTTAATTGGGTAACTGAGGCAGACATCCAAATACAAAATATACAAAATATAAAGAACCAAAAACCTTCAGGGCAAAACTTAAGTGGGGAGGCAGAGATGAGTAAACAACAACCAAAAACAAGGAAGCAGCACTGAGTGACTGCAGACGTGGAGTATTTAAGGGAAACAGAACAAAGGATGGACTAATGAGCTGAATAAGGAGCAGGTATGAGTGGAACTGGCAAGAAGAAATCCAAGGGGAAAGAAAACAAGCACAAGGGGGCACCAGAGAGTAACTAAGGACTGCTTGAATATAATGGAAAACCAAACAAAACAGATAACAGAAAACTAAAAACTCTGAGTCACAAATGGGAAGAACCATAACACGGTTGGGAGAGAGAAGTTGGAATAAGTTACTTTAATTTCATTTCTTTTTAATAAAATTTAAAATGTTATTTGCATTTAAAGGAATATTAAAATAAACAAATTTTCCTGCTAGTGTCATTATTCAGGAACTACATATTTAAAAATAAATAAATGAAAGTTGCCTCTTTATTCCGAAGTCTGAGTCTGCTTAGTAGCAAAATTCTAAATGTCAGAGAAACAGCTTTGTACCCATAATTTATTATAGTTGCTCATTTCAGAATATCAAAGAATAGAAATGGGGCCCCAACTTAGCCTATCACTGCTGTTGTTATACATTAACATTTTCATAAGTGCAAGACTAAGCACCTAGTTAGATTTTTTTTTAATGATTTTATTTTTTTTACCTTAATAAAGATCATAGTTTGAAAGCTAATTAAGCTATTTCTGCAAAAATTATAAGCGTCATAGCAAACTTAACCTGTCTTTAGTCTCTTTGAAAAGTCAATGTAACTTTTTTCCAGTATAACATGCTCTAACCAGCATCATTCTAAAGTTGAAGTAGGTGAATCTGGGATATCTGGTTAAGCTAAACAGCGCCCCTGTCTGGTAAATAAATGCTACTTCAGTATAATGTTCCCCTAAACTTGACAGGCTGACATTTTCAGTTATCTTGCAGTAAACTGCAGTAGAAAATCCTTTGGAGTTACAATGTTTCCAAAGTAAGAGAAGGTGAAAATAATTGCGACATTAAACATGGAACGTTTGACATATAAAAAATATCAAACCTTAACTACATTTATTTAAAATGTTTAATTCAGAATTTACATGCAACGTTAAATTAAGTGTCTGGCCTTTAATCTACTATTACTAAAATCTGTTGGTGATAAATGCCAGTAATTCTACATTTATAAAGGTAAATAAAGTTTCTTCAGCATTGGTTTGACAATTTTTTCTATTTGCTCTGGAGGCCAATAAGGTTGAAAGTTTCCCTATAAATTAGAGCCAGAAGGATGTGTTTAAAGGCATTTGCACAACTTGGCCACCTTAATAAATACTTGCCAGGCTTTGCAAAAAAAAAAAAAAAATTGTTTACAGTTTTTAAACAACAGAGCTGACATACCATTGCAAGGCAGTGTAACAGTGTGTGTGACTTACCAGTGTAGTTTTTACT
Organism: Cyprinodon tularosa; assembly: GCF_016077235.1. Classification (NCBI taxonomy): domain Eukaryota; kingdom Metazoa; phylum Chordata; class Actinopteri; order Cyprinodontiformes; family Cyprinodontidae; genus Cyprinodon; species Cyprinodon tularosa. The sequence continues at coordinate 633,527 of NW_024038541.1, read as the reverse complement.
CACCTTTAAGATATCACTTGTAGAGAATTAGGCAGAATCCTGGAAAATAAGGATCTAATAAGGACAACAAACACATCCCACTGTAGAAAACCTGTTTATTAGACAAATTATACACAGAAAGCTTCGCCACTTGTAACAGAGGCCCCAGTTTGTTTCAGTTTTTGAATATTATGCAACACATACAACAAAATAGGCCTATATTAAATACTGTACATCATAAATTCTGGAAAAATTATCAAGTAAATCCTGTCGTTCTATGTAAAGAAATTAAAAATGTTAACAGATAGCTAAAACAGCAAGTTTGTGCATGCTTTCTTTTTAGTGAACTTGCCATGTATTGTAATATATCCAGAACGAAAAAACAACAAACAAATCAAAGAAACAAAAACAAATTTAAAACATGGTTCAAAAACGAAACAAAAAAAACAAGCAAACCATTAGTGTGTATGTTTTTGTTAGCCATGGGCAGGACGGGGAGAACCAAAGGCAGTAACTGACCTGCTTAACGCAGCACTAAAGCTTAACATGATATAGTATTTTCCTTTTTGTTAAACAAAAATAGCATCAACATGTAAAATATACATTTTCATTATGTCGCTTTCATTTATAGTAAATAAATCTTTTTAAACGTATGTGTCCTATTTGCCATTTCATAGCCTGACTGTAGTCTAATATAAGAAAAGAAACCCTAACAATGCTTGCTTCAAAACACAGTGGCTTGACTGAATTCTCTACGCACAACAGTTTGCAGATTTAGCTCAAAAAGGTAAGAAACCCAAACTTTGCTCTACACAACTAACATGACCAATTATTAATAAAGTGTTAGTTAAAAAAAAAAGGTTGGTTCCATTTTTGCAAAGTTTCCTAAGAGAGAAAGGAAAAGAAAACAAGTAGACAGCTCAGAACAATGTTCATTTTTTTTGTACTTCCTCACCAAAACACATTCCACTCAGGAAAATCTTTTTTTTTTCTGAAAACAAAACTCAATAAAAGACATATAATAAGCATTAGCTTTGTAAAGTCTTTTAGGTTTTCATTTTTTTTCTCACTTTTTTGTCTGCTTTTTTTATGAATGTTAATTTCTCCTTTACATCTGAGAGTCTGGTAGGAGAATTTCACCTTGACTCTAAAAGCAGATAGCACAATAACGGTGAGCAAAAATAAAAGGTAAGATCTACATACAATCACTTACAGGTCTGTGGGCACTGGTACAGTGCAGAAGGTTTGACAAAGAGTTTAATGTGCATCAAAGTGGTGAAAACAGTTTCAGGCTGATGCACCAAAAATGGCAGAAGTTTAAAGATTGATGCACCAAAACTGGTGGTTTACAGTGACACGCAGTTGTTCTGTCATGGCATTTCAACAGTTTCCCCACTGATGCACAGTGGAGGCATCAGTATATGTTCAGTCTTATGTCTTATGTCTTATGTCTTATGTCTGGATCAGACTCCCCAATGTGGACACCATCCTGGAGTTGCTTTTAGATTCAAAACCCAAGGCATTGATACAACACTACCAGTGAAAACAATATTGAGGAGAGCCTTTTAACAGTGAAAAGACAAGGTTAAAATTGAGATACTTAATCATCATTGGCCTTTTCAAACCCCTTAAACTTTAGGATGGTAATATAAATACAACTTATGTGGTTTATTTTCATAATATTAATGCCTCGGTTTTCCTAGCAAATAACACCACTGGAAGTCGTTTCATGGCCAATGAGAGCTACAATCCTTTACCAACAGCAACTCTAGACCTTACACTGATCATGTCTTTGTGTTGAAATAGTTTTTGACTAAACCCAACAAGAGGGTGTTCATACAGCAAAAGGTGTCAGGTCATTTCAGCATTACATGAGAAAGTCCTCATGTCATTAAACTAAAACATCAGTACAAAAAACAAAACCAAAAAACAACAAAAAAACAGGTCCCCTCTTAGATGCAACTCCCAACTGAACTCCCCAAACATACACAAGAACAACAACAATAAAGCAGAGATGCATCATCTGTTTGAGAATGAAGAATACCCCTTCAGACCTACACCCCTCCCATACAAGTTTACGCCCCTGGATACTCGAGCAGAAATGAAAAACAGAAAAAACATATTCCTGTTTACATGTATATACCTCTTACTCTTTAGCCTAGCCGCAACATATTTGTTCAAACACCCCACAACATACTGAAACCCCTTTTTCCTCTCACTTCTTCTCTCAAACCAACTCTATCCATCGCAACACCTCAAATGGAGGTGCCCCTGTCTGGATCATTTCCATATCCAAAATTTGGTCCTGGTCCTGTTGGCTGGTAAGGAATAGAGGACATAGTTTTAATGGGGCTGCGGAAGAAGCCACCATTTGGGGCTCTCTGCCTAAAGGGGCCGACCCCACCAGTTCGGTGGTCCTGGAGACCTCCACCAAAACCAGAGGAAAACCCAGCGGCGGCTTTGGCAGACAGGCTGCGGCTCAGGGTCTGGATCTGCTCAGGGATAAAGGTGGTGGTGGTGATGTGCGTGTTGCGGAAGTCGCTGATCTGCTCGAGGGCCTGTCTGGCAGCAGGAAGTGCATCCATATCGAGGGGGGTTAAATCGACGGAAGAGGTGGAGAACTGCTTGTGGGGGCTTTCGTCCTCGGTGCACAGACTGTTAACCCTGCGGTGTAGGTGCTCCAGGTCGATCTCCTTATCGTCCTGGAGTTGGGGAGGGATGGGAAAAAGAGAAGAAGGGAGAGAAGGAAGTGACAATGACAAATGGAGAGAAACAGGAGAGATCAATGAAAGGAAAAAGTGGTATAAAAGTATTGAGAATAGAATTTGTATGCATAGTTAAATGATCGATTGATAGAAGAGAGAAGAACACGTGGAAAGAGGGAGATGGTAAAAAGATAGCCAAGGTAAAGGATGGATATTTAAGGAGGTGAGATAGAGGCAGCATGGTGTAATTTTTAGCAGATTTAATAAATGGAAGAGTAATGCAGGAAACAAAGCAGAAATTTAGGAGAACCAATGGGGTGTAATTGTGTTCAGCAACAAGGATGTCATCCATCCAACCATTAAAAAAATATATCATAAACAAGTGAAACCAAAAAGTTGAGTAGAGGTATATGCAAATGAGTGAAGGATATTTAAAAACGGTTGAGATCAAATTATTTAAAAACCCAACATGGAAAAGCAAATAATGCGAATCAACAACGTCAAGTGATTGTTTGATGGTCACAAGGAAAAAAAAAAAGGAAAAGGTGACAGGAAGTGGGAAGAGCAAACAAGAAAGGGGGGGGGGGTGATGGAGGAAGGGATAGAGAATAATTACAGAAAGAAACATACACACACTTCTAAAAGGTCTTTAAGGGAGTGCAAATAATCAGGAATGGACAGAAAGGACACAGTGCTGTGTGCTTTGCCATTCCAGGGTATTGGTTTTCTATTGAGCAAGCTTGACTAACTTTAAATTTCAAGGGTAACTTTGTAGATAAATGCTTAACAAATCCTTATCACTACATTGTATTATGGCCTTTGCCGTAAATTTACTTTGGGATCAACATCCCACTTTCAAGTGAATTTGCTTAGGCCATAATTCATTACTGGAATTCCTACAACTTGAATAGTATCATACAGTTACATATATTTACAGTTATATACATTTATTAATAAACAATCTAAGACAACCAAAACAAATAGATTTACTTGAACTTTAAATAAACTTACTGTATCAGATACATTAAACTTACTACAATGTACACTTATGAATTTATTCACATATGACTTAATTGCTTAAAGGCTGTAAAACTTAGTCAAAGGTGTTTCATGCTTTTACTGCAAAAAGAAGGGTGAGTATGAGTGTGGGGTGGGTGGAAGGGTCAGTTTCCAATAAGTGAGAGGTGCATATTAAGTGGAAGGGAGGCTTGGGTCAATAGTAGGGGAAATACAAACTTCTGCTAAGTTTCCAAAATCACATTTTCACATCTACCACAAACACTTCAAGGCAAGGTTTTCAGAGTTGGGTCAGACATAAGTTGGTTGGTTGGTTTGGTCTTAATAGAGACAGAATTTGGGTAAAAGTCAGAAAGGATTTTTGATGGTGGAAACCACAAGACTGGGGATAAACAGATATTTACTGACCGTTTCCTTTGGATCTGGGGGTATGTTCAGCTGAATTCTCTGGCCCTACTCACAAGCAGAACAGGGGAACCAGCAGTCGCCCCAACCAGTTACCATCTAAAGAAAGACACTATTGGAGGAAGGGTAGGACGAAGGGACTACTTGTGTGGAAACTAGGCCTGCTCTGAGTGTGGGGGAAAGAATCCTGATGGAGTGGTGTTGTAGACTGGTACGGGCAAAAATACAGGGAGGTGGAAGGTAATATTGAATCACAAATAGTAATTTTGTTTTCAGTGAGAGGGAAAGCAAGGGTGGCTATGAAGAGAAAGCAAAGTGGCCTGGAACAATAGAAGATTAAAGCAGCAAAACCTGAACTTTTTGGTATCTCTCTCGATAAATATAAATACATATTTATATCATTTTTTAATAAAGTTATATATATATATATATATATATATATATATATATATATATATATATATATATATATATATATATATATATATATGTGCTCCTCTTTACTGATGTCGGGAAAAAGGTAGAAACTCCCACATAAATTGAAGCACAAGTGCAAATTTCTTTTATTCCTATACACTGTTTTACTTTTAAAGGCAAAGGATTAATTATAAAAAAGAAAACCCAAATGGATCAGTAAATCTCTTTTGGCTTACATGAATCTGTATAATATATGAAGTATATCTCATTACAACGTTTACATACTATAAAAACCATGAGAATTAAACTGGCTACTGAAGAAGGGCTCTCTGTCCAAATATAGAAACAGCCCCCTCTAACGTCAGCAAGGCATAATTGCATATCTAGTCATCTGGCAACATACCAGGCAAACAAACTTTGTAAAAGAGGTAATTTCCCTTTCAGCTTTACTACATCATTACCCTCTGTTTCCTGATAATTCCCCTGCGCAAATTATCATTCATGTACAATGTTGTCTTCAAGCTTTTACTAACCAAAGATTTTATTTATCTTCTATTGAATGTATAACCTTGGTGTGGGAGGTGATGTTGTGAACGTGGTCATTCTCATTTTGGGGGTGATCTCAGAGGGGTTGGCTGGTTCAAATGAGTGCTGCACGATTAACGCGCACGGAATGTCACAGCATGCTGGGGGCTGGTAATGGGTGGTGGTGGAGCCAGCCGTGTTGGTTGCGTTCGGGGTCTGGTTTTGGGTCTGACCGCCCAGTGAGAGGGGGTGTTCGTTTGGGCTGTGGGGACAGGGATCAGCAGCCTGCATGGAAGATGGACCATCCGCATGTGCCTGGTTTTGGTGCGTTGCATGAAAAGTTTGATCAAATTTGGGTTGAAGGGGAAGAGACAGAAAGGAGAACGTGATGTGCACGTGATTATATGTGTGTTTTGCATGTAAGAGGTGGGAAGATTAACACAAGTTCAAACAAACAAACGGAAAATCAAAAGCACAGGCAGACAAAACAACAGGCGTGCCAAGGCAGAAAAGGATAAGTGACAGACAAGATCGGGCAGATTGAAAGATGGTGGGTGGACGAAAGAGAAGTAAATTGGAGAGACAGATGGGTGGAGGGGGAAGGGGTGAGTGAGAAAAAAGACACGGCAGTCAGTAAGCACACACATTTAAGCAGGTCGCTCTGTGTTGTGTCCTCTGAGAGAGACATTCACACAGTTGTTATATACCTGGAAAGGGGAGATGTTTAAATGCCATTTTGTATTGCTCTCTCCCCCTCGCCCGCTACACCCCTCAACACAGAGTACTTATCTACAAGAACAAAACAAGAAGGCAATATGAGAGCTTTGAGCCACAGTGACACAGTTCATTCAATAGAGTTAGAATGAGAAGAGCTGGCATTTTTATTCAGACTTTAAAAGGTTAGAATTAGCTTTGCTTTTGTCTTCTAAAAAGGACATGGATTTAATTAATGAGGCACATGAGAATTGCCAGCTCTCCTCAGACTAAATCTGCACGGACTATATGAGATATAAGATATGATCAAATCCACAAATGTTATCATTATGGAAGAGTTCTGACAGTAAGGAGTTAAAAAATATAAGATTTTTGAATTTAAGTTATGTTCACGCCTACTAACAGAACTCTTCCATACCAAACTCTGGTTGGACATATATAAACAGGCAAAAAGTGTTGGTAATACAGCCTTTCTGAATGAGATGAGAATCTTCTAGAAATTTCTCATCCAGAGTATTAGAAGCATCCCAAAATACAAAGAATGTACATTTTGTTCTTGTATACTGTCCCTCCAAAACCAAAATACAATCAGTTCAGATGTTTCTTAACACATCCAAAGTAAAAGCGCCTTTAAAATAAATAATTTTATAAAGGTACTGACAACAATATCATTTTCATTTTGCTTCCAAAGAGTCTAGTGTTTTTCTAAACATTTCCAGTTAATTAGGCAAATTCTTAAGGCTTTTCCAAGTGTTGTACATTGATTAAAGCAACAATTAGGGGAAGAAAGGTAGAAGTGTTACACTATGGCCATGCCCAGATGTAGCCTGGTTTGGGTATTTCTGACAAACCACATTGAGACGGAGGGTCCCATTCAGACTAAGCCGCCACATGTGAGAGCAGCCTCAGAGAGGATACATTTGAAGCCGTCCCCAGCGAAACCTCCATCATGATACCCCTGTCACAGGTTACAGATTGCTATGTTTGCCTGTGTAGACCCCACAACCATTCAGATGTATGAAACAAGCTACAACAACTGCAAGCCTCAGAGATGCAGTTGTGGTTAGGAATCTGTCACCGAGGCTTTTCAAAGTACTGTGGATTTCACTTACACATTTTTTCCTCTCTTTTGTCAGGTTACATAAGCCCTGTTTTCTCTCTTTGCTTTCATCTTTTGATTCTAACTCATTTTTTTGTACTTTTATACGTGTGGAAGTTACTGCAACACCTACTGGTGTGTCATAAGTATTATGTGGTCTTATTTACACATAAACTTTATATATATATATATATATATATATATATATATATATATATATATATATATATATATATATATATATATATATATATATATATATATATATATATATATATATATATCTTTTTTTTATTCAAACATTTATACTTTAAATATGCTTTACTGATATAATATTATTTACTGATTCAAACCTTTTAGTGGAGTCTAGACCTCAGCCTTAGTAATCAAGGTATTAGGAATGTCCTTGTTAGCAGAATAATACCTTTTCAATGTTCATAAAACTGTGTCTTCATAGGTGTTTAAATTGACTAAGTGTTCCAGTTAAAAGCTCCTAATAAGATGTCTAAAGTGTAATTTAAAAGTGCTGTATTGAAAAGTTTTCCATTATTCGTACTTCTGTTTGGAAGCCATGCTGACACCAGAATGAAAATAATGTTAAAACAATTCTTCTTTTCAGGTACAGACTGAAAGTAAGGGAACAAGCTGTCAATCACCAACAAAAAAACGTTGAAAATTTTGAAGTATATATGGAATCAGGACTCCTTGGAAGCAGAGTAAAGAGCCAGAAAAGACTGAGTACTATTTGCAGTACTGTATGTTCTTAACTACAAATGTATTTAGAATATAAAGGCTCCTGAAATGTTTTTTCATGATTCAAAAAAATTTCAGGAAGAATATTTCCATCCTTTTTATAATGTACTTGTCCACCTTTCACAAAAATGACTTAACTCCTGCACAATGATCTCCCACATTAGCTATCTCTGTCTGTGTCTGTGCTTGCGGGTTGTGATGTAAACTGCCAAGAAGCAGGCTCATAGATAACACCAGCCATTCCACAATACAGCACCACAGTAAAGACAGAAGCATCGCCACAAAGTAAAAAGCAGTTAGCAGAGCATTGTAGCAAACATCACAAATGCAGAGGCATGTAAGGACATATAAAAAATTTGCATGTTTCAGTTCAGTTTAGTACAAACACAAACAAACGAATATAGGTAAAGTGCATTAGATTTGAAACAGATTGTTGGGTATGTATGTAGACAGCGTGTATGTATAGGAGCGAGTACAGTATGGGGCGGCAAAATGTAACCAGATGATTCAATGGATGAATGTTGTCATGTTTCATTGCACTGATTATAAAATAAAATTAAAATATCCTTTTTCCTACTTTGTGGACTTGAACATTTGAAGTTACAACCACATTATTGATTGTGGCTTGTGAAGGGAAGGGATGGGCATGAATGTAAAATCTGGCAGGTGTTTTAAAGCAAACTAAAAACAGAGCGACAACGGCAAAGAGCTCCATGACATGGCATGTTGTTTTGCATTTATTAACCCCGTAAAAGCCTGACATGAGGAAGTGTGAGGGTTTATTGTTCGGCATTAATGATGGAAATGCATGCAGGTGTGAGGGCAAGCTTGCTGACGTGTGTAACTGTTAAGAGCAGCAAGAGATATGGGGAATCTGTCAACTTTAGGGAGGAAAATAATATTTCTCTGACTGTCTAAGTGGAAATCATCTGCAGTGTAATTGCAGTTTTTTTGTAAATAGTCCACACATTTAGTTCAAGAAACATCTGTGAAAGGTAGTGGAGGCCCGTCTAATCATAATACTGACAAAACTGCTTTTACAGTTTATCCATCTTGTTTAAGGTTAATGAATTTACTGAAAAAAGACATGCAGACTGCAAAGCAACAGATAATCCATCAAAATGCCTATTCAAACACCTAACTTACTTTATTTTTTACCGCATGAAGTAGCAAATGTTGTATAAGAAGAGCACTGAAAGCAGTCATCATCATGCCAAATCTGAGCACCCAGTGCATCTATTCCGTGCTTGTGCATCATATCACTCCAAGTTTTCCAGGCCATGAGCACAAACTCGAGGTTGAAAGCCTTCCTATTTTATTCAATGCTTGTAAAATCTCTCAGAAAGCTACATACTCTTGGCTCAGTGCACTGGTCTTAAGTGGTTTCAGCATTTGGAGAGACAGAGCTGAGTGAAATCAAGATCTCTATTGGAATTGACAGAGAGCAAAGCTTCTGGTAAGTTAATTACATGGTTTATGGTTTCTTTTACATTATTACCTTTTGGACACAGAATGACTTTAAAGTAGACATGAACTGCTGGCACAGGCTAGAGTGAAAGTGTATACAGAGCTGCATATTTCCCAAGGTAATAAATTATTACATTTATAATTTATCTTCTTAGCTGCTTTGAAGCCGACTTAGATCTGCCTCAGTCCGCATCATTGGTACATTCAACCATTTTTGCAGTTGCCTACTCAACTGAGGTAATTTGCACAGATGGCGATTTGAGGAAGTAATAAATTACTACTACTTCAACATGAGATGAACTGATTTCAAATGTCAAAAGTATTAAAACTCACATAAAAAAAAAACTTGGTTGTATTTTATCAGGTTAGTTTTTGATGGTTTAAAACAAACATTGTGACGTGGTGGAAAAATTATACATAACTTTTAAACTTATGTGCAAACAAAAATCAGAAAAATGTGCCTGCAATTGTATTCCTCATCTTGAGTCAATCATTTTTAGGATCACCTTTTGCTTCATTTCAAGTTGCAAGTATTTAAGCCCTATGAGTTTCCCCACCCAGAGATTGAAATGTTTGCCATTTGTTTAGGTTCAGTAGTGTGTCTGTGAACATCAATTTAGAAGTCTTACTACTCCAATTTAGGTGAGCATTTTGGTATTTTCTAAAACATTAATATCTTACTCTATTGTAGCCCTGGCTATAATATTCAGCCTAGCTCGTACATGATGGTTGATTTCTCCCCAGTCTCAAGTCTTTTGCAGAAGAATGTTCATCCGTATTGCTCTGTTAATCCTCATAATGCTGAGACTCTAATCTGCCCCATGCTAAAGCAAGTGTTCCCCCAACACTATGGAGCGCTTGGTGTATCAGTTTATAAAGTAACACTGCTTCAAATGTCTTCAATAGTCTATCCTTGGTCTGTTTTTCATGTTTCTTGCTCTTTCTAGTGCTATTTGTTCAATAATGTTCTGTAATAAAACCCATAAAAAACAGCCGATTAAATTGTACTTTATAGGTGATTTTTGAACGCAATTTGATTTTAATTATGGGATTCTGAGTAAGGGGGGCTAAATACAAATCCAAACTGTATGGAAATACAGGGTTAACCACATGCCGCTTTTGTGGATTTAACTGGGAGTGTGTAAGTTTAAAGATGCTTTGTTATGGCATGGACCAGGCAATGCGATTTTCACCCAAAAACTTGCTCTTACCAGTCGAGTTATAGATCTTCAGGCTTCAAGTATGTATTTCAATGAAAGTAACCTTTTACAGGACTGCAATATTGTGATGCTTTAGGTGAACTGCTGTAGACAACATCTCTACAAAGCATTTCATATTGCTCAGTCTTTCATGAAAAATGATTACAGCTGTTGTGAAGCCAGGGGAAATAGAGACTTGAGAGAAGAACTCAATTGTTTCTACTTTCAAGATCCACACAGATGGCCAATCAGTGCATGAAGTGTATGTGCTTGCTGGATGGTGGATTATCTGAATGATGCTCTGCTTGATGCAGCCCGGATGAGTCCCATGTGGGCAAAGTGGAAGTGGGACAGGTTTTTAGATGTAGTTTAATCATGCGATGAGCCCTTCGGGCTTGGTGGTTGCTCTCAGGGAGCCTATGGGTTTCCGAACAGCAGTCGATAGGGTAAATGTCAGGGGTCAATCATCAAAAACAACCCCTAACTGAGCCAACTTTTCATTTTAACATGTGAGTACAGAGGGGAGAAACTGATGTTCCATAAAACTGGATTACAAATGGCATATCTGTTTTGCTTCTGTCTCTATAATACTGTTTATATTATATCCCATCCATCCATCCATCCATCCATCCATCCATCCATCCATCCATCCATCCATCCATCCATCCATCCATCCATCCATCCATCCATCCATCCATCCATCCATCCATCCAAATCTGTTTTCTCCATTGCATGAGAAACCTAATAACCCAAATCTCACGTATTTTTATTCTCAAAGAAGCTGCATTTTTCAATTCTGATATAGGAAGTGTATCCCCATGTTGTTCCCAAATCAATACCAGTGATTTTCCTCTATTTAACTGCCTGTTGCCTTGATGTGAAAAACCTTGAACAAGAACTACAAAAAGAATAAAAGACTAGCAGCATTTAAATCCCTGCTGTCCCTCCCATTCACTGATGAGGAACCACTCCTGTGCTCAGTCTGGGGTTGATTCCGCTGGCTGCTCTTCCTGGTTAATGAAGATAGCAGGGGGTGGGTGTGTTTGTTTGTGTTGCAGTCGAGCCACACTGTGCTTAACATGACTTTGAGTTCAAGCGAAGGTTTGGTGTCTTTGTGCCTGCTCAGTGGCAGACACGACTACTGGTCTGAATGACAGATTAAAGCTGTAAACTGAGCAGGGGGTTGCAGGGAGGGGGGTTATATGGTGTATTAACGCGTGAAGTGAAAATAACTAAAAAAGGAGATGTTTGCAGGCAGTTGTACGCTAGGGCTGGAATGCTGCAAGGTAAACTCTAAAGCTTTTTTTTCTTATTTTGCAAAAAATCAACTAAGGTTCACCAACCTGTTTTCTATTATATTCTTCTTATGTTTACCTAAAGCAAAAAATGTAAAGGTCCATAACAGACACCTCCAAAATTGCAGCTATGCATAAACTGTCTCATGCTTTATAATGCTGTGCACAGTTATTGGAACCTTCGGCAAAGATCTACAAATTAAAATAATTTTATTGCAGTAGAATAATCTCACCTCGAGACATTTAATACATCCACCTTTAGATTAGAGAACAATTATTCACTTGAATATATATATATATATATATATATATATATATATATATATATATATATATATATATATATATATATATATATATATATATATATATATATATATATATAAAAAATGTCATTTTAAGAAATAGTTTTTAGTGATCCGGGGGTACCTTTAACAATCCCTTTCCAGACTGGTGCTTAAAGAGTTAACCACAAACATTAAAGGGAGATTGGTGTGGGGTCGTTCACAAGCTAAAGATTAGAAAATATGAATCTAATACTTGTGTCAGTTTCAACATGAATAAGGCCTCTATCGCTTTTATGCATGATCATCTAATGCAGTTATTGAGCACCCTGCTTGCTGCTGAGAATAGCAAGACAATTTTTTTTAAAGCCTTTTGAAGGCTGTGCTGCTTAATGTACTGTTCCACAATATAGATGATAAACAACAAGTCTCTATAACAACTGCTAGATATATCCTATGTGACAACTGGTTCTTTAAGGTAAGCTCAGGGGACTTTATTAGTACCCATGGGTAGATCAACTGTTTGAAAGGTAAATAAAATACTCAGGCTGCATTCAACAGCAAAAACTTTCTCATAATGTTAAAAGCCTAAATACACATCTATCAAGGCCAGATGTTGATCTTTGGAAGATATAAAATAAGATACAATAAATAAATAAATAAAAATGTAAATTGTAAATGTTAGAGCGTAACACTTCAGGGGAGTCTGTTATAAAATACGCCGACACAGATCCTTTTTACTCTGTTAACAGTCAGCCTTTACTTTAAATTACCAAAAGCTATTAGATAAGCAAAAAGAAAGAAGAGCTGAAGAGAGTACCTAAAACTGTGGATGCTCTACAATGATAATGCAAAAAGGAAAAGTGCCTTCCTTTGTATGCTCCTAGCTTCAGATATGTAGTAGTCGGCTATAAATCTTTTTAAAAATACGCTATCAGTAAGTTTAGAAAAATAATGATTTTTTTCCCTATCAAATAAAAGCCCAAAATCTTAATGTTGGATTTGTTTATGTTAATAAATGTAATAATATGCTGCTGCAATAAAATAAAACATTTATTTTACAACCTTGTATACATCTTTACCAGTGGTGGCAATTAAGATGGCCAATACTGTGACACCAGCAAGGACTCTGTTCTAAGCAGCAAAAAAATAAAAATAAATAAAAAATAAAAAGGGGCTGCAAATGAAATTTAATGCTTAAATAGATCAATGAACAAACAACCCCGAGGACATGTAATAAGGCAGCTGCTGATCTGTTCCAAGCAGTAGTAGATTATTCATTAGATAGCAGTATGGAAGGCCAAGAAAAACTTCCAAGTGGTTTGTTACACAGTCCTGTGCCCACTAAAGTGATCACATCTTATGAAACACATCATTCAACTCACAAACCAACCATTTGCTGGCAACAGCTAGCAAATTTAATTTCAGCTTGCTGTATATTTGCGCACTTAATGTCAAAGGGTTGCTTTACTCATAACGGCAGAAATCACTGAAGGATTCACCTAGACTTTAGAGGCTGCAGTCAATTTTATGATATACTACATATATCCATTTATTTAATCATTTGGAACGAAATGATAATAGAGTTTTCGTGCTGAAACTTCCCCTAAAGTACTCTCCAGATGACTGGGATTATTAGTCTTTTGTCATGAAAAGTAACCTTATCGGACATTGAATTATCCTTGTCATAGTCGCAATTTTCATCCCTCATCTTTGTGTCATTTTTCTTAAATAATGCTCATGCCTCTTAAATCACCAAGAAACCAGAGATTAGAAAGCTACAGCGTATTTCTTATACTATTTTTTGGAATAGAATGACAAAAAGATGACTGAAAATCAAGTTTGTGTATTCATGAACAGTTACCCTCTCTAAACATCATTATCAGTAATAAAGGCTGTTAGACCATTCGTAACCTCTTTCTCTGTGACTGACAGCACCATTTGAATGAGGATGTGCAGTTCAATAAAAAGGGAGGAGACGTTTCCTCATTAATTCTCTTAAGCCATTATCCACAATTTAACCTTGACCTACCTCTATCAAACTGCTTCCTAAGAAGGGGAAAAAAGCTATTGTTTGAAGCGGAAGTAATTTACCTGATGGCAAAAACATTTCGCCAAAAGAAAAAAAAAATAATAATAATCTGTGCCAGTCTAATTGGTTACTGACACATAAATGATTAACTCTAAACCAAAAGTGAAAATATTATTCCTACCATAATTACATTCCCTTTGAGTTTCTCACTGGCATGCTGTGCACATCAGCTCTGTGACACTTTGGTGCAATTTTGGAGTTTTGATTATAGTTGTTAGCAAGAACCCTTATTCTTCTTTTGTATTTTGGGTAAACATAGCAGTGGGCCTGGTGGGATATGAAGAGGGCTGGGGTTAGAAAATGAACTATAGGCAGGCTTCTGTGACTTTATTTTTTTTATAGTTAAAAATGAAAAAAAAAAAAGTTTAGGAGACATAACTTTAAAAAAGGCTGACAAAAAGTGCTTAAGCTAGTGTTTTAAAAATTCAGAGTATAGCAGTTTAAAGTGCATCCATTTAGGAATCTCTTTGAAGATATCACCTATGACAGAATGATGCATCTAAGAAAGCTACTGCATCACAGCGGTCGCAAGGCTTCCTACCAGAGGAAGATGTTACCGGAGTCATTTTGATTACTTCAAACCACGTCCCTGCTGAGGTGATCATCAGCACATAGCCTGATTAGATATTTCATGTGGTGCTGCTGCTAATTTACAACAACCGAGTTCTGTGGCTGTTTTGGGAGGAAGGGACATTGATATAAACCTCTATGTTTAACTCAATGACTCAGTGTTTTGGCTCAGCCATGTTCCACTGCACTCCAATTGCCCCTAGGGCTGTTATTCAGTTCTACTTTTAAAGTTGCCTGCACCATTTATTAACATTCAACTTTGACTCTGTTTAATGAGTAGATGATTAAATTATTTGTTTTGACTTGAATCATCTCAAAATAATCAACACATTAGCAAAAACAGATTCAACTCTGAAAGATGTCATATTTTTGCTGGACACTACTAGCAGTAACTTAACATTAAAAACCTATTTGATAATTGATGAGGATTTAAAACAGTAAAATAATACCACTGACTGCTCTATTTAAGGAGTATAAGGAGAGTAAACATACTTAAATTAGGATGATGGATATCATGTTCTCATTTGTTTTGACAGATACAACAATCTTGGTTAAAAAAGATGTACGCATGGCTTAAAAAAAACAACCTCCCAATTAAGTTCAGTTAAATTTGTTGCTTAATTCGCTTAAACCCACATTAGCTTGCTTTTGGCAGAGAGTGTCTCTGGTTAATCACTTTGATAACTTAATGGTTAAACTAATGAGAAAACAATTTTCTAACTGACTGTTTTGAAATGTTAAATTAATGCCGTGACTTTGTTTTCCTGAGTTTATGTATGAGATCAGCTCTGCTCATTTCACAAGTCAATGAAGAGCAAATTTGAAGCTTTCAACGCGCTTTTGAACAGATTGTGCAAAAGCCCAGTGACAAACAACTCTATAATCCCATGCTTGGAGTGGATTGATCTGTCGAGCATCATTAGCCTGGCAGGAAATAAACTGAAATTTGGGATTTTAAGATGTGTCTAAATGTTTTAGTGTCTTTCCTCATGCAAAATAGCAATATTTTGCATATCATGCATTTATCTATTATTTTCCCCAAATCTTTCTAAGCATTTTTTTTTTTTTGCTTTCTACATAGACTAATATTTTTCTGCTTTGAAGTTGTTTACCTTTGTAACATGACAACCTCATACTACAGTGTATTTTACTGGGAATGTATTTGATAGATAAACATAAAGTAGTGAATAAATGCTTTACCAAATTGTCAAAAAATTAAAATTAAATCATGGTAAGTATTAATTTAAGAAATCCTGAGTTAGGGAGTTTGTTAAACCAGCTACAGCTCTAGCTTCAGGATTGCATCTTTTCCCATTCTTCTGTGCAAAAAAGCATTATGTCTCACAGACAGTATGGAGGACAACTGTTAGCAAGAGTTTTCATAACTTTCCACAGATTCTCAACTACATTTAAATCTAGACTTTGAGCCGTTTAACCATATGAGTATACGTTGCTCTAAGCCCATTCATTTTAGATGTGGCTGTTTGTTTAGTAAAATTTTTCTGCTTTAATCTAATTTTGCTTTTTTAGACTTAGATTGTATTTGTCATTTTGTTTACACAAGTGTAAAACAAAAAGAAATTTCATTTTGAACAGCTCTCTGGACAATTTAATCTTTTTTAAAAGTGCAGCCTTGAAAAATAGTAAAAAAGACTGTAAATTTATAGTTCTAACTTTTTTTTGTTTATTTTTTTCAAGGTTTTCTTAAGAACTACTTTGTTTTTATTTCTGTTTGTGT
This sequence comes from Cyprinodon tularosa, assembly GCF_016077235.1. Lineage (NCBI taxonomy): Eukaryota > Metazoa > Chordata > Actinopteri > Cyprinodontiformes > Cyprinodontidae > Cyprinodon > Cyprinodon tularosa. The sequence continues at coordinate 617,268 of NW_024038541.1, read as the reverse complement.
TTCTATCAACTCTGACCTGCTTTCCAAATCCTAAAAAAAAGCATCCCCACAGCAAGAACCTTTTAGTACTGAATTTCGCTATAGGGATGCTATATAGCCAGAAATGTGTAGTCTTTTCAGCATATATAGAGCTTTGCATACAGGCTAAAGGTTCAGCTTTGGGGGTCACATGACCAAAACACCTCCATAAAAAGATTTGTGGCTGATAATTATAACATGAACAGCTGTGGATCACTGCAGCTACTCAGAGTTAGCACAAGTACCTAGTTTGAAGAGCCTCTCTTTGTAGAAGTGTAGATATTACTTTAAACCTGTTGACCTGTCATGGTTTCTTCCTTCTTAATGCTATCTTTGTACCTACATCCCCTAATAAAGCTCTAAAAGGTTTATTTATGTGTTTATTCTGAAATATAATTACACATGTATATATTTTTTTCCAATTCTGTTTGCTATTTTCTCTCAGTCCATCCCATAAATCCTCAATGAGAATCATTCATTATTCAGTCATTATTTGACTTATCTAAAATATTGCTTGTTTTTTCTTTTACATAGAACTGCATAAAAATATATTTTTTCCATGCCAAATAAAATAAAATATGCTTTGGACATCTTCATCTTGTATTCTGTTAGAGGTCATTCCTCCCCATACCTCTTTGGAGGGGACTCTGGATCCCTTCCGCCTTGACCACCAGCTTTCTACCATAGCAATGAGGCAGGAGAGCACCACACCAGCTGCTAGGACGCAGAAAACCCCAGCAAAGCTGTGGATATCGAGTGCGTTGCCACGCTGCCGTGCATGGTCTGAGCTGTAGAGGTCACACGGACTGTCCTTGGGCCACCACTTGAGTTTTAAGATGTCCATATCACCATTCTGCTGGAGTTCCAGAATTCTAGGATGCAGAAAAGAGACAGAAGTATGTTATAAAGAGATCCAGACAACATCTTCTAATTAAAAAACAAAACAAAAAAAACCCTGTCTTTTTTCAAACAAGATATTAGGTTTCTATTGAAGCATACAGAAAGCATACAAGTAAATAAGAAGGCAAAAGAATTAGGGTAAAAAAACAGCTAATTAATGGGACTTGAGTAGAAAATGGTTCTTACCCATTCAAAAAGAGATAGAGAAAATAAATGATCTGCATGAATCATCTGCACAACACCCAACCTTGGATTGCAGCAGTTCTAACTCCTTTCCACCATTTGAGGGCAGTGTTGGACAGCTGAAACTCCACAGAATGAACTTATACCCATATTGGGCTGTCAAACTCATTATGACTAACATTAATATGTTTTGCAGCACAGCACAAGTATGCTGCCACAATGTCATTATGCAGCTTAGCTTTAGTCATACGATTGATGGCTTCAGAGAGGATACAGCTCAGAGGTTGATGGGGTCCCTCTGTTAGCCTTCAGTTTATTATTTAACTGGGCTGTTCGTTTGGGTTTCAGGAGCGCTGCAGATGGAGGCACTCTGAGAACAGCTTATATTTAATAAGAGATCTGACATGAAGCAGAGAGAGGTGCGTGAAAAAAGGAAATCATAAAATGAGGAAAGAGGAAAATAATACCATCACATGCACATACATACAAAGTGAGACAGCCCAGTGTCTATTAATGCACAAAGGCAAACATGATCTAAGAAATGAAGTCACAAGCTTGATTGCAAACATGTCCAAGCAAACCTAATAAGGATTCTGCCTTGTACTAATGGTGATTTGCATAACTTCCTTGGAGCGTATTCCTAAATCAGTTTCAGTTACAAGAAAGAAAGAAAGATTTTAGATGTAATATTTTGGTGATATACTGTAAAGCTGATCCTCACTGTTGGTAAAAAGGGTAACAACAAAAAAGATATTGGCTGAATAGTAGTGCTGTTATAACATTCTTGGATTGAATCCCAAAAAACACTTTTTTTTTCCTGTGGAGTTTCCTTCAGCCACCCTCTCTCTATCCATGGATGGATGGATGGATGGATGGATGGAAGGAATGATGGAAGTATATAGCACTAAGATTTGACCAAGCTCCAATTTAAGAACAAACAAACAACTGTGATACTTGTGCAGTTAAAAAAAAACTCTGTTACAAGCTCAAAACCATCCTTTGTGCTAATCAGAAGAAAATACATCAAAGCTTAAAAGCATTTTTAACAAATAATAAACACGCAATTCAAACATGAGCAATTTTTGAAGATGCAAGGCTATAACACTACTGAAGCAAATGGTCTCTAATAACACTATAAGGATGTTTTCTATTCTAGAAATACTTTGGTGTAAGCAAGATGAAGCACTGGGGCCACAAACACCTGCCGCAACCTCTTCAGTTGATTACTTTGCCAGTGCACAAATGTTCAAGTTTGCCTAAAGAGGTGGAGTTACTTAACTGGGAGCTTTACTTTGCATGAGCTTCATTTCCCAGACTAGAGGCTTCATTAAAACCATGAATCTCAATGTATCATCCAGGAGACAGTGGCTGAATGTACTGCTTAAAAGTTGAAGAACACCAAGCTTAGGGGTTACACAAAAGAGCTGGAGCTTACTAATCAATTTTCAGCTATTTTCACACAAACGTTAATATTGTCAGAGTCAAAAGATAGTTTTGACTAAGATGGAAAAAAAATTGTTCTGAAAATGGTCAATAGAATTTTTAAAAGTTGATTTTATCAACTAGTGTCTCAATTGTTTTTTTCAATTATGCCAAACCAAATTTCTCATGAGCATAACTGGTGTCCTTTGGAGGTATAAGGGAATTTATACCAGACCCACACTAGGAACATCCTCCCACAGTTTAGCTTTTATGTCATGAATGATACTAGTATTTCCCAAAGGACTGAGACTCAAAGTTGTGTTGCTGTCAGACTCAAAGGAACTCTATATCCTTCTGGGTTAGCAGTGACTTTCACCATGCATTTCTCCCATGAATGACATCATCTTCCATGTCTTTCAGACAGTGGAGTCATGAACACTGACCTTTACTTAGATAAGAGACCTGGATTCCCTTAGTGGGTTTCATTTGATCTCTTGAGTGGTTTTTTTGAAGATCTAATACATCCAATGCCCTCTGTGGTTGTTATTGCTTTCTGTGGGTGTGTGGAGTTTAAATGCTCTTGTTAATACAATAAAAAAAGAGACCCAAACTGTAAAATGTACCTATAAATGCAGAAATTATTAATTAAATAATAATCAAACTGACTTTTAAGATTGAAATGAAAAGGAAAAGTAACACATTATTTAAGCATTGATGAAATCTAATCATTATTTTACTCATTTTAAGAAAAGTGAAACATCAAAACAAGTGTAAAAAGAAATGAATAATCCTTTCTTTTGGCAGATTTATGCATTTTGTTTCATATATATATATATATATATATATATATATATATATATATATATATATATATATATATATATATATATATATATATATATATATATATATATATATATATATATATATATATAAAAAACATATACTATGCTCTGTATTTACTTGTTATGATCAACAGGCCATGGAAACCAGAATCCAATGCTAATGTGGCAGAGCCTCTTTCTTAATACAAGGTGTAGAGATATGGTGTGAATTACTTATTAATTAATTAATTTAGGTTAGGGTGAGGAATATTCTGGTAATACGTTAGGGTAAATGTCAGGATAAGGTATAAATCCCGTAAATAAAACGAATGTCAGTCAATGTGGTGGCTGCAGCTCCTCAGACAGCAGAGAGGATCATCAGGGCTCTTCTTCCCTCCAGTAAGGACATTTCATCCCAGCGCTGCTTGTCCCGAGCCTGTAACATCATCGGTGACCCCTCACACCCCCACCATGAACTTAGGAATTTGCAAATATTTTCAAGGCTGAACAACTAGTTGCACCGGAGTGCATAAACATTAATTTTCCCTCCATAAATAATTGAGAGGGAAAGTATCTTTGTTGAAATGGGTTTGTAGAAGGTTTTTGTGGTTTTTCTTGGGCTTTTCTGTAAACGAATGACAATGTTTGATTATCCTTTTTGCTCACTGTATACAGCACCTATTCTTTTAAATTGAATTTTTCTAATAAAAAAGATAAAAAAAAACAAAAAAAAAAACGACTCTCCCTGCTGCACTCTCGAAAGAGGTTTCACGGCATTCGATGCAGGACCAGCAGGTTCTGCAACAGCTTTTCCCCCTTGCCATCAGACTGTTGAACTGGTGAAACTCTAATCAAGTCACAAATCGAAACAATCGAGATATTTAAATGCCTTTTCTTCTGATCACTGCTGCACTTTACAAATGGAAATGTTAATTTCTTCGCTGTATGCTGCTTATTCACTGTTGGAAAGCTGTATGCATTTAATCGACAATAAAAAGAAAATTAAGTTCGTCTAAGTTTAAGTCTAATTCATGTAATGTCCTAATATATGTATAAGTACAAAATTGTGTGTTTGTGTGAGCGTCCAATTAAAATGATAACAGATCCATGGCCTACTCTCTTTTCATGCACTCCTTGTTTCGGTTGGTATTGTGTTTTTCCTGTATTTTAGGTTTTCTTTTTTTATATAAATTAGGCCTACTGTACCTTTTATATCAAAAGTATGTCATGAAAAAGTAAGATCTAATAATTTGTATTTTTTTGTGCCTTAAAGGATCAATAAAAAAAATATGCTATTTATTTTTGCTTTTTTTTTCACTCTATTGTTTCAAGTACACACATGGAAAATCATTGTATCATTATGTCTGTCTAATCACGTAATGAAAATAAATAAGTAAATTAATAAATCAGACATCATTAAACACTCACTACGTGAGTAGTTTTTCACACAATATTTTACTCTAATCAAACATTTTTTAATATTCTTTCTTCAGTTAAAATATGTTAATGTTGCTATCCGACATCTTCCTTTTAAAAGGTTCTTTTTAACAAATTCTTTAAGAGAATTTTTTACTTTCACAAAATCACCCATAAAATCTACTAGCCTAGTGCAAACAAAAAAGCAAAAAAAAAGAATAATAAAATTCAGGTGTATAATAAGCACAATTCTAAATCTTAAAAACATTTCTGTATTTCTCTTGAATCAAAAGGATGAAGAAGATACCCTGTCAGTAAGCTCTCGCTCCAAGCAGCTAATTTGCTTCTTAAAGTTAAAACACACCCTTGGCAATTTGTTTTTAGTGAAAGCATCAGAGAGATTACAGACAAATTCATGTGAGTTCAAGCAAGACTGCTTTCCCCTCAAAACAACAGTGAGCTTTTTACACACTTCTGACCTTTTTATCTGTCACTCCTTTCAACAGATGCTTTACACACCGAGTCAACCTTAAGCCCCAACACACAGCTTCATAGAAAGGTGTATTACATGCACTTTAATGAGATAGAAAAAGAGCAATCCAAACGACGACAAAGACACTCAATGTTTTGTCAAAATATCTCATATCCTCATATCCTGCGATGTAATTTAGCCATCTTTTAAAGAAGTGTCGTCAGCCTTTTTTTCTTTAAATGTCTGTCAAAATAAGGGCACACGTTTTGTGAAGTGGTCAGTTATCTCTTCTTACAAGCTGACTGTTCATTTGAAATAAAAATATCTTACCAAAGTAATTTTGTGACACTTATAAACCTATCATGGTTTTTTTATGCACTTCAACATTTCCGAATATTGTCATAAAACTGTAATATTGAGGCACTAAATAAGTGCAGACAGATTCTGGGGAGATGTTTACTTTTGACATTTCTAAGAAAAATTCAATCATTATTGAACGAGACAAGTGTGAAATTATGTGTATTAAGCTGACATCTTATGCATAAATATGCCAGACATCATACAAGAAAATCTATACGACTATGAATTTTTACGAGTTTAATCTATAACTCATAAAAGATAGATTAAAAGGTTGCCAAATAGTAAACAGAAAAGGCTCTGATAAGATAGATATATCAATCAAAACAAACATTTCAAATACAGATCCTCTCCCTGGTGGAATTATTTGGGTGTGTCTAAAGCTTCATGTATCATTAACGTTTTGGAAGGAGGACATAGAGGAGCAGATTTAAGATTCAGGACAGAGTGCTTCCTCTCAGCCCTCTATTACGACCCTGCCTGCCAGTGCAGTTCATCATCTATCATTCTGCACTAATTGGTCTATCAGAGTTATGCAAAGGCTGCTTCCCTGATGGGCCCTTGAATCAAACCAGAACACTTACATGCACTGACAAGAACATAGTTGCTCTCACACATTCTGGATGCATTTACATTTGTCTCATGTTATCCTTCTAACTGACACAGAAAAACAAAGATGGAAGAGAAATGAGAAAAGCTGAGCTTATGGCATCAAACTTCATAACATCAAATTGTGCAGCTCCATCCTAACTGGAGCAAATGAAGGGCACACTAAGAACATATGGGAATGTGCTTGATCTACTGAGATAGTCAATGTGAATACTACTCATTTCTGGATTCTTTGTGAGGTTTTTCCATATACTTTGGCTTTGGTACAAAGGAGTTCATCTTTTTCTATTAGTAAACCAAATATAAGTTTGTCAGTAATAATAAACTGACTTAGTTTGTGCTCTCGTATTTATTGCTTTTTTGGCCTTCTTCTGTTGTTCTATCATTCTGGGGACTTGCCTTTCACAATCCCTGGTAACTTTTTTTCTGGGAGCAGCTTGCACATAAAAAAAAAACAAAAATCCTTTGCTACTCCCTCCTCATCCTTGTACAGGAGCAGACGTACAGTACTCCCTGACAGTGCATTTGGAATCATCAATTTATCATAAAATTGTACATGCCTACCTTGGACCAGCTAGTTACTGTGCATAATATTTATTATTTCTATGTGTTTGTGTGGCTTTTGATGAAATCATATTTCTCCCAGTTCCAATTATGGTCAAGAATGGGATCACTGAAACATTCAGTTCTGTAAAAATATGTCTATATCCAAAGCCAAATGTTTTGTTTTCAGAGTAATATGGTTTTAATCTTGTTAAATCCAAAGCATTTCAATCCAATCCAAATAAAAAAAATTCAGGATCAGATGATCGTTTCCTCACAAAGCAATTCACAAGATCCCTGTACTCAGCTTCTTGTATCTTCTTCCTGTTTGTCAGGCAGTGTTGTTGATGCTTCCACCTGAGTTGTCAATAGTTTCGGACAAAGTAAATCAGGTTTAAGAGAGTTAAATGCCAGAAAAAAAATCAAAGAACATAAACATCACAGGGCCATCTGCCTTGTCTAAATGCCAGGAGATTTGCTGAACCAGGTGTATGAAGGCCTCTTCAACTTCAAGGCTTATGATAAGCAAACTGCATGAAGTCTTGATAGCTGATTGTTTGCAGGCTCAGGCGGACCAACAGGAGGCTCTATAGCTCTGTTGAACTTGTTCCTGAACTAAGCTATTGAAAAATGTGCTCAGTTCATTCACTCTGTTCAGACTTCCATCTCTCTGATCCTCTCTCTACTTGAAATCTCTGATCTTCCTCATCCCTCACCACACATCTCTTATATTGTTCTAATCAAGCTTTATTTCAAAGTTCTTCCTGTATGCCTTCTTACTTTTTCTTATCTTGGCCTAAAGTTGCTCATGTATATTCCTGTCTAAATGGACCAAGTGAGAGTTTTGCCTCTAATTATTATGACATGCCTCTTGTGCAATAGCTTGGTAATAAGAAACTGTTTTATAGTCTAAATATTTGGACTACATAAGCAGGTATTAACTTCTAAAAGAGGCCAGTTTCTAAAGTGGGGCAAAAATAATATGTAATCAACCACTGATTGTGCATGTTATCCTATTAAGAAAGTTGAAGAAGAATGTAATTTCCATCATACATTAATTTAATTAAAGATAAACAAAGTAAAAAAAAAACAGATTTTCAAAGCCAAATGTAAAGAAAGTAAGGATAACTAAAGATCTTTGCCCAAACAAAAAATTTGTTACCACATGGCTCTTAATCTGCCACTGTCAACACATCATTTAGACATGATGTTGAGGTATGCCTTTGTTCCAAACGTGACATGAAACACAGACATGAGGATTTTATTATCGTTTAGTTTGGCTTGAGCATAATCAACGCAATCTGAAATGTATTTAATGAGGAAAAAAAACTCTATAAGAGTTATTTATTTTTTAACATGTTATTAGTGCTGAAATTAAAACAGCAATATGCATTCAGTACTAATTTTCCCAAATGTAATGGTTGATCTAGAATGTTGAATTTAGTAATAAAAAGTAAATATGTAATGCTGTCCCTAAAGTATTTAAAATTGTTTTCTCCCTCAAAAGGCTATTTAGATATTGAGGTTCCGTGTATAAAAGCAGTCCTGACTGCCATTAAAGCTAAATCTATATTTCTGTCAATATTTTGTATTCGCGAAAAAAAAAAGTATAGACCTGAGCCTTCTAGTATCCCCGAAAAAGCAACGCTGGCCCTCTAATGGATATTAAGGTTCAAACAACAAATTGGATACTAAAAGTTTAGAAAATGAAAGAATTAACTAATAATGATATCAATATTTAATATTAATTAAGGTAAATATATTATAGAATATCTGCAAAGAACAGGATCATTAGGGATTAATCTTCTTCCTCATTGCTTGGTTTTCACAACTAAAGGGGCTTTGTGAGCGGAAGCGCTACAGAAAGTGAACATGTTGATGTTCATTTTTTTTTAATACACAAAAGCAGCTACCACTGTTCTCCATTTGTCTCTATGCCATAGCTGACAGGCAGGATGAAAGGCCACTGTGCTCTGCCAGAGAAAAACACTGGTTGAGTCAAAGGGTTCCTGCAGTACACCATCTGTCTAGCTCCCTAATTTGGCTGTCGCTGTCGCACCACAGAAAGCCATCTTTCCTCAATAAAAAAAAAGAAAAGAAAACTGAAAAAACACAAACACACGGAAACTGTAACAAGAAAACACAATAACATACATACAGAACTGGAAAGGCTAGAAATACCTCTTGTTATAAGCAAGAATAGGTTAAAAACTGTTCATCCAGGGTAAAACAATAATAGAAAACAAAATGGAAAGAATTAAATATTAAAAATAAAACTAATAAAGCTACATGTCATTATTTAAACTGCTTGTGTTTGGGATTTACCAGCTGCGTACTCCTTTGCTAGATTCCATATTTAACCCTTGTTTTGGTGGAGTTCACAAGTAAGAATAAAAGTAAAGAAAAAATTTTATTTTCTTTGCTAACATTTAATTTTCACCTCATTATTTTTAACATAGTTGTCTAAATAGAAAAATGTTACATATTTATTTTCACAAATTTTAGTTATTTCATTATGAATTATTTTCTTGTTACAAGGTTACAATTCAGGTTACAATTTAGCAATCTATTAGCATACTTTTATGCCAAAAGATTGCTTAAACTGAAGAGAAAGCAAATTCAGACTAAAAGCATGCACGGCATCTACTGATGTCCTGTTTTTAAGAGTACAAGAGGTACTTAAAAAATCTGGTAATTTCGCTTGTAACCTTTTATGTGAATAGTAACATAGATGTACACCAGTATAATTCCATTTCTAAAAAGAACACAAACATAGTATACAGCCATGTCTATTTCTTGTACACATGTCTCTGAAACAGCTGTAAAAATGTGCATTAGTGGTGTGTTTAATGACTTATCACCTTGCTTTGGGATGCTTAAATCTCCCTTTAGAGATATACGAGGACAAATCTCCCACTGGTCGTTAAAGCAAATGAGCATGGGTTACCCATGTGTTAAAGGCGGGTTGTGGAGGTGGTGTGTTCTTGTGTGTCTACAAACTCTATTGCTGCCTTAACGTTCTCTCAGCCGTAGCCGTTATTGGGTTTAGGCTGGATGTAACCATGGCAACTCTATGGCTGCAGCCTTGATGGTAGGATGATCGCACGGTATGAGTCAGTTTGAACTAGAAAAAGGAAACATCAAAGTAATTTGCATAAAGCACTAAAGGGCGCAAGGCTAGAATGGCAGAAAATGAATGAAAAGGAAAAAGGTTTAAGATCAATGTAAAAAAAAATAAATCAAGGATTAAGTAAGAAAGTGCCACACATTCACAAGAAAAAAAAGGAAAAAAAAGAAAGTACTTTGCATAAACACTGGACAAAGTCATTCAGTTTTTCGCTCAATTTCAATTAAACATGGATGGTTTAATGTCTTTATATGTGAAACTAAAAGTGAGTGGTGCTGCTTAAGAATGAATATTAAATGAAATTGTTAAAAGGCACAAACCTAAAACGGACACCAACCATCCATATTAGATTTTTCCAAATCATGGGAGAGTATTTGTTAGCACGGTTATCAAGTTGGTGAGCTGGTTTTTAAAACGCCCTTAGTTGTTACTGTGTCTCTGTGTTTCCGTGTGAACAGGGCGTGCTCCACCTCTCGCTCAATGACCCTTGGAGATGGCCTACACAAGACATTGCACAGATAGTTATCGGCTATAAAAAAAAGGTGGATTGATTTTCTTAATTTAATTTCAGTCCAAAGATAACTATTACTATTTGGAAAATAATGAGTTTAGCTCCTGTGGTGCAAATCATAACAGTCAATATTTTGTGGGTATAAAACATATGAAATCAACTTAGTACCCAAAATATCTTTGGGATAAGATGCAACGTAAGATGAAAAAGATGAGCAAAATGGACTGTTAGGTGATATGAAAACCATTTCATAGCTCTGTTGAGGTATGGGGAAACATCTCTCTGTCACAGATACAGCACCTGGCAAACAGATTGTCGAGTCACTAGTATCGATCAGCTTCCCTTTCAACCCTTTCTAAATATATTGGGGCTATATTCTGCTACAGGACAGTGAAAATCTCACATATTGCTCTTTAAGCACTGTAAATCCAGATATTGTGTCGATTCTGCAGTCTTCCTCGAGGCTCATCTTTAGACCACCATAAATGAATGTGATTTCCAAAGCTTCTGTTTGCTCAAAGTTTTATAGCAACTGTAGCAAGGTCAATTACAGTGCACAGTGGCTAAGATGATTAAGCAGCATGTGAAACAGCTCAGTGAATTAGAAATGGCAAAATTAACTAAACTTTTTCTGTTTGAGGTATCAAGGCCTACAGTGTCATCTGAAAAACAGAAATATTTTTCTAACAGTTATACAAATATTATATTTCCTGTTATCTTGGCAGCAACAAAAATTAATATAGGAGGAAATGAAAACATGAACTTGTTGATAGCAAATAGATGGAAAGGGAGCAAGAGAGCATGGGAAGAAGCTAAGTGAATTTAAAAACAATATAACATTTGAAACGTTAACAGTGTGTTCAGGCTGAATGGGTGACTGACAACAAACAAACAGTTGTGGAAAGATGGAGGAGAGATTAAGGGAGAATGAATAAAGGGAGATTGCTGTTAAGTGTAATGAAAGGGGTAAAGCTAAAAGCTAAGGTAAATGTCCAGAGGAAAAAATAAAACTGAGCAGAGAAGGAGCAGAAAAACAGAATGACAGAAAGAAGTGTTAGTCTAAAACGGTTTCTCATGCTGAGATGGCCGCTGACTGTCAGCTCCTTAAATGAGAACAACACTGGGTTGACAGCTCACTTACGCGCTCAACAAAAAGCTGGCAGCATCAGCATTCCCAGGATGCATCAGTTGAGATAGTCCCCCAGGAAACCATAATGGTGAAAATAATGTTTCTTAAAATATGGTATAAAAAAATGTGCAGCTTTGATGAAAGCTAGGTCAGACAAGTTTGTGTCAAGGCATGTGACTTAAATGCAAAAATATGAGCACTAAAATGCAAAGACAAACGCAAGCTCCAATAAGTTGTTTCAAGGTAAAAGTGTAGCTGTCAGCATTTTAATTAGTCTATATAGGTTAGAGTGACTTACTGATTATTACTAAGGTCAGTCTTCACCTTGAGAGCTTTGCACAAGCACTTTTGTTAGAGAAAAACTCTTAGATATCGTTAACGAGATATATCACCTTAGGATAAAGGTTAACTGACACTGACTGTTGACATGTATGAAGATGTTGAGGGAAAAAGTAAGGCATCTGATTATTGGTATTTTAAGATATAGTGTTTTTTAAGGCATAAATACAAAAAAGAATACAAGATATTTATGATATATTTAAAACTAATGCATATGATACCCTAAGATGATGCATTTGCTTAGTAGTCTTTGTCTGAATAACCTTATCAGCTTTGAAGCAGCATTGTTTAAAAGCAGAACAGTTCAACATTTTATTATACTGTCTGCTGCTAGTTATAACTGTTAAAGGTTAGACCAAAGTGGGCCAGCAGTTCGAGATCAAAATCATAGCAGTTTCCTCTTAGAGAAATCCCTTTCCAGTTAATATATTTCATACTTGAGTATTATTTCAATTTTTGGTCAAATAAAAGAGAATGGCTTTCTCTTTCTCCTCATCATTGTCTTTTCTAGTCAAAAACTGAGTATTTTTATCTGAGAAAGAATGTTGATCTGTCTAAATAAACTTAAAAAAAATCAGTAAGCAACTGGCACATTCAAAACATATGAAATACCAAAATTCATCAATGTTAATGGCCCCTAAAGATGACAAGCCTGAGGTCTGCTTTTATGAGCTGTAATGTGGATAGTCAACACATCATCAAAATGATGGAGGATATTTGCTTTTCTGAGTTTAAACCACGCAGCATTTTTCCCATTTTGGCAAGAAAATGGAGTCAGGGATTAAATTAACACACGATCTACACTTTTTCATAAATCTTTATATTGCATACGATCAAGTATTTGATATAAAAGAAACAAAATAAAAAAAACACTGTTGTCATAGCCTATTTGAAGTTAATGTAAAGGTAGTACATTTTCGAAGACTAAATAATTCTCTAAATAAGCACTTTCCACCCGGCCCCTATAGTACTGCAATTCTACAGCCTTAGATGCTTTGCGCATTGAATGCGTTTCAATACATTTTTAACTTTGTTCAGGTCAGAGTACAGAAAGAGTTATCAGAACTCCCATATTAAGTTAGCCTAGTAAACTTGTTATGATTCTGGCCTGTCTGCCTGCTCTGCTCTCCCTGTGAGCAATCATCTCCAGCTGCTGCCTGCTGCACTGCAGTGCAATCAGCAGAATGTCTCTCACCTGTGTTCAAGCAGTTATAAGACAGCCTGTGGCAGGCAGACAGGGCCAGATAATTGCAAACCAACTAGCAAGCAGTATCCAGCACTTAAAGTTACCTGACCAAGTCTTTGCTTCACGGATTTTCCCTTTTTGCCTAGCCCCTTTTGGATTTCTCTGCCCTCTGGACAACGACCCTGTTTCTGCCTCTTGACTTCTGCCTCCTGCCAAGCTCCCTGTTCACTAAAGCCTGAGTCTGGCTTCCTGGACCTAATTCCTGCCTCTGTGCTCCAAGCCACCCAACTGTTGGCCACCCAACAACAGTTTTAAGGAGAAATCTGCTCTATTCATGCTGCTGAAGGGAGGACTCTTTTAAGAAATCCCTGACCCACGGTGGATGTGCTCCTGATGTCCTGAGTTTTTAATAAACTGTTTAAATCATTATTCTGTGTTCTGGCTGAAACTTTGGGTCTTCTGACTGGCTCATTACAGAATTATCTGGCCAAAAAATGGACCCCTCGCCAGCACAGCAGTGGCGTAGCAGTGTGGATAATTCCATCGCTCGTCTTGATGCATGAATGAATGAAATTATTTCCATGTTACGCACCTTGTCTCCTGTCTCTGTTCAGGCCCCACCACAGCCAGCTGCCATTAATCCCCATACCGTTTCTACCATTGTTAAGGAACCAAAGCTGACCCCTCCAGAATTATTTAAAGGAGACCCGGAGCAGTGTCGAGCCTTTTTGACTCAGTGTGAGATACACTTTGAGTTGCAACCATCCTCCTTCCCTACTGAGTGCTCCAGAGTGGCATTCGTCATTTCACTATTGTCAGGTAAAGCTAAACAATGGGGCACAGCTGAATGGCAGAATAACTCTGTTTCCTGTTCCTCTTACTCTGAATTCTCTAAGGAGCTCATTAGAGTGTTCGACCCTGTTCTCCCTAACCGTGAGGCCGCCAGGAGGTTGTATACCTTAAGGCAGGGGGAGAGGAGTGTGACTTCGTTTATCATCGATTTTCATGTGCTAGCTGCCGTCAGCAGTTGGAATCAGGAGGCATTAATGGATGCCTTTATGGAAGGACTAAATGATAACATCAAGGATCAACTGGCTACCCAAGCGTATCCCAAGTCACTGAAGGAACTGGAAGATTTGGCTACTCAAATTGATCTCCGGCTCACTGAGAGGAGAAGAGAGAGACGACATAAGGAGGTTTTGTCTACCCCAGCCTCCCACTCAGGATCTCACCCCTGGCTGAGAAGCTCTCCTCCTGCTTCCCAAACATCCAATCCAGAGCCCATGCAATTGGGGAGAACTAAGGTTTCTCTAGAGGAGCGTTCTCGTCGTAAGCAACTAAACCTGTGTTTTTACTGTGGGGGACAGGGTCATGTTGCTGCCAAATGCCCGCTAAAAGGCCAGGCTCAGTAGAGGTGAGGGGTTCTCTACTGAGCCGTGGCTCTATGACTGTCTCCTCACTCTCCTTCCCTGCTAACATGTTGGTCTCCTCTGTTCCCCACCAGGTCTCTGTATTTATTGACTCAGGAGCAGATACTGAGTTTTTGGATAAATCCTTTGCCAAGAACCATGGCATCAAACTTCTTCCCGCACCTTCTAACCAGACTGTCCTCGCTCTGGATGGACACCAAATAAACAGCTCAAATGAGGTCACTGAGAAGGTTAAGCTAACTTTGGGGGGAAATCATCTGGAGGAGATTACGTTTGTTGTTATCCACTCCCCCCAGTTACCCATTATTCTGGGAGCTTCATGGCTTAAGAAGCACAATCCCCACATTGACTGGCAAGCTAAGGAGATCCTGGGTTGGTCCAGGTCCTGTTCAGCCACCTGCTTATCGTCTGCTAATTTTTTGCCTCTTCCAGACTACGCCATGGAAGAGACTTACCCGGATTTGTCCAAGGTTCCGTCAGAGTACCATGACCTCAAGGAGGTTTTTAACAAGTCTAGAGCCACAGCCCTCCCACCTCATAGACCTTATGACTGTGCCATCGAGCTTCTTCCAGGTACCTCACCCCCTAGGGGACGTCTTTACTCTCTATCTGTTCCAGAAAACCAAGCTATGAAGAAATATGTGGGGGACTCCCTAAAGGCTGGGATAATCCGAACTTCCTCCTCTCCTGCTGGGGCTGGATTCTTCTTTGTTGGTAAGAAGGATGGGTCCCTGAGACCATGTATCGATTACAGGGGGCTGAATGAAATCACTATTAAGAACCGGTACCCCCTCCCACTCATGAATTCTGCATTTGACCAGATTCAAGGAGCCCAGATTTTTACCAAGTTGGACCTACGCAATGCTTACCATTTGGTTCGCATCAGAGAGGGAGATGAGTGGAAGACAGCTTTTAACACCCCCACTGGCCATTATGAGTACCTGGTCATGCCTTTTGGGCTGACCAATGCCCCAGCAATGTTTCAAGCCTTGGTGAATGATGTCCTGAGGGACATGGTGGGACAATTTGTTTTTGTATATCTAGATGACATCTTGATATACTCCCAGGATCTTGAGACCCACAAAAAGCATGTTCAGTCAGTTCTCCTGCGCCTACTCCAGAACCACCTTTTTGTCAAGGCAGAGAAGTGCGAGTTTAATACCACCTCCACTTCCTTCCTTGGTTTCATCATCTCTCCCAATAAGGTTATTGTGGATCCCTGCAAAGTTACGGCGGTTCTAGAATGGCCAACCCCTACTAATCGAAAACAACTACAAAGGTTCCTGGGGTTTGCTAATTTTTACCGCCGTTTTATCCACAACTACAGTCAGGTTGCCGCCCCTCTTCATGCCATAACCTCATCTAAGGTTAAGTTTGTTTGGGGTAGTCAAGCAGAGGAGGCTTTCACCAAGCTCAAGACACTGTTCACCACTGCCCCAGTTCTCCGGTCCCCTGATACTGAGAGACAATTCATAGTGGAGGTTGACGCCTCTAGCACTGGGGTAGGTGCGGTCCTGAGCCAGAGGACCTCGGATGGTCGGATTCACCCTTGTGCCTTTTTTTCTAGGACATTGTCACAGGCTGAGCGTAACTATGATGTGGGGAATCAGGAACTCCTGGCAGTTAAATTAGCCCTTGAAGAATGGAGGCACTGGTTGGAAGGGTCAAAGGAACCGTTTCTGGTCTGGACTGACCATAAGAACCTGGAGTACTTGAAGTCTGCTAAGCGCCTTAACTCCAGGCAAGCCAGATGGGCCCTGTTCTTCGGACGATTTAACTTTGTCCTTTCTTTCAGACCCGGAATCAAAAACATGAAACCGGATGCCCTGTCCAGAATTCATGAACCTTCTGAGCTGATGACCAGTGGAGCTGGGGAGTTCATTCTCCCAGAGGCAGTCCGGTTGTCTGTTACTATGTTGGAACTGGAAGGAGAGGTCAGGGATGCCATAAGGGACTTTCCGGTTCCCACTTCATGTCCTCCAGATCGACTGTTTGTCCCAGACCGCCTGGTCCCCAAGGTACTGGACATGTGCCACTGCTCCCGTCTTTTCTGTCACCCAGGAGTCAGTAAGACGATACAGGTGGTCCGCTCGCAGTTCTGGTGGCCATCCCTGACAAAGGATGTCAAGGAGTTTGTTGCTACCTGTCAAAGATGTTGCCAAGCTAAGCCCTCCCGCCGCCCACCTTCGGGGTTGCTGCGACCCCTTCCGATCCCATGCCGTCCCTGGTCTCACATCGCCATGGACTTTGTCACAGGTCTGCCCCCCTCTAATGGTTTCACTGTCCTGTTGACTGTCATCGACAGGTTCTCCAAGATGGTTCATCTGGTGCCTCTCAAGGGACTACCATCTGCTAAGGAGATGGGGGTGGTCTTAGCTCGTGAGGTCTTCCGTCTTCACGGCCTGCCCAAGGACATTGTCTCGGATAGAGGACCACAGTTTGTTTCCAGGTTCTGGAGGGAGTTTTGCTCCACGCTGGGCATCTCTGTCAGTTTATCTTCTGGTTTCCACCCACAGACTGATGGACAGACGGAGAGGGCCAACCAAGAGATCGAAACCAAGCTTCGCATTCTCTGTGAGTCTGACCCAACCAAATGGTCTCAAAACTTGCCATTGGTGGAGCAGGCTATCAACGCTCTCCCGTCCTGTACCACTGGTCTTTCCCCCTTCTATGTTGTTTATGGTTTTCAGCCACCGACGTTCTCGATTCAAGAAAGGGAGGCCAAAGTCCCCTCTGCCTACGCCGCTGCCGTCAGGTGTCAACGTATCTGGAGGAGGGCCAGGAGGTCCATGATCAGGATGTCTGGGGTTCAGTCCAGGTCTGCCAACCGCCATCGTCTACCCGCTCCCGATTACCAGGTGGGCCAGAAGGTCTGGTTGTCCTCTAAGGACCTTCCCCTGCGGGTAGAATGCCGTAAGTTGGCACCCCGCTTTATCGGCCCTTTCCCAATTGCCAAGGTTGTGAACCCAGTGGCTGTCCGTCTCCAGTTACCCCGGTCTATGCGGATTACACCTACATTCCATGTGTCCCGGGTAAAGCCCTATGTCCCACCTCGCTTTGGGCCCACCTCTGACCCCCTTCCTCCGCCCCGGTTTTTGGATGGTGACCCTATCTACACGGTCCGCCGCATCCTCCGATCCAGGAGGCGGGGACGGGGGGTCCAATATCTGGTGGACTGGGAAGGATATGGACCAGAGGAACGGACTTGGATTCCAGGCCGTTTTATCCTTGACCGGACTCTCATCAGGGACTTCCACCACCTCCACCCTGATCAGCCTGGTGGTCCGTCCGGAGCCGGACCTTGAGGAGGGGGTACTGTTATGATTCTGGCCTGTCTGCCTGCTCTGCTCTCCCTGTGAGCAATCATCTCCAGCTGCTGCCTGCTGCACTGCAGTGCAATCAGCAGAATGTCTCTCACCTGTGTTCAAGCAGTTATAAGACAGCCTGTGGCAGGCAGACAGGGCCAGATAATTGCAAACCAACTAGCAAGCAGTATCCAGCACTTAAAGTTACCTGACCAAGTCTTTGCTTCACGGATTTTCCCTTTTTGCCTAGCCCCTTTTGGATTTCTCTGCCCTCTGGACAACGACCCTGTTTCTGCCTCTTGACTTCTGCCTCCTGCCAAGCTCCCTGTTCACTAAAGCCTGAGTCTGGCTTCCTGGACCTAATTCCTGCCTCTGTGCTCCAAGCCACCCAACTGTTGGCCACCCAACAACAGTTTTAAGGAGAAATCTGCTCTATTCATGCTGCTGAAGGGAGGACTCTTTTAAGAAATCCCTGACCCACGGTGGATGTGCTCCTGATGTCCTGAGTTTTTAATAAACTGTTTAAATCATTATTCTGTGTTCTGGCTGAAACTTTGGGTCTTCTGACTGGCTCATTACAAAACTAGCCTCACCCGCCAGTGGGCAAAATCATTTTTTCCTGCGAGTGGGTCTAGCTTGATCAATGCCCCATGCCCTAGAATTGGCAGACCAATCTCAACCAGGAGATGTGTTTTGAATTTTTGGATGCAAAGTTGGCGGGGTTTTTAGGGTGGGACAAAGCAGCGCGTTGCTGGAAAAAGCACAACGAGGAAGATGGCAACAACTATTGAACAGTTCTTGTTTGACTCAGCTTTGAAATCAGTTTTGGAAGGATTAGACTTTTTTTTTTTAGATTTAAAAGTGTTGTAAACTTAAATCTGGTGAGGGGAAAATCCTTAATTTTTTCTATGCTTAATCATCAAAGTAAAAAGTCTTCAATTTCTAAAGCAGGGATAACCTTTCCTGTCTGTGCTGCTCAGAAACCCTGTCTGAATAAAACAAATAAACATTAACAAGGATTAATGGTGTAACTATCGCTAAGTAGAGTATGCAGTTGCTTAGGGGCCCCCGACCTCTTGGGGGCCCCGTCACTGACACCTGGTAGGCCCCCTGTGCAATTGTGGACTAGGACGTCTCTTTGCTAATGTAATGGTGCTAAAAATCCTAATACCCTATTTAAATATAAAGTGGATATGGAAAGTTTTAAAATGAAATTCCATCATTGACGAGTCAGTGTAACTCTCACTCTCGTCATCACTTCAGATAAAACCTCCTCAAATAAATCTCTACATTTTTTCTAGTATTTCTAAGCTACTTGACCAATTACAACTACTAATTTTCAGTACTTATTTTCCATGCCACAATCTCCATGCATTGTGGACCCCAAAAAGTCAGACCCTTTTATAAAGCTCAGCAATAGGACAAAAGAAAGAAAAAAAAAAAGAGCTTATTCACTCTGGGGTCTTTGGTCCCATGAGTAAAGTTTTGAGAGCTTAATTATTCCAATTAACACTTTCAGGGTCCAATGTTATACACTATGTCAGTGAAGTTTTCAATTAAGCATCATTAAGCCACAGTGTGTGGGTGAACTGGAATACATTATAGCCAAACCATAGAGAAGTACAGCATCTCATTAACTACCATTAAACATTTCAAAATCAGAAGCAAGAGAAAGAGAGAGCAAGAGAGAGAGACTGATGTTATTAACAAAGATTAATACAGATTATTGAATGAATATGTGTGGGATGACTTTGACTCTGACAAACTGGTGAAGACCCATGCACTTAGTAATGAGAGAGGTCAGGTATTACAATAGAAACACTGGTTTCTGGCATTAAATATTTGAAATTATCTACTGCAACAAAATTTCTATTTATGCATTCCAAAACCCACAGAAAACTATAACCACTATCAAAACAACATATTAGCGTCATGTTTTCAGATGGCACAGGAAGATATACTGTTATAGTTAAATAACTCTTTATTACTGATATTCCTTCACATTTAATATGCACACAATGGGATCTTCAGCCAAGCCATGCTGCAATGAAATTTAAATATGATGGCGCCGTGCTGAGTGGCAGCCTGTGGCAGCAGCTTCTGTCATGTTTTTTTAACTTAATGTTTTTTTTGTTCATTTTTTTCCTCATCTGCATCTCCTTCTTACTCTTAAACAATATGACGTTGGCTGTGCTAAGTTTTCTCCGAGTTCTTCTGTTACTTTTTCTTCTCTTTGTAACTGAGAATTTGCTCCAAGAGGAGCAAAGGTTATGTTTAGCCTCGCGAACAGCTATTTGCACTATTTAAGCCTGTGCTGCTGCCCAGTCGCAGACCTGTGATCCCGCAGGAGATGTGGAGGGAACACAGGTGTTGTAGATCTGGGGTCAAACAAAAGTAGAAAAAGGAGGAGACATAATCCAGTGGTCCCAGTAATTTTAATAGGAAATGTTAGGTATCTAGGAAATGAGATGAATGTGTTTGCGGCACTGTTGAAGACCCAGAGAAAATACTGCTAGTGTAGCATATTCTACATTCATATTTTAGTGAAATTTGGCTTCACTTGCTGATCCCTGTCCTACAATGGACTGGCGACCTGTCCAGGGTGTAACCCGCCTTTCGCACGTAGACAGCTGGAGATAGAACTGCCAAACAGTGGTTGTTTGAAAAAAAGACAAAATTAACAAAATGATCCCTATGAACGTTTTCACCCACCTCCGACTTTTGTTCAGCTTTATCCACACTCAGTTCTGTTTCTTTCATCTTTGCCATCTGACCTGTTACAATCTGTGAGGTGGCAGGTGCAGAGATCTCCCCTATGGTAGCTCTCTGGCATGCAAATAACCCAGCAGGTATTGTTTCAACTGCTGCATGTCTAAGATGTACAAAAGGTAATGTTAGTTAGCCTGACTGCCACCACCGATGCCATCCAGCGCCTCTTTGTTACCTCTGTCACCTGTGCTCCATGTTCTTTTTTCACACAGAAAAACAAAACAAACACCCTGCTGGCGGGATCCATTTTTCCCTTACGATCGTGAGACCAATTGTAGCTGCTGACTACACCCCAGCAATTTGTCATAGGAGTTCTTCTGTCTTAGATTATTTGACAAAACAAAAATACACTGTTCCTACAGTAATGCTGCTTTTACTAACCTTCATGTAATAACCATTGCTCAGCTGACATCACATTCACGAGCCCAATGCTAACAGTAGGAAGAATTGAGGTGGGCTTGCACTTTATGTGAGTGAGAGATGATGTAATCCTATTTACTATTTACAGAGGGAGTTTACATTGGGCCTTGTGATTTTTCTATATATTCCCCCGTCAGCTGATGCAGCGGTGGCCTGTGACATCATCAGCAGCACTGCGGCCAAATTACTAACGAAACAGCCAGATGCATTTATGGCAAGTAAAGGTGATTTTAACCATGCCTGACTGGATACAAGTTTTAAATAATTTCTACCAGTACATTGACTGTCCCAACAGACAGTAGAAAAAACTGGAACTCCTGTATGCTGATGCAAAAAATGCATACGATGCCACAGCCCTTCCCCCACTGGGGAATTAGATCACAATTTATTGAAACTGATTCCCAAGGATGTTTCTCTGGTAAAGGAAAAGACAGCAGGTGCACAGCGGGACTGTGAGTCGTTCACAGACTAGGATGCCCCTTGTGATCCAGATGGGGAGGACACGATCCGTGATGTTCCCTGTGATGTTCATTACTTGTTTGTGCTTCTTTTGAAATTTACAGTCATCTCCTTTGTTTTGTTCACCTTCAGGATCAGATAATTGTTTACACACTATGACACAAAGCAGTTCTCTAGCTTCCTCTTCTCAGCCTCTTGTCCATCTCTGATGGTTGCAGAGTCATGCAAGTATTCCTGCAGATGACATGGCATGTACATAGGAATGGGGAGAGCAGCTTGTTTACTTCCTGAGGTGAAAGAACAGAAGTCTCTCGAGGACCTTCATGATGTGGGATGTCAGGGCAACAGGTATACAGCCACTAAAGGGTGTTGGCAGAGTTAGTAGTTGTTTTTTTTTTGTAAGAAGCGGAGAGGTGGATGAGTATAGGCCACTAGTGGACAGCTTTGTGAAGGGGATGGAGCTCAGCCACCTGTGGTTGAATGTCAAGAAGACCAAAGAGTTTGTAACTGACTTCAAGTGCAGCTTCACAGCCACTACAGAGTAAGTGGGAGGTGGTGGAGGAAGTGGAAGAGTACAAATTTCCGGTAGAGGTAATCAGAAATAGACTGATTACCTGTTGGAAATCCAACACAGACTCTACAAGAAGGGGATGCGCAGGGTGTAATTCTTGAGGAAGCTGAGATCCTTCAATGTGTGCAGCAGGATGTTGGAGATTGTTTACCAGTCAGTTGTTTGTTAGCATTATTGCTGTATGTTGGAGCAGCAGCATTAGGGCCAATGACACTGGTAGATTGGACAAGATCCTCAAGGCAGCTGGCTTTGTAGAGGTTCTCGAGTTTGAGTCTTTTGAGAACATTGTGGAGAGAAGGGCGCCCAATAACCTGTTATCCATCATGGATAATGAGGAGTACCCTTTTTACCATACATTGGATAGACAGCAAGGTTCATTCTCTAATGGACTGTTACATCCCCATTGTCGAAGGGATAGATAAAATGTTTCCTACCTCATGCAATAGACTGTTTAATAAGAACTCTCTGGTCTTTACTGTTGTTCAATGCACATTATGCAGTTTACAGCATCACATAGGTTTTGTACTACTGGGTATTTATAGCTGATCCTAGTTAGTGCTACATTCATATGTTTAATACTTTCTGAAAATAAGAATATTTTTCTGCTTTTATTGCTACTCTTACTTGTGTTCCTTGCATTGTTGCTGCAATGTAATTTCCCAGCTTGAGACCAATAAAGTATAGAGTTGCACAAGAGCAATCAGTAGTTGGAGCACTGATGTATTTATGCAGCATGGAAATTCATCCTCTTAAGCACATTCAAAGTCAGATACAAGTCAAATAGTCACTCCTTGTTCTTCTGGATTGGTGAAGTCTTCTGTTATGCATGGGCTTCATGACTGGTCTTTTGAATCATGATTGGATTGCTTATGTAATTTCTTTGGAAGGAGTTCCATGACTGAATTGTAAATGCTTGGAAAGTACACTCCTAGGCCCCTGTTCAGTGATGTTTTTTTTCCTCCCTTTTCTGAAAGATGGCTTACTTCACCCCTCTTTCAAACCATCTGTCCAAAATCGGAACATTTTTGTTTTCAAATGTGTGTCTTTTGTTCTTGAGGCCCAAGTGTATAGCATTTGTGTAATTCTTGTTAGGTTTCTCCAATATGGGACTCCTCACTGCACTGGATCACCAAAACAGCACCGCTCAGCTTAGGTTTGGGTGTTCTGTCTTTAGGATGAACCAGTTTTGTCTATTCTGTTGGGTTTGAAATTCACTGGTATGTTGTGTTTGGAGAAAATCCATCAGAGTTTCTCTGAAATTCCTGACACATATGGACTTAAAATGTTTTTGTGTCTCTGTTTTCTCCTCTTCCTGCTATTTTTTTTCTTTTTGGCTGATTTAACAAACATCCAGTTTGGATAACCACATGCTTTAAGTGATTTCCTAAGATTTATGTGTTCTTTTCATATCTCCTCTTTAATTAAGGGGATGTTGTAAGACCCTCTCAAGTGAACGTGATGTTTTTGACTACTGAGTTAATGTGATTGGTGAATGCCTCAACTTCCTGGGTTAGGATTTTGACCTAGGTGTCATCCACATATATAAACCAGTGAGTTGGTTGTGTTCCCTTGTTTGTGCTGTGTGCTCTGCTCCCCCTTCTCCATGTAGACATTGACAACAATGAGTGAAACTGGGGAGCCATGGCTCGTATAATACAGTAGCATACAGTATTGCAAAATACACCTTAAGTAAGTTCATCACACCAGAGGAAAAAAAGTAAAATTGTTAATTAATTCTGAAATTCTTAAGCCAGAGCCTTTGTTGAAACTTTAAAAAAAAAATGTAAAAAAAAAATAAGTCTTTAAGTTAGCTATAAGTCTTCAAATAAATGTATTATTGTAATATTTAAACAGTTTTTTTGCTTGTACAATCTGTGCAATCACTTGTACAATAACTATTCCTGTTATTGTTATCCTTTACAACTAGGGCTGCACCTAACAATTATATTGCAAATTGATTAATCTATTTTTTTGATTAATCGATTAATAATCAGATACCAAAATTAAACATTTTTTATTACAATTTTGGCATAATTGCTGCTCAAGGTGAGTTGCTCTGTCAGCTACAGGCATGTTTTACAGTCTCTACACTCCAGTTTACCATTAATTGATTATTAAATTAGTTGACTAATATTTCAATAATCAATTAATCACAATTCATCCGATTAATTGTTTTGACCCTAATAGGTATCATATTAAGTGCATTGATGCAATTGAAAGCTTTTAACTAATTTGAATGATGCCTAGGGTAAGATAAGTTAAGAATATATCTACATGACAGCTATGCCCCAAGCCTTATTCAACACTTTACTTACAGTGTCAGCACAAATTAAAATCCAAGATTTACATGTGAATTTCCTTTTAAAATGATTTATTGGTGGCTTGATGTAAAGTTAATTATATTCATTAAAATGTATTCAATGGTTTTAATAACCAAACTTTCAGTGGTCAGTTCATCAAGATTTTTATTAACTGTTGCTACAATTTAATTTTCATAAGACCTACTGAAAGCATAACAAATAAACAGTTTATGAGCCATATACAGCTTACTATGTATTCAAAGAGACTCACAGAACCTAAAAATTCCTTCAAAGCCAGCCTTAGTGGAGAACTACTTTCATATTGGTGACAGATAACTTACTGAGGCTGTTCTTAAATTCATGGTGTGAAGAGGAAATGAAATCAACACATGACTGAGCTAGGGCTGCAGTAGGAATGATGAATGCTTGATTTGAGGCTGAAATGAGGACTAGTCAAAATATATTAGAGGAAGACAAGATCGAAATAAATCTGTATTGTTATTGTTTACATACTCATATCCTAGGCTCACTTTCACAACAATTTCCATAAACAGAAAATGGTTGGAAAAGTCAAATAAAGACAGGATCATGTAAAACACTGATATCAAACCCATATCAAAGTGTAATAAAACAGAAGAAAAAAGTTTCTTCAGACCTATTCTTGAATATGTGAATAAATACTATATTTGCCTTAGTCTCAAACAATAAAGAGTACACCGCTCTGGTTTTCTATAAGTCAAAATCCCAACAACATGCCAGATAATTAAATTCTATGGTCTAAAGCCCCATTAACAAAATAAATTTAATAATTTTCAATTCTGAGGGGCAGTATCCTGTGTGAGTGACTGCATCAGTACTTTTTTCGTGACATTTGAAATATGGATTTCTTTCTCACAGATCAAGCCACTAATACGTGTCACATTCAAAACTTAACAAGAGTGAACCTTTCATATCAGGTAACCACCTGCCTGATTTAGCTTGTGCACAAAAATTGGACACACAAAAATGACATTGTCTATTAATAGTACATAACACATCCAGCATGCTTGCAGAGATGCATTTTAAAACCTAGTCCTTGTAGTTTCTAGTGATAAACACCTAAAAACTAACTGTTATACAACTAAAATTGTAACAGTTCAAACATGTTCGTGTCGTGTGTGATCTTGGAAAAAAAATAGATTTCACTTTCTAGATGCCACTGGCTGTGAATGCATGTGTTATTTTCTACAGTTGTTTCTGTTTTTGGCAATGTGTATGCAAAATTGAAATCAATAGGACAGGGTGCTATATGTCTTTTTGTCAGCAAAGTATTTCAGCGTACCAGACTTTTAAACTGAAAAAGGTTACACAGAATCTGGCCAATAAGGTCATTTTCTATGAGCGTAACTGCCCTTTGATTAACATCTGGGCTTCCTCCCAACTCCATTTATAATCATAATACTAATACTACTACTACTAATAATAATAATATTTAATAAGCACTTTTAAAAAACTCTGGATCATTGTACAAACAAACATAATTAACAATGCATGTAATTAAAAACAACACAGGGCAATCAGTGGAGGTAAGTAGATGAGTGTTAGCCTTGGTTTAAACAGAGGTAAAGTATTGGTATTGAGAATATCAGGAGGGAGTGAATTCCAGAGTTTGGGAGCAGAGCTAGAGAAAACTTTGTTCTGGTGATGAGGCGGGCAGGAGGCTAAACAAGGGGTTAGCACTATAAAGCAGACCTGTGAGGAATGGGGGATCAAGACTATGGATGATCTTGATAAGAAAACAGGTAGAATTCAGCAGAAAGGCTCGTTAAGCTAAAACGTTTTGGAGTGCAATGAGAATCCCTAAATAATTTATAAGCATAATCTTTGGATATTGGTAATTACTATAAATATTCAATTATACTCATTCATCCGTATTCCTTAAAATTATGCAAAATTACATGTTTAATCCTCTTGGTTTCACAAAGATTTGTTGGTACACTTGGTTCATACCTATGAGTTTCCTTTTGGGCAATCATATCACACAAGTGGCTGCAGAAGCACCATTATATTAACAATCCAACTGTCTGATAACAAACTAAACACAGGCACTCCAAACCTACAGCAACAGAAAGAATTACGCAGAAAGAAAAAATAAATAAAAACTGCAATGGCCTAAAACACTCTAAAAGTAAAGTATTAGAGTTTGACTGTTGCAAAGATCCTCCTTTAATCACTTATCTGCCAGTACACAACCATACATAAGACAGAGTGGAGTCAGACCTTGGGATATCAATTGATCAAAGCCTTAACCCTCAAACAAACTGTGTCACTTTCTCTAAGTCGAAGCTCTTTCTCTTCTTCCACAGTACCCTCCAGGGTTTATCTGACTTTCTTGTCAGCTTGTTTTTACAAATGTTTCACTAAATCTCCAACAATTGTAATATATCTGATTATTTCAGGAATCAAATAATTTTTTAACTAAATCATAAAAATGAATACTAAAGGCATCACGGCAGAGCCGGAAACACACAAATTTAAAATGTATAAATGAAATGTGATGCATTGAGCTTCCCAGATAACCCATGTCCTACAGAACCAATACTATGTTTATACCCCTCAGACTTTAGATGCAGATTAATTTAAAAGAGCTAGAATAAAAATAGGCATTTAAAGGTTAATGTTAAGATTTTTCAGGCCACTTAAAAGCATCTCTGTTAATTATGTTTGTAAAAAATTTTTCAGACTTTAACTCCAGAATCAGACAAAACATTAACAATTTACTTGAACATGGATGGTCTCTGTGGGCTCTTTAAATAAGTAAAACAAGGATATGGTGATCGACTTCAGGAGAAGACCCGCACCGCACTCCCTCATGAACATCCCGGGGCAGGACATAGAAACTGTGGAGAGTTTGAAATACCTGAGTGTTCACGTCAATAATAAACTGGACTGGACTCATAACACCAACGCCCTGTATAAGAAGGGCCAGATCCGTCTCCACCTCCTATGGAGGCTGAGGTCCTTTGGAGTGAGCAGACCCCTGCTTAAAACCTTCTATGACTCTGTGGTGGCATCAGCCCTCCTCTATGCTGTTGTCTGCTGGGCTTCTGGAAGCGCAGAGCGGAACAGAAAGAGACTGTGCAAACTGGTGAGAAAGGCTGTTTCTGTCCTAGGCTGCACTCTGGACTGAGTGGAGGGATTGGCTGAGAAGAGGGTGCTGTCTACGCTTACATCCATCATTGACACCACCTTCCATCCTCTGCACCCGTCTGTAGAGGAGCTGAGAAGTTCCTCTAGTGAAATACTTTTACACTCTGCTTGTAAAAAGGAGCGCTACCGCAGGTTATTCATCCCTGCTGGCACCAGACTACAATGTGACACTAGAACGGACTTGAGCAATGTATAATGTGCAATTACCATTTAATACCCTGTGCAATAACCTGTTTCTTTCTTTATATTTGATACCCAGTGCAGTAGTTACACAGATAAATACCCATCTACATAAATACCTATGTAAATACCCTGTGCAACAACCCTGTATAATAATCCTACTTTAAAAAATGGAAAAAGGCTTCAGCTTTCACACACACATACATATATATATATATATATATATATATATATATATATATATATATATATATATATATATATATATATATATATATATATATATATATATATATATATATATATATATATATATATACATTTTCTTCCTTTGACAACTTGTTCTTCTTCTTCATTTCTCCATTGTGAGATCAATAAAGTCATTCAATAAATCAACCAATCAACCAGTCATTCAGTCAATTTATCAGTCAATCAATCGGTCAATAAGAAAATCACTCAATCAATCAAATAGTACTCTGGATTGCATCAAAAAGCAATAAATGTCCCAGTGTAATATTGGTCTCTATAAGCCAAAAGCAAGAAAAACATTGACTGTGGAGGTGCAGAAATAGATTGCATACAAAGTTAGCTAAAAAACACAGACTGTGAGGAAACAACCTAGATCAGCTATGAAACTCCTCACAAGTCATTGTTGGCGAACGCCTGAGGAATTTCTAGAAAACACACTATTTGGTGTATACTAAGGGCTGAATAGAGACAGGATTGTCCCGCTCTGAAATCTGGCTTCCCAAATTTTCTGCAATCTGGTGACATTTCTATGGTCCTAAAGGCTATGGCAACTACTGAGCTTTATTCTAGTGTTAAGGTGGCTTAATAGTAACTGCTTTAGTACTACATAAGTAGGGTGTACCACTGTTGAATGTTGTTTTGCACTTTATAGCTAACATGCTTAATGTTGCAAGTCCAATAAGTTGTTGAGAGAACATCAAACCATGACACAATTTGCATGTATAGGATAAGCATGCATGTGTAAAGCTGCCTGTTGAAAAGATTGATAAAGCCATTATTGTTTTGTACCCAATGTGTGAAAAAGGCTAAACAATCTAACATAATTTCTTCAGAATGAAGATAGCCTGTGGTGTGTGCTCACCACAGCAATCTACTCTGGTTCCCCCAGGGTGTGATTTATCTGTGTTTGTGACAGAGATTTGTCACTGTAGTAATCGTCATTTGGCCCCTCAAGCATGCTACAGAACATGCTCTGCCATGGTCCCTGCAGAAATGCAGCATATTGTAGCTCTATTTTAAAATCATTCAGCTATCAGCCCTCAAGCTGATAGAAAAGTACCCGCTTTCAGCCAGGCAATAAAACAACAATATATCTCAGGAGAACAGGACTAAAATCAAATAATAGATATATGACCTTCTCCTTAGCACACAACTCTGCAATAGAAAATGACAGGATGATAATATTATGTTAACAATGAGTTTGTTATTTATTTTTATTAGAACTTTTCAGGTTAGACATTTATTCTAAAAAAGAGAAAAAAAATATCTGAACTCCCTTCACAACTTAAAATGTACTTTCTGCTTTGTGTTCAAGTATTACACATAAAATGTGTGTTCATCTTGCAACTGGGATTTATTCTACAAGTGCACCAGGAACACTTCCAATATGTCCATCCGCTATGGATTGGGTCTTATGTTTTGAAATTTTCATATCAATGCCTAGCAACAAGCAGACAAAAAATAAGCCATCCTACTGAAAGGAGTTTTTTTTTTTTTTTTTTTATCTTGCCCCTTCAGCACTTCAAAACAACTTGTCAGAGGCTGTCAGTTTAAATTAGCAGAAAAGCCCTTTATGGCACTGTTTTCTGACTCCGGTAAATCTGTAGGCTGTCTCCATCAATCATGCAGGAGGACACACACACACACACACGTCACATGTATGTAGAAAATTAAGAACACACTTCCAGATTATTCCACAATACTGAAAGGCTGGCAGATTTTAACGCACTCACAAGCAAAAAAACAGATGTGAATTGTTGCTGTACTTTATTCCAGCGATAGAACGATAGAGCGATAGCAGACAAACCATCAGAAGACGATGGAGTTCACTGAAAAAAAAAATCTAGATAAGTAATTTTTTCTTAAAATAAATGCATTTGTTCTTGGATTGAGGAGGTAAAAGAGACAGTTTGCCAATGGAACAAGACAATTTACACTAACATATTGTCTTATTTCAAGTGCATATTATCTAATTATCTTATTTTAAGAGTAAAAATATTCATTCCATTGGCAAACTATCTCATTTACCTACTGAAATTAACGGTAAAAACACCTAATTTAAGACATTTTTTTACTTATTTCTAGATCGTTTTTCCAGTGTTGGAGCAGTCTGACCGTCTCTACTGATGCTGCCCTGCTTGTGATCTCTTTAAACTGTCACAGCAAATAAGTTATTTTCTCATTTTTACTTTTGTCCCTGGGGAAGTGCATAAAACAAACACTCTTCAAGTATGCAAAGAGCACACACTCTGATGCAAACATGCAAACACTCCTCTAAAGTTGCAGAGATTTTCCCCAGGTAAATGATTGGCTCATGTACATGAGCCAATCACTGAATATTTACATCATTTAGCCTAAAGATTTAGGAATAAAGGTATAAAGCATATGTTTGCATGGGGACCATAGGGACACATCCTTACCAACATTTTGGACCAATCTACTTGTCCCTACCTATAATTCAATGTGAATAACATGTTTATAATTTACAATACAGCGTTTTTACAGAAGTTGTTCTTTTCCTCTTGCAGCTCCTTTGCTAGGTAGCTGCTGCTGCCGCTCCATCTGAGTGCCTGCTCGGTCTTTCCTTTCCCTTTAACTTAGAAGCACACATAACTGGGCTGTTTAACTTCACTCTCATTGGTTGTTCTGCCTTAAGTTCTCGTTCTCTCTTCCTGATTTTCTGTTTTCTATGTGTGCATGTGTGGGTGCGTGCTTGGAGCACGAAATTAAATTTGTATTCACGCCAGAATACCATGGTATTAGTATCAGGCTACAAAACTACTCTCAATTAGAAACTAAATATTATCTACACTAAAACAGATGAAATCTGCTGATTGCAGTTCTATAGAGAGGCAAGAGAGTGTTTTGATTTGTGGAACTAACATTAGCACTAAATAATATTTAATTCCGAAGTATAATATACACTATATTGCCAAAAGTATTTGCTCACCCATCCAAATTATTGGAATCAGGTGTTCCAATCACTTCCATGGCCACAGGTGTATAAATTCAAGCACCTAGGAATGCAGACTGTTTTTACAAACATTTGTGAAAGAATGGGTCGCTCTCAGGAGCTCAGTGAATTCCAGCGTGGAACTGTGATAGGATGCCACCTGTGCAACAAATCCAGTCGTGAAATTTCCTCGCTCCTAAATATTCCACAGTCAACTGTCAGCTGTATTATAAGAAAATGGAAGTGTTTGGGAACGACAGCAACTCAGCCACGAAGTGGTAGGCCACGTAAACTGACGGAGCGGGGTTAGCGGATGCTGAAGCGCATAGTGCGAAGAGGTCGCCAACTTTCTGCAGAGTCAATCACTACAGACCTCCAAACTTCATGTGGCCTTCAGATTAGCTCAAGAACAGTGCGCAGAGAGCTTCATGGAATGGGTTTCCATGGTCGAGCAGCTGCATCCAAGCCATACATCACCAAGTGCAATGCAAAGCGTCGGATGCGGTGGTGTAAAGCACGCCGCCACTGGACTCTAGAGCAGTGGAGACGCGTTCTCTGGAGTGACGAATCGTGCTTCTCCATCTGGCAATCTGATGGACGGGTCTGGGTTTGGCGGTTGCCAGGAGAACGGTACTTGTCTGACTGCAT
The DNA here is from genome assembly GCF_016077235.1 of Cyprinodon tularosa. Classification (NCBI taxonomy): domain Eukaryota; kingdom Metazoa; phylum Chordata; class Actinopteri; order Cyprinodontiformes; family Cyprinodontidae; genus Cyprinodon; species Cyprinodon tularosa. Next base: position 585,759 of record NW_024038541.1, on the reverse strand, counting down.
TGTGCCAAGTGTAAAGTTTGGTGGAGGGGGGATTATGGTGTGGGGTTGTTTTTCAGGAGCTGGGCTTGGCCCCTTAGTTCCAGTGAAAGGAACTCTGAATGCTTCAGCATACCAAGACATTTTGGACAATTCCATGCTCCCAACTTTGTGGGAACAGTTTGGAGCTGGCCCCTTCCTCTTCCAACATGACTGTGCACCAGTGCACAAAGCAAGGTCCATAAAGACATGGATGACAGAGTCTGGTGTGGATGAACTTGACTGGCCTGCACAGAGTCCTGACCTCAACCCGATAGAACACCTTTGGGATGAATTAGAGCGGAGACTGAGAGCCAGGCCTTCTCGTCCAACATCAGTGTGCGACCTCACAAATGCGCTTCTGGAAGAATGGTCAAAAATTCCCATAAACACACTCCTAAACCTTGTGGACAGCCTTCCCAGAAGAGTTGAAGCTGTTCTAGCTGCAAAGGGTGGACCGACGTCATATTGAACCCTATGGATTAGGAACGGGATGTCACTTAAGCTCATATGTGAGTCAAGGCAGGTGAGCAAATACTTTTGGCAATATAGTGTATTTTATCAACAAAAACCCCAGACAGGAGTTCTGAAGACTGCTGGAAAAATGGTCAAGCAAAGACTGTAAGCTGTCAAAAATTCTGATTCTTATCCAAAGCCGACTAAAAAAGAAAAGGTGACGGTGTCCCTTTTACCAATACTCCATTGCTATACCTTTTTTCATTTTTTGATGACCCTTTGAGGCAGTTCAGGATTAAATAGCAGGAGTTCTTTCTTTTATAGAGTATAACAACGCAAGATTGCACCTACACATCTGCTATTTTTTGCTTAGAAAGCATAATTAGGGTTACACATAATAATACTGCTATTCAATTGGCAAATTGACAAATTATAATGTAGTGACCAAATAAAAAAAAAATATATTAATATAAGTTTTGTCCACTCCTATTCTGAAGTAATTCCATCTATCCCTTGAGATTTATATCAATAGTAAAAACGTACATAAAAGATCATCATAAGGGAGGGTTCAATTTGAAAAGGGTTCACCCTTAATTGTGTGAGGTAGAGTTTAAGTTTAATGAAATGGGGGAAAAAAATCAACTAGTCCATGTGACTTAATGATTAAGTTCTTACTTAATGGAATCTGGAATCTTTCCCTCCTAAAGAGCCCATAGCCATCTTTATAAACCCCCTTCAAGTTTTTAACTCTAAATAATTGATCTACCCATCCGTAGTTCTACATTATGGTTCACATGCTATGTTACACTTGTATAAAATTGGACCTGAACAGGACTGGCTGTAGTTTTGGCCGACAACATTTGCTTGAAGGTCAAGACCCCTCCCACCTGAAACCAGCTCTTAGCAATACAGGATAATATGGTTTGAAACCCAGCTGGGCAAATTGTTAGGGCTTATTAAAAAACAAGTTATTATAGTCAAAAGCTGTGTGACATTGTGATTTCTGAGATTGCAAGTGATGTCCTATAATTTCAAATGGTGTATGTTTAAAGGGAAATTGTTAAAGTTCTCTCTTAAATATCAGGAATAGAATGGAGATTGAACAACTGTCTGGTGCACCACCAAAAATGGTACGAAGTGTATTCCAGACATTCAGCCCATCATTATAATTGGGGACATGGTTAAGATGGTGTAATATTTTAAATTCCTGGGCACCTATATCAGTAAGGACCTGACCTGGAAAATCAGCCCCACTGAGGTTATTTTTTTCTGAGGATTTTCAGGAAGAATGACCTGAAATCTCTTGATTTCACTGCTCAGAGACTGATTGGCTGCCCCCTTCCATCTCTGGAAGATCAATAAAGTCAAGAAATAGCAGACTAAAAATGTTTCTACCCAAGAGCTGGTTTTACCCTGAACAATGCAAATCTCATCCAGACCATCCTTCCCTCCCTCCTGCAGAAAGACCCCAGGCAGGGAACTGATCCTAGGACCTTATTGCTGAAAGGCAGCAGTGAAACAGTACACACTGCACCTACAGTACAAGCAACCTTTATTGTTGTTATCTTGTTGTTCATGATATATTTCATCAAATAAAAGACAAGCAACAATTTTATTTAATATAAATATTTTAAACAACTTTAAGGAACTTGTAGGTTTTAAAGGGATGACTATAACGAATAACACATCTACTTGCATTTCAAAAGAGGTATTCCAGCCTAACCAAGGCTTGATGCTGGCATGCTCTTTTAAGCAACTCTTGCCGCTGAATTTAGTTTATTCTTTGTTTTTTTTGATCAGATTAAGATTGTTACCACAGAGAATGGCAAATAGATCAAAATCGTGCCAATCTCATATCTCTTGATAACACAGCCTGACTGATTTGATATACTAAGGCTCGTGTTTCTGTTCCACAACATTTCCCTTCAGTGTTATGGCTCCATCACCACAGTCTGCTCTCTTTGATTCCTACTGAGGCCATTACTGATTTCCTGACAATACACCATTCAGTAGTTTTTACTCCTGTTGAAGTAAAACAAAAATGAATAAAAAAAAGAAAACAAAAGGCAAAGTGGATCCTTGGATCTATGACCTTAAAAAGTGTTTTTTAGATTGCGACAATAATTGAAGGGATAAAATTGGTCTACCAATGACACACAGTTTCAACGTTTATAGAAAAAAAAGGGCTAATACACAACTGGGGACAAGAGTGAAATACTGAGCTGATAAAGCAAAGCAAATAGCCCAAAAGTAGCTGAATAGCCTGGCTTGAAAGCAAAGATTTCTTAGATTTAATCTGAGAAATGGCTTGTTCATCAAAATCCGCTGCAAATATCATGCAGAAGATGATACAACATTTCTTTACTTATATTTAATATAATATAATAATATATATTTAATTCTGATATGTTTAATACAGACTACTTAGGTTTAAGTTATATAACACCACTGCATGTCCTAAAAGCATGCACAGCTCTGTCAATTTTTAAGACCCACTTACATTTTGAGTAACAGAGTGAACAATGGGTTTATTTTTCTGTGCATACTGTAGGTCCTAGACCTCCGGTGCAGGCGGCTTGATTAGGCAACTTCTACTCAACTGTGCATTTTTCTTTTTTAAATCTACTTTCTAGTAGGGTTGAGTGCTCCTATTTTTTGTGGATGGCTTGCAAACATTATAGAACATGGCATTATGTGCACAACTTTTCTTTTTATCAAGGCATTTGTTTTTGGAGCGGTAATGCAGGACCCATGCCAACACTGAGCATTACCACTGAAGGAGAAGGCATAAGACCAATCATCCTGTCCAGCATCGTGGGAAATGTGATATCCTCTCCTAACAAAGTGGATGAATTGGCACCTTACCAGGCCTCAGAGAGGCTACAGATATAGTAGCTTAATTAGCTTTGCATTAACCTTTTAAATGACTGGTACCAAGTGATACTAGGAAGAAAGTTCAGTATCAGCAGTTAGCAGGATAAATACAAATCTAATTGTTCAACGATGAGGAGTTGGAGAACCATATCCATAGTCATTTTGAAATGGCTTTAGAAAGCATGTGTTACAAGATGAAAAAAAAAATATTATTCCTCTATAAGCAAATATTTCTGGAACTCTTTTTAATTTGCTATTTCACTATGAAACAGGATGCACTAAAATCAAAATTAGAGGGGAAAACGTGATGCAACAAAATTAACCAACTCTTAATTGTTAGATCAGCACAAAACCAAATGAATGAGACATCAATAAGTTTTAAGCTTTGTCATGATCGGACCACAGAAGACAACTTAATGTGAAATGTTTCTCTCCATGGAGCAAAGGAACAGACTGCTAATATAATTTCTTTTAACCTCCATGCTGTGCTTCACTAATCAGCGTAATAGTGAACGTCAGAATGACAGATCTAAAAGAGAAACAAATCAATTATATATCCACAACAATATTCTTCCCCTGATAATTCAGCAGTGTGTTTTGGTTGCAAGAATTAGGTCCAAATAAGGACACTGTTTGAACTTGCTTTCCCAGGAGTGAGACATTACCGCAATAGTAATAGAAGTAAATCACAGACATGGCTTTCCAATTAATTCCTTGTTTATTTCAATAAAAGCAACAATAGGCAATATTCTGAAGTGCAACGCATCATCAGATGTGAAGCTATTAAGGAACCTCCACATCCACATTTGGCCCTTGTACTGAGTCGTGTTCAAGTATCTTACCTATAACATGCAGACATTCACAAGTACCAATAAAAACATCCTTATCTATTTCACATAATGCAACTTTACTAATGTAATGGGGGCATTAGATAAATTTCCCCTTTCTTCTTGAAATGATCTTATACTTGATTGCATATGAAGCCAGCATGACATTCAGTTGGGAAGGAAGCAATCCTTATGGGGCCCTTACAGTAATAACTGCACCTGCTGAGGCTGCAGTCTGGCGGTGTGGTTTTATGTCCCAGCATGACATTAAAGATTAATGTAAACAGACAAACAAGAAAAAAAAATCCTCTGGATTGGAGGAGAACAGCACAATTGCTGAGAGGAAATGAGTAAATGACCTTTGTGTAGCGGCTGCAAAAATGACTATGCTTGGGGAAGATAATGAATAAATGAATAAATTCAGTAGCTGTGTTGATCAACAAGACAGTACTGACTTTTGTTAGCCAAACAAGATGAACAACTGGGATCAGCTTGAACACTTCAAACATTTGAATCAATTTGGTTTTGTTTATCGCCCAAAATAACCAAATAGGTCATATGAGGGCATTTATCATCGTATGGTTGAGTTCTTACTTCCCTCTGCAGAAAAATCCATCAATTCCCTTGGAGCAAACAGTTGTGACAGTCTATTGTTGATTTATTTCTGGGGCGAACTTGTCACATTAACTTAGGCTCAGTATAAGAGGGTGGTTCTCACAAGTTGACCATAAGCAGTTTTACTGTTTCTTTGAAGACGGATGAACAACTTCATCTGCTTCTTTACTTAGCATCTGACCTGTAGAGCAACGCCTTCTAGCATTGCAAAAGGCTCCAGTTTTTATTCTTAACATTTTTATTTATTTAAAACTAGTATAGAAGTTATCTGACAAACAAACTGAAAATAGAAAGTCTGATACTGCAGGTACCTTGCATACATCTTTAACTCTTATCTTTAATATGAAAAAATCTACACTTTTCTAGACTATAAAGTAAGCTATGTGAGTAAAAAATGTATTAGCCTGAAATTATTTGGAAGAAGCAGGGAAAAGAGCATGCATCTTCTAAGTACTTAACATTACATTTTAAAAGAAAGACTGAGATAAACAGTAAGAAACCATTTCCCCCTATCAATACACATTTATTAAGGTCACATTAATATCAAATATAAAAAGTGCTTAGATGTTGTTCAAGGTTGTTTACTTTTATGATTCTTACCTCTGAGAGAAAATATCTCTGTAGGGGCTGCCGTGCTGCATGGCAATACCATATCCACGGTCTGGCGCGTTGCTGTTTACAGTGTAGAAGGAACAATCCTCATCATTATTGGCCACATACTCCAGCACTGCTGCATCCCACACAAAGCCAAAGCGCCCATATTTCACCTTAATGAAAGAGAAGAAAAAAAAAAGAAGACATTCAATATACAGTATTATTTCAGCATTCAGAGAGTTGTGTTTTTGCTTCATCAACAGCGGAAATTCAGTCTGAGTTATTCTGATAATCATGTTTGGATTCACAGTTTAAAAACGAACCAATTTAAAGCTTTTTTGTTTGCAGTAATGTTTACCAACATTAAGCAGGGAGAAATACGTTAGTGCTAATTTCTCTCAACACATATAGAGACCACAACCGGATTATGCGTTTAGGGACAGCAGTGATTTTTTTTTTAATTCCTTGTGAGAAAATGGCATCTTGAAAGCACTCTTTACATGTTGGTGATAAATCTTTAGATGTATATAATCAAGATAGCCTTTTTTACAAGTTGTTTACTACACTGAATCACATTAAGATTGAAGACTTCACTTTTTTCAGTGGCAGTACATCCATCCTGTGAGTGTGTTTTTTTTGTCAAAACTCAGAGAATATTAAGGAGTTTAAAATGAATATCAGGACTTGATCGAATTGTGTTTCATATTGTTAATACACCCTGTAGTTAAAATTCAATAAAACATTTATTTTTAAAGATGCAAAAAATAAGGATGCTGCAATATTCTAATAAAGAAATATTTTGATTTTGAAACATTGATAAACACAACAGTAAGATGCATAACGATACTCGCAGCCTTCTGCATACATACACTTCTTTTTCATGATACATCATTTTGGACCTGGTGTGTCATTAACTTTGATGGTGCTTTATAAAATTTTCAAATCCATCTGTGTTTTAGCTCGTGTGTGTTTGTGTGTCTCCTCACTTGGCTCACACGTAATGACTAATGTCTCAGGGCTGACAAGGCCTTCTGATTGGGTAATTTCACAGCCTTTAGTCTGCTTCAGTGTGTCAGTGTGTATTTGTGTTTTTACAAATGTCTTCACTATTTCACTGCAGGATATCAAAATGGCTCATTGTAATCTTTCAAACCTTCAAAAGAGAGGGAAGAGCACTACTATTAGTTTTGAAGACTAAATGTGTACCTTCTAATGATGGCTGTTGAATTGAAAAGCTTAACAGGTTTTGCAATACGACTCTAAATCTATTTAAATTAACTACTATTTAACAAAAGAAACAGTTTTATTACTCAATTCAATTGAAGAGAAGTGGCCTTTGCACACTGGAGAGGTTGCATATGTGAATGGTTTAAAGCCAAGACTATAACTTTTGGTCTATAAGCAAGACCCTTAATTCAAGAATGCTCCTCGCGCCCCCCACTTAGTGCATGCAGTCTACTGAAAAAATGTACCCACTGTGGGACAATTAAGGGGCGTTATATTAAAAAGTCTTCTTCAGCAGTACACATGTCATTTTCTGATATCAACGATGCATCACTCATATATTTGATAACATAAGATAAATGGTTTACTTTAACAGTTTTGCATGGGTTTCCATTTCACAAAGCAGGTTTAACAAAGTCGAAATTAAAATCATCAACTTTGAATTGATCTAGCCTGAGGTTGAAAACTGAGTTATCGGTTTCACCGGCAGCTATGAGTTAGCTTAATCAACTCTGAGTAGCTCCCCTCAGACTTAAACAAATGCGTAACAAGTAAGAAAAGCCATTATGAGTGGACACCGATTAAACAAGTCACCATGACATCAAGCAGCAGGAAGAGCCCATTTCATCTCACTGGAACTAGAGATTTAAATTAAGAAATGAAAAAAATATGAATACTGTGTTTAAAGAACAGAGAAACAGTGCTAAAGCTGCAAAGGAGAGGAAGATGGTGAAGTAGAAGATTGCTGCTTATGTTAATGCGTGAGTTTATATAAAGTCCTCTATAACAGACTGTTTTAAGCTTTACTTTAAGCACTCTCCTCTCTGTTGTTCTATTTATAGCTCACTAAAGTGGGATTCTTCCAGGTACAAATCACATTCCTAGTTAGAACTATAATAATGCATTTTCTAAGTTAAATTTTTTGCAGCAAAAATTGAATATCAGAAAGTAAAAAAAAAAAAAACTAAATTGTACGAGAAAGAATTAAGTTTTATATACCTAGAAATGTTTACACATTTTAAATCGCTGTGATTGGTTCAAGGGAGAGCAGAGACGGTGACACTCTGAGGCCCCGTCCACACAAAGTCAAAACGAACACGAAACGCTAATATTTTCCAGAACGTTTGTCGTAAAGACGGAGACGTAAAATAAATGTGATTGTCCACACGAATACATGAAAACGCGGCAAAATGTATGCCAGGCCTGTACGTGGCGCTGCCATGCCAAAGCAAAAATAGGCGACGAAATGTTGGGCATGCGCACTAATATTTATACATGTTTGCCCTGCGGGTCCATTTTCGTGGTTCAGTCAAATTCAGGTGATGAACTATGTTGTCTATATTGCTCTGTTCTTCCTGGAGATATTCCAGAAGAAGAAGATTCTGTTGTAAGCCCGACAGCAGGGTGAGTAGCATGAGCAGCAACCATTCAACACAGTACGGCGCCATTGTTGTTGTGATACTGTGTCGCGCATGCGTGTTTAGAGGCGACGCTATGACGCATGCGTGTAAAAGAAAATGCGGTTAGAGCTTTAAGATGGAAACGCGAAAACGGCGTTTCAGAATCTTCCCACTCTGAAGGCTGAATAAAAAAAAGATCGTTTACAGACCCCCGAAACGCCGGCTTCGTGTGGATGAGAGGCTGGTTTGGTAAAAAATTTGTGCGTTTAGGCCAGGGTTCGGCTTCGTGTGGACGGGGCCTGAGTTTACCGAACAAAACCGGCTCCCAACCAGGTTAGTTTTGCAGAGAATTCTACTATGGTAGCAGAAAGAGAGGTTGAGTAAACTCTCTTTGTGAAACAGAAAACTCAGAGTTTATGCATCAGAATAACTATTCAACATGTACAACATGGCCTAAATATTGACTAAACTTAGATGAATTACTGAAGGTAACAATAATAGCCACAGTGGCACTATGAGGTGATGCCTTGAACACCAATGTTCTCCTATCGTGCTGCCATTGAAAAACTATTGTGTGAAGTCCCTTTTTTCATGCAAATACCACATTATAATTAAAGCAGCACTATTATTTACTCTGATATGAGTTCCCTCAAAGTTTGACAGGTTCTTCGTTATAACCATAATTTTATATAAATTGCTCATTAACTAAATATTGTGTTTTCATAACAAACAAATCTATTGTATACCTTCGGTTTTTCATGTAATAATTGATGCTCTTTTAAGTAGCACTTAACATCTTGGAATGTAAATCTTACTTTTAAGAAAATGTATACCAATGGTTTTACGATTACAGCACTGGTCTATTTTAATGAGAGAAATTGCTCAAATAGAAACACTCTATGTGAACTTCTTTTAGGAAGGTGAACTTCACTCATTGCTGTGAACTCATCTGAGATAAGTGCCCACCATGAAACCCTGTGACCTCCTTAAAGCCAGTGGGCTGCAGTTCACTTATGTTCACTTAAATAATTGAAGAGATAGAAAGAGAAGAAACATTGCAAGTCAGACTTTGCTAGTGAAGACAACATTAGATTTACTTCTCCGGTATTATTTTATATATATTTAAAAACTATTATTATATTTACTTCTGCAATATTAAAAACAATACCAAACCAACACAACATATGTAAAATAAAGACCATTAAAACAATGAAAACTAGTTAAAATGAAACTAGTGTTGACCACATTGACCACCGTGCTCAAGGATAGCTAAGAAAATTGCAAAAGGTTACAGTTCTTCTTAATTTTCTTACCCATTATTTAAAAGTAGTTAAGGCTATTTTAATCTGATTAATTGAATTAAACTCTCTAACAAACACTTAGAGAGTTGAATTTCAACCTTAACCCTACATAAAGCCTTTCTCTCTTATGACAATAATGCTGACCATTAAATTCTTTTTTAATGGTCTTTATTTTTTCAAATGTTGTTTTGGTTTGGTATTGTTTTTGATATTGCAGAAATAAATATATTAATATCTTATAAATACATATAAAATAATACCAGAGAAAAAACAATATAAAAAGTAACAAGAAAAACATCAAAATGTATTTCTTCTCTCTCAACGATTTTTAAAAAATATTAAAAAATGCACGTTGTTCTTGCATTATATCTTGAGATAAGAAAAATGTTTTTCCTTGTTTGTTTCAATGTATTTATAAAAGATAAAATGTCGTATGTTTAACACTATTAAACCCTAAGAATGAGTTAGGTTTTTAGCTAGCCTTACCCAACATCCTGAGAAAATATCAAACTGACTCGATAATTAACACATTATATCATTTTTATTCATTCAATAAATTATTCAAAAAAAAGTATAAATACTATATTTCAGAAAGTCAGAAAAGACCTCAAGGTATGTTCTGGAATGAAATATTCAGAAAGTCTGGGTTTTCAGTTTCAGAAAACCAGATGGCTGTTATCCTGAATCGGCAAGATCTGTTGACCTGATGCTTAATCTGTGGCAAATTTGACAGTTCAGGAAAATGTTAAATATGGCATGCCCTTTAATAAAAGAGGCTATATATGTTGGAGAACAAATACTTCAGGTGATTAGATTTATTTTTATTTCTGGATTCATATATATTTGGGCATAACCATTTTTCATCAAGTACATATTTATAAGCTTTGGGCCCACACATTGCTCATGTGACACAACAAGCATGAATTCTTTGTGCTGCACTTTGTTTTAAAGCTGGCGAAACAACCAGCCTACAGCATTAAATGTAGCATTAAACTGTTACTGTGAAGCACAGGTGTCCATTGCAATATACCTGTCAATCACAAATTCATTTCAGAATCAGCGTTTTCCAATAGCAGACTGGAGAGTGTCCCCATCTGGCATGCTGGGCCTTATTACACAAAGCTGAATTCATAAATCCCAGCATATGAGATAACACCAGACTCAACCTAGCATGAGGAGCGAATCCTGGCTTCATCCTTTCCACAAACGCCAAGCCAGGCACCACAGGTGCACATACCTCAAGCCAGGTGTAAGCAATCAGGCTAAATGCAGTTCTGCATTTTTCTTTAACAAACCATGAGGTTGATCACTGATTCACTGATTCAGCAAACAATAATAGATAAACTAAAAACCTAAAAATGAAAAAATATGGTAACCGGAATTTAGATTTCTGTTACATTTCTGTCTAAGTATTCAGTCCTTCTATGCTACAGTGGTTTATGTCTTTGCCTTAAATGCAAGATGTTCTGGGTTGAATCCTGACTACAACATAAAAGTAAATTTATTTTACAAGAAACTCTTTTTTAAGCAGCAAATATGACTTTTTCCTTACATATTGTTATTCCCAGAATTGTATCTTAACATTAAAATCAGGGAATCCTGTATCAGAAAATGAAAAAAAGCTGTCATCTCTTCCAAAGTTTCTTTCAAATTTATGTTATAACATAAATGAATCGTTTAATGCCAAATGTACACTTCTGATGATCTAGCAAAAAGTGTCTTTGCTAAGATTTTCAGCATCTCCTTCTGCAAACAGAAACACGCAACAAGTAGAAAATCTAAGCTTAAAACATATCACCTATAGCCATGCTTCTGTTCCCATACCGTGCTGAATTTTTGGACCCAGCTGTTTTTACAGCTAGCGTCTATCATTACTGAAAAAACAATAACACTCATGCAGGTAATTGGCAGTAAGAATAGAATGGGAATCTCTCTATTCCCCTCAACTCAGCAACAGTCGATTAAAGGCCTGTTTGTCAAACTTAGAACAACTCCGTCTTTAAAAACACATTACACAGTAAAAATGTCGAAATAGAAAATTATAATAATAATAAAGGTATAGGCTGCCATAATAATGTTAAAATATAAATATATGTCAGTGTTTTCATTTACCAAAACAATCAGCAAAATAAATACACATTGCTTTTATATATATATATATATATATATATATATATATATATATATATATATATATATATATATATATATATATATATATACACCATATTGCCAAAAGTATTTGCTCACCTGCCTTGACTCACATATGAGCTTAAGTGACATCCCGTTCCTAATCCATAGGGTTCAATATGACGTCGGTCCACCCTTTGCAGCTAGAACAGCTTCAACTCTTCTGGGAAGGCTGTCCACAAGGTTTAGGAGTGTGTTTATGGGAATTTTTGACCATTCTTCCAGAAGCGCATTTGTGAGGTCGCACACTGATGTTGGACGAGAAGGCCTGGCTCTCAGTCTCCGCTCTAATTCATCCCAAAGGTGTTCTATCGGGTTGAGGTCAGGACTCTGTGCAGGCCAGTCAAGTTCATCCACACCAGACTCTGTCATCCATGTCTTTATGGACCTTGCTTTGTGCACTGGTGCACAGTCATGTTGGAAGAGGAAGGGGCCAGCTCCAAACTGTTCCCACAAAGTTGGGAGCATGGAATTGTCCAAAATGTCTTGGTATGCTGAAGCATTCAGAGTTCCTTTCACTGGAACTAAGGGGCCAAGCCCAGCTCCTGAAAAACAACCCCACACCATAATCCCCCCTCCACCAAACTTTACACTTGGCACAATGCAGTCAGACAAGTACCGTTCTCCTGGCAACCGCCAAACCCAGACCCGTCCATCAGATTGCCAGATGGAGAAGCGCGATTCGTCACTCCAGAGAACGCGTCTCCACTGCTCTAGAGTCCAGTGGCGGCGTGCTTTACACCACCGCATCCGACGCTTTGCATTGCACTTGGTGATGTATGGCTTGGATGCAGCTGCTCGACCATGGAAACCCATTCCATGAAGCTCTCTGCGCACTGTTCTTGAGCTAATCTGAAGGCCACATGAAGTTTGGAGGTCTGTAGTGATTGACTCTGCAGAAAGTTGGCGACCTCTTCGCACTATGCGCGTCAGCATCCGCTGACCCCGCTCCGTCAGTTTACGTGGCCTACCACTTCGTGGCTGAGTTGCTGTCGTTCCCAAACACTTCCATTTTCTTATAATACAGCTGACAGTTGACTGTGGAATATTTAGGAGCGAGGAAATTTCACGACTGGATTTGTTGCACAGGTGGCATCCTATCACAGTTCCACGCTGGAATTCACTGAGCTCCTGAGAGCGACCCATTCTTTCACAAATGTTTGTAAAAACAGTCTGCATGCCTAGGTGCTTGAATTTATACACCTGTGGCCATGGAAGTGATTGGAACACCTGATTCTAATAATTTGGATGGGTGAGCAAATACTTTTGGCAATATAGTGTATATATATGTATATATATATATATTAGATGCAGCATTTAAAAGAGGGAATTTAAAGGGGAGCAGCATGATTTGGTCAGTTACTCTGGCACACATTTCAGCCACATTAACATTTAACGTTTGCTACCACCAATCTGCTAATAATCGAATAGCAACACATTCCAATCAGATTAATTGTTTCAGCTCTAATCTCAAGAAGAAAAAGTCTTTGGTTTCTGATCGTCAGTGTCACCACTGACTGTGCAGATATGGTTCTCAGGTTTGGTTCAACCTTGCTGTTAAACTCTTTTGGAGCAGGCTAGCTGCACAGAAGAAAATTGCAGTGATAACCTATGTTTTACTGTTTTTTTTTTGTTGTTGCTTAATTTGCAGAGATATTAAGAAAATACCAACGTAATCCCTTATCTTGGTTTCATGAAATAGGGCCCTGTTCATGGGAATGGCGCCCTGAGAGGGATTGTGACAGTTTTCAAATTGATATATTGAAAGATGGTCGTACTAAATCATTAGTGGCTGTCAGTGCTTCCAACCTAAACATAAGGAGAAGTATGACCATTTGTCTACTTGATTTGGCCAATGAATTAGAGCAAGAGACAGCCGGTTGCAAAAAGCTAAATACATTTTTCAGACTTCGGAGTCATGCAGTAGATCTTTAATTGCCCTAAAATCCCCTGACGCAGACCATGGTTGAAGAAGAATACAAACCTATATTTTGAATACTACCATAAATTTAGAATGGTTGATTGAAAACATTTACTTTAGTGTGTTTTTAAAACAACACACAACCATCAAAGACCAACAGAAACTTAGATAACAACTTAGAAACAACTTACATATAAGAGTTGCAGACAATAAGGACATTTGTGACGCATCTTGAGTGAAGTAGGAACAAGTTTGCAGAATGTAAACAGAGAAAAACAAGAAAAACCTTACATTTCAGGGTGATTTTTTTTTATTAAGAAAATACTCATGAAACAACCAATTTTAGCTCTTAATGACAGTTTAAGAGGTTTAAAAATGATCAAGTGATGTTGCACCACTTTTGTTTACCATGTTTTTTTGTGATTACAGACTACTAAGAAGAAGCCATAAACGCACCCCTTTAAGTTACAATATATGTGGTAGAATGTGGTGTAATGCCACTACTTGCATGATGAGGAGGACAAGCCCACAGTTTATACATACAGCCCTTGTATAGCTGGGCGCAAGCTTTTGCTTTGCATGCGTCAATAAATGGTGTACTTGAAGAGGGCACAGAGTTAGTTCAAGCAGCTGCTATTTTTACGATTTTTTTTCTCAAAATGAACTAAGCTGAAACAAGAACTGAACCATGGCTGTAATAGCCCTTCGCTGTGTGAGTACATGTTCATTAGTGCCGATACATACCCTGCTCTCTTCCGAGTTTGAATAAGGAGATTAAGCGGAAGAAATTTGTGAAGTAAAACATTCCTAGTTTCCAGATAACATTATGTAGTTAAAAAAAAAAACAGCTGTGATCAAACAGCTGTTTTAAGAACATAGATGTGAGAACATCAATCCTCTAAATTCTACTCTTACATTTGTTAATGATAAAGTTGGTGGAAATCATGCTTTTCTAAACTGTGCACTTAGCAGCAAACAGAGTACATTTAAACTAGACTTTAATTTAATTAATAAAAATATTTAACCAGTAGGTGCCTACAAGAATTAAGATGTAACAAAATGCTGCTTTGCCTTCTAAAATTCCACCATACACTTTTCATCCATTTTTAACAATTCTGAACAAAAACATACTCAATTTTACATAAAACATAAAATTGATCACTGACACCCATTCATGCATAATGAGCATAAACATGCAGATTGAACCTGCATGTTTTGCTGCTAATAGGAATATCTTGACCGATCAAAATGGAAAACTGTCAGATGCATAACCTACGAATAGAAGGGGTGCATGCTGCTTTGTAGTGTTTAATGGCTGTATGATGTGTTCCCTCCCTCCTTCCCCAACTGTATGTTTTTAACACTTGTGAAATGTTTAACGGCTTTATATAAATAAAGGTCATGCATTACTCTCATGTCAGATATCTCCTAGGAAATGCAAAATTCTGTCCTTTTTCTTTCATCACCCTTTGACTTTTTTAAGACCCTTTTTTTAAGACATAAGGCCAGCTTGACCAGGAAAAGGTCATGCACCAAAGCATAACAACTGTCTACATGAGGTTCCAAATCGAAACCTTACAGATAATCTTCCACTATCTAAATAATGTCACTTTAAAACAATCCTTCACTATAGATCTGTATTTGATAAGCCACTTTTGGCTATGAACTGATTGGCCTCCTTCACTTCAAAGTATGACTTGAGTAAAGGAGGAAGAACAGACCTTTCATTTGGTTTGCCTTTTTTCCTGTTCCACAATGGCATGAAGCACCATATAGGCAAAATATAAGAGGATTTCATATGCCTTTAGAAAGTTTATTAATAAAGGCTGAGGTTAATAACTTTGTTATATTTAACAAAAATGTATTTCACCCTGTTTCTAAAATACCTGTGGAGATTTCTGCTTGTACTTAACTTAAGCCAGCTATTATGGGCCTGTGCTTTCAGGCTCTTTCGGTATTTATTTCCCTCATTCTCTATGTTGCTTTCTTTGGGCTTTATTTGACGAATCAGAGAGCATCACAATGAGCCACTGCTCCCAAGCCAAATTTCCCCCCTTCTTTGCTCTGCCTGGCTTCATGTAGATATGCGAAGATATGAATAAAGATAAGATTAGGTACAGGGAAATCAATCAAAGCGAGAGACAGCGCCTCCCCCTCTGTGCATCGTACTGTATCAATATACATGAGGAAAGTTATTTTAAGACAGGTTAACTTGTAGAAGAATATGTTTTTAAGTACGTTACTTTTTCCCTTATGTCCCCATATATTCAGGAATTCAATGCTAAAATATTATGCTACAATTGCTTTAGATGATTAATTTAAATCCGAACTTTTTCGCATCTCCATCATTTATGATTTGTTCTGAGTTAATTTTGACAAGATTAAAAAAATAATAGATGGAAGGGAAGGTGAAACTTGTTGGATTTGGGTTTAAAAATCGATCTGTCCTAGGAGAACTCTTTCTCATTTATTAATTTACAAACAAGCATCTCAATATCTACTTACATATTCAAATTAAAACCACCTGTTTTTCTCTTTGCCAAAACAAAGATTCATTTTTCATTCACCACCAAGCTAAACACATAATGGTGCACAGACAACGACTACAAAAGGCTATTCCTCATGAGGAATCAATTCCTCAGGAGGAGCTCTGTCCAGCTGTTTGCTATAGTTACCACCTCAGTCCCTGAAGACACAATATGACAACTTCTTCTCTCCCATTCCTCTTTTTGTTTTCTCAGTTGTTTAACTACCACTGGCTGTCATCAGTTGTCTTTGTCTCTTCAGGAAGAAGGTCTTGGAAAAAACAAAACAAAGGAATTAATCGCCTATTGCCATGCTCTATGCAAATCTTTAACCAGACCCGGTTAAGTTGATGAGAGATGCGATAGTGAAGGAAAGGCATAATTGGAGACAGATGTTGGAGAGACGAATAAGCCGAGACGGATCAGTGAGCCAAAACTAAGATGCTACCCTTAATAGGATCTGGCTGAACACAAAAATAATTATTTTCCTTTCCTTTTCTTTTATCTTTATTCGATAGTATTGTTCATAATAAAACGATTTTTTTTGCTGTTTAAAAAAGTATCATTGCCTTTTTGCGTCACTGTGCCTATTTTTGCTTGGACTGTTTACTTTTGACCTGAAATGATGTTCACGAGTGACTGGTGATCAGACGGTGATTCTACTTCCTGGTTTACACAATAATAAAGCCCAGACATAGAATCTGAAAATTGGACTTAAACAATGTATTTGTGCTCAAACTAGAAAGACAAATTTGAATCAAGGGAACATCTTAGGTCTTACTAAATTGTAAAAAAAAAAAGATGGGGAATATAGTATGTGTAAAGATTAAAATAAGGTCCATTTGATTTACTGTATATATCTTGATATACTGTATATATCTTGACATACTGTATATACAGTGCTTGCTTGTTTATTCTTAATGCGCCTTTTTCCTCCTTGTTTGCACCTTCTTTAATTACTATGCAAATATATGACCAGTGAATTTCTCCGCTGTGAGATCAATAAAGCTCATCTAATCTAATGTCATCTGCCTGATAGGTTTTTGACACATATATGCAACACACAGGGTAAAGCTCCTGTGATAATTTTTTCTACTTGTCCAATTCCTACCATGACATCAGCAAGGATACTGATTATGGTGGAGAGGATGGCATTCAATGCTACAACCATCAATGTGCAAATTAGGAAAAAAGATGCAAAGCATCTGCAGGGCAGTTGCTTCATCACAGAGGTGATACATATTTGTGTTATAACAATTTTATGGCATATTTTTGGGACAATTTGAATCAAAGAGTGAACCTAGTTTCTATGGAAATCATTGATCTTAATTGCAAGGTCAGAAAACCAGTTATTTTGTAGACGCTTAGATGAAAGGGGCCTGTGCAGCTGATCTAGGTGGGTGTCCTGTTATGGGTTGTGGATGCTGAACCATGGTAAATGGTAAATGGTAAATGGCATGTACTTATATAGCGCCTTTATTCAAGTTAGGAGACCTGACCAAAGCGCTTTACACTACATTCATTCACCCATTCACACACACACTCACACACTGATGGTGGCAAGCTACATTGTAGCCACAGCTGCCCTGGGGCTCACTGACAGAAGCGAGGCTGCCGTACACTGGCGCCACCGGGCCCTCTGACCACCATCAGTAGACAATGCAGGTGAAGTGTCTTGCCCAAGGACACAACGACAATGAAAGTCGGAGTCGGGGCTTGAACCGTCAACCCTTCGATTACAGGGCAAACTCCTACATCCAACGCCACTGTCGCCCTGGCACCATCCTTTAACCCCTGCTCTATGCAATAATAATTGTATGGGATTCGTATTAAATAAGATCGATTCTATTAAAGTTAAGATCACTGATACTTCTCTAAATTTTATGTGTTTATCCCTGGAAGGTGATGCAGCATCTGAGGTAACTATCAGGGGTGAAACTACATATTTTTGAGGTGGATGCGAACACATCATCACAAAGACTTTTTTCCACAAATTGACCAGCAACTAAAACAGAAGGTAAATATCTATCTATCTATCTATCTATCTATCTATCTATCTATCTATCTATATATATATATATATATATATAATATATATATATATATAATATATATATATATATATATATATATATATATATATATAATCTAAATATTTCTCTTATATGTGGATTCATCTGTTTTTTTGTTTTGTTTTGTGCTGTTTGGGGGGGTTACGGCACTTGTGACTAATTTTTTGGACAGTAGGCTTGAAAGAAGTATAGTCAGCAGTTTTAGCCTATTTTAGTGTAGATAAAATTTAGTTATTCTAAATTGGAACTAGTTTCATAGCATAATATTAATTGTAGTAACTATGGTATTCTAGCGTGAATAAAATTGAAATTTCATGCTTCAAACATGCACTCACAAACGGACTAGAAAACAGAAAATCAGGAAGAGAGTAGAGTTAAATAACACGGTTACTGATTTTAATTGACTGAAAAGGCCGAGTATAACACCGCTCTGTCTAAGTGCCTGTCCGGTGCAGAACAGCGGAAGGAGCAGCTACCAGGCAGCGAAGCTGCAAGAGGAGCAAATGTTGCAACAACACTGGATTGTAAATAACATGTTATTCACCTAGAATTATTGCTAAGGACAAGTAGGTCGGGCCAAAAGTTTGGTATGGATAGGTCCCTATGATCCCTATGCAAACCTACGCCCATGATTCAGCCACATTGAAAGTTTTTTTTTCATCTTGGCAACATCTTTATCCTTCTCCCTTTTCCTTTTTTTGTTTTGTGCCCCGAGTAGCTTTTTTTCTGGTGTTCCATCTTGTTGTCAAGTGCACTACAAGTGGTAGTCTAAGATTTCCACTGGTAACTATAAAATCTGAAGTGGTTTTGGAATGTTTTAATCCAGTTGAACTTACTTCCTTCCTTCCTTCCTTCCTTCCTTCCTTCCTTCCTTCCTTCCTTCCTTCCTTCCTTCCTTCCTTCCTTCCTTCCTTCCTTCCTTCCTTCCTTCCTTCCTTCCTTCCTTCCTTCCTTCCTTCCTTCCTTCCTTCCTTCCATCCATCCATCCATCCATCCATCCATCCATCCATCCATCCATCCATCTTCTTAACACGCTTAATCCCAAGTGGGATTGCGAGGGGTGCTGGTGTCTATCTCCAGCTGTCTACGGGCGATAGGCGGGATACACCCTGGACAGGTCGCTAGTCCATCGCAGGGCAACACAGAGACAAACAACCAATCACGCACACACTCACACCTAAGGAATTTAGAGAAGCCAATTAACCTAACAGTCATGTTTTTGGACTACGGGAGGAAGCAGGAGTACCCGGAGAGAACCCACACATGCTCAGGGAGAACATGCAAACTCCATGCAGAGAGAACCCGGGCCGGGATTCAAACAGTTGAACTTTCAGAGTTAGCAAAACTATTATCTTCATCTAAACCTTCAATATGCATGTTAGATCAAGCTCCAAACAAGTTATTTAAGAAACTTTTCCCTTTGATCTCCTTCTTCATTTCCGATGTGATTAATCTATCCCTGTTACAGTTATACCTATGTACAACAAGTCTTTAAGGTAGCTGTAACTGAACGTTTACTTCAGAAACAGTTTCTTCACCCCGGACTTGGTCAGTTATAGACCATTATCTAATCTTTCTTTCTTATCGATAATTATTTATAAAATAGTTGCTATGCACCTGCGTAACCATTTACACCATAATTGTTGGGATCTGGAGCTGTACCACCTTCCTCCAGCAGAGTGCGCCGTGGGTCTCCTGGAGCTGGAGTCTTCCAGCACACCTGAGACGCATCTACTCATCAGGAGACCTCTCCTTTATAACCAGATGCCAGACCTTGCTTCGACGCCGCAGTGTTGACCTTAGTTTGGAAACCTGTCTCTAGCCTGAAGCTCTGGATGGGCTTAACCTGCCAAACCTGCCCTGGTGAGCCAGCCTGAATATTCCTATGTGGATTCCCCTGCTGCTCTTAGTGAAGAGCTGGAAACTCTGATCAAGGTCTGCCATACAAAGTCAGAAGCTAGACGCTGCAGCTGCTCTAGAACTCTGCTGAACAAACAGTCTCTGGACCCAACGGTTCCCTCTCTCTCTCAAAGAGAAGCCCGGACTCAGTCAAGACTTCAGTGAACCAGCCCGGACCAGTTCCTGACCCAGTACATTATCTTGTGTTTTGTGAAACCTTCAATAAACTCTGTTAAACTTTTACCCAGCCTCCGTTGTGTTCTGCATGTGGGCTAAGAACATTAAACCCATCATGAGATATATATATATATATATATATATATATATATATATATATATATATATATATATATATATATATATATATATATATATATATGTATATATATGCGTGTTCCCAAATGGGGGAATTATTAGATAGCATGAAATCAAATTATCATAGTAGCTGATCTGTGCCTGTTCAGCTGTGACTGGATCCCGGAGAGAAATATCAGCTGAGCTGCTGCCATTGACATCTCTGTTTATAGATGTTGGAGCTTGGCCTGGTTTTCAGTGAAGTCCTGATGATCTTACTATGTGTTCTCTTATCATCTGAGATTGAAACTGGCTCAGAGCCCAACTTCCTGTCTGTAGCTTTCCTCTACAGGGCCACCTACAGTATGTAGCTAGTTAACAGTTATCTTTTGTATTTCTTTCTTTATGTCTGCTTCTGTCTCCTTGAACCTCAGTCGGGCTCGGCAGATGGCCACTCCCACTGAGCCTTGTTCTGCTGGAAGTTTCTTCCTGTTAAAAGGGAGTCTCCTCTCCATTCCTCTCCATTGATTGCTGAAAAGTCAACGACAAAATGCAAGCAAAGGTCACTGGCAAAGGCCCATTCAGGAGGAGCGTGTCTTGCAAGTCAATGACTGGAAGCAATTAAGTGGTGATAATAAATTTTATATTGAGTGCAAAAAAAGTATTACCTACACAGAGCAATACTATATCTAAAAGTTTATGTGGTTGAAATGTCCAAATTAAAGCTCCTTCATTTATTACTTACTTACTTTAATCATTCTGCAGGTAGAAGCTCACTTGTTTTATTAGTGAGAAAGATAATACCTTTAAACAAAAAACAGCTGAATAAGGTTATAACAAAGGTAGATAATAATACCTTTATGAATAAAACAGCAAAATGCATGAATCAACAGGCAAACAGCAATAATAAATGCAAGTTTTTGGGAGTAGAAATTTACATTTTTCCAAAAAAAAGACAATAGAAATGTTAATGTATACACTTTTCAAAGTTATTTCATCCAACACATATGTGGGCCACAAGGCCAACAAGTATGAGATGCAAACACATTTTTTATGCATGATGTAAAAGCCATTGGTTCACTGCTATAAACCATGGTTCAGTTATTAAACTCATTTGTCTTGAAACTTGAAACTGTCACTAGAATGTGACACAAGGGGTTTAGTCTATTGGGAAGCTGGTAAACACCGGTGAGTAAATAATTAAGTATTTAAATTATTATTTACAATCAGTTCTCCTTTGTCTAAGGGTCAAAAATGTGTTTTGCTTCGATAAGTGAAACAAACATAAAAATAATATCTGTTGTATTCAAATAATATTCTTATTTTATTCTATGACAAGGCCCTCCTAAATGTAAAGATGTCCAGGAAAAAAAAAAAAAGAATAGAAATGGAAACATATTTATATAGTAAAACATTAAAGGGGTGATATCTGTCCCTGGCAAGCAGATGGTAACAAATTGTGGCAGATGTCAGATCAAGTTAAAATAATATATAAAAAAAAAGGTTGGACTTGCAGACAAGTTTTCCTAAATAACATGTTGTAAACTCTATGATTACTGAGAAGTGTTTCTTTATGGAACTAATGTGGAAGACCAAAAAGCCTCTAACAGCACGTCTTGGAGATTGTGTCCTACAAATGCAAAAAGATTGTTATAAATTTTTCTCTTATAAATCTATTTTATTTTATCATACAGAAATGGTCCTAATAAATGATTTGACCGTTACAACATGGGAGCAATGACTTTAAAGCAACCCTATTATATAGAGTAAGTTAAAAATCATGCTCATCTATCTTTTTATGACATTTATCTTATCTTAAATCAAGTTATTCCCTTTTATTTCCTTCAGGTCAATTAGGCTCAAAGAACAGATTACATGTTTGAACTGGGACACCTTGCTCCATTCAATGTGATGGATCTCAGACAGACTGAACTTAAGGTTATCACAAGTTCTCACAGCTTCTCACCCTGTCAACAGCAAAGAGACCAGACATTATGGAAGAAAAACCTCATTTGGCAGTGAGCATATTTCTGCAACTAGTTGTCCTCTAAAACTTTTTTGACAAAACTCAGACAGAGGGCTACGAAAAGAACGGTAGTGTCTCAATCTTTGCATCTGAAGAATGTACCACATTTAGTTGGGAATTTTTGGAAAGGTTTTAAGGTCAATTCGTAAGAAAGAACTCCATGCAGTTAGTAACAGAGCCCATGAAGCTAGCAAATAGACTTTAGTTTATTGTTTCATGGGAAATGCTTCGGGGGAGATTCAATAATATTTGCTGATTCAACCCCAGTTTTGACAAACAGTAAATTGCTTTCCAGTTGAAAATCAGTTCTAAAGACACAACACCGTCCCCATGTATTAGCACCCATGGAAGAGATATTTATATTTAATTGTAGTGACTGTCATGACTGTCATATCTGGCAGAGTAACTGGTTTGTTTATATTCAGCTCTACTCGTGGTATCATTATTACTAATTCTTCACAGCTGTGCAGCTCTGCCACTTCTAATCAGTGGCCATACTTACAACATGCTTCCTAGCCTATTTAAGCAGACCTCAAAACAGTTGCTGTAACGAGATATTTGAAAGCCTCATTGGTAGATGTTCAGCATTTCTTCCATGCCTGATTACCTGATTCTGATTCCAATCTGATTTTTGACCTATGATTGTTGTTTCTTGTCTATTACTCGTTCTACTTCTTCCTTATTGTAATCTCTGGGCGCTGATCATCTTTCTGTCCATTGACCAGCAAATTCCATTTTTCCGCTGGATTTCCAAGTAGGAAAATCTTTGCGTTCCCGATTGTCCCTCTTCCCATATCTGTTCCTGTGATCAGCATGCTCTTCCTCAAAGCAGTAAAAGCCAGCAGTAACATCACCACTGAACCTAACACTATTCAGAGAACTGGTGTAGAAACAAAATTCAGTCTCCTTCCTACATGGATTTTGAAAAGGTTAGTGGCTTTATTCCTGTTTGCTTAATTCTCATGAGATCCAACCCAACAAACAAACCTGATCTTTCTTCCTCAGAGATTCCTGTCCTGCTGTTGATTGAGTTCCTGCTTGCTTTATAGATTTTAATAAATTTGTAAAACGTAATTGCTGGTGTCTTTTTGAATATTTAGTTTAGTACAGATTCCGAAAAAAAAAAGATATGATATATATATATATATATATATATATATATATATATATATATATATATATATGATATATGTTGGGATCCTCAGGCTTGCCCACCAGAGGGCGCCGAGGATCCTCTTCTGCTCTCTTTGTTTTTCTCTTAGGTCTGGAGTTACTGTGGGGATCTGGAGATTACCCTCTGTCTCCAGCAGGATGCGCTGTGGGTCTTCTGGAGCTGGAACTTTCCTGCACACCTGTCACAATCCTCTCATTAGAAGACCTCTCCTTTATAAGCTCCTGCCAGACCTTGATCCCACGCCGCAGTGTTGATCTTGGTTGGTTAGCTTCCAGAACCTCTGTTACAGATGAATCTTTGTTATCTCTAGTGTGAGATCAGATTCTAATTCTTCCTTGTCTCTGCCTCACAGGAATCCTGTCTCCTCGTGAAAGCTCTGGATGAGCTTAACCACCTGTCTCTTCGTGAAAGCTCTGGATGAGCTTAACCCCCTGTCTCCTCGTGAAAGCTCTGGATGAGCTTAACCCCCTGTCTCCTCGTGAAAGCTCTGGATGAGCTTAACCACCTGTCTTCTCGTGAAAGCTCTGGATGAGTTTACCCCCCTGTTTCCCTGTGAAGCTCTGGAAGAACTGTCTCTCTGGCAACCTGTCTCTGGCCTGCAGCTCTGGGAGAGTTGCATCATCGGAAGCCAGTCCCAAGCCAGACGCTCTAGGAAAGCTAACCTGCTAATCTGCCCTGGTGAGCCAACCCAAAGAGTCCACGTGGATGCTACCTGTCGACTTCCCTGTGGAGTTTCCCTAAGAGGTTCCCATGTGGATTTCCCCTGTTGTTTCCCTGCAGTGAGCTGGAAGCTCAAATCCAGCCATCTCCCTTTCCCCGCACAGCCCCAGTGAATAAGCCTCCTGCCTGAACTGTTCCCTTCCCATTTCTCATGTTTGTGCCACAATAAACTCTTTGGACTTTTACCCAGTTTCTCCGTGTGTGTTTCTGCATCTTGGGCTAGCACTAATACCCATCATGACAGAACACTGCGGCCAACAAGCTAGCCCTGCGGAAACATCCTCAGACTCCTTCAATCGAGTTCTCCTTTTCTTCAAGCAGTCCATAGATGAACTTTCCACCATTACTCCACCCCGTGAACGGATATCATCAGCTGACATCATTATCTCTGAGCTCAAGAAATATCCAGACCTCTACAATAACCTTCTACTAGCCGGATATATAGATCACATTTATTGGAATATAGAGGACGCTTTTTCTAAATTATCATTTATACAATCTCCACCTACCACCAAATCCAAATCTTCTTCTTCTGCTGCTGCCGGTTCGCCTCTGCCTTCTGCCTTGTCCAGGCGTAGGAACCTCCGCCGGGACAAGAAAGCCACTCATTCTCCGGCGGTTCTGCCTGACGCCTCCACTCCTTCGCCGGTGGGTCAGTCCGACGCCTCCATCCTCCCTGTTGTCCAGTCTGCAGCAGTAATCAGTCCATCAACTCGCCAGGTCAGTTCCATCCGTCACATCAGCCACCTTTCAGATCAACAGTTAGCACCCTCAGTCAATAGACTCAAGTTTGGTTCATTAATCAAATCCCAAATATCTAGACTTCCACGTCAGTCAGATCCAGGATCAGAACTAGGTAGTAGATCTGTTCCTTTAGTCTCTGAACTTACCTGCTCTCCGTTTTCTCCAGCTCCTGTACCCGTTAGCCATCCAGTTTCCTTAGCCTCTGAGTCCGTTAGCATACAGTTTCCTGTAGCCTCAGAATCCGTTAATCCTCTAGATTCAGCTGACACCTCTGTTCCTTTAGTTTCCGAATCCGGTTTTGTTTCAGTACCCCTAGCTTCAGAACCAGAAATCATTTCAGGAACTCTAGTTTTTCAGCCCGTTAGCTATTCAGACTCCCCAGTGACAGAACCCGGAAGTAATACCGTGCTTCCGGTTTCGGAGGCAATTAGTTTTTCTACGTCTCCGGCCTCAGAATCCTTGCCAGTTAATGCTCCCCACATTCAAGAGTCAGATCTCTGGGAATTTTATTATGGGGACAGAGAAGATTTTTTTCCCTTTCAGGTCACCTCATTCCTCTCTTAGCCAGCCAGATCTAGCGTCCAAATCCATTTCTAAACCTGTTAGCAATCCAGTTAGCCTAGAACCTGAACCCTCTTGCACACCAGACAGCTTGTTACCAGAATCTATCTGTGAACCTGTTAGCCCCGCTGCTAAGACACCCCGATGTAAGAGACGGCGTCGCCGTAAGCATGCTCTGAGCCATCCAGAGACCCCTGAGTTAGCTTTGTGCCGTCCAGAGACCCCTGAGTTAGCTTTGTGCCGTCCAGAGACCCCTGAGTTAGCTTTGTGCCGTCCAGAGACCCCTGAGTTAGCTTTGTAACGTCCAGAGACCCCTGAGTTAGCTTTGTGCCCTCCAGAAACCCCTGAGTTAGCCCTGTGCCGTCTTGAGACCCCTGAGTTAGCCCTGTGCCATCCAGAAACCCCTGAGTTAGCCCTGTGCCGTCTTGAGACCCCTGAGCTAAGAGTTAGAAGGGCTTCAGAATTTAGTGTTGGTGAAAATGTGCCTCCAAGAGTCCCTCAGCGGAGGTCACTAATCACCAAGAACCCTCCACCGACGCCTCAAGCCTCCCCAGAGACTGAACTTGAGCCTCCTTGGGTGGTCCCTCTGTTTCCAGAGGTGGAACCACAGTCGGTGGTCCCACCTGCACCAGAGACTGAACCACATTCGGTGGTTCCGCATGTTCCTGTGGTGGAGCTGCTATCGGCGGGCTCCCCTGTTCCTGACCGGGAGCCGCAATCGGCGGGCTCCCCTGTTCCTGACCGGGAGCCGCAATCGGCGGGCTCCCCTGTTTCTGACCAGGAGCCGCAATCGGCGGGCTCCCCTGTTCCTGACCGGGTGCCGCAATCGGTGGGCTCCCCTGTTCCTGACCGGGTGCCGCAATCGGCGGGCTCCCCTGTTCCTGACCGGGAGCCGCAATCGGCGGGCTCCCCTGCTCCAGAACCGCAGACGGCGGTTTCTTCAGAGCCTCCTCCAGAACCGCAGTCGGCGGCCTCTTCAGAGCCTCCTCCAGAGCCGCACTCGATGGTCTTCCCAGAGCTTCCTCCAGAGCCGCACTCGATGGTCTCCCCAGAGCCTCCTTCAGAGCCGCACTCGACGGTCTGCCTCATGTGGATTTCCCCTGTTGTTTCCCTGCAGTGAGCTGGAAGCTCAAATCCAGCCATCTCCCTTTCCCCGCACAGCCCCAGTGAATCAGCCTCCTGCCTGAACTGTTCCCTTCCCATTTCTCATGTTTGTGCCACAATAAACTCTTTGGACTTTTACCCAGGTTCTCCGTGTGTGTTTCTGCATCTTGGGCTAGTACTAATACCCATCATGACAATATATATATGATATATATATATATATATATATATATATATATATATATATTAGGGCTGTCGGTTTTAAAGCGTTATTAACGCGTTAACTGCTTTAGACTATACGCCGACATTTTTTTTAACGCACGTTAATCGCGCATCAAAACAAACGCACCGTTCTCTTGTGTTCTTTATTTTTCCGCAGCGCTCTCTGTACTGTTTGTTTTACCCTCAGCGCTTTCCGTAGCTTCAGGAATGCTAAGTTTGCGGGAGAGTCCGCAGCATAACAGACCCGTGCTTTGAATGGGCATAAATGGCCAGCAGAAAAGGTATCCTGAATGATACGTTTCGTTTTTAAGTTATGCCAGAAGGTTCTGTTGTTAATATGCGATTAATCGCGATTAAAATTTTTAATAGTTTGACAGCACTAATAATAATAATAATAATAATAATAATAATAATAATAATAATAATATATATATATATATATATATATATATTATTTTTTATTTGAGTAAATGTGTTCATTGGGAAAATAATCCCAAATACTTTGAAATAAATATTGGTTTCTTCAGAAAACGACTGGTGCTATGATTTTGACACTACAGTATGTAGTTATTGGATGTGTCAATCAGACATGATGGATAAAACAAGTCAAAGAAGTTACCTGTAATTTTTCTGTAAATTGATGATTTAGCAGTTCGTTTGATGACTGTAATAAAGATACCAAGAACTCAAGTTTAGAGCGGGAAGTCAATAGGCTTTCTGGTCACAACGAATTTAAGCTGGGCTGTGCCTCAACATCTACCCTGAACATTGTGCTGATCAGCTGTCTGTGGCCTTCACAGATATTCTTTACTCATGATTGGAGACATGCCATGTGTCAGCATGCTTCAAACCTACACTAGCCTCCCTGTCCCCAAACAACCAAGGACCACAGATCTATCTCCCTGACCTCTGTGGTAAGGAATCCTTCAAGCTCCTTGTGCTGACCCCCCTTTAATCTGCCACAATCCCATATCCGCGTCTGGTGGGGTTCACCTACAGTACAAAGCCAGCAGGTTTATAAATTATGCCATAAACATGTACCTTCACGGAATCCTGTAGTACTTAGACTCCCCAAGAACCTATGCCAAGGTCCTAGTTGGCTTAGTTTCAGACTTTCTTACAGACAGGCATGCATGTAAAGCTTGGAAAACATGTCTCTGATTCCAGCACTGTCAGATCTGTTTCCCTATAAGGCAGCCCCCTCTGTTATTCTCAGTGTTACTCCAGATCACCTCCTGTCAACTGTAGTCTATCAAGCTCCTGAAGTCTGCCGATGACACCAAGCTTTTTGGACTTATCTCTGGTGGGGAGATTGTACCTACAGGTTCCAGATTAAACATCAGGAGATCTGATTAAGCCAGAGCACCCTGAAAAAAATGGAGATGGTCTGGGATTACAGAAAGAGCACAGTCTAATTTTTCTCCGTCATCTGTGACTCTCCAGTTGCCACTGTGGACTCCTTCTGCTATCTGGGTGCAGAGCAGATTTTTACACCCCTGTTCAAAGATGCTTGAATTTCTCCAAATTATGTCACAATAATTGGTAAGCCAACACATTAGAAACAGATTAAACCTGTCATGGGTGCCAACCAGACAGTTTTGGACACAAATCGGGATTGCAAAAAATATGCAGGAAATTGTTAAAAATAATGCCCAGGACAGGCAGACAGTACTATAAGACAAGCATGTAAAAAAAAAAGTTGAACTTGGGTTGAATGACCTTGAATATTCCAATAATACCATCAGTTGTTTATTTCACATTATATAATCAAAAATATGTTTGTTAAACTGTATAGTTTTTTTAAATGTTTTTTTTAATGAGACATTGTACATCAAAGGCTCTGCCTTTGCAGTTAGAAAAAAGAGAAAAAAAGATAATAAAGAGTGAGATGAGGAAAAAAAAATTTTTTTTCACACTTTATCCTTAGCAGGATAGTCTAAGATAGCAAAAACTTTAGCACAAAGAAGCAACATAGGTCGGGGCGCCCATATATTTATACATGAGTATGTGTGTGTGTGTGCTTTAAGTGTGTGCAAATTAAGTCCTTGAAGCACTGTTCCATTGTTGTGATGTTCATCAACTAGCTGCACGTGAAGAAGGTTCACAGGGGGTCCTTGGAAAAGAGTGGAGGAAGAGCATCATGTTTACATAACATCCAGGGGAGCTGAGTTAATACTGCCTTTAAAGGCTGTAACATGGAAGCCAGATTTCACATAGAAGCAACTTGTTTGGGTCAGTCTGACTGCAGATTTTTCAGCCAGCCTTGAAGGTTTTTGCTGGTGTCTCACAATGGTGATCCAAATAACACAAATTCTCGGACATTCTGCCAGATCCGAGCTAACAACTTCTCCGAGGTCATACCATTTCATCTTTAAATCCGGGAACCACAGCCAGCTTGCAACCCTATGCAAGGATCACATGAGTCTGAGTGTTAGCCCTGCATCCCCTCATACATACTGGGCAGCCTCATAACAGCCAGAACAGCCCCAACATCTTTCGAATTATACAATATGCCAGGTATCCGGCAACCCAAACAGCAGAAATCCTGTTATCAAAAATCCAATTATGTCTGCATCTTCTACATGCTTGACTAACATCATGGTAATGCATACAATCTTCCATTTCTGCCAGGAATCCATTGTGAATCCGAACAAAAATGTCCCGTCTGTACAGGACGGTTCCCCCTTACCTTGCCTTCCTGTCAAAATAATTTGATCAGTTGCATTGAGAGACCAGTTGACCAGATCCTTAATTCACATTTTTGAAGTTATGCAGATAAAAGCCTCGAGAAAAAAAAGACAAGGCACAGCTGAAGAAGGGCAGTCAGAGGAGAAGCTGGAGACAGAGAAAAAAGTGCCCTCCCTTCGCAGAGCGCTATTCAGAAAATCTTAATCATAATCTTGGGTTTAAATTCTTTTAGCACAAAATGGTAAAAATGATCCAGCCAAGAGGAGAAAGATATTACATTAATTGATAAAATCCATCAAAGTTATTTTCCAATACAATCTGTCTTAGAACTAAAACAGTTGACATGAGTAGTATAATTATGAAATTTAATCACTGTCAGAATCTATATCATCAGTGTCTGGAACATGAACACAGATTGGTTGATCATTTTCTGTTTTAGGTAAATGTAAAAAAGAATAGGTTCCATATAAGTCAAGTTCTGTATAAGTTCTGGGAGAATTAGAGAGCAGGATAAAAAAAAATCACAAACTATACTACTTGTATTCTTATTATCTTGAAGCATTGATCAGTCGAGACAAAACATCTCTTCACCAAAAAAAAAAAAAAAAAAAAAAAAAGAATCTCAGAAGCAATAGTTTACATTGGAAACCATGACCTCAACATGAAGTTATCCTTAACATTTCTTTAAAGTTTGTACTAGAGTAGAATATATTTAGCTCATGTTGGATAGGTATGTGTAGCCCTGGTTCTGTATGAACCTTGTCAGCCACCGTTATCAGACTAAATGCTCATGTGCAATATGTTCCCGTGGTTTGTCAGTGTCCCCAAGGCTACATACCACTGCTACGTGTTTTTGATGGCAGTATATAAATAAAGCTTCCCTGGATTTAAAGGTCAGCGTCACTTGTTCTTCTCACAAGTGTTGACAGTATGGAAAAAAATAAGGCACGAAAAAATTATTTTTTAATATCAACTTCCAAACAATTTAAAAGCTAAAACTCTGAATATGTGGAAAAAATAAACACTTTTGAAGGGGATTTGTTTTTAAATAAAGACTGTTTTTACTAGATGTGCAGCATTAGAACACAAGTTTTGTACAAATTGGGAGTTTACTATTACAAACACACTCAATTTAAAATAAAAAAAAAGGCCCATGAAAAAGCGATTCCATTATACTTTGGGGATTTGAAATATGGGTTTTTTTTAAATTATCTGTTTTTTATTGTGAATTCTTCCAGTCAAGTTTTATCTACGTATGTAATAAAGCTGGAAAAAAAGATAACTATGACATATATTTTTAATTCACTGATTACCTTAAAGCCAACTACAGCAATATCTTGTTATATGAATTCAAATAGAAAAAAATAAAAAATAAAACTCCATAGTTTACAGTGTTTTGTACTTACACATCCTTAATGTACGTAAAACAATAAACAATTACACCTAATTATTCAGCCCAGAGAAGAATGACATTTTGAAATGGAAATCACAGGATCACTGACAGGAAAATAGTCCTGCAGTGTAGTAGAGGTGCTAGGTGAACGCAGAAGATAAGCTTTTTTTTTTTTTTTATCTTTATGGAAAACCAAAATCTGTAAATCTTCCAACTGTGGCACTCTGTGGACTGAAGTTCTGAGACCTGCTCCTTTGAGTCCTTTTCCAGTTTGTAAACTCCCAAATCACTTTCAACAATATAAAAGGTGAATTAGATATTTGCCACCACTATGGTCCTTTAACCTAACTTCATTAAGTATTAAAAAGGTAAGCTCTGGTGCCAGATGGTCTGACTGCAATGATGAAAAAGAGCCTGTACAAATGTAAGGAGGAACAAAAACATTTTTTGTTATCTCCAATACAAGTGTGGCTGGCTAAAAAGTGCATCGTTCCCTATTAAAAAACTGATTGGCTTTTTGTCAACAGCTCTTTGACATTTAAAATGATTTAGAGTTAAGGATAACTTTTTATCTCTACTTCCTAAAAATCCTGTTCACTTAATTAACAAGAGGTGACTGAGGACAGATAATTACAAATACTTCCCTGATTAGTGCAGATAACTGACAGGTAATGTCAATATTACACTTGTATTAAGTGGCACTCACAAAATAATAACAGCTGGTATCTCAAAATTTTCTTAATTGGTCTTTTTGTCATCGAGCATTTTTAAATTAAACTATTATTATCGCTTGTCGAGTATAACGTCTTAGTGTTTTTTCTCCAGAATAACTGATCCTTTTGAATTAATGCTAATGATAACAATTTCTTATTAAAGGGGGTACCGCTCCTCTTGTATACAGAACACCATATGTGTATAATGTAGTTCTAATACTAAAAACAAAAGATAATTTTGTCAAGAAACAGAACATCTCTTCAAAGGGCTTGTGCAAACCTTAACCTAGCATTTAATGATGATCTTAAAATAATGGCTTCTTCCTCTATGTTTGCCCTTTCAGCCCATTTTAGTTTGGGAATTGTTTTATTGTGGATAAAGATAGTCTTCTTTTTTAGCCTAATCTAGCAACTACACAGTATTCAGTGCCTTTGTTCTCGAAATTATTAGGACTGCCAGCATAATTTCTAAAGAGGTTCATGTCATAGAAAAGGGAAAACACGGCCGCAGCAGCTTGAGACTATGGAGTCATCCAATGCCGTTGCAAAAACTGGATGAAATCATCCACCCCAGTAATTTAAGGATGAACAAGGCTTTTTCAGACTGCTCAATCCTGCTGAATTAGCTCATTCTACTAAGCCCAAAGGCTCCACAGATGCTGAATTGGCTGGTTGCATATCTATCTGTACTTTGATGTCTAGGGATTGGAAAAATAGATCCTCGGGATTTATAAAAATCTCACTTTCTTCCAAGGAACATTTCAGATGGTCTAATACAGAAAGCTGGTTGATGGTATACCTTAAGGGGTCAAACCCATAAATTGGTTGCTAAGTAGTCCTTTAACAAGTGTGAAGGGGGATTTTAAGAGAAGATGTAAAACATACCTTAACAGCCTATGCTTACTAAAAAGAATAACAAAAAATATAGGCTAGTTAGTCTGAAGTAAACTGAAATGCTAGGCTTGTGAAAACATAAATCTATATTGTGTCATGTTTTATTTACTTTAGTGTGATATGAGTGACTGTTCCATTACTAAAGTAGAGAGTAAAAATCTCAAGTGATTTTAAAAGTTAGACCATAGACAATGTTTGTGTGCATGTGAATATGTTATGTTCTGTTAAGGAGTCAGATATTAATGATTTACATCCCTACAAGAAAATTCAAAAAGTAGGTTGGCAAGATCAATTTATTTGTAAGTTTATATTGTGATTTTTAACATGAAAACAGAAAAACAGTACCGCATAGGCTGAAAAAAAAACATTACAACACCTTTAAGAGCAAAGAGAAGATTTAACAAGATTTCTTTTTTTTTATGAAAAAGTAAGGTCCCCTTAGTTTGAAAATCTCCCAGATTTGTTAAGATTACTGAGTTTTATTCTGTACCATGGCAACTATTAACTCATAAGAAGTAACCCATTCTCTAAAATCGAACTATCTAAATTTGTCTACCTACAGAGAGCAATTCTGAAAGCTAAAACAAAGCTTGTTAGGACCAAAGCACATTTGTTTTCTGGCGTACTGGGTATGAGAGATGTATCTTCTAATAGGTTATACTTAAGCAGAAATAGGCAGAGACATGCCCAACCATTCTCCATTTTATAACAATTCTTCTATAAAAGGCTTAAACCACAGAGTAGGCCCACATAGCATGAATACATGTGCCCCCCTGTCTCAAACTAAGGATTTTCATTAAGGTATAATATTTTAAAGATAGGTAGTTGTGTAACAGAACTGAGGCACTGTCTAATAATGAGTAAACTTCCCTAATTTCTCTCTCCCAAACTATCCCATGGATTAAAATATTTTATGCCATGAGTTCTTATGTTCACCTTCTCACCATGCAATTCTTGGACTCTTGTTGTTAAAACTGAAAGCCAGTAATCTCAAAAAACAAGTTTTGTTTCCTGTGTATTTCCAGGTTATTCACAATTGGATAGATAGTTAGTTACAGACCAGATATACTGCAATATAGATCCTTAGATGGTAAAAAGCTTAGTCCAAATATTTTCAGAATACATTATAACTAGGCTAGGCTCCCGAAATTCAGAGTACTTATTAATAGTACTTCAAATGTACTAAAGGGGTCACTATTATCCTGTTCAACAGACACCCATCCTAGATCTGAGTCGTTTTTTATATAACAGTTTTCCAGCTTTCTCATCTCAAAGGCTATGTTATAAAACTTTGGAAATGCCAACCCGCCCTCCTCTATTGTTATGAGCAACTTCTGTAATTTTATCCTTGGTTTTTCATCATTCAAGATATTTTATGTTATTATTTGATTGTATTGCTTAAAGTAGTCTCCAGATATTGAAATTGGAAGCATCATTAAAATATAATTGAACTGTGGTGCAATAATCATTTTCACAGGATTTATCTTCTCCCAAATGCTTAATTTCAACATTTTCAATTTATCCTGATCATTCATAATGTTTGTGAGGAGTAGAATAATATTTATCTGCATTATCTCCAATAAATGTGTACATAATTTAATACCAAATATTGCAACCCAGTCGAGAGCCATTTAAAATTAATAGTGCACACCATTGTTGGATGTACTATGGATACGCCATAGCCTCTGATTTAAGCCAATTAACCTTATGACCAAAGATTTGAGAAAATAAATCCTCCCTAATTAGAAGAGACCCAGTGGAAGATTCCGACTCACACATCAAACAGAGAATTTCATCACCATATAAAAAACAATGATGCTCTTTGCCACCTGCTAGCCCTTTAATTTCTGTACAGTTTCTTATAGAAGTGACTAGTGATTCAATGACCAATGTAAACAAGATGTGGGAGAACAGTTACACTCTGCATATCTAGGAAAGCTCTGTGAAACTAATAGCTGGGAGCTATTTATTTAAGATTTTGGAGCTCCATTATCAGAATTGTTTGCGTCTCAGATATTTTTTATGTGTCTATATTCACAATTTTTTTGTTAAAGTCAACTCAAAGTAGAAGTAGTATACTGCAACATTAGAAGTCACTTATCTCATAATCTGGAGCCCGTAGTCTGCTCAGTGGAGTAATCAGTGGAGCTGAGTTGAGCTAATTAATTGTAATAGAGAGGGATCCACAACATTGGATAATTGTTATATTAAAAACCCTTTAAAAAATGTACATACTGTAATTTCTTGTAGCTATTTTTTCCACTACTTACTCTGTCGCTACTTTTTTCCCAGGCTTTCTATGGATTTTTTCTAACCTTCAGGGGCCGAAAGTCAACCTTAGAAGTCAAAGAAGAAGGAGCTGATTGAATGTATTGTTAACACAATAACATTGCTAATGAAGTTAAAAAATATGTGACAAAATATTGTTTAACACAAATGGATTTCATTTAAAAATGTTTGACATGAAAAGTATTAATACACTTTTAATAGGAAGTAGAACATTTATAAAATGGTCTAATGAATGATGTCATGTTTTTAATTAATTCTATAGCTTAATTGCAAATTATCCTTTTAATATGAAAATGAAATCATATTACACTGAGCTGCACAAATAATTTTGTATCATACTGTCACAATAATGTGTCATCTTATATTATTCAAGGTGCTTTTTTCTAACAGCCACTACTTCTTAGCTTTCTTTTTCTATCTTCCTCTCAGGCAAACGTCACTGTGCTTCTGGCTTTTCTCCAAATCCCTCTCTCTTTTCTGACTCACTCTCCAGGCTGTGATGTATGGGTGTCTGAGTTCTCCAAAAGTCCATTAGCTGCTGGCACCAAGCTGCCTCTTTTCCCACAAAGAGATAAAACCCAGAGTGTGACTCCCAGTGAGTTGCATGAGAATGAGAGGACAAAGGAAGGAGTGTAGATCGGGGAAAACAAAGGTGCTGAATGGTTGTTAGACGGTTGTTGTTCTGTAAGTAGGAAACAATTTTTTTATAAAGTCAAAAATCTTTTTACACTATATGAGGTCCATTACTCTTTATACATTACCATAGATCCTCTTGTTGCCCAAAGATTTTCTTTCTTTCTTTCTTTCTTTCTTTCTTTCTTTCTTTCTTTCTTTCTTTCTTTCTTTCTTTCTTTCTTTCTTTCTTTCTTTCTTTCTTTCTTTCTTTCTTTCTTTCTTTCTTTCTTTCTTTCTTTCTTTCTTGCATTTTTTTAAGTCGTGTGTTTTTAAGTGTGAATGGAACATATGTCCTGTTCCATTTACTTGTTATTGTGACAAGTCATTTCCATAAAAAAGGTTGAAACTGGAAATATAACATATAGTACACTACAAATCTAAATGTTATGCTCTAAAAGGAGTATCAAAACATTATCAGTAGTATATTACCTTGTTTTACAATGATTCATGGTTTTTGGTCTTTCTCACTTTGTCATATAACATTGAAGAACATTTTGTTCAGTCGGAAAAGTAAAGAAAAGCATTATGTTAGTTGTCACATTAGAGTTGGTTAGTTAGAATTAACTGATACTTTTTAGAGATATAAATCCGAACTATTGAATCTTATCTATTAGATGTAGACCCTTAAACATTAAGTTAAAAATAAAAAAATCTGCAGATTAAATATTAAAAACATATTTTAACAGCTTTGAAAAATTAGAACATTCTCTCACTTAACATTATCTTTTGTTTTAAGAATTACAACAATCATAGTTTCAATTAAGCTATTAGTATTAGCATTATTAGTATTATATGTGATATACACTATATTGCCAAAAGTATTTGCTCACCTGCCTTGACTCACATATGAGCTTAAGTGACATCCCGTTCCTAATCCATAGGGTTCAATATGACGTCGGTCCACCCTTTGCAGCTAGAACAGCTTCAACTCTTCTGGGAAGGCTGTCCACAAGGTTTAGGAGTGTGTTTATGGGAATTTTTGACCATTCTTCCAGAAGCGCATTTGTGAGGTCGCACACTGATGTTGGACGAGAAGGCCTGGCTCTCAGTCTCCGCTCTAATTCATCCCAAAGGTGTTCTATCGGGTTGAGGTCAGGACTCTGTGCAGGCCAGTCAAGTTCATCCACACCAGACTCTGTCATCCATGTCTTTATGGACCTTGCTTTGTGCACTGGTGCACAGTCATGTTGGAAGAGGAAGGGGCCAGCTCCAAACTGTTCCCACAAAGTTGGGAGCATGGAATTGTCCAAAATGTCTTGGTATGCTGAAGCATTCAGAGTTCCTTTCACTGGAACTAAGGGGCCAAGCCCAGCTCCTGAAAAACAACCTCACACCATAATCCCCCCTCCACCAAACTTTACACTTGGCACAATGCAGTCAGACAAGTACCGTTCTCCTGGCAACCGCCAAACCCAGACCCGTCCATCAGATTGCCAGATGGAGAAGCGCGATTCGTCACTCCAGAGAACGCGTCTCCACTGCTCTAGAGTCCAGTGGCGGCGTGCTTTACACCACCGCATCCGACGCTTTGCATTGCACTTGGTGATGTATGGCTTGGATGCAGCTGCTCGACCATGGAAACCCATTCCATGAAGCTCTCTGCGCACTGTTCTTGAGCTAATCTGAAGGCCACATGAAGTTTGGAGGTCTGTAGTGATTGACTCTGCAGAAAGTTGGCGACCTCTTCGCACTATGCGCGTCAGCATCCGCTGACCCCGCTCCGTCAGTTTACGTGGCCTACCTCTTCGTGGCTGAGTTGCTGTCGTTCCCAAACACTTCCATTTTCTTATAATACAGCTGACAGTTGACTGTGGAATATTTAGGAGCGAGGAAATTTCACGACTGGATTTGTTGCACAGGTGGCATCCTATCACAGTTCCACGCTGGAATTCACTGAGCTCCTGAGAGCGACCCATTCTTTCACAAATGTTTGTAAAAACAGTCTGCATGCCTAGGTGCTTGAATTTATACACCTGTGGCCATGGAAGTGATTGGAACACCTGATTCCAATAATTTGGATGGGTGAGCAAATACTTTTGGCAATATAGTGTATATGTATATATCACAAAGCTTTACCTGTTTCAGTTTTAAACTGATAACTTACTTCTACATTTGCATTTTATGCATCAGTCTTAAAAAACTATGAAAGGATGTTATATGTATATCAGTTGCCACAATTGAATCTGGTTAATTGGTTCTTGTTGGGATCCTCAGGCTTGCCCACCAGAGGGCGCCGAGGATCCTCTTCTGCTCTCTTTGTCTTTTTCTTAGGGCTGGAGTCACTGTTAGGTTCTGGAGATTACCCTCTGTCTCCAGCAGAGTGCGCCGTAGGTCCTCCTGAGCTGAGCCGCCAACACACCTGTGGCTGATCTACTCATCAGGAGGACCACAGTATTACGACAGTATTACCACAGTATTCCTGACTGGGAGCCGCAATCGGTGGGCTCCCCTGTTCCTGACCGGGAGCCGCAATCGGCGGGCTCCTCTGTTCCTGACCGGGAGCCGCATTCGGCGGGCTCCCCTGTTCCTGACCCGGAGCCGCAGTCGGCGGTCTCCTCAGAGCCTCCTCCAGAGCTGCAGTCGGCGGTTGCTTCTGAGCCTGTTCCTGAGCTGCCGAGGAGGAGACGGGGTACCCCGTGGGGGTACCTGCTGAAGTTTGGGCGTCATCCTCCTGAGAAGCAGCTTCGCTTCCGGCCGCGCGGGAGACCCCCAGAGCGTCAGCTTCGCCTCCGGCCCCGCGGCAGACCCCCAGAGCGTCAGCTTCGCCTCCGGCCCCGCGCCAGAACCCCGGAGCGTCGGCTTCGCCTCCGGTCCCACGGCAGACCCCCGGAGCATCATCTTCACCGCCGACCCCGTGGCAGAACCCCAGAGTGTCAGCGTCGCCTCCGACCCCGCAGCCGGCCACCTGAGACTCTGCTCCGTTACCGGATCCTCGACCGGCCCCCGGAACCTCTGCCATGCCTCCAGCCCGGTGGTGGTCCCCCTAAGACGCTGCTTCGTCTCCTGCCCTGCGGTCGGCCTCCTGAGCATCTGCCTCGCCTCCGTCTCAACGGTCGACCTCCTAAGCAGCTACTACGCCTCCGCCGCCGGCCCCACGGTAGGCCACCTGAGACTGTGTCCTGCTGCCGGTATTTCGGCCGGCCACCTGAGACTGTGTCCTGCTGCCGGCCCCACGGCAGGCCACCTGAGACTGTGTCCTGCTGCCGGTCCCTCGGCCGGCCACCTGAGACTCTGTCCTGCTGCCGGTCCCACGGTAGGCCCCCTGAGAATCTGTCCCGCTGCCGGTCCCTCGGCCGGCCACCAGAGACTTTGCCCAAGAAATTTTTTGGGTTTTCTTTTGTTTTCGTCCACCATAAGTGGATCGTTTTTTGTTCTGGACTGGTTTTGTTTTCTGCCCTCCTGGCCTGTTTCCCCCTTCGCCCACCCTGGGTGGGTTGTTTTTTGTTTGTTGGACCTTTTTTTCTGTTGGTTCTGGCCCTCCTCGCCCTAGTGCCCCCTCCGCCCGCCCTGGGTGGGTTGTTTTTTGTTTTCTGGACTCTGTTTTTTGTTGTTTCTGGCCCTCCTCGCCCCAGTGCCCCCTCCGCCCGCCCTGGGTGGGTTGTTTTTTGTTTGTTTTTTGGACTTTTTTTTTTTTCAGGGGGCGTCTGGAATCCGCCCTTGAGGGGGGGGGGGCTCTGTTGGGATCCTCAGGCTTGCCCACCAGAGGGCGCCGAGGATCCTCTTCTGCTCTCTTTGTCTTTTTCTTAGGGCTGGAGTCACTGTTAGGTTCTGGAGATTACCCTCTGTCTCCAGCAGAGTGCGCCGTGGGTCCTCCTGAGCTGAGCCTCCAACACACCTGTGGCTGATCTACTCATCAGGAGGACCACAGTATTTAAGCTGCCTTCAGACCTTGCTTCCACGCCGCAGTGTTGATCTTAGTTGGTTAGCTTCCTGAGCCTTCTGTTATAGATTGAGTCTTGGTTGTCTCAAGTGTGAGATCAGATTCTAATCTCTCCTTTATCTGTGCCTCACAGGAATCCTGTCTCTTCGTGAAGCTCTGGATGAGCTTAACCTCCTGTCTCCTCGTGAAGCTCTGGATGAGCTTAACCTCCAGTCTCCTCGTGAAGCTCTAGATGAGCTTAACCTCCTGTCTCCTCGCGAAGCTCTGGGAGAGCTGCCTCACATGAAACCAGTCTCAAGCCTGAAGCTCTAGGAAAGTCTAACCTGCTAATCTGTCCTGGTGAGCCAACCCGAAGATTCCTACGTGGATGAAACCTGATGACTGTGTGTTTCAATAAACTCTTTTGGACTTTTTACCCAGTTTCCCTGTGTGTGTTCTGCATCTTGGGCTTAACTATTTAACCCATCATGACAGTTCTCTCTTTTTGTTTTTGAATAAAAAGAGAGATTTTATTTTGAAAATAAAAATTGCATGTACACACACACTTTATACCTGAAGGACAGGTGTGTCCCAAGTAAGGCTTAAACTGTGGTAGTACTGAGTTGTTTTTGGACATACCAGAGGACTTCTTTAGTCAAACAGGGGACGATTTAATTAGAGGATTGGTCCTTAGATACCTTCGGTATTTACAAGAAAGGTTAGGTCCCCAAAAGTAGAAACCTGATTTGGAGTGGATAAAGCAAGCCAGCATTAGGTTTTATGGAATAATGAAACTTAACCCTATTAGAAATTAATACATGGAGCACAGGTCCATACATGGAAGTAAAAAAAATAGATATATATAAAAAGAGCTCTACAAGTTCCGAAAACAGTATTTGAATATCGAGCTATAATTATTTCACATCAATGGTTTTTGTTACAGGTGTTGGCTATAAAAAATATATATTTGAGCCACATATAATTCTAACCCGTTGTAGATCATAGGTCATTTTCACAAAGAAATTAGAAATTGTGAACATCATTCTTTTTTCATAAAACTGTCTGAAGTTCTCCATTGATTAATTATCACTCCTTAAAAAGGGACATTTTAAATTCACATTTAATAGACCACATTTTACACATGAACATTGACAATGAGTTTTTGTGTATATCTGACTCAAACAGTATAAAGCTAATTTCTCTTAGCTTCTGATTTTAAAGAGGAAGGGACCACAAGATTCAATGTTTTTGTAAAATAAGCAGGACAAAAGTCTTTCTTGTAGTAGAGAAACAACACACTCCTATTTTTATTTTTTTTTTAAGTAAAATTCCTATTATGTTATGTTGTATCCTGTAGAGGTTTTGCCAGTAGACTGGAGCTTAATATGCAGGGGTTCATTAAACAGAGACTGAAAGCACATCTTGCTCAGTCTCATTTCTACTGGCAATTTAGAGTCAACTGTCATCATAAAATACATCAGAGAGGCTTTCGCATCAACTAAACAAGTGTTTGTGTAGCTCTCTTGGTGAAATGAATCATAGTAAGTTGGCATCCACGAATACAAGCTATGAACAGTTCTTAGTGAAGCATCTGCCTTTATTCACTAAATGATCCAAAGACCTAGGGGGGGTCATGTAGAAAGCTTGTTAGCAATTAACATAAACATTTAATAGCTATAATCTGAAATTAACCATTTGCCAATTACATGGTGGATGTAAAAATACACCTTTGGGCATTTGGCACATGCAAAAATTAAACATCACCTAACCGAATATAATGTGCTACCTATTTTTGACTCTTATTAATGCTATTTTCAGATCCAGAAAATACAATTTGGGGCTGTTCAATTTTGCCCCATTTTAACTGCAGCTAATTTTTACAAGCTCTATGATAACCTGGAGATTTCTTCGATATCTTAAACCTGGAAGTTTTTAGACTGTGTGTTGCATAAAGTGGGCACGGAAAATAAGAGACATAAGATCCAATTTGCACTCTTTTTCAATTCTGGAGGAGAAGAAAACTTTTCCGAAATAAAGATTTAATGATTCATGTCCTTACTTTCTTGGTTATCCATGTTCGTTGCAATAATTAGTAACAGAGGCCAAAAGTACATGGCTGAGCAAACACGATGAGAAAAAATGGAATGATGAGAGAGGCACAGTTGGAAGGAAAAGGCAGAGAGGAGAAGCAGCTGTGAGAGCTAGTATAAGACTGTATAGATGGATCCCGCTTCTGGACAAAACAGAGAAACAAAAACAATTTAGCTTTGTTACAAGACACAGAATGAGCCAATGAAGTTAGAAACAAATTGTCACATTTTAATCATTTTTTTTACTACATTTTAAGTAAGAGAAAATTTAGGGTAGCAACTAAACTATTTCAGAAACATTTGGGCTCCAAATTAGAGCTCAAATGAACTTATTCCAATACCACTGTTTATTGTATCTTCTATGGTTACTAATCACTGATATTTAGTCCTCGCTCTTAAGTTTGCTGTGCAGAGAATAAACATTGCTCACAGTTACCGGATGGTTTAAGCAGCGTTCTTCTTTGCTGAATCACAAAGCCTCTTGCCACACATGATGTTGAAATGGCAAGCACATTATAAGCAATCAGGGCTAGGTTTGGAGATAGTTATGCTTGACCTTTCCCCTAGAGCAAAAGATCCAAAGCATCCTCCTCTAGTGTCATCAATTCAGTGAAGGCTGCCCTTTTACATGCTTAGAAGAAACCATTATCTGCTAATACTTGAATTAATTCACTCATTAAGATGTAAAGTTAATAAATATTTAAATGCAAGTACCTTTTGTTCATGTAAACTATTTCGTTCTGCTTGCCTGCTGTTTATTTATACCTCTGCCCATACCATTGAAACAATAATTTTATACCCTTAGTTGAACATTTAATGAGAGTATCTGCTGTAGTTGACCTGGTGCAGGACACATGAGCACACAAAGCCTTAAGTTGCTAAAATAGTAAAAAACTTGAACTC
The DNA here is from genome assembly GCF_016077235.1 of Cyprinodon tularosa. NCBI lineage: Eukaryota > Metazoa > Chordata > Actinopteri > Cyprinodontiformes > Cyprinodontidae > Cyprinodon > Cyprinodon tularosa. The sequence continues at coordinate 543,497 of NW_024038541.1, read as the reverse complement.
ATAAACATGATCTTTAGAGGTTTAGTAGAGATTTCCTGTCTGACAGTTAAATCAGCTTTTGTGTGGTGAGATGAGCTTGCCCTCTGGCTGATGAGCAAACACCACAAGACCAAATCTGATTTATACAAGATTTCTAAGCCTGTCATGTCTGGGTCTCTTAAATTGGGAAAATCTTTTAACAATTTAAGATAATCATGTGAGCCTGCTTTAGGTTTATTAACCTTATAAAAAGGTTACCAAATGTAAGGAAAATATGCTACAATAAAAAAAAAAACAAGTTCTCATTGAACTATATCAATGAAAAGTTATTTTAATAAGTTGATACCCTTTATAATGTGTTCTCTTATTTCTAGTTTATTCTATTACACCTGTTGAAAATATTCTAAGTTTAAATCAATCCATACCACTGCCAAAGGCAGTTTCTACATTTTTATCACCACCTTCCATTAATTTAGGCTCTATTATTTGCCACACTTTAAGAGTCTTTGTCCTCACCACCTCTCTTTTTTTATTGAGTGTAATTTTTTTGCCATTTCCTTCTGTATTCCTCATTTCATCTGCTCTCCCCAAATCTATGTCTCAACACAAAAATGCTGTCATCACACAGCCAGAGTTGTAACAGCAGAAATATGTTTTCTATTTAGGCTTGTTGCTGTGAATCTTAATGAGCTATCATGCTCTGTGGGAAAAGAGCTTTCTATTTTTCCTGTCAGATTGATTTGCACTACTTTGCACAAGAAGATACAAAATGAAAGGAACCCAGCCACCAAAATGCCATTTTCTGGTCTTAGCAGATGCTACAGTAGGTTATAAAAGAGGATACTGCAGAAGTCAAACCAATGCACAGTGACAGATATTTATCACCAGCTTCTACTTATGCATAGATTTAGTTTAAATCCAATGTAATACATGACAAGCAAATTAAAATGGAATTAATATTTCAAAATCTAACAAAATGGGTTTAACCCCAAACCATACTGAAACAGCAGAATTTCATCATACTGGCTAAGACAAATTTTAGCACTATAGATGCTGACTATAGTGGCTCAAGCAGCATCAGCAAGAAACAGGACTGGGAGAACAAAAAGGGAGACATGAAGGAAGGGGGAGTGAAAAGAGGACAAAGTGTAAGGATGGTGGATTTCATCTGGCTTATTGTAAAAGATACATGTCACATAGCTAAAGGCAGCCCTGAGACCTGAAAGCATAGCTCATGACAAGTCAACCCCATTCTTTTAACCAGGGAGGAAAGGAAGTCATAAATGCTGAGCTCTGTCACCATAGCTCAGCTGGGCCACCCTGCTCAGTAACCTTGGCAACTCCCTGACCAATAACTGCTTGGCAGGGGGGTCTCTAAGAATAGTGACACTGACACAAACACATACACACTTAGAGAGCCACTCTGCCTACAGATTCATTTTTAGCTTAAATTTAAACAGGTAAACCACGTTTAGCCTGGCTGCTGTGAGAGCAGCCTTGACTCAACAAATGCTCACCGATACCAGTAAAGGCAATTTGTTTTTCATTCCAAAAGATTTATGTTAAAGGGCCTTTTCATTATCAACTTTTATGTTTAGCTTTATCTATGTTGTATGTATGTATATTGTGAACTGTTGCACTGCAGGAAAATAATTTCCTGCAAGGGATTAACAAAGTAATTCTCATTATGCTATTCTTTCCACAAAATCATGTTTTTTCCGCTTCAATTCTGAATCTTTCTATTCATGCATGTCTGAGTAGTCAGCTTTATATCATACTTGCTTAAATTTGTCTTTTTAATTTTTGTTATACTAGCAGCTGTGCTTTAACCTGGCATAAACCTAACTGACTTCAGTTAGAATCCAAATTGAACTACAAGTATCGATCTGGAAACTTGGACACATTTTATTGTAATTTTGTACACACAAGGTGTATACAAAATGGAATTTTATTTTGTACAGCACTCAAGACATTTCCATAATTCATAAAGTGCAGCAGTGATCAAAAGTAAGCAGCAGCGATCAAATGTAAACATAGTGATCAAAAGCAAACATAGGACTGAGATATGATTTTACAGTTTTTCCAACATTCATCTTTTTTTGTTTTGTTTTTTGTTTTATTCAATATTCAGCAGTCTACTGTCGAGATACTGCAGTTTGAAAACACTCTGGTAAAAGTTGAAGTATCAACTGGACCTCTTTACTCAAGTAAAAGTGAAAAAGTATGTGCTCCAAAAACTACTTAAAGTATAAAAGTATAAAGTCATCTTAAAAAAAAAAAAACAGCCAGGTGCCACTATATGAATTGAAAGCTCAATTTTACAACTATTTTGAAAAATTCTTGGAGGATGAGGGAGGTCTTGTTGGTCTTCATATCCTGATATGCTCTCACATGTGTCCGACCTTTCAGACATTTCAACATCTTTTTCTGAATCCCACATTGTAGCATATAGACAATTCATTTTTGAACACCTGCTTGCTTCTGATGATTTCCTTTAGCTAACCAATGAGTTTTTGCGTTATATGACTCATTCAATTACACTAGTTTTATAAACATTAAACCAAAGCCAAGAGTAACGTTTGTTTTAAAAATGTAAGGAATAGAAAGTACAGATATGTATGAATGTAATATATGTAATGAGTAGAAGTCAGAAATAGGAAGAAAAATAAGTAATGGAGTAAAGTATAGATACCTAAAAAGTTTACTTAAGTACAGTTCGAAGTATTTGTACTTTGTTTCTTGACACCTCTGGTGTTAAAGTAACACTTTAAGATTACATTTGGTCCAATGCTAAGTCAAGAGAGAGTTCGAGTCGCGGATTATCCATTCTGTTATCCAATGAGCAGACGTTCGCCTCCTTCGGCCTGGCCTGGTACAGTAAGTGAGCCCACTGTTGTTCTGTTTACTTTCGTCCTTAGCACTCTGCAGCTTTTTAAATGGTAAAGAGTGGCTGCATTTAAAGCTTTTTCTGACCGTAGCTCCAGCAGGCATTTGCGTCAACCTGTACAATCAATCAATTTGCACGATCCTGCAATAGCTAATTCTGTCAGTTCTTGGCGATTTCTTAGTGGAATCCTAGGCCAAGATATAAGGGTTTTTCTAATAAATCCCAGATTTGATCATTGTTAATTTGTTTTTTTACCTATGCGGAGGAAATGCTAGTAAGGCTGATTATACCAGTATCGCATCAGACAAATTAAGTCTCTACGAGAAAATATGCAACATTCCGACAAAAAGGAATACATTTTTTTTTATTTACAGATATCCTTTTTCCTTAAAGATCAGTAACCCTGAGAATATCTGCTTTGTATTTCTTGGGCAAAAACAGATCAGCTTTAAATGGCCAATGACTACCTCTCTGGAACCCTGTCAGTATTTACTTCATATTCCTTGTTTATTGTTCCCCAAGAGGCTGATGTTGTAAGTTACTCCGATACAGAGATACGCAAAATTAACAGAGTAATCTAATCTTTATCAGTTCCAAAAAAATATTATTATTACGTTTACCTAATTTAGGATATAGTCATAAGAAATTACCAGGTATGTCTCTTGGGGGTAAGAACAAAGACAGGACTTTCAACAACAACAGTATCAAGAGGTAAAGTGCGGCATTAAGATTCCCAAAGCATTTGCACTTCCTTTCTCCGTCTCTTTTTTTCTCACATTTGTTCCCCTTCACCTAACTCCACCTAGTTCCCTGTGTACCTATTCTTTATGCAGTGATATCCATCTTTTTCCCTCCTTACACCTTTTTGTATTCTTTCTTCACCTATCTTCAGTGATGCCTGCAATCTCCACACCTCTTTTAGCTGTTCACTTCCCTCTAATTTTCTCTTTTTCTACCATCCTCAAAATTCCAATTTTCCTCTTTCTACTCCCTGAGCACTCATTCACTGCCCATATTAACTCTCACTCGCTTCTGCTTTGTCTCAATTGTCCTCTAGAGCACCATGATTGCCTGTTCTAGGGCTGAGAACTTAAACAGCTCTTGTCTGATTTACCATGAACTCTATGTGGTAGAGCAATCCGAACAATCTTCATTAACATAACTAAAGTCATTATGTTAAGTAATTTCATACTGAATTTTTCCATCCATATGAAGAACATTAGAGTTGCAATGATATATCAGCTTATGAGACAAAGGATATATGATGATTGATGCACAATGGAGAGAGGAGATTTTGGCCAATCAAGTATTTGCTTGCTTTCCAAAGAAAAGTTATCCAGGATACAAAAACATACATAAAAAAGAAAGTTAGCTTAGAAATATTGTAATCTAGATTTTTTTTTTAAACATTTGGTTAAATTTAAACATATATTTTAACTGATTCAAGCTGTTTGAAACAACTTAAACTGAAAAAAATATAAATACTGTTTCCCTGTAGAACACTAGATTATGGACTTAGGGGTATCATTTATTCACTTTTGTTTAATCAGACAATGTTTGCTTATTAGAATTACATTGTTTTGACGCTGCGATCTGAATCCTGAAGATTTCATAGCTTGTTGTATTCACCAAATATACAGGCAAAAAAAATATTTAATATATATATATATATATATATATATATATATATATATATATATATATATATATATATATATATATATATATATATATATATACTACTTCATTTGCAGTCCAAAGACATATTCTTCAAGAATTAAGACAATGCACATTTAGGCCTATCTTGGTATAGAAATAATTCTATTAATTATAAAGGCTTACAGAACAAGCAGCCTATCTATCAAATATTAAGGAATACAACCAAAGGCTGTACAAGCTAAAATACAAGCTATTACTGAAGTTACTACTTTTTTGTTTAATCTAAAATGTCCATTTGTAAAGGTTTGGGGCACAATCCTCAAATCTATATGATGTAGTTAGTGTATTGCACCTTACTGTAGCATCACAAAAAACATCCATGTATAACACTACTTGGCAATTAAGCTTTTTCTGATTTTGATTCTGTTTTTACTTGATTCCGATTCTAACAGCAAGACTGACAAAGTATATAACATCTTTGAAAAAAATATGCATTACTCGGCTTGGTTGTATTTTTCTTTGACTGGGAAATTTTTTTTAAAAAAAGATGAAAATGGGATCTATACCCCCAATGTATTCAAATATTCCTTTTTTTTCTTATTTTAACACAGCCCTCTCCTGAAATATGCTTTGTTTTGCAATAAGAAATGCTTGCCTTTTTTTCTAGACAGCAAGTATGGATGGGCTTCACTTCTAAATAAAATGCCTTTAATGTTCTGTGGGCTTTGAAAAACATGTCTTTTAAGAACTATTTTAGTTCTGTGTCGTCACTGTCTTAGCTGACTCTTGTCCTTGGCCTCTCCAACACAGTAATAGTCAGTGGATTTTCCCCACTTGGCAACTTATGAAAGTTGGAGGCTCTGCCTATATCAACTTGGAGTGCAAAATATCAGATTGACCCAGTCTGCTTTGTTTTATTGAGTAACAAAAGAAAGGAAAAAAAAAAAAAAAACAATCAGGCTACCGACCTGATTGGTTTGCAACAGACTGGCAGTTCAGGGATCCAGCAAACGTGTCATGATCTGCCCTGATAGCTCCCCTTAATTGTTATTTTCACTCACCTGCCTAACTCTGCCCAGTTTTCTAATTATCACTGATCTCATCCACCTGCGTCTGTTCCTTTACTGTATATTGGGATCTGTTCCAGCTATCAGGGCCAGATCATGCTTGCTTTCTGTTTGTTTGATTTCTGTTTCTCATGTCTGTCGGTTTTTTAGTTATTTCCAAGGTTCATGTCCCCGTTTCCAGTAGGAGATAATTCTGGAGCCCTTGTCTTCAGGCGAGTTAATTCCCTAACCAGTGGTGAGAGCGTTACAGTGTTTCCCTAGGAATTCTGATTTCCTGATTCTGTTCCCTCTCACCCACTAGCCCTGTCTGTACCCGTCTGATCTGTTCGCCTGAACCTCGGTTTGAATTCTGCAGTATTTTGTCTGTCTGTGCGTTTTTGTCTGAGCTGGTTGCTCGACGCAAGGGACTCTGAACCTGCCTTCATGCTCTGTTGGATTCCTGGAACCCGGACCTGTCTGTGGATTGGAACCCTTGACCGGACTGCGGACTCCTGGATTCCAGATTTACTTCAGTCTGACCTGAATCCCTGTCCTGGGTCGGAGTCCTGCCTGCTCACTGGGGTTGCTGCATCGGGGAAAGTCTGGATGGCTCAGAGCCGCATCTTGTTGGCAGGTCATTGGCTGATCCTGCCTATGATTGAAAGCGTGGACTGAACCGCTAAACCAGGTAAGCGACTCACTCTGATAATCATCTCCTGTTCAGATGATCGCGGTCACTTATTAGTGTTTCTCTTAAACCCGAGTGTCCGTGATTGGGTGGTACCCTGCCCCCCTCCTGCAGTCACTGCAGGTCGACAGATCCACATCAGCTCCACGCTTTTGCTCTATCCGTTTATGCTTTTGTTTTTAATAAATGTTTTGAACTTTCCAACTGACTGTCTCACCTTGAATACTGGTTACATCTGTCCCGTATTATGAACAAAACATCCCTATGGCCAACATGCCTTTCCTTCTTATATAAAAAAAAATAGTCTCCAAAACCCCAAAAAATGGTTTCAAGTTTAAAGCACAAATCTTGTAATCTGGGTCTCATTTACAAAACTTTATATATATATATATATATATTTATATATTTATAAATGAACAAAAGTTGGTCATAAATATTTAATTTCTTTAAATACTTTTAATTTTAAGTTTCTAAAATATTTTTTATCATATTCAACCCTTCTGATACAATTCAATGTAGTTTCTATGAGCGTTAGGTGTAGAGAGGAAATCATTGCTATACAATGAGCATCGTAAAACCCCTAAACAAAACAGTAACTGCTTAACCATTTTTCTTTCCTTTAAACAAGAACTGAGGAGGAGAAGACTGTCACAGGTATTGTTTTTTTTAGCAGATACTACACTTTAAAGATTAGGTGTACTTACAACACAGGTTCCAAAGATAAAGACATACAATAGGAATATTTTGTGATGAGTCAACAAGTGGGATACTTATTGATTCAATGGTGAAATGGGAAGAAATGTAATTGATATTTTTAAGTTTTTTTTAACAAATAAAAAACTGAAGAGTGTGGCTTCCAAAATTTGAAAGAACTGGACTGTTGAATAAGTCCAAGTATGCATCTTCAGTGCTTCCTTTTCTCAGCTTGAGTGATGAAGTCTGGGCACAATAGATGTTCTGCCTAAAGGTCAGTCACAATGGAAGACCCTTAGCTCAGCCCAAGATTGTTGGATTCTTTTGGATGTTTCTCATGTTTATAATTGGGAACAGGTGATACAAAAAAACACAAACAAAATCTAGGTGGGTTTTAAACTGAATTACTTAATATTCAGTTTGGCATAGCAAATAAAAAAGCACAACTAAAAATTAATTGTAGTTTAACCTGTTTAACCATTATCTGAACAGAAAAAAAAAGCAAAACACGATAATTCCATTTAGGACAAACTCCACATGTGTTGAAAGACAAACCTTTTGTTTTTTTAATACTTATGCTGAAGACCATGTAAAAATTACAAGATCATATCACCCAAATTTTGTATATCATCCTCAATCCGCGATCAAAGTCTTTGTTTTTAAGAATTAGCTTTTTAATGTCAATTATTAAACTTACAGTAGGTGCTCCCAGGACTTAGTTGTAATTTAAAGGATTTTAAATCTCTTCTAAAAGAATAATCCTTTTAAAAAGGCTTTATTTACAGAGACCCTGACCGTAAGAGCTGTCTTTGCTATTCATTTGGAATACACAAACAACTCGTCAGGGAAACAGAAACGTGACGTGAGAGGAGAATGTGGGTTCTGGGAGCACGTTATTTCAGAAAATACATTTTTCACATCGAAACACAAAAAGAGGAATCTTTCACTCTAGGATCTGGTTTTATAAGTAGTTAGTTTCCCAAAACACAGGATCCATGCAAAGGCAATTTCCTAATAACAAAATAACTGTTTTGAATACACCTAAGTTTTTCTTTGTGTCGGGCCTTTATAAGTTGGGAATTTTATTTTGGTCCATCTATTAAAGAGGGGGAAAAAAAACACATTTCACAAATTGACAATTACTGATCAAGACTAGTTAAGGTCAATTATTTGGCTAATCAACTAATTCATCTGCAGTCTTTTAATATCAAATGTGACATTTACGTAGTTCTTAGGTCCTAACAGCCATTCTTCTTTTTTTTGGACACTTTAAACATCAACTCATATAGAACAGACACATATAACCCTGTTTCAGGGTGCTCTATGATGCTCCTGCTTGGTGCTCTGCATTTGTCCAACAATTCCTGCTCTGTGATACACTGTACATTCATGTTTTTGGTGTACAGTGTGATGACTATGATGAAATAAAATGCTTGTGTTTTTAATAATGCATAGCACTAACATGCAAGTTTGCTCATGTAATTGTGTGCACAGATATCACTGTATCTTTAAAACTACCGACCTCTAAGACTCTGACCAGTTCTGACATGATATTACTTTGCTGCAGGGACCAAAGACCAAAGGAGAGAAAATCTAAAGTGTGCACTGAAGAACAGTGACAAAGATGAGAGGTTTATTGTGAAAAAGAAAAAGGCTGAGAGAATGAGAGGCAGCCAAAAGTAAGGAGGCAGCGGAGAGAGGAAATATAGACACTACTGAAAATAGAGTAACCTCACAGGAATGAAATGGAGCACTGGGGACTAGATTGATGAAGAAAAAACAACAGCAAGTTATGGGAAATTGAGACTGATGTCCGTTATTGTGTCCGTTAATAACACAATGTCCTCCCAAAAAACCTTCAGCTTGAGAAGAAACATAGACACTGTAGAGTGCCATTCCATGGTGTTGTTTATTCACGTATGTAAATCCTAAAAGATACAATTATATAGAATCTAACAATTTTGTTTTTAACAGGAGCCAACAAAGCCCTGTGCTTGTGAGGAATCTAAAATACATCTTTTAACTGCTATGTTAGATTTACTGGAGTTTCAAACATATAATCATATTGACAGCTGTGTTGCTGACGGTGCTCTCTTTGCCATGTGGTGATGCAGTTAAGACATGAATTAGGGAACCACTAGAGTGCACCCTGTAGCTTTTGACAAAATGTGGATGCATAATAGACTGCTGAAGATACAAAAGGAGGTTCTGAAAAGGAAACACTAAAAAGGCAGAAGAAAAAAGGGTAGAACGAAGGATGGAGGTCAAGTGGACAAAATAAGAGCTGTGTCACAGAATACCACATGAATTGGGCATCTGTAAATATTCAGCCGTGAGGAGAACAAGAGGCAGCGGTAAAAGGAAGCCAGGAATAATACATGGGTAAATCAGAGATTTTCTATCTTTTCCTGTAGACTGGCTCACCTCTGGCAAGCAAGCCTTCATTCAGACCTTCCTACTCATACATAGAAAATTCAACAGTCTCTGCAGTTGATTAATGAACCACCCACCCATGCGGACATTTACTCTGACTTTTAAAATACAAAAAAGGATCCTTGCAAACTTAAAAACAAAAGTCGTGTGGTGACTATTATTTTTTTAATAGAATTTTTATTTTTAGAAAAACTCAACAACAGATTTATACCTCTATCTAAAATCTCATTCAGGTCTAAGATGCAAGGCTGGCAGATTTCTTTTCTTTTCTTTTCTTTTTTTTTTTTTTTTACAATAAGCTAGCTTGCAGAAAACAGTCTTGGGAGTCCAGTTATTATTACTTGTACAAACGGAGAAGAAATGAGTTACACAATAAACAAGGAAAGGCTGCATCTCAACAGCCTTTTATTTATCTCCTCAATTCACAATCTGGGATGCTGATTTATTTCTTTCGCATGATGCACATGACATATCCACAGCAAATTTGGCTAAACAAAGTAACAAAATAAAACTGCTATTGCTCTATTGCATCTATACTGTGCACACTAAAGGGAGCATTGACATAGAAAAGCAAAACTTTATAACTACTATAGTATCTAAGTCAGTTCAAAAGAAGGTAAATATATATTAAAAGAGGAAACTCTTTCACCACTGTTGAAGTCAGCTGTGATGTTTACCTCTCAAAACAAATAACTAGACAAAACAAGAGACTATACACTCACCGGCCACTTTATTAGGTACACCTGTCCAACTGCTCGTTAACACCTAATTTCTAAGCAGCCAATCACATGGCGGCAACTCAGTGCATTTAGGCATGTAGACATGGTCAAGACAATCTCCTGCAGTTCAAACCGAGCATCAGTATGGGGAAGAAAGGTGATTTGAGTGACTTTGAACATGGCATGATTGTTGGTGCCAAATGGGCTGGTCTGAGTATTTCAGAAACTGCTGATCTACTGGGATTTTCACGCACAACCATCTCTAGGGTTTACAGAGAATGGTCCGAAAAAGAAAAAACATCCAATGAGCGGCAGTTCTGTGGGCGGAAATGCCTTGTTGATGCCAGAGGTCAGAGGAGAATGGCCAGACTGGTTCGAGCTGATAGAAGGGCAACAGTGACTCAAATAACCACCCGTTACAACCAAGGTGGGAAGAAGAGCATCTCTGAACGCACAGTGGAACGGGAAATTCGCATCATAGATGTGCAGATCTGCGGCAACTGTGTGATGCCATCATGTCAATATAGACCAAACTCCATGAGGAATGCTTCCAGCACCTTGTTAAATCTATGCCATGAAGAATTGAGGCAGTTCTGAAGGCAAAAGGGGGTCCAACCCGTTACTAGCATGGGGTACCTAATAAAGTGGCTGGTGAGTGTACATCATAGTTATACACATACCACATGTACTCTCATGTGTAAGGTTCCTGATTGTAATATATAGAAATAGAGGCTACAGAATGAGATGATCAATAAAAATATGTTCTTATTATATCATTCTGGTAGCTAAAGTTATCAGTGCGATTGAATTAAGATCAATGAAAATAACTAAACAGGAGGAAACACTCACAAAGATAATCAGTTTGTTTTAGTTTGGGAAAACCTTTGCTGCTGGACTGATTTTTTTTTTCTTGTTTCTTGTGGCAGTTTAATTGCACAGTATGAAAAGAGACATGGTGCCCTTTAATCACTCCTTCCATCTCTCCCAGAGCTGCCTTTATATTAAATCTAATATATTTTGAAGGGGGAGGAAATGTTAAATGTTTGAGCTAAAGTACATTACAAACAGCAAGCTTAAAGCATGTAAATAAGGTGCAGCAGTAAGGTGTTTATGCTGCTGGGCAATCATCAAGGGAATTAAGCATTGTAAATACTACATGTGCATCATCAACATAATTTACATGGATCTCGTCCCATCCACCATAATGACCCTGCAGCAATACAAGCTTTTAAAAAGAGGACAGCGGCTAATCTGTGTAGATTATAGGCATATTGCAAACACGATGCATCTTAAACAAGCTGTACATCTTAAATACAAAATATACTATAATCGGAAGATTACAAGAAAATCATCGCTAGATACTGAAATACTAACTGTCCTCTATTTAAAATGATCAAAAATAAACAATGGTTGTAACACAAAACAAGAAATTAAGAAATGTTCCAGTTTTACCCTTTAGCCTAAATTTTCATTAAAAAAATATGCTGTTTAAATGAATGGAGAATATTACCACATGTTTTTATACAAAAAGCTAAACCATTCCAGCTGCATACAATAAGATTTAGGCAAGGACCATTTTTGGGAATCAAAATGATATCATAAATATTACATTCATCAAATATTTAAAAATAATATGTTTGTTCACATGATACTGTATATGCATCTAGGTGTAACTCAGTAGGTGAAAAAATGACATAGCAGTAAATCAATGTAGAATATACAAATGCAATTAAATCAAGTAAGGTCCAGTTATTAGTTATATGTTTAAGCTTTGCCAACTGAACTGCTAGGCATTCGTTGGCTTTATTTTGCAAATATAAATAATAATATGTCCAAAGTTAAACCTTAGTTCATGAAAGAAAGCAAAAAAAGAGCGGACAATCGGCTGATATTGAGACATTTTCATGTCCATAAAACTGCATATGAAATTGCTGAACAAGGTATATTTACAAGAAAACATTGAAACACTTATCAAACAGAACACGTAACAAGCATTAAAAAGTATGTTTAATAAACTTTAATAAATATGAATAGAATATATCCTTCCAATTATGCCTGAAAACCTAATAATATATAAACAGATTTTGATTAAATCTCAAAATGTGATATCTAACTTAATTACTGCCTTCCCTAAGGCAATAATTAGGAGGGGTTCATCATTCTGCAATTTTTTTTGCGGCTTTTCTGTCTGCAAAGCTGTGCTGGAAAATAAAGTTGAACGAAGCAGAAGCTTTTCAGTGTTTAAAACACATTGATTTTCACAAACTGTAACACTTTTGTGTTACATTACTGACATTTTGCCCTCTGCATAAAAACACACTGAAGAACTTGTCATTATTGTGTCATATAAGGAATTTGTGACTGAAATTTAATTGAGATAAAATATTGACTGGTGAAAACGGTGATGCTCAAAAATCTATAAATGTGGAATTCAAAATGCATCTAATAACAAGGAGCCTAAAGGGGATTTGCTCTCCAATATCTAAAGGCTCTGACAGAAAATGCACCGTTTTTTGATGCCTCCTTCATCTCAGGTCTCAAAATTGCGACAGATGGAGAAATTCAACAAATCCTGCTTCTAGTTGCTTTATGGAGTAACTTGACTCATAACGTCTATCTAGGTTTTTATAAACCAAAAACTTTGGGCTTTGCATTTCCTGCATTCTGAAATGGGGCCCTGGAGATTCAGACAGATATAACGTTATCTATAACAACTAATTGCTGTTTATCAAGATAAAAAAAAAAAAAAATTAACATGAAAAGACTCACAATAAGACAAGAAGGCATTTAGAGTGTTTTTTTAGATTAATTGATAGAACTGTTTTTGGGGCTCAGACCCCAAAAGAAGAGATGGAGCTGAGCACTGCTGAAGATGATAGTTTGGGCAGTTTTATGATATCTTCCCCTTGGGGCCTGGATACTAGCGGTGAAATTGAAGATGAAGGAGGAGGGGAGCTGAATTAAGTAGGAGGTAGAACAGGGTGTTAAAGAAGGTTGAAGTGGGTTGCAGCTGGTTGGAGGCAGGAACCTGCCCCTGAAGAAGCAGCTTTTAAAGGAGAGACTTTGATGCTATAGTAGGCTGTAAAGGAGGCCTGGAGAGCAGGAGAAGATTGGCATTGGTAGATCTGGATGACAGGTTAATCGTGATGTGCAGCTAAGACTCTGTAGGGTCTTCCAGATTGAAAATATGACTAGTCTTCATTTCCAGAAATGCGCACACAAAATAAACCTACTTCTAAATGTACCCTTTAGCTTTTCAAAGGAAAATATAAAATAAATACTGTAATGTGGAATATTACATATCTCAAAATCTATCATGAATCATAACACAATTTTATTTCTGATGCAGAAGAATTTTTTCTATTCAAAACTGTAAAACCTAAAAAAAAAAATAACTCTATAATGATGAATGCATCAAGGTCTAAAGCTGCTATGGAGGTTTATGCATGCTTTCAAAAATGATGTGATCAAATGTCAGCAAAAGCTATGTAGCTTGAATTGAAATGCTTTGCACTGAGTAATAAATAACCGGAGTCATATTGCTTCCTGGCACCTGGTCCCATTTATAGTAAATTTATCACATGAGTCTTTTGACTCCAATAATTGTTTTAATAACCACTGTTATTTCTATATATGCCAAAGGTCTTAACAAATTTAAAAAGGGGTAAGCCTACCTTGCGAATACCTTCCTTCGACTCCTCAACGTTATTATCTGCTCCTCCAGTGCGATTAATCATCCGCCACATCTGGGAGTACATGGGATCTCGCTCAAATGGGTTCATAGCCTTTGATCGTACCTGATCATATACTGCAGAATCCAACACTGTTCCGTAAGGCAATTCAGTCTGCTTTGATAAGTCCTGTAGAGACCTAAAAACACACACAATAAAAAAAAAAAATCAACAACTTAATCATTTCGTATATCGCCTGCAGTGTACATGTTGTTCATGGTTGGAGTAGTACCTACTAAGGAGTAAGGTAAGAAATACAATGAACATGCCACCATTTTGACGAACCTTTTGAAGTTAAGATGTGATAGTCACGCAAAAACTGTTAAAGCTAAGTAACCTGGATTATCAGAAGCCTCGGAATTTAATTCTTGTCCCATTCTATTAATTTGTACATTATTATTAACATCCAGAGCACCATAAATCTTTTCATTGTAGCTACTGATGTGTTAAAGTAATCAGGGTGGTATGAAAGGACCCTGATCATGTCGATTGGTGAATAGACTTTACTTGCATATTGTATGTTTAGTCATAAAAAACACTCACAGTGCAAAGTGCTTTTTTAGACCAGACAGACATGAGGGTTCATCTTGGGGTTTGTGCAGTAATGTGCAGTCAGGGGTAGCAAGTAAGGCAGTGCCTCACCTGTCATTGTGAAAAATAAAATTCCATGATTCAATGGAAATTTGAAATTTCTGTATGAATTTGTTATCTGTATAAATATAATTTTGTTTTAGGATAGAAATCTCTGATTTTACAAATTGCCACTGAAATAAATGGGAGAAAAAATAGTTGAGGCAGTGCGTGACTCTGCCTCAACTCTAGTGGAGCTGTGTTACACTGACTGACACAGGCCTTTGCCATCGAATTGCCTACTGTTACATTACGGATGTACATGTTGGATTACACATGTGCAAAGCATACTGATTTTCAATAATCTGTTTTTATAGTTATTGAATCCCTGTTAATATTCAATCTTTTTAATTCTCCAGAAATGCAACTTAAAAAATGGGAAGGGTGAGTCAAAAAGGAGAGAATACTGAGCCCCATCAACACACGTTATCAGGTGCACATACTGTACTCTTGACTTCTGCAGATGATCGGAGTGTTTTCACTGTGTGTGCAATCAAGTTGTTAAATTTAATTATCATTTAATGTCTTTGTTCAATGTTAAAAGCGCTAACAGCTGAAGCTTAACAGTATTCTCACTAACAATAATAGTAATACTGAAACAACTGGAAAGGTTTTAGCACTTTTTGTTCCAGAAATAATTCTTAAATTTATTGTATCAACTGTTAAAATCTGTTTGAAATGCATTGCTCATGGGAAAGACATGCCAATGCAAGGCTAACACCAGCCTATCCAAGGCTAACACCAGCATAGCCAAGGCTGAAACCAGCCCTTCTGTGCTAATGCGAAGCAGAGGAAGTAGGCAATACAGGGAGTGACCAGCCTAATCATTCTAGTCACTAGCCTCTCAGTTACTAGCTTCATCAACTCATTTGCTGGAACCAGCCATTCCATTACCGGTGCCATCCTATCATAGATCAGATCAGTAGCGGGCATCGGAATGGATATAGCCTCCTGCACTAAGGAAGTAGGCACCTCTATGGTTAGGGTATTCATTTTGGCACCAATACCACACCGTACGCTTCTTTATCTAGTTATGCCTTTATAGGCTTAGGCTGTTGGAAGTTACGCTGATCACTTTTCTTCACTCTCCTACTATCATTTATTCGCACTATTCATTATAATCTATTTTGTTTACTCTTTTCATTAAAGGTTTGCCTTGCCTTACATATTCTGTAATTAGCTGTGCCTCATTGTGGGACATAGACCTGGGTTCCTCAATTCCAGTCCTAAATTTCCAGTGCCCAGCACTATCTAGATGTTTTTCTGCCAGGGATGGGGGATCTGGAGTCAAGAAGTCATCCTTTTGTCATGTATTTGTTCTGCCCGGCCACTGAACCAGGTGATTCCAAAACGTTAAACAATCCACCGGACTTTGTTTCCAAGTTTGAAGACGTTTCGCTTCCAATCCAGGAAACTTTTTCAAATCAAAATGTCAGAATTAGTGTTGAGTTCAAGGCTTTATAGAGTTGACGAAAACAACGGCTTGTTTTTGCTTAGAAAACATGCAAGTTGAAGCGGAAGAATGGGTCCGCCCCTTAGAAATGGGGAGTCGTTCTTTGTTAGCCTGCAATACCAATACTGGTCTATGCCTCTCAAAGGGGGTCGTTAGGGGGAATTGTTGGCCTGGCTGAACAGGCCAGATGTTTGGTCCCCTGTATGGGGGTGGGGGTTGCCATGATAGCGAGGGAGAATCAGCTCTATTGCTGCATTGTAGGTTGTTGAATGCTGAATCCTGAGTCCACCCCCTCTGTTTATAGTTGTTTTTTTCTTTCTTAACCTAAATGGCTTCCTTCACACCCCTTTCAAACCACCTGTCTTCTTTGTCCAAAATATGAACATTCTGTTCCTTAAAAGAATGTCCTTTGTCCATAAGGTGTAGATAGACTGCCGTATCTTGTCCGGAGGAGGTAGCCCGGCTGTGTTGAGCCATGCGTCTCTGGAGAGCCTGAACCAGGTGAGTCAAATCTGAACAGGTTAATTCACTCTACAGATTGGACTAATCTGGTTCAGTGACTGGACAGAACAAATACAGGACATAGCGACGACTTGTTTGCTCCAGATCCCTGTCTGTACATCTGCATTGTAATGTTTACATTGAAAATGGTGGCACCCGCCATTGCATGACTAGATTTTAAGCCGCATTTTTCAGCTTAACTTGAAATTTTTTTTCCATAATCCTATAAATCATAATTTATGAAGGATGCACAATTAAAAATTAAGACAAAGCAATGCAAACAGGGTGTATTCAGCAACAATACAGCGTACCAAAGGAAACAAACCTATTTATGAATGCAAAATCTAATCAATAATGTATTCTTCTAATCAATTTTTAAGAAGAGTTAGGATAAAATACATTTTCATTCCTACAGGAAAAAGGTACACCAAAAAAAAAATAAAAAAAAACAACAGCAACGAACAAAAAACAAACAAAAAACCGGCTTGAGAAAGTCACATAATTCGAAGTGGTGAAAAAGAAATGAACCAGTCGAGGCCCAGATGTATTTCTAAAATGGGATTACATTCAGCCACAGGGGAAACCAGTAATTTGATATTGTGTCTAATAAATGCAGACCCCTCTTGGTCACATAATATTAAGAAAATGAAACAGAAACCATCTGAGGGAAAACACGCATTTTATACAACTGTTTTTCTTTCTCCTTTTTAGTATCTTAGTCAGATTTTAATACGACTATACAGTGAGAGGATTTTAGGATATTTTTTTCCTAATGATTTAACAGTATTGGTTTTTTCTTGAGCCTTAAAGCTTTGGAAAACTTAGGTTATTTTTTTCTTGTATAAACATATATATCATATAAAAGTGGCTTTGTGTGTAAGGAGAACTGACAGCAGTAATATATGGCAACTCAGTTAAAGATTTCTAAACTTGATAGATCTAGTAAAAAACTGTTTTAACTATTCATGAAATAAACCAAACATTTCTCAGATATTTTTTCAATATCTATATAATATGATGTGGCCAAACATTCAGCCAATGCAAATCTTCTTTTGCATTGCATCAAAGGGGTGTCTTATAAATAGAGATTCGGTGACTGTGGAGGCTGCTGGAGAACAACAAACTAAAAACAATTGAAATAAGAGCTCTAACACAATTCCCCTCTACATTATCCACAAATAAGGAGATATAGGAAGATATGTGAATTTTGAAAGAAACATCTGCTAGTGACCATATGGAACAGCTTATTCCTCTAATTTACACATTTGTTTACGGAACCTACATCGCTGGCTGTTTGAAGGTAAATTCACTTCATTTCCATAAACCACTGATTGGGTCAGATACAAAAATATGTACTAATTGCAGGCAGAAGACTAGAAATAATAAAAATGAGATGTTAGTATGCTTTTTAACTTTTTATGATGCCTTTCATTTTTCTAGTATTTTTCTTTTCTTTCACAATTCTTATTTACAATAAATTGCCCCCTCTAGGGGTAAAATAAAAATAAGCAAATATTATTAATTACAAGGCAACAGTACTTGGGTTGCCTGTCAAACAGTTTGGCCGCTGAGAAATGTAATGGAGAACAATTACATGAACTAATTACTGTTTGTTTGTTAATTGCCTGTTTACACACCACCAATGGATTTGAGATCGTAATATCTGGGAAACAAAACAAGCCCACAAAAACACTCCAAATATCCTTCTTAATGACAAACCAGTGTACAGTTTGCTGTGTCATAAATTCAGCTGTAATATAATACACCCACAAAGAATGTTTAACAATGGGTTTACCTGCAAAAATACACATCACATGGGTGAACACGTACTGTGCAGTGTGAAATAATATTTTTAGATGTTTGATAGAAGGGAGCTTAAAACTCCTCTTCTCTCATGCTGTCCTCAAGTAGAGCTAATGTGTAAAAAAAAAAAAAAAAAAAAAGATTTTAGATTGAAGATTTTAATGGACTCTGCTGTGAACATTAATCTTTTATTTCTGTCAATTATTTCTGTCAATTAATCTTTGGCCTGAATAATCTTTCCTTCCCACCATCTCTTAAAAAATTGCTGGGTCATCAGAAGCTTCTTTGAATGAGAGTTTTGGTTTGTAACTTGGTTCAGTAATTAATTTCAAGCTTTCTATTTAAAGACAGCTTGCAAAAAACTGAAACAGAGTCAGATATTTAACAACTCCTCTAACTTTGAGGCCATGTTTCTGAATGGATTAAGGTGGTCTGCCCCATCTGGGATGGCGGTGAGTATATGAATCATGCAGAGTATGTTATTAAATATTTTAGGCTTAATCTGAATACCTCAAATTGTAGCTTCTAGCTCCTATCACTTCAAATTTTGCAGGGTCATCACTAAAAACAATATTCAGGGAAAGGGACTCTGAACTGGTATGGTGAATAGGGTATTCACTATGTAGCCGACTTGTTGACAAGTCGACTGAATTAAGCTAAGTCGTCTCACATTTGGGCAACTCGCAGTTTGCCTTAATCCCCCCACGCCACCACCACCATGCATGGTGGGGGGGGTTTTCTCCATGCAAAACTGGTCTCTTATTGGCTTATTTTATGGTCTTAGTAGAAAACACACTACTAGCAGCAAAAAGTGTAGACCTACCTGATATAACCTAGATCCTTGTAAGCAAGATACACACACAGACATGTGCCCCGACTTATTGTGATGACGTCATAGAATGAGGTATCGACCCAAAAGAACAAAAGCTACACAAATTCAACAAACGAATGAAGATCTCTATTAGGAAACCCTGAAAATCTGAAGTTGAGGACATTTGCATGTGTCACACCTGCCACGAAATAATATATTTTTGTTAAACTCTATGATGTTTGCTGCGACTATATGGTTTGTCAAGCTAAATATTTTTGGCAACCGTATAGTTTCGACTGGCAGATGAATAAAAATGCCAAATTTTTTCCAAAACAAAAACTCTGTTTATCTTCAGTATTACTATTTTCTTCATTGTGTTGGTTTATTGAATAAACTTAAAAAAAAAAAAAGCAGGAAAGTTTTCTGTTGCAAGATAAAAAAGGCGGAAAAGTTTAAGGGAAGGATATACCTTTGAATACAAATGCAAATATATAAGCAAATAATTAGGCTTTATCTATAAAATCTTTGTTTTTTGTTTTTTTTAATGTGTGTGTAGTGTTGCGGAAGTCTATGCATATAAGAACTATTTGTTTAATTGTCTTTGTTTAATGTGAATTTAATTTCAGTGTGTGAGTGTGAGTCTGGGTGTGCATACACTATTGTTTCTGTCCTGTGTGAATGCTAGCTCATTTTGCAGCAATTATATTCTCCTAAGCAGCTCAATGAGCAAGTAAATGGAGTGAACAACCACAAAATGCATCTTATGACAAATAGTGAGTATATTTGTGTATGTGTGTCACTACAGAGCAAAAGAGGAGCAAATAATAAAGCTGAAGGAGAAAAATGGGTAAATCTATGATCTACACATTGATCAGGATTTTTTTTTTTAAATATCTTTTACCATTCTGACATCACTACATGAACTACAACACCAGGCATCTGTTTTAAAAAATGTTTTCCATTAAACTTTCAATTTTTGTTCAGGGAGGATCTATTTAATTTCTAACATATGCTTAAAATTTTGCCACTGGATGTTGCGCAAGTTAATATCAAAAGAGCTGGACTTACAAGATCCCAAGAAATGCCATATTTTATAACAAGGGAGCATTCTTTGTCATAATTAATAATGTACATCTACCTTTGAAATGTAGCTCATAAAAAAAACTTGCATGAACTACATTTCAAAGGTGGATGTAGATATGGATATACAGCATTTTGAATGAGACAGGTTATGTTGAAGTTTTAAATGGTAATATATGATGGCCTTTAGAAAGCAAATTTAAGTTAACAACCTTTGATGCATGGAAATGGGTTTCTGTTCCTTTGTTGAGACTAATGTCTAATAGAATTATCCTTGATGTTCCTTGATGTTCCTTGAATTCTTGATGTAATCCTCCAAAATGTTTTTTCACAGTACAATGAAAAACCAGGGATAACTGGTGCACTAAAGTCTTGGCTGTAGGATATATAAACAGTACATAGTCCTGTTCAGCATCTTCATTTTCTGCTCCTCTCCAAGCTGTCTTCTCTAAGACGACAGCATAGTCTGACATGCATAAGACTTTGTGGCCTGTGGTGCTCCTTACTTTTTATGTCCACAACCTTTTTTATTATTGTCTTTTTTGAACATTAGGAGTGTTAGAGATTTCTCATTAAAGTTTTTACTCTTACATCCTATCATCTGCCAACATTGAAGCCCTCTTTAACAGAACTCTATGAAATGACTGCTCTGGAAGAACATATGACATTTTCTAGCCATTTTATGCAAGTACATCAAAGTTTTAGAAAACAGTTTTTAAAATAACTGAAAACTCTATGGCCTTGAGTAAAAATTACTGATTGAGAGCAGCAGGGCCAATTTGAAGCTTATGTAATTGCATTAGGATTTAAATTTGAAGATGGGCTGAAAGCCAATGCTGAGGTTGTTTTAAGTCTGCTTTGAGCTGGGTGTGTGACACTCCCAACTCATCTTACCCTGCATGTTTAAGCAGCTTTTTGAAATAAACTTCATACCTATGGGGGTTATAATTAGATCAAATCAGATATATTATTACTCAAACAAACTTCTCAAGTACAGGAAAGTTTATCTAAAAAATTTAACCTGTAGTGTAAAAGCTGACATTGTGCTTGTTAAGAACGCTAGATGTCATTATTATAAAAAAAAATTCAAAAACTTTTTTTGTGCATTCATTTTTCAACAATTACTAGAGAACAACAATTTTAACTAAAATACATATCTCACATTTTCACAATGAGTTACAATCAAACTAAAATAATACTTTTTTTATAACTAATTTAGTTTGAAGTCTTTTTTAAACAACACAACCGGTGTCCCTTGAACATTTAGTCTTACAGCAGTAATATAATTAATCACACTCTCTTAATTATTTTAAGGTAGCTAAAAATGTATGAATAACAGGATAAAAATTGAATTTATATACATGCTAACCTATCCTATCTGAATTCTAACAGAAACTATCTGTTCCCCATATTTCTGCAGCCCACAAACAAATTTCTCGCTCTGTCAGGTCATCCCAAGCCAAATATTTCTAGTCTGTAACTTCTCTTCTGTTTGCTTTTTTACTACATCCTATGTCTCCCTCTCTGTCTCCACATCATTTTCTTTTTTTCCCCACTCTCACCTTATCTGTTCCCCCTTGTTCACTTTATTTCCTCATTAAGATGCCTTTTTGTCTCACTTTTTGTGCATTGCTCATGTGTGCCTTCACTTCTCTACTCTCCTCTGCCACCTTTCACGGTTTTCCTAAAGGATTCACACTGAAATTGAGGGAAAACATCCAAGCGTGAAATAGTCCAGAGAGGGTTCTTGACGCTGACTTGTTATTTCATTTTCAGGATGAAACAAGGGCATTAATACTTAAAAGGCCTGCCTGTCTTGATGGAAAACACTAAGGAGAGTCATGTCTCCATATTTTCCTTGATTCCTCTTCCTTTGGTGACTCTATATTTTCTCCTTCATTTTTTTCCCCTGACTGACTAATTTACTTGCATCCTTATACTAGATGTATTTGGGCTTATTTTGCCCATGTAATGTGTTACTGAAGTGTTCCTATAAGCATTTGTTGACAAGGTAAATGAAGAATGCAAAATGCCACAAAAGAAAGATGAATTCTTGTTGTAAAAGACTGAACGTAGAGAAATGTTCATTCCAAAGGCAAGCACAATTAACCGTAGCACTGTCGGGCATAGCGGATGCTTAGACATGCTTATTAGTCCAATGAGAGATGAGCACTTCCTGGTGCCACCAGCAGAGTAGCAGGAAGACATATTATCACAGGGATAAACAAATGGAGGGCATAAACCTTCTGAGAAATTATGTATGTGAGTCAAAGAATAGTAAAAGAACAAAGATTTGACAACTTTATCAACACCTTCGATTTTCTAACTCAGTATTCTCTCTTTAATTATGTGTCTTTATCTGTAGAATACTGTCTTTGATTTAACAAAAATAAAAAGATGCTATTCCACACTGTGGTGAAGAGACAAGGATAAAATGGTTATTTTTTATGTGTGAGTAGTAGCATAAATGTGTGCCGTTTTATCTACCTGCTGGAATGAAGTTTCACTCTTTGCAACAAAAAAATAATAAACAGATACAGCTCGTGGAATTAAAGTAACAGTAAAAGTTGTAAAAATCCAATTAAAAATATTATTTAGATTCATTACACACATAATATATAAATTATATAGTGTACAGTTCAGTAAACCTCGTGTGTTATGAGTTTGACTTACAAATTGAAAACCAAAAATGACATTTCTCAGAAATTTAGTATTTCATAAGACCCTTTTTTCAATAAGTCTGCCAGGTGAAATGTATGCAAATATATTGTTTAGTGTATACAGACACAATACCTTTTACATGAGATTTTGCGTCATTGAAGTGTAGCATGAGGGTGATCAGGTTGTGGCTTTCCTCAGGTGTTAAGCATGCCATGGTTTCTTTAATGGCAGCAGCCAGCGTCTCCACGCTGTTGGATTTGGTGCCTTTTATCTTCCTCTTGTCAGTACTTTGAAGATTCGCTATTGTGTTTAGTGCAAGGGAAATTGCTGGCCAAACAAGCACTGCAATATCGTGATAATTAAAGCAAACTAATTTTCACAGTGTTGACACATGCCAAGTCCTGTTGTAAAATAAAGAGTATCTTTATAAAGCTTGTCAAGCGAGGCAAGCATTAAGATCTTGTAGTAAACGGTTTTGCTTTGAATTTGGAAAAATAAGCTGACTTTCGACAGGAGAGAACTCCCCAAAATATTGACGGCTGTAGAAACTTCACTCTAGACTTAAAGCAGCATTGATTCTGTGCCTCTTTACTCTAAAATCCGATCTAAATATTAATCTAAACTCCAAAATGTGGGACTTTGATTTACAAAGATTCTAACTTTGCTTTTTTTAGAAAAGATAACTTAAATCGCATAAAAAAAAATAAAATAAATCTTATGAGACTGTCTCTGCTTACGGTTCAAGTACAATTCCACTCGCTCATAGTGCTTTACTTGAAAGTTATTTAGTTATTGTTTACTTCCGGAAGTTATGCACTTCTGCAAAGTTAAAGGTATAGTAGAGGATTTTTGCAAATTTTCGAAAAGACCTGCCCTTTCCACTTTTGAAAAAAGTGCACTTCCACCACCCTGTATCTGCCACTGAGAGGGAACGTCAATTTTATGAGAGCATGCACAAGCCCATTTCTCTTTGTGAATGCTCTGTTTAAAAGTTGCTGTTTGCATCACTCATACAAGCTTACTTTCCAAAAGATTTGCAATTTTCCCACTATATCCGGCTCACCACTGGTAAGTGAAAATGGGGATGAGCACAAAGGACAGCCTTACGTAAACATATTACCAGAAAGGTTGAGAATTAGGAGGACCACTTGTTTTAATGACTCAGCAGGAAAAATAACATCCTCCACTATACCTTTAAATATATTCACCCGTTTCAAGTAGTTGGCAGTCTGTGGATTGACAGTGCTCAAATTTGGCCGCCCGTTCAGTATGGGGATATTTACAGTTATCTCATTAATACACCAGGACTTTATACAGCAGAGGCAATGAAGGCATACAAGTCATTCGAAGGATATTTCTTTGTGTCTGGAAAAGTGGGGAAAATATTGTATCACAGCAATGATCGCATGAATGCAGTGTGCTTCCTGTGTGCCGAGATGCCATAGCAGAAGATCACCAACAACAAAGGGCGTCACCAGGTGTGGGTCTGCCTGGATAAAATAAAAGGCTATGTGGTGTCTGCCCACTGCACATGCAAAGCAGGGTAACATAATTTTATATTTATATAAATCTATGCAATAATATTAGATGCAAGCCGTATAGTATCAGTATTTCAATCATTTATAGAAATGTTAGTCTGTAATAGAAACCTTCAGTCCAAATGGGTAAAAAAGTGAATCATGTAGATTTAAGATTTAGCGCGTTAGCTCGATAACTTTACTGCTAAAAACTGCTAGTGTTTCTGCCCCCCAACATCAAACTGGGGTGGGGTCTTGCACATGTGAAGTCGCTTTTCAATGCGCCTATAGCTGAAGTCATCCTATGTTTGTATGTTTTCTGCAACACCTTTTCCTTTCATTAAACCTTCCAGTAATGTGTCTGAATGCATCTTTTGGGACAACTTTGGCTTTGTTATAGTTGCAGTTGCCCACCAATTAAAATGTTAGTATTTTGATTCAACCTCTTCTACTGTCACACACACATCACATTTTAAATTGTCCTTGGCTATATCACTGAACCCCTAGTTGCCAACCAATCTGCATATCAGTGGGTCACAGTGAATGTGACTTTCTGTGTGAAAGTGCTTGAGCCATCAGTATAGGTTCAGTCCAATTATAGCACCCCGTGAACAGACAGCTTGAGATATTATTTTGTAGCTTAACCTTCAATGCTCATATGAGATACTGTTAAGTGCAAGCCACATTTACAAGAATAAGGTTAAATTATTTTAGTTGAATTACTGAAATAGGTCCACATTATCAAAGTATATTTTTTTTATTCAAAAACACAAAATTGTTTAAACTACACTATTTGCGTTTTCTAAACAACTAAAATGAAAGGTTGTATAATGTATTTTTATAGAGAAATGTATAATAAGGAACAGTCATAGAGCAGACAATTAATTTATAGTAACAGAAATACCAAAAGGGGATAAATGTCTGTAAAATAAAGGTGTTTGATGACTTTATTTTTACTTCTTTTAAGTAAATTTTCTCCCTCGCCAAGGAAATAATTTGATAGGTACTCACTGTATGGAGTTCTCTATCCGTGAGATAGTGAGGAAAGCTGCTAGATTAGCAGTGTATGAAGAGATGACAATGAGGGCAAACATCCACCAAACACCCATCATCATCCTGGTTGCAAGGGTGGTGTATGGGACTTCTCCACCTAGGAAAAAGAAGGAGAGATAATGGTTTAGAAAGATTTGCTAACTATTGGAAATTATCACACTCACATTTTGGAAAAGCAGAATCTTGAAGAATTATGTGTACATTAATAAAATGTCTCATAATGTATGATGATCTGATGCTTTAATTTCAAATTTATCTTAATAAGCAGGAATAGATTCCAAACTGATCAAGAACGTTAAATGCAGAATATACTAACCTCTTGGACACTAGGCCTGTTTTCGAGAAATATTCTTAAAAATAACATGCCTAAAATGAATTGAATATATCTCAAGAACTACAGAGTTTAATTTAATTGTTTTGGTATCAAAATAAAGCAAGACCCCAGAGAATATGTTACAGGTCTAAAAACCATCTTGGGGCGAGTGCTGAGGACCCAAATTTGGGTCCTCATGTTATGAAAAGGTTAAACAAGACTCAAAAAGATAGAAACACAATTAAAGGACCTTGTCTTGACACCAAATGATGATCAGATTACATTTTTATATTAGTTTAAAACATTAAATAAAGGTTAGCGCATACATCAGGAGGGCGGTACGTTTATAAATAGATTTTTTTCGGCCTGAGTTTTCATTTAGCCACTGTTAAATAAACGACTGTTGATGTCAGCACTCCTTGTTCCTAGCTCTTCTTACCCAGAAACATACAGTATGTGACACACACATAATCGCATGTTACTGTACCTTTATCCTGTCGCCTTCCCTTGCTGCTGTTTTCAGGCCATTTTATTGCATATTTTTGGGGCCTGGCTTGCTCTACTTTATTCAATTTGAATTTGTTATCTCTCCACGCTCTGGGTTTTATACTGTACATTAGCTGCTGACATCAGGTTTTATAACTAGCCCAAAGGCACTATAATGCATGGGCTCTCCACAACAAGCAAATCAAATAATCCAATTGCATGGCTAATCTTCTATTTTAGGATTTGTTGTTTTTATCTTATTCACCTGATTTTTCTTTTTCCTTGTTTTAGTTTGTGAAATTGTTGTTGTCCTCTCAATTAAAAATGAAGAAAATTATAAATATGTCTTTTATTGCTTATAATCAGTTGACAAAAAACTATTACAAGCTGGTCCAGCTGGCTTTCCAAAGATATGAGAACATTCTTGTTATGAAAAGTCTAAATCAAGTTTTAGGAGGTTGAGAAAACTTTGGTGGAGCTGGCTTGGCAATGTAATATTATAATGTTAGATTTATTTTTTATTATTTTTTTTTAATTTAAACTTTAATTAACCAGGAAAAAAATCCCATTGAGATTAAAAAACAAGGGAGTCCTGGCCAAGAGGCAGCAAAGTTACATAAGAAACATAGATACATTAAAATAAATGACAGGTACATAAAAAAAAAAACTAAAAAAAAACATATCAAGTAAAACAATTATAGATTGATTGTGATTGATAGATGATTGAGGCTGCTTCAAATTCTTTTACTTTCAACTTATATATAAATATATAATATAAGATCAGCTCTAGTGGTCTGATCTACTCGGGCCCTTAGCATTTCGGTAATGTTATACTATATGATTGGCTAAACATTGCCATTATGATGTAAAACATTGTGGTTGCCAGGAAACTACAAAAAGATAATGCAGCATCAGTGTGCCGAGCCGGGAACATCTGTAGTGTATGTCTAATGACTGATGAAATTTAACGTGATAGATATCCGAGCAGATCTGGTACCAGGTGAAACTGAGGCATCGGAAACCTGGATGTATGAGTCACTTTTATAAAGGAACTCACACTATGGTGTACCTGTAACAGAGGTCATTTATCAACATGTACTGTAAATGCTATGGAAATTAAACTGTACTAGCCACCATTCAACCACTTTGGCAGCATTCAGACAATTTTGAGATTTACATTGAGAACTAAAGAATCTCTCATTAACATTAAAAAAAAAAAAAGGTAGGGTAGGAATCCAACAGATTTTGGGGTAAGGGGAATGGAATATTCTGAGGCATAATGTGGTTCATTCTTAACTTACTTGCATCTAGGGTGCAGAGGTCCCTAATCATTAAACTTCTTAACAACAGAAAACCAACATGTTTCACTTAATAGCTGACTTGCAACTTCTAACACACCATTTGAAAAAAAAATGTTACAGAAAATCATTTGTTGAGAAATAGTCATTGCTCTGTATCATAAATTATGATATTTTTAGTGGTTTATTGCATTACGAGATAAACAAATGCCAAGACACAGTTAGGGTTTTCGTTTATTAAGGTTTATTTTGATGTCCATCTTTACATATTTCTAAAAATTAGAGCAGACTTGTTCTATCTTTGTTAAGCAACTTTGCAGTAACAGAGGAACCCTGCATAGATTATACTGTATATGGCTTTCCGTCTAAACTGCTTCTTCCTTCGAAATAAAGAATCAAATCTATCCTTTTTGCTCATAAAGGTTACCAAGAATGATGTAGTTTTAAGCTAACCTCATCTTTCCCATTCTATTTACATTTGTCAAATACTACTTAACGAGATGCTTTTATTTTTAAATCCCATTAATCTATGTTTAGACCCTTGGTCACATCGTTGATTGGTTCTCAGATGGCTTGCACCTAAAATTACCAGCTGCTGTATGTTTAAAGTTAATATCATACTTAAAGCATTAAAGCATAATATAACTATTACACTACCAGAGGTGGGTAGAAACTAGTTACATTTTCTCAGTAAGTTGCTTGAGAAACTCTTTTGGCAAAAATATATGTTTAAGAATAGTTTTACTTTTTGGTTTTAAGTACAGTCTGCTCTATCTCATCTTGGACTTCACAAGTGCACGTCCAGTAAAAGACAAGATAAGACAAGACCAATATTAATTATAAAATCAATATAAATGATCTTTTTGGACTTTTTGGACTTTATATCAAATTGAATATCTTACATTGTTCATACCATTGTAAAGAAAGGAAATCAGAGGAAGACAACGCTATTACTGCTAGAGCAATCAGACCTTTCATATATTTGCTGACCAGCATTTTAAATGCTTCACTGGTATTTAGTGATTTATTGTTGCTTATAAATTTAAAGTCATAAAGATCAGAAGGCCTTCTTGACACTATATTTTCTCTTCTCCGACAATTAGCTATGAGATTCAAATTGGGAGTTTGCTTGGGCTAAATTACTTTCATCTAACTAACTCTAAACTAAATCTGTTAGCTTTATGAATACAGTAGTGTTGGGTTTAAATGTTGCACTTTCAAGGCCCCAACTGGAAATTTCTAATTGGTAGACCTGGGGGAACTGACCCGTAAATCAGTTGTGTAATGTAAGTGGTTGGTTGACAACATAACTAACTGGGTTCTTTTCATTCACATGTTATGAATTACATTGGAGGCCAAACATTGTCCGCTTCTCCCCTTTTGTCCATTTTCCATGGTGCTTCTCTCAGACACTTGTAAAAGTAAGCATTCTGAATCTGATTCTGTGATTTTCAAACTGATAGCTGATATAGTCGCTTTTTATTCCAATATATTTTCTTATTCTTATGACCACTTTGTCATTTTTTGCTATGGTGATCTACAACTCCTATATACTGACGTGAACTTAATAAAGCTATAAGAAATCCTTAAACATGGGTTTCCGATGGCTATTGAAGAATTGCCAATGAGAAACTAATTCATGGGCATTTTTAAATTTGAATTTAAAAGAGTATCTTCAAAGATACTTCTAAGTTTAAAGCTTTTATTTTCTATGCC
Organism: Cyprinodon tularosa; assembly: GCF_016077235.1. NCBI lineage: Eukaryota > Metazoa > Chordata > Actinopteri > Cyprinodontiformes > Cyprinodontidae > Cyprinodon > Cyprinodon tularosa. Next base: position 514,340 of record NW_024038541.1, on the reverse strand, counting down.
TATTTCTTTTTAATCACATCAACGAAACAAATACAGTGATGTCAGATCAAGTACAACAAATCTATGTACATAAGACTAAAACTCAACAAGTTTAATGGAACTCAAACTGAACTTGATCTTAGATCTTCTTACTATGCATTGCTTTCTTTATTTCTACAGACGGCAAGTCAACTATTCAGTAAGTCAACTATTCAGTTAATTTACTTGATGCACAAAATGCTGATTGCTACTCCGACTTAAACAAATTTTAAACTTCTGAGATTAAAGAATTTAATTTTCTGGTCAAAACTCTTAAAAGCCTTCAAAATCAATTGTAGATCTTTTAAGTTACAGCATCAGACCCATTCATTCCTAATCAGTTTCAGTGGTTCTTTTATAGATGTTTAAAGAAGTAAAGCAGTGCTGGTAAATGTTGTTCTGGTGACAGTTCAGAGAAAAAAAATCCTAGCGTCCTCGAAACTTACTGATAAAAGCCATTTTTTAACAATTTGGCCTTTTTCCTCAGAGCTCTGAAAAAATATCCTTTCAAATGTATTTTTGATTGGATCGACCATAGGAGGCTCAAAAATACAAAGACTACAATGAAAAGCCGCAAGGTTGGAGTCTTAGAGCATCGTAACAGTATTCATTCTTTACTTTTGTCCTGTCAAACTAATGTCCTTTCAGTCCTTTTAACCGCTGTCTTTATTCTGTGGACTCAATGTACATACCAAAGGGACAAGGAAAGTGCGTGTGCCTTTACCTTTAGGATTAAGGAACAACTATAATCACACTTTAAAATAAAGATATGTGAGTTGTGTTGAGGGGATCCGTTTTGGTGGCCTTAGGATTGCGTCTCTGCTTTTTGCAGATGATGTGGTCCTGTTGGCTTCAACAAGTCGTGATCTGCAGCTCTCGCTGGATCGGTTCGCAGCCGAGTGTGAAGCGGCCGGGATGGGGATCAGTGCCTCCAAATCCGAGGCCATGGTCTTGAGCCGGAAAAGGGTAGAGTGCCTTCTCCGGGTCAGGGGGGGTGTCCTGCCCCAAGTGGAGGAGTTTAAGTATCTTGGGATCTTGTTCACAAATGAGGGAAGAAGGGAGCGGGAGATCGACAGGCGGATTGGTGCAGCGTCTGCCGTGAAGCGGGCACTGTACCGGTCCGTCGTGGTGAAGAGAGAGCTGAGTCAAAAAGCGAAGCTCTCGATTTACCGGTCGATCTACGTTCCTACCCTCATCTATGGTCATGAACTCTGGGTCATGACCGAAAGAACGATATCGCGGATACAAGCGGCCGAAATGGGTTTCCTCCGTAGGGTGGCTGGGCTCTCCCTTAGAGATAGGGTGAGAAGCTCGGTCATCCGGGAGGGACTCGGAGTAGAGCCGCTGCTCCTCCACGTCGAGAGGAGCCAGTTGAGGTGGCTTGGGCATCTGTTTAGGATGCCTCCTGGACGCCTCCCTGGTGAGGTGTTCCGGGCACGTCCCACCGGGGGGAGGCCCCGGGGAAGACCCAGGACACGCTGGAGAGACTATGTTTCTCGGCTGGCCTGGGAACGCCTTGGGGTTCCTCCTGAAGAGCTGGAAGAAGTGGCTGGGGAGAGGGAAGTCTGGGCCTCCCTTCTTAAGCTGCTGCCCCCGCGACCCGACCCCGGATAAGCGGAGGAAGATGGATGGATGGATGGATATGTGAGTGAACAATAATAAATCAAATGTACTAATTCATTGTATTTGTATTGTTACGTATTTCAAGCCTTTTAGCAATGTAAACCTTTTCACACAATACATTTTTTATAATCACTTATGACAACTTCTCATTCCTTGGGAATCAGTAAAGATTTCTGCCTGAAAATAATTAGGTTTAAAGTCTTTACAAAACCCAGTCAAAGTTAGTAGGATGTTCAAAGCAACATCTAATGAAAGAAGCTTTTTCTCCCCTATCAAAGCTTGGCAATGTCTCATCAAGAATCAAACTACAGAGTTTATTTTGCTTTGTTTACCTAGATTAAAAGGATAAAAAATATAAAGGTAGAAAAAAATCCCTTATATAAGATGAAGCAAATCTACATATTTGTTAAATATCAGTCAGCAAAAGAAAACAAGCAATACCTACAATCATATGTGTGACTATGTTGGCCATTTTCATACACAATAAGCAATTTAGTGCAGTGCCTAGCAAAAATACCATACTCTTATTACAAGTATTTGATGTTGCTCTATGGTAATAGTTTAGATCACATTCATTTGTAAGAAGGACCTCATCAAGGTAAAATAGAAAACCCAATAAAGAATCTACGGGGGGAAAAAATAAAATAAACACCGACATTCTCAGGCATCCTTTATCGAAACTGAGTTTATCCATTTTGCCCAAAAATAATGTTTGCACAGCTACTAGAGGCACCTAGATTGTTGGTCATAATGTAAATTGCATTGTTCTAATGACTAAATTAAAAGGTTTTAAGGTACAAAAATGTTGCACGGTGTAACCACAGAATGCTGTCTATTATTGAATAAAATACAGCTGGTATATTTAAAAGCAGACATGGTCTCTTCACTATCATTTATTTTATATAACAACAACATATAAACACACATACTGTACTGTTGAACTGTTGTACTGTTGTACTGTTGAAAATAATAATCTATGTCATCAAAATTCTTCCCCTTGAGGGGAAACAGAAATAAAAAGAGTTGGTGACTTCTATATATTTTGAGTGCTAAAATTTTACATGAAGCAACTCTTAAGCATCAAACACAGTCACACTATCACTGCCTGCCTCCCCCTTTCACATCATCATCCTGCATTGCCTCATATCTTACTACCCTCTTCCCTGCCTATTCCCTCTTCTCCACACCCTTGTTGACATTCAGCAGTGAAGGTAGCTGCAGATGAGTGGAGCTTTGAAGCCAGTCGAGCTGTGGGCACATCCAGGAGAGTTTTATATATGTGTGACATTCCTGTAAAGCTTCAAATCTCACCACTGAGCAAGAACTGCCACAGATTATACCCTCTACCGTCTGATGACTTGCAGGAACCATTATTTATTTTTTTCTACCATCAATTTCTCTTCTAGCATCTCAATCATGCTCGGCCGCTGGTGTCCCGGTGATTATAAACATCTAGGGAGAGACATATTACAGAGCCAGAGCCAGGGTGAAGAGGGAAAAGGCATGAGAATAAAAAAGGGGAGGAGGGGGACGAAAGAGGGCATGCGTCCCTCCTGCAGCGGCTCTCCTGCCTTCTGCTTTTCAATCTCTCTTTTGTATGTGTGCCACCTCTAATACAGCTTGCTATCAGCCAGAGCTGAAGGGAATTTCCATGTGGTTAGCAATTTTTTCAAGCCATCAAGTGCCGCCATTAAAAAGGATCCGGCAGGCCAGTAAAGATGAGGATTTGAGCTGAGAGGCATGGATTTTCTGATTCAGAGATGTGCAAAATAGTATCTCTTCTTGCAGCATGCTTCCTAATTTTCTATCAAAACTTTAGAGCATGCCTATGCTTACATTCACGGATCAAACTGTCGAGTGACTCAGTTGTATTTTATAAAAGAAGGGGAAGAAACCAAAGTGTTCAGTTTGAAAAGCTTGTGAAGAAAATGTTAACAATATTCAAATTATTAAAGGACAAATACAAATATAACAAAGTATTGAAATATTGAAAGAACAAAAACACAATGGGAATTTTATATATTAATATTTAAAAACTAATAGTGAGTTTCAAAACACTGTCATCCCAAGTGAGTGGATCTATAAGGCCGCCTCCAGTTCACTTTCTGTCTGCTGCCGTCATGCAGAGCAGGCTACCTGTGCTGCAGCAAAGAGTGAACATTTCCACCTTAAATCCAGACTGCAAATGAAATGCGCATTTGTGAAACTGCTGGTACATCTGTCCTAGATTTTAATATGGAAAAATTAGAATATTTTTTAACTGACACAGTTGTCTCACATAGAATGAAATAACTGCCTTTTGGGGCTGATGTGGGCCGGGTTGCTCCTGCTAGGGGGTATTGGGAGTCCCAGGATGAGACTCCTGGAGGCTTGGTTCATGGTCCTTCAGGAATCTGAGTCAGCGGACATGGGTAACCAAGGTGGATTTGGGGTGGCATACCCTTGGTTGGGGTCCATGCTGGAAGCAAGGTTGGGGACTTGGTTCTGGACCGATGTGCCACCTTGTTTGTGGACTTATGCATGATGTGGTGCTTAGCCAGCTCTGAGTTCAATCGTTCTCCTGCTCGCACTGGGGCCATTGAACTGGCAAGAATATCCTTTATACATCATGTTGCAAGTGCTCTCCACTAAAGGGGACACTGTAAGTAAGGGGATAGAGAGAGTGTGAAGAGGAAGGCTTTGCAAGCAACTGAACCTGAGAGTCCCCTAGTCTTATGTGTTCTGAAAACTGGCTGAATGCTAGGAGGGGTTAGACTTTCCCATGTCGTGGGCGTAGGTGAGGGGAAGTGGCGACCTGGGATCAAACATTACTTGGGATAGTCTGGCTTTGGGATGGGCTCCGGTACCCTACTGCCATCTCTCTCTCTCTCTCTCTCTCTCTCTCTCTCTCTCTCTCTCTCTCTCTCTCTCTCTCTCTCTCTCTCTCCCTCTCTCTCTATATATATATATATATATATATATATATATATATATATATATATATATATATATATATATATTCTGTTATTTATTTACAAGGTATGTGCATTCAGAGGGTGATCTGTTGGGATCTTTGCAACGAGTTTGCAATTTTTGCAATTTCTAAAGGCAATTTTGGTCAAATTAAGCAAAGTGATAGCACCACGTATCTACAAAGTACATGAAATTCGCAGAAGTTTAAAAAAAAAAATTTGTCCACAGCCGCAAAGAAAAGAAAAATAATTCAGGGACTAGATGTGGCTTTGTCGTGTGGTGAAGGGATGCAGCAGAGGTAAGCTTTTTTACATTTTTAAAATGGAAGACAGAAAAGAATTATCAAAGAATCTAGTAGGAAATGATCTTAAGAGGTTTGTGGCTGGCATTTAAAAAAGGCTTTAAATTTACCCCAAGAAGGACTGTGCGTCATCCTAACTTAGCTCCAGTGACACTGGCCAGCTACCACCAACCCCTACTCTGGTGATCTCTATCTGCTGGGCTTCTCCCATCTTCCACTTCCAGAACTTTTTCTCTTCCCGTTTCGGCAGACTCTCTCTGTCTGGCGAACTTCTCTGGCTTCTTGTTCTTCATGTTCTTAGTTCCTTAAAACAATAAAGAGGAAGCCGCAACTAAAGATTGTGTCTGGCGCCAGTGACGAAGGGACTCTGGTGATAAACCTTGCTCCCTTCACAGTGCATGGCTGTTTTTCATTTTCTATCTATATGCATGTGTTTTATTGTGGCAAGCGCCCTCTCTCCATGCAGAATGCCTAAAGACTAAAACCCTACACCGAATGGTCTTTGATAATGTTTTTGTATGTGCTTATTTATTATTGAATCGTATGCAGAAAATGCCTGACATTGGATTTATTAAAGAAAGTCATTTTTTGTCTTTTCACCCATTTTTCCCGGAAGCCTCATCAGCACTTTTTCCTCCCTCTCTGGGTTGTTAGGAACATGAAAATGAGGAAATCAGCAGAAAAGGGCCTTTGAGCTTATTTACAGACCATGTTCTCCATCTCACCTTCCATGAATGGATCAATACAAACTACAGTATGTAGTATGTACAGGTTACTGGAGCTAAGAAAAGCCAAGGCTGTTCACGGTTTCTTCTTAGTCTTCATTGGACAGATATCTATATTATTGTTACAGTATTGCATGAAATGAAACGAAATATATTTACATAATTCCGACTGGAATGTTTACACGATCAAGAAATGTGTAGGTTAGTAATTTCTGGAAAATACATGTATTCCATCTTGGATGAAACTTTAAAACATTATTTTTGCCAAACGATTCTGTTAGGCCCAAAACTAGGTTGGCATACCTTTTCCCTTTTAAAATACCACAATATCTAAAGGAAGGCACTACATTAAAAAATATGCAAAAAGAAAACTATTTCCTAATATTTCAATATCAAATATGTAGACTAGTAATAACTTTTTCAACAAAAAAATTTATCAGACATTTTTTTCAGATGAAAAATACTCTTCCAGGGTCATCATAACACATAGACAATCAATGCAATATTTGTATCCAAATAAAGACAAGACAAAAGTATGAACTAAAATGAAATCAAATCAGATATCTCTAGTCATGCCAATCTGACACAAATGAAAGATTCCCATTGAGGCTTACCTTTCATGATCATTAGGAAGTGATTTAAAGTCTATATAAGGCACAGGTTGATCGCCATATTTTTCTTCATATTTTCCTCACAAAATGCACTTATAAAAAGCAAAATCCAACAAGTTAAAATTCACATTTGAAAGGAAATGTATGCATTTAGCAAGCGGTCTGAAAAACTGTAATAAAAACCACAAACTAATAGGTATCTACCTTTCCACGTAATTAATATCAGGATAAGCACCACTTTTTGAAGCCAACTTACAGTATTAAATTATGAAAGCAAAATAAGACATTTTAGTAGAAAAAAATCACAAGAGGCAAGATTCTGGTATTACAAATGATGATACTTTCACACTATTTCGGTTGTGGAGAAGCAGATCAGAAATTAAAGTATACTTATACATTTCAAACAATGAGTGATGCTGAAAGCAACTGCTGTATGTCACCACTTACCTGAATTAAATGTAAAATACTTATAATATTTTAATAAATGTAGTGTGTAACAGAAAACTTCATATTCTGTATACGAGTGAAAAACAGAAGATGGAGAGGACATAATTTTAGACTATTTTAGCCTCTTTTCCAAATTGCAAAAAAAAATGTTGAATATACTGCAAAAGCATGTAAAATGCTCAAAAAGTTATATAAATCAGATCACACAGTTTTAAAATGTGGTCAACTAATAAAATAGCTCCAAATGAAAACTTTTATATACTTCTGTAACATTTTACTTCATATCAAGTCAGTGCAAAATAACAAAAATTTCACCAACTTAACCTTCATTAAACGATATAGAATGAGTGAAACTAAACTGACCTTGATAAGTCCCATTTCTCATCACATCAAACTTGCATACTTAGAAAGACATGCTCCTCTACAAAACAGACATGCAAATTACTCTGTGGTCTCATTACAGGTGACTGCATTCAAAGTGAGTCTTGGTCTATCACACAAATAAGACTGGGGCTGCCTCCCTGAGTGCAAATTCTGACAGATGGCTCTCTCAGCAATTTTCGCTTCACTGCTAAAAAGTGTGCATGTGTGTTTCTAATGTGCACACAGTTAAGTCCGTGGGTACGCATGCACCTTCTAAGACCTTTAACTTGATGGGGATTGTGTTTGAGTTGCTCATATTAAATTTTAACAATGTCATTCTATATAATTCACACCTCACAACCCACATTCTGTACCTCTCATTTCACTGTCCCTCCCACACAAGTTCTTGCTTTATTCTTCTTGGTTTTGTCAAGTACGGTATGTATAAAATCAGCTCTGTGCTTCTAAGAGACTTGTAGCTTTCTCTTTAATTAGAGACTTGAAGATTTTTATATAATCAAATGAAAAAAAAAAAGTCCAAAATACAGAACATCCCTGAATGTTTTGGTAGTTTGAAAGTTATCTTTATTTTTAGAGCATACATGTAAGAAAAAAAATCAAGGTGTTTTTATGTTTCTGGACCACCTAGAAGGCTTTGATAAGCATGTTTCCTTTGCATCTATTCTTAGTCAGCACATGTGAATAATAAATACATTTAAGGTTAACACCTTTCTCCTTGCGGAAATGCAAATTGTTTGCGCGTTCATAATTGGAATGATTAAAAGTGGACCACTATACCTTTATGTATGTTAAAGTAAATTTCTCAAGGAAAGATTGTAGTTTGTTACCTACATCTACCTACATCTTCTGAACAAGCTGTCCAGTATCTGACAAGCTGGGACTTTTGGTAAAAGGATGTTAATATTTATCTTTCCTTGGCAGGAACATAAAATTGTCAACATTTATTCCAAGTGACTAGGCTAACACATCTGTGAGTCACTGTTATCGATCTGTTATGTTCACACTACTTAGAACCCCCCAATTTTGCAACCCGTTCTTAATAACATTCAAAGTTATTTCTCTCCCTTAAAACTGCACCCCAATCAAAGGTTTCCCCATTCATTAATCACATATAACTTCAAGTTTAAGTGCATACAATAAATATCTAAATTACAATTGGGGCAAAAAAAATACACTTTAAGTAACTAATATTTTGAAAAAGCCTCGACTTTTTCTTTACAAGGTTAAAGGCCTAAGTGCATTTTCCCTTATCTGATGAATTAATAAAATGTTCTCACCTATTTATGATGAACGATAATGTGCAAAAAAAAAAAAAAAAATAAAAAAAAGAGGTCAACACCTTAGCAAGGGCTATCTCTGCAGGAGGTTGAGTTAATTAGATACAAAAAAAAAAATACAAATGTTGTGATGCCTCTGAATTAGTCTCCAGGTGTGTACCCCAAAAATGGTCATTTCTGTTACAGGAAACAAATATCTGTTAATTTCAAACCATGACCCAAGACCAATTTTCTATTACATTTTGCAAAACTGTATGGCAACCACATAATTTCTATTGACACATTGCCCTTTCTCTTTAAAATTTGCCTCATGCAGAAATGGGAAACCGTTTTCATCCGATGCAATTATAGGTTGCCTGAATACATGCAGAAAGAAAAGAATCTAATGGAAAATGAGAAGGGAAGCCTTAACAGCATTTAGATTATGATTTGTGTTTCTTTTATTTTTCTTTGAAAAAAATAAAATAAAACATTTATATATATATATATATATATATATATATATATATATATATATATATATATATATATATATATATATATATATATATATATAAACCACAGTGTTCACAAAATCTTTTCAGCTGCTCCATGACTACAAAGTAAAGGGATAGAGGGCTATTTGTTGGAAGCTGGAGAAGTACCACCTTTCTCCAGCAGAGTCCGCCGTGGATCCTCCTGAGCAGAGCCTCCTGCACAGCTGCTGCTCATTACCATCATCAGAGGATCCACTACTTAAGCTGTCTTCAGACCTTGCCTCAACGCCGCAGTGTTGATCCAGTTGGTTAGCACTAAGCCTAGATCCTTCTGAGAACCTTTGTTGACTTTTTGAATCCAAGCTGGATTCTAACTTCTGTCTCTGTTTTCCAGGAAACCAGTTTGTCTCCTGTGAAGCTCTGGAAGAGCTTGACCTGCCAAGCCTACCCTCTGAGCCAAACCTGAAGCCTGCCTGTGAGCTTTCATGCAGCCTTGGATCAAGAGCTGGAAACCCCAAGCTTCACTCTGTTCAAATCCTAAGAAGTAAGACGCTGAAGCAGCTTGCGGACTCTGCGAACCAAACTCTCTCCAGTTCCAACAATCTTCCTCTCCAAGCTTTAATCAAGGACCCTCAAGGTGCAAGTCAGAAACAATATAAAGACAAATCTCTAAGTGCCCTGCTAACTGAACTGTCCTCCTATGTAGACTCCGGTGAACCCGTGTTCCAGGACCAGAACCAGAACCAGTATCATTGTGCTTGCAAAATAAACTCTGTTAAACTTTTACTACTGTTTCCGTCTAGTGGTGTTCTGCATTCTTGGGTCGCTTTAGAGAACCCATCATGACACTATTATTTACTAATGACAGATATTTCTGTTGAAATAAGATATATGTAATTTGCGAAATTTGACCTAAACATATATATATATATATATATATATATATATTCCATTTATATTGCGCTGCATCCTCCCTATGTATCCTTAAAGTCTTGAAAGGAAGAAAGTATATTACTTATTATATACTTTCTTCCTTCCAAGAACTGTTTCTATGTTTTTATGTAAAAAAAAATCTTTTTCAAAACATGCTTTCATCTCGAAGGTCCTTTTTTTCTTTATGATATCTAGTAGCCAGTGCTTATGTTCTTTTTTCAAAATACATTACAATAATTGCAGCCGACAATTATTTTTTTAATTCATATTATTTTTAACTTTTTCTTCTTTCCAACCTAAGATAAGGATTTTGATTAGCCACTAGGTACAGTAATAGTCCATAAAGCATATATACACAACTGTAACAGAAACCTCTTTTTATTGATGTAGTAAGTATTTCTTTAAGTGTGTTGCTCCAGATTAGAGAATTGTAAATACAAGAAGGTGTATTTCATTATGTTCAACCTCTTTTCATATTGTTATAATGTGACCTTTATCCAATGTAGGTAGTTGTTTAGGTATCAACTGTCTTTTGGCAACTGTACATTAATTAAAATTCTGTGGGGAAAATATGATGGTGAGCACAGCATTTATCAAGAAGCAATTAATTATTTTGTTTATTTCAGCTGCATTCTGCTCAAAGCCTGACCTTTACAGCACATACTGTGGAAAATGAATAGGATTCTCGTGGTCTGTTTATCTGAGGCAGTTAACAACAGAGTGCCCCAAAATAAATGTGCTTGTATTACAATTACGCCATCCTTCTCATTACTGCTTCTGGTAGCAACTGCCTTTATGTCTCCTTGGAAAAAAAAGGAATATGGGTGGAACAAAACAAGCTGCTAACATCACGCTTTGAAGCTGCTTTTGACAGATGCATATTTAGTGGGAGGTACCCATGCTCAGTAAACATCATGATAATCTATAGAGTAAAACACTGCCACTGTTAACTGTTATATCTCTTTTCTTTAAAGATTTGTTGTTTCTGCAGATGTTTACATTGTTTTTCATGCAGTTTATAATTATACACCACCACAGATCACATATATATATCTCATTTATATAATGAGAAAACCATCTAGATCTTCAAAATGACTAAATCAATGACATCCTTCTAATAAATGGATAAACCGTTTTGTTCTTAAGGCCAGTCAAAGTAAATCAAGGCCACCTATTTCATCTGAATATAACATTTTTATTCAATCTCGTTCTATTAACGAAAACTCACACCCATGAGTCGTCATGTTTTCGTCATGAAAGATCCATCTTTAGCTCATCAATTCTAATTATCGTCATGAAAAAAAGGAGCATCAACAAAATATTTTTGTCATTGGTGACGAAAACACTGCTGTGCTCCCATATACGTGAAAACACATACGCTGCCGCTAGCAGAAAGAGACACCCATGTTTGAATATGGGGGGTTTGGCCATACCGTGGTTCCCAAATCGCTGGTCTCTCCAGCTGAACCAGGTGACAGGCATTTTTTTATTTTTACCTCATAAACACTGTGGCAGCAGGTAGCTCGTTACAACATTAGACTGGGTCAGTCTGATAGATTACATACATAAATGGCCCCTCTCAATATAAAAAAGCGACAAAGATGAATGAAATAGGTGTGCGCCTATGAACAACACAGAGGGGTGGTGAGTTATGTCGTAGCATGTTTCATCTAAAATGATACCTTTAGTTATTCACATCCATATTTTCTATCAATTATTGCTTTATGCTCCTTTGAATTCAACACCTAGCAGTAACCATAGTTCTACAAACATCTATAACAGTGTTTTATAGAATTTTAAGCAGAAGCCTAAAAGACTCCTGAATCACTAAATGAGTCTTAGTATATTATAATCCATTCATTATCTTCCATTTGTTGACATTATTGCAAACCTCCCTCTACAACACAGAGCAAAGCTCAGGTTTACAAGTAATTACAACCCAGTTTTCTCTTTCCTCCAAGACATCTTAAATTGATGTTCACAGAACCCCAAGGAAGATTAAACATGCTGCAACGGGAAGTTTGTGATGATCATGTTTACATATACTGCTACCTTCCAGGTCCTTCTCATATCTTTCTCTCATTGGTAGTAAGTTACTGCAGCTCCTGGGGCTTGTCTGAAAGCTGTTCGAACTAGCAAACCAACCACACATTATGTGACAATAATCTCAAGCATGCAAGAAACCAGCAGGGGTGGTCCCACAGGAGGTGAGGAAGTATCTGTAACAAGCCGACAATAACAAGCATCTGCAAAAGGCACATTGAATCCTTGCAAAGTGGCTAATAATATTGGTTTGAACATGTCCTATGCTTCAAGTTTCTAACAGGAATGGTAAATTTGGATAAAGTAAATATTATTTTTCTCAAAATCATTTGAATGTTTGAAGTCACTCAACTGACATGCATGCAGTGAAAGCAAACTAGATTTTACTTTCAATGGAATTAAAAAAACAATTAGCAATTGCAATATATATCATTATCTCATTTAATACAGTGGGAAGAAAATTTGCATAGCAACTGTCAGTAAGAAAAAAGCTTTTACAATCATTAGTTTTTTTTCCTAATTGGTTGTAAGTTATTCTTTTTACCAATAAGTCTTAAAGCTGAAGTCTGTAAGTTTTTAAAAATCACTTTTTTGTTATATTTGCTAAAACTGTCCCTATGCCCAGACAGCAGTACATGTGATATGTAACCTGTGAAAAAAACTGCTTCAATTGGTCCCGCATACTGCCTGTATTTCAATCTGGAAAGAATAATTCGGGACGAGTCAAAACAACCAATCACAGCCAGAGGAGCGTCTGATGGAGTGTCAATCACAGCCCCCCCCCCCCCCCTCACCACTTAACCTGCCGCAGCGCCCGGCTGCTGCAGTCAGGAGGACGCGCGTGGAAGTCATGGCGGAGCGACAGCCACCAGCGAAAGAGAAACTGCCCTTACTGCCCCTGCCGACAACTGCTTACACGGCAAACTTCAGTATAACCAGCATCTTATATCTAGCTGCTTGGAGGTGAGTGTTATCGCTCTAACCGGTTCACACTCCATGCCGCGTACGCTGCTTGGATGCTTGTGGTCGCATGCGGTAGCCGCACAGGTGCTGTGAGAGGGGTGGAGCTTGGAGGTGGGGCATGAGTGAAGCAGAGAGGGTGGGGGAGTGGCATGAAACCTGTTTTTCTTCAAATTTTCAGTCGAAGTCTGCTCTCTTCTCAATGTTACAGACTGCAGCTTTAAATCAAACTTTACCTATTACTATTATTTATCAAAATTTAATGATAAAAAAAATGATAGAGATTATTTTATTGTCAGAAATGATTGTCATTGTCACTTGTACAGAGAAACAAATTCATATATAGGCTTCACGACACATATGACTGTTACAAAATGTTTATAAGTGAAATTTGCATAATACATAATAAAAATGTAAACTATCAGACTGAATCAGAGATCCTGCCGTGCCACGAAGGACGTGGAAATTAATGTTTTCTCGCATATATGAGCAAATATGAAGATAAATGTCTTTAAAAACTGTTTCTGTAGCTCTTACGCACGTTAAAGTTTATTACGATAACAAAAACATCTAAGTGTGATTTTGACAACTTTAGTGTTACCAGCTTTTGTGCTAAAAATGCGCTTAAAAGAAATAAATTATTATAGCTTCTTTAATTAAATACAGCTGGGACAAATTTGATGGCAAGAACCCTGTACACAACCTCAAACCAATATCTTGGTGAGTTATAATTTAATATAGGCTTCATGACCTTCAGTATATATTTTAGAGGTTCATAGGTGAATGTGAAATGACTAGAATAAGTATCAGTGTCTTTAGGTCCAATGCTGCATTTACACCAAATAATTCTGGAACATCAAAATGATTTTAGTTTGAGGACATTTTGCCCTGATCTACCTCCTCTGGACAAGACTCTGTTGTCCACCTACACCTTAAAGACAAAGGACACTCGTTTGAGGACCAAAATATTCACATTTGTGAAGGAAATGGGTGTGAAGGAAGCCATTTATGTTAAGAGAGAAAAAACAACCTTAAACAGAGGGGATGGACTCAGGTTCCAGCTCTCAAAATCCTACAGCGCAGCAATAGAGCGGATTCCTTGCTGCTGTCATCTCAACCCCTGTCGATATGCATGGGACCAAAACATCTCGGCCGGTCAGCCAGGTGAACAATAACCCTATTGCTCCCTTTTCAGAGGCATAGGCCAGTATCGGGTATTGCAGGCCAACAAAGACCTCAACTACTCCCCATTACTAAGGGGTGGAACTGTTTTTTTCTATTCAATTTGCATGTTTTCTAAACCATAACAAGGCTTGTTGGGCTACTCTATAAAGTTTGGAACTCAACGCTAATCCAGACATTTTGAATAGAAAAAGCTTCCTGAATGGGAAGCGAAACATCTTCCAACTTGGAAAACAAAGTCCAGTGTTTTTTTTTTTTTTAAAGGCACACTCAAGTCACACACCGAACACTCTCAACTAGCATTGGGCCATACAACAGAGAGAGTGGCTTTGCTTCATTCAATGTGATAAGTAGGAAAAATAGCAGTTTTAATACCTTTTTAAGAAAGTAGACCTCAAAACGTCATTCATGCAGTCAATTTATCAGGATTATGACTCTTTTAAATTTTCTTAAGTGCAGCAGTGCCAAATACACAGGCAGGTGGTAGTGCAATGAATTCCCAGTAATATATATCCCTCAAGCTTACCAGTCACTGAGGGCCTGCCATTGTTGGAACTGATTATAAAGCAGTTTTTAGGTATCTTTGTTAAACACTGCAAGTGCAAGAGTATAATAGCGAACAATTTTTGCTTACACGTTAGAATGCATTTTTTTTTTTTTTTGATGTTAACCATACATCATTTTGCCACGTTTTTGTAAAAAAAAAGTATTTTAGTGGCTCGATTAGAGCTCACTAACTTTTGACAGTCTCCTTGACAACTCTCTGATCAGCCTCTCTGAGAGATTGATGCAATGCATTGAGCTGCAAAGTTCAAATTTTCCAGAAGCTTGAAATGCTTCAAGGCGCGTCATACCAGACATCTGAAACGCTCCAAAGGACCTCCCAATGGCCCATTGACTTGCGTCAACCATGGACTGCATTTAAATTGGCCGCCCCTAATGCTCAAAACATGTTTATTCTGAACACAGCATAAGCCTATCTGCCTTAAGCAAATACCTTAAATGTTTAAATGTGTCCAAATAGAATGGAGCAGGAGAGGCATACAAGGAATGTGGCCTTGTCCTAGTTCCAAATATTCAAACTATCAATACACTTATTCTTAGGTTCAGACCCTTACCTTGTCATGTATTATAGTTTATGACCAGGATCAGAATTTTATTTTATTTTTATTTTTTTTTTTCAGGGAATGTCCCACTTGGAGAAATTGCTTTCGAAATCTCTAAAACTCACCAAAGATTTCTCCTCCAGCCTGGGAATGTGGTGGATGGATATATTTCTATTACTGAATAGGAGACAGTAGATTGGTTTTCTGTTGAAGAGGGCTGGTTTCAATTCTATTTATATTAACTTTTACAATAGTGCTCTCATTACCTTTTGAACGTCCATTCTGAATGAGATCATGTACCTGAAGTTTCAAGTTATAAAACCAATGAATTTGCTAGCAACATAAAAGTAGATAGCTTCCACAATTAACTTACACTTTTCTATATCTAAGTAATTATTAAAAAAAAATCAGATTAATGATGATGAGTTATTTGATTGTATTCCGATTGCCTGCCTGGTTAACTGCTATTAACTATGATAAGCTAGAGGCTACATAGCTTCAAGAATGTAGATGCCCTGCAACATGAAGAAGGGGGGAAGGGTTTTGTGTTCATATTTTTAACAGAGGACAGAGGGGCCTCTTTGGAATTTCTTACAAAATATAGCTGTGACAGCAGAGACAAGCACACAAGAAACTGAGAAACACCACAGTGGGGAAACAAAAAATAAAAGAGCGAGAGGAAGCAGCTATGAAAGAGCAGAAAGAGAACAAAAGAGCATAGAGTGGAAGAGAAGGCATAAGAAAGACATGAGTTTAAGGCCACTGGTGAGACATGGTTTCTTTCACTACAGCCTATCCCTGTGGTCAAGGAGGGAGTGAAAGATGAGCAGGGGGAGGGAAGATTGAAAGTCGAATGCTTTAAGTAAGAGGGTATGGATACTGTAAAGTTGGATCCACTTTAAGGTTGCAAAACAGTCTTTAGAGAAAGATATGTGAATCCAAAGAACCACGAAAGAGGAAAAGATGAGTTCAGGAAAATTATGATAGAATTGGCTTTCCAGCAGTGTAGCACCGCAGAGACGTGGATAATGATGGGAGGAAGGACACATCCAGGAAGCCAGACAGGGAATACGTAGTGGAGAATGAGCATGGCAGTCATACTGCGAAAACTCTACAGGAGGCAGAGAGATTTGGAGAATGTGGAAGACTGGATATTTGGGGGGCTAAACATGCATACACACATACTGTAAGTGCTCCTTTGCGCATAATTTAGGCTCTGAAGGAGTATATCTCTCCTACGTACAAAGCCCTGTTCTCACTCATGGCAACAGATAGATGCACAGTGGGGGAGAGCAGGAAATAAAGGAGATGTGGAAAGAAACAGAAAGAAAAACAGATTTTGAGCAGCAGATGGAAAGATGAAAGCTTTGATTATGGCCTATGGCCTTGAGTCAATGTGTTTTTGTTTCTGGGAAATATTTCTCACAGGATGAGAACCAATGCAGCATGAGCATGAAAGCGAGTCTATGGATCTATTCCCCACAAAGTTCTAATTGAAAGAAAACAACACGCTGGGATTACTTCTGCATGTATGTAAATAAAAACACACACCAGCACACCATGTTCATATCCCCACAAAAACACAGTCTGTCTCTCCACACAGTTCTCCTCCCTGACTGATTTGGACTTTAATTAAGGAAGAAAAGCAGAAAACAAGAAACAGGGAAGCTTCCAAGAGGATTTATTCGATATGACTACAAACTTTTGCTTCTCAATCTTCTAATTTGGCTGAATAATAGTAATGTAATGTCAAATAATAGTAATATATGGTTTGCTGCTAGGATGCCAATTGGTTTAATTTTTAAAACCTTTTGATATCTTGTGTATTTTTCATTCGTAACTGTGGTGATTCACTATTTCAAAACAAAATTTGTGTTTTTTGACAGTGTGATAATGTGAAATTTATTCAAGATGTATTTGTGTAAAGTTATATGAGTGCAGCTTACAGCAAATAATATATGGAAATCTTTTCACCAGAAAAATGCAATATTATGGTAAAACCACCCCTTTTTCCTTTTTTTTTTTTGCTTTGTAAGAATATCAATGCAGAAATGTTAGCTGACCAAGTCTTTGTTCTTGTAATACTTTTCAATATTTTTTGCTATTACTAATACTTCAGTGAAGAACAGATGTCCTGTGTTCTGCTCTGACTTACAACCACACACCTTTACTGACTGCTTTGAAATCTAAACCAAGATTTAAATTTTCTTTTGGCAGTTTGTTTGCAGAAACAAAAAAATAAAAAATAGACTTAGAGATTTGAATTCCTTTTTTCAAAGAGCAGTAGCAGAGAAAAAAAAGAAGACTTAAAAATTTAAAGAGTCTTTTTTTCCCCAACCTGTTATGTTAAGCATTTACCGACAGCAAGTGTTATGGTTATTTTGGTATTACTGTCTTGATCCTAGAAAGAGCAGTCATGATGATGTCCTACAAATATCCAGGTTCACCACAGTAATTAATTCTATATTGCTGAAACCTAAAAAGGTATGAGCAATAATCCACTGTTTTCCAAGTTTGAAGACATTTTGCTTCCCATCCAGAATGCTATTTCAATTCAAAATGTCAGAATTATCATTGAGTTTCAAGCATTGGAAACTTAAACTAAAGCTTGGAACTTTTTCTCTTTTCTAAGCCAAATCAAGGTGTTGTTTTGGACCACTCTATAAAGCCTTGAACTCAACACTAATTCTGACATTTTTAATTGAAAAAGCTTCCTAGATGGGAAGCGAACGTTTTTAAACTTGGAAACAAAGTCCAAAGGATTATTATAATTTTTTTTTTACTTTTTTTGAAATGACTATGACCTGGATGACTGAGAATCTTCAAAGTATATTGCTCATACATAGATGATGACCACATGCTATACCATTGAGTCTTGGAAACCAAACCAGTAAGCTCTTTGGTGTTACTTCCATGCCTCCAGTGGCATAATGTAGTGTAAAGGATAATTTGCATTAAATGTTTTAATAATTTTTTTTTCTTTTAAGGAAAAAAAAGAAACTTTGAAGTTTTCTAATCCAAATATTTTATCACCTCACTTGCCTTTTAGGTATACCATAGTACTTGATCGGAGCACCGTTTGCAAAAATTGCCAAATCAATGCAGAGGATCATACCACGAAGTCAGCTTAAACTAGCAGGATTACTTCCGCTCTATCCAGTTTAACCAATCCACAATTGTGGGAATCAAGGTCAGCGGTACCATAAAGCTGTTTATCAATTCACTAACTCAATCCAGCTTGAACTGATCATGAATCTGTGAATGTGTACGTGTAACGGGGCGGGTTCAAGGTAGAGGACCAATCACAACCAAGAGTACAGAAGGGATCATATCATTTTTGGGTGATTTTCTTGGACTTATTAAAGCCTTATCTGTCTCTTACAGATGCATGCTCCTATGACTCCTGTTGAAACTTGGCCAAAAGTTAAACGTCTCACAGTGAAATCTGCTGTTTCTACGATAGAAACACGTCCAAGACAAAGTAATATAAATTGACATTTGAATGTTTGTTTTATGTATACTGCTTTCTCCACTCTCTTGGGGAACTAAACTGAAGTTATTGGCTATTTTAGTCGCGTATCTAAGCCTTCAGAAATTCCGTATGAGAAAACAAATTTAAGTTAATTTTAAATCACACAACCTTCATTGCAAAATCAATGTGGTCCAACAGCAAAGGTAAGAACATAGCAAAAACAATACTAAACGAATAAAGCATAAATTATATAATACTTGCAAAAAGAAATAAGAGATGTCTTTATAAAATAATTATAAAATAAAGGTCAGACACAGGTGAGAGCGTATCAGGACATGGAGACAGAGACCAACAAGACCTCCCTAATCCATGGCCCTATCTCAAAGAATTTTTCGAAAAAGTAGAAAAAATTTAGCTTTCAGTTCTTATAGTGGCATCTGGTTGTTGTTTTTTTTTTAAAGATTACTTTATACTTTTATACTTTAAATAGTTTTGGAGCACATACTTTTTCACTTTTACTTGAGTAAAGAGGTCAAGTTGATACTTCAACTTTTACCAGAGTGATTTTAAACTGCAGTATCTATACTTCTACTTAAGTAAGAAATGTGTGTACTTTTGACACCACTGACCGAATCAAATCAGGTCTTCAATGAAACGGCATGTAATTGTGTCCCAAAGAGCTGATTGGCTGATGGGTGGAGCGTGTTCTAGGATTAAGATAAATCCTGAAAGCCAGCCTGCCCCAGAATCAGGTTTCCCATTCAGAGTATGTTGCTACGGTGACCAACCTCGCTAAGAGTAATTCCAGCTTTGTGTTACCAGAAAGTCAGGGTTAAACCTAAAATTCTCCTGCGAACCCTGTAATCCTGCTTTGTGCTACAGGCCTCATAATTGTAAGGAGGGCAATCAGTCTGTAGTTTTGATGAGGTGTCTAGATTGCTTTAATAATAGCAATAATCTACCTCATTGTGAGCATTGGAGTCTTCTTCCTATACATAATGTCATATAGATCATCAATACTGTTCATTGGTGAATCAAGCACAATGAAGCCAAGGACATTAAAGCTGGTGTTGGTACTTTTGGCAGCATGAGCAGGTGAGACATTTTGCTGGAAAATGAAATTAGCTTCTCTGTAATGCTCTTCTGCATGTGGAAGCATGTGCTCTGAATTTACTGGCAGATTTTTTTGCAGACTTTGGAAATTATCTAATCAATCCAGCCAGCAATACCAAATGACATGGTTCTACAAATCAAAATCTCTTCCTTCAGTCAGGGACGGACATGGATTTCTAAATCTAATCCACTATTTAGCCCACTCAAGATGCTTCTGACAATGTCTCAGATTCAGGTGGGGATTTATAAAATGAATGCCTTAGTTGAAGGTGAGATGCTGGATAGGTCTGTGTGTGGTGGCTTCGGCAGAACCAGTCACAGTACATGCCTTGTAAATCTCTCTCAAGCTCTTGTATAAGCTTTGCTAAACAATCCTCTCAAAGCTGTAAATATCCTTGTTGCTTTTGCTTTTTTCTACCTTGGCTTTACGTTCCACTCAGCTTTGATTAACTAGTTCTTATGCAATAAACCTTTGTGGTTTACCGCTTCTGTTCAGTCTTGACTGAACAACTGTCAAAACATCCATCGACATTATGCTTCTGTCTGATAAATAATTTTAGTCCTATGAAATATAATTTTCTTGGGAAACTGCTTTCAGCTGTAAACTATAATCATCAGAATTAACTGAAATAATTACATGAAACAAACAATACTTTGTGTGTAAATATAGTCTTTATTATGGAGATGCTCCTTTTCCTGCTATAGGTTTTTGGGGGAATGGAGTAGGCACAGTGTATAGATTTCAATTTTTACACTTTTATAAATTTTGTTCTATATCTCCATTCCTCTAGTTGCCCAGATTGCTTGTTTTTAATCAGCTCCCCTGCAATTTCTCTGTAATAGGCCCTCCCAGGAGATTTAGCTTTGTCATTATTACATTGATGCCTTCAGATTTTTCCAGATGATAGTTAATTACAGTAACTTAGATCAATTTTCTTGTATTCTCTAATAAAGAAAAAGTTGTAAAAAGCACAATTGTCTTAAGTCATAAAAAATACTTCCCTTAAGTTCTCTGTCAATGTGGACCTTTGAAAAAAATATTTTTTTCTTGTGTTTTTGCTTTTTAATGGCCCTTTTTTCCCAATGTTAAGTAAATAAGATTTTTGAATAAGATAGGACTTTCTTATCAACCCTTGTGAACTGCTCTTCTAGTCCAAACTTTGGTGTTAGCAGCAGTGGCGGCCGGCCCATAGGGGGCGCTGGGGCACCGCCCCCCCTGATAAGAAGAGAGAAACGTAAAATATATTTTTAGAAATTAACTCATAAATGTCAGTTTTACTCTCTAGACTGTGTACCTATAAGCAAAACAAATTATATAAACTACATTTCCCTCTCTACTGTCATTAATTTGTGGATTTCCACAGACAGACTCCTACCGTCTCTGTTCTGGGGGCTGTGATCAGACAGCCCCACATTTGCAAAGAATCTGTCAATCATGTACTATTGCTAGGTGAATTTAATGGCCAATCAGCGTCTCGGAACTTTATGGTCTTGGGGCGCTGAAAATACTGCGCTTTAACAGGCTTCTGAACCCAAGCGCAGGTGCAGACAATTAGAGGGAAGATGGCGAATGTAACGACCGAGATGCAGCTGTCCAATTGTTTATTTGAATTCTTATTCCGGATTAGTTGGAGACATACACTAGGCTATATCAGCCCCACCAAAAATATTTTTCACCAGCCGCCACTGGTTAGCAGTTAAAACTTCCTTTATGACAGAGCACTCCGCAGTTCCTCCAACTTGCTAGTGGCTGGCTTGTTTTTCCATTTTGCTGAAGCCTCACAGGTTCCCTGCCTCCTGTTCCCATGCTTGTCTGAGTGCCTGTGGTGGCTCATTTCAGATGGACACCCTAGTGCACAAGACTACAAATGAGTGCACATCCCCATCACTGCAGGCCACAGACTGTCCAGGCTCCTGCATTTAAGCTGGTCAATGGTGTACACTCTGCTAATGTTACCTGACTGGCTATCCTGATATTTTCACTTGGTAATCATTCATTCCTCCTTCCTTTTACCTTCTGGCCGGAAAATACTGAAACATGTACTCTTAATTCAGAAACAGCCAATAAGCAGTCCAGCGTAGGATATAAATAATTCTTCATGTATACTTTAAATCACATCTTTATGTGTCCAGTCATTGCTTTCAAGCTTCAAGTTAGATCAACTGGCCTATATATCAATAAGTGTCTAAAAGATTAAATGAAGAATAATCCTATTTGATTTCTTGTTTGCTTTATCTGATAGTTTCATTGTTTGATGGTATTTACCTTTTTTTTCCACTTAAACAGTCCTATTGTTAATTTATAAACCACACCCATCCAGGTCAGATGAAGAGTAATGAATCATCTCTCACATCAGCCAAATCTCCTACAAGAGTCTGCATCATGTCAGTTGGTATTCAGAAAAGCAACTGTGAGGAAAAATTGTATTTTCTTATAGCTTAATAATATTGTATACCCTGAGACCTAAGAGTTCCCCATCTGAGTGCAGTTTATTGCACCTGAAAGTTTCAGAGAAGCTTTTTTCTTATACTGGCTGATATGATGCCTGAGAGCGTTGTATATCCAATTTTACAACCTTTATGTGATAGTTGGCACTGTATGAATTTATGCTCTCACTCTAGTTGTGCCTCTTTTTCAAAGATAAGAGGAACCACAACCAATACTAATGATTAATACATTTTTGTGTGTGACTACCACTGATTATATTATGACAATACATTGTATGTGTCTATGTTTGTCATATGTTACAAGAAATGTTCTTTTCCACATGTAGATTTTAGATTGCTAAATCCTAAAAATCTAGTGGGGTATCGTGCCCAGTATTCATATGCATTTATGTAGTTTTGTTTAATCCAGACCAAGACAAAGTCAGCCAAACGATCAGTCTTTTTACAGACTTACTGTAAGTGTCCCTAAAATTATTTCTGCAACTAAGACAATATTTGTTTTTCAGAGGTAAAAATATTTTGGTTTATTTTGTTGTGGCTCACATTATGTTAGGGTTCTGTTTGTGGGGAATGTTTTTGTTTTTTCCTTTAGTTTCTCCTCCTACCCACTAGATGGTGCCCTTCCCCCTGTTTGGCCTGGAGGGCCTCTTCTGGTTTTCCCCCCACACCTGCGGGTTGTTGGGCCATCACCAGAGGAGTATTTGAGCAGCGGACTGTCACCACCTTGACTCCAGAGTGTTTGCCAGTATTGGGTACTCTGGCCTCACTAAGTTTAGTTGAGTGTAACCTTTGAGTCTTTGCCTGTCTTAGTCTAAGGTTTTTTTTACCCATTTGTCTCTTTGGTGTCCTCCGGCAGGATAACCCCCCAATCCACTGTATAAGCCTGGTCCTTCTCCCCTTGGAAAGAAATACTTGTTTCACACTGAGCAAAGGGAAACCTCCACTAGATCCATTCAAGTCCTCAAGAAAGTCTGTGACAGTCCGCTCTGCTGCTCTGCTCCTCTGGACCCACCATTAGCCTGCCTGTCCGCCCTCCAACAAGTAACCAACGTCCCTGGACAATTCCCCCACAAACTGGACCCAATGATCAATCTAGAACCATACTACATGAGACAAAACTGTTCCATTCATCTCCTTTGATCAATTTCCCTACGGACCTTGAAATCATCACTGTGATTTCCCCCCTTGAGTTTCCGGTTACGGTTCACCAGACCGCAGGATTCCCCCATCTGAGAATAACCAGTTTTCTCTATCTCTCTCTGAGTTTTGTAAACCTCACCAATAAACTTTTAACTTTTTTTCTGTGCCTCTGAATGGTTTTCATGCATCTTTGAGACCCATCATGACACATTAAAATCTTTGTCTCATGTATAATCTTTGTCTTATGTAACAATACTATTTTTTCGTCGCTCTTTTCACGAGACTTATATGTCAGCATGAGAGGCTGCGAGAACTTCGAAAGCAGCAGGAAGCAGATGAAAGCCTTTTTCTGAATAATCTGCAGCAGCCTGGTTAGTTTGTTGACTTGCCATAAAGGTATTTTGTTATTATTGTGTTGAAATATTTGTCATTTATAGTGTTCCAACTATGTATATGTTTAGAAGTTACAAGACTGTGAGAGCACTTACATATTATCCCCGAATTGGCAGGCGGCCACAAGGAACTTTTTTTACGGTAAAAAACATGTTTCTTCAGTAGCTTGTAGCTTGATACAGTTCTAAAGCTTTTGTTTTATATTATATTTTATTTCTGTAGTTTCACAGCATCAAATAAACAAAGCAAAGTGCCCATCTGGAAGAAGCCATGCCTGTGTTTTCATTTCGGATAAATACTTACAGTGGGCCTCTTGTGATGCTTTCCAAAAAAGTAAAAAAAAAAAAAAAAAAAAAAAAGAATAATAAAAAAAAATAATAAAAAAATTGTTTTCCATGTTTGAAGATGTTTCGCTTCCCATCCAGAAGGCTTTTTCAATTCAAAATGTCTTAAATAGCTTTAGAGTAGCCCAACAAAGACTTGTTATGGCTTAGAAAACATGCAAATTGAACCAGAAACCTCTTTATAACCTCTTGGAATGCATCTTCTTGTCTGGCCAGTCACTTTAGGTAGAAGACCACATTTTAGGGATGATGAATTTACAATGATTTTTGAATTCATTAAAGATGCTGATTTTATTCTAAACCTAAACCTTTGGATAAACTTCACAAATGTATTCCTGAGCTATTTTAGGAGTTCCTTGGTGTTTACACTATGATGCAGTTTGTTAACTAATGCTCTTTGATAAAGTTCTGAAGCCTCCAAAGAACAACTGGATTTACACTGAGATAAAATTCACACAGCTGGACTCCATTTACCAGTTTGGTCATTTTTTCAGGACTATTGCTGGCACTGTATTTTATTTAGAGTAAAGTGCATATGAGTATGTATATGAGTATGTGGAATAATTATACTTTCGCAAGACATTGTAGGCTAGTGACATAAAGCGTCATGTCAAAAGAACAGCAATAACATTTAGAAATATGCAGTCTTCCCGAATCCCTCTTTATTCTTCCTCTACCATCAGTCTCCCACACTCTCATTGAGACCAATTAGACATACTTTATGGCGTTAAGACTTTTTCTCACAACATCCTCTGTGCTGAAATGCCAGACCGAGAGGCCTATGGGACATGTAAACAAACAGTCACTTGGCTGGTGCCCTGGTACCTCGGATAAACACAAAGGAAGAATAGAACTTGTGAAAGGGAACGCATGAAGAGAAAAAAAGCAGCAGGAGGTTGGAAGACAAGCAGTAAGCACATAGAGAGGAATAGAAATTATGTAATGGGGAAAATGTGAACTATAACAGAAAAAAACGGATTGGGGTAAAAGAGACAAGCCAAGAGATCTTGAAGAGTAGAGAAGGAAGAAAGTGTTGAAAAGGATTGGCATAAATCTTCTGCACCTCCTTCTTTCCCCTCTCAGCCCCTCACCCCATGACAATGGAAGTGACAGTGCCTAAAGAAAAATGTGGGTGCCATGTTTGAATTTTCACATGTATTGCTTATCTCGAGTTCCCTCCTGCTGTGGATGTCTTTGCATCAGAATCAATTTTCTCCTAAGCTAATATTCTAGGGTTTTAGTGCAAGAATTTAAGGCATTTTAGAGCTGATGTGAGAGAACTGCAGCATACATATGGATGTGAGAGAGAATCTGAAAGTTAAGTAGAACTGCAGCATAAGCGGGCGCCTGATTTCTTCTTTAACTGCTTTTGTGTCCCACACTAATTCATTCAGAAGAATTCTGAATGAAATTCTAAGAAAAAAGGATTTTACTGTTTAGCCCTGTGTAGCTGTATACGGTCTATTCAAATTAAAATTGAAAGGATGCTGATATTTATTAAACCTAGAAAAAACATTAGGTCTAAAAAAGTCAAATTACAACAGATATCTAATGCAATGATAAGCTTTTTGGATGGATGCCAAAAGAAAGATCCAACTTTAAAGTCCAATGTGGTTAAAATACTTATGATAAGAAGAAACAGATGATCAATTAATTTACCTTTCAACTGAAGATTAATCATCTTACACTTAATAGCTTTTAACCGATTTATGGACACACGTCCAAATATCTTAGGAGTTATACAATCATGAAATAACTTAGTTTAAATAGAATTGTAATATATAATCAAGTAAAATCTACAGCATACGTCATTGTTGATTAATTAAAATGAATGTTTGACTTATAAAGCATTTGATTAGGAATAACAATACTGTCAAATTAGCATTGTTTGTTTCAGCATAGGTAAGTTAAACATCTTTAAAGTGTTTAAATGTAAGATTCAAATTAAGCAATAGGATAGAGTGGTGCAAAAGACTATCCTTCATATCTTAAAATCTGTTTTAAGATTACATTGTGATGCTATATGTATATATTTATGTGTTTCGGCTTCAGGCATATATTAGTTGCCAGCCTGAATTAAACTGTCCTGAATGAGGAGGCCCTTGAAACCCTTTAATTTAATCACAGGCCCATTGGGTCCATGATTGTCATATGAAATGGGCTATATAAATATACTTTGCTGTCTTTGTTTTTTTTTTACACCTCCATAGTAAATTGGTTCAATATTCCTCCACAATGTACTGCAAACATAAAAATAACCACACAAGGGGAATAACAAACACAAAAATTTGACAAACGCACAAAACTCAAACAAAGAAAACACCCATTAAAAAAAGAGATGCTGAAATAACAGTAAAAAGAAATAGGCTAAGTCGAATGCACTACATTATAAAAATGCACTGAAACCAAAAAAAGGCGCAGCAACCATGTACTACCAAACAAATCTTCATAACGTACGCAAAGGAAATGTACTGCAATGGCAAGTTAAGGAAAGGTGCAAACTAGCTTTGCAAAACAGAAGTTCTCTAGACAATGAGAAGGATTTGACCATCAATCCGTAATAATGTCGCCACAACAAACACATTACAACATATTAATATCTGAAGACAAAACCCTCAGTAGAGATATAAATGTGATGTCTGCCCACTGTGCATTCAGATAGAAGAAAGAAAAAAGAAGTTGTTCTTTGAGAAACCTTTAAATGCTGAATATCTCTAAGCATCCTATCATTTGCTTTTTTACTATCTAAACTTAATTAAGATTTAACTAAAATTAAGCAATCATGAAATGTAAAGAACAATATAATTGTGATGTGCTGCAAAAATTAGACATGTTTTTCGTTTCTAATAAACATGAAAAAGTTCGATGTAATATAATGCCACCGAAAAAATGAAATTCATCAAAATGCCTTCAGAGCTCATCTTATGAGTGACCACTATATTTGGTTTTGAGTATAATAGTTTGTTCAGACCGGACGCAATGTCCCTGGTGAGTGCGATTGAGTCACAAAAAGTGGTGAATCCCATGTGTGCGTTCACTGCTCTGCCGTCACCTCATGCTACTAGATAGGGATACTGAGGTGCTGTCCAACAGCTGCACCGCATGGTGAGAGTTCAGAGATATATAATGTTAACAAAGCTAGAAGTAAGGAATGCTCTCAGGAAATTTTTAGGTTGCTTTAAAAAAAGCAGTTTTAATTTAGTCCTTGAAGCACTGCTTGTCCTCTCCTACTTCCAGCGCAGACAACGGTCTGTCGCTGCCCACTGCCCAGCATGGGGGCTGTCTGCAGGGGTAGATTTACAAGAAAATACCGCCAAATTCTACCTTCATCCAGACGCCTTTCTGGATGAACCAAAGTGGAATCCTTTTTTTTTTCTGTGCTTTTGGGGCTTTTCCAAAAAATTATGCTCTCCCAAAGGCAATTCAAAAGTTGCTTATAGAATACATTTTAGCAGCAGTCCATGATGTTAAGTTTCACCCATGGTTTTATTTTGAAACGTTGCCAGGCAGTGAGACCTTGACAGGAAATCACACGGGGTAGCCAGAAATAACTGTAGGTCCAAAGCAAAGGGTCTGGGAGGCTGCTGATTTGCTATAAATTAAACAATCATTCCAGCCACTAAATAAGGTAAACTTGCCCACTGTTTTATTAAATACCAGCAAAGGAATAATATATGATGCTATGGAATAACTTGATTTCAGGAAATAAGTGCAGCACAAAACTCTGATAGGATGGCAAAATCATCAGCCAAAATTAAATATTATTCTTTACTGAACACCAAATTAGTGAAAATAATAGTTTTACCTGCATAAATAAATCAGCACTGAAAAAAGTAAGCTAGATATTTCTAGTTCAACTTCTTGTGCAGCTAAATGGGGGGAAAATTGACCTCTGGATGTCCTAAAAAAAGAATCTTTATTATCTCTAATATCTCTGAAACCATATTAAATGTACAAACCAAATCTGCATCTGAAATGCAGAGCTTTAAACTCCCTGGGGGGCTCATGGAAATCACAGTGGACACTGCGTTCGCTTTGAACGCAAAAGCCTGCTGTTATGTGGTTATTAGCTTAGTAAACGGTAGTAAACAAACATCAGGAAGGACAAAGGAAAGAGCAATTTAATGAAAAGAAAGTTTTTAAGAATTTTAAATTAGGGTTATGTTGTAAAAATAGCCAAAGATTTCATCATATAGCAAACAATTTCAATTGGAATATGGATTGTGTCAAATTCAGGGCAATCTCAAAAGCAAAACACCAAAAAGACAGCTTGAACCAAGGATGGTGATTTACCTTCCACTAAGACAATCTCCATAAACATAAAGCCAGAGCTACAGTGGAATAGTTAAGGTCAAACCATATTTATGTGTTGGCCCAGTCATAGTCAAGTCCCCAATCCAGTTGAAAATGTATGGCAAGTTTTGAAGACTTGTGTTAAGATATACTCCCCATCCATACAAACAGACAATAAAGCATATCTATACATTTACTTCTTTAACTATTTTGCAACATCTTTTTGTAGTTCTAATGTATTAGAATGAAATAAAATATATTTGAATTACTAATGTAACAAAATGGGGTATTGAAAGAGTAATACAACTTCAATCCTGCTGAGATTTACCTTGAGTGCAAGAGATTTAGTTAATAGATTGTAGAAAGGGAACAAATGAAAAAAAAAAATGCTATTAAAATGCTAGCTCTAACCTAAAAATATTACAAAGAATCTAATCCTTAACTCTCATGAAGGATACAGTCACATTTTTGGATTACTGCTAAAGTAGAACATTGCTTTCTGTATGACAACCAAGTATAAACCCCCTCTTGAAGAATTAGATCCCCTTTCTTCTGCCCTTTATTTAGTCTAATGACGCAACGACTAAAATGTTAATTACAGCTTTAAAGAGAGATGATTGTGGAGATGAAGTAGCAATTAGCATATATCATAGTCACTCTCATTACCACCATTTGCCACAGCAAAAATATGGAAAATTATTTACCAAATAGTGAGACCCTCATGATGTGCTTATTCAGAACACTATAAACGTTTCAGTGAGGGTGTTAGAGACATTAGAGACATTTTTTCTTCTTTATATTGGCTACTGTATTGCCAGTTCAAGAGCAGTACAGTAAGCATATAGTGTGTTAAATGAAAAATAAGCATTTATTTAGGGAGAACAACTAAATAAAAGTATGAGCTTATTTCATGTTTTCTAAAAGCATTGACATAGAGACACTTAATTAAAAATAAGGACCAACCATAGCACATTTAGAAGTTCTTTCCACCTGAATCCTCCATAATTTTCTGTAATAGTTTTTTTCCTGTCCGTTACTCTGCTGATGACATTTAAAACCATTCTAAATTGCCAGTTCCATACTTGAGCAGAGTCTGAGAAATTCTCCTCATATTCCCAGGATGGGGTTATTATCCTCCTCTAAATCCATTGCTGAGCAAAATGCCTCCTCCATTTTCCCCTAATCTGACTAATGTACTAAAACATAAAAGGTCATTTCACATCCATACCACAGATCACATATGTGACTATGAATTAATAGAGCTAATGATATCTTCATATACATTTTTTATCATATACAGTATTTTAAACCTCTATCACGATCTTCCTACCTGGCAGAGAGGCATTTAAATGTGACAATATAGAAAAAAAAACTTTCAAAAAATGTATAAAAGTGAAATAAATTTAGTTCTTGTGCAAGTTACATCAGGATCCAGATTTCTTGCTTACCTTGCTGCACAAAAGACCCATAAACAAACCACATGGAATTGTACAGTGTGGTCGAAGACACAGGTCCCATGGGCAGCCGTGGTGGGTTGAGCCAGTTGAGCAAGTACACCAGGATGCCAATAAGGAGCACAGTGCCTGCAATGCACGCCCACAGTGACAGGTCGAAGGGTGCCAGGCAGGCAAACATGTCCACTGTGCGCTCGGCCTTGCGCAGCAGAACGCCCACAGAATAATCCATGTAGCGTGTGGTAAAGTCTACAACACTCTCCCGCTCAGGCGTGATAGTCAGAGCAGAGAGTCCGACATCAGCTCGCTGCAAGAGGCAGAAAGGAGAGAGGAAAGTGAGACAAATTTGTTCAGATCTGAAAGTCATTTCTTTTTAGGGAGAGTCTTTAAATACACAAGATATGCTTATTACAATGCTGCTATTGTAATAAAGTAAGGTTACCAAAATGGGAATTTTTAAAAGTGAAACATAGACTTCTTGTTTTTAGTATAAATTTGTACCAGACACTGCATGAAAAGTGGGATTTTCGTCAATATACGGCACTGTAGATTGTCGTGGAACTTCAGGTTAGCGGCAGTTTACGGCAATTTGCAGGCTTGGACGAAAACTCCCGTAAATTGTCAGAAATTGACGTGGAATTTCTTAGGCAGTGTTCCCCCCATGCCTCCCCCCCATGGAATTCTAGGGGAGGCTTTAACATGTAAATGAACATGCTGTGAGCTATACAAATGCAAACCAGGGTTACCTGATACAAAGAGATCAGGTATAGCCTCTTACATTTTAGCTTGAATTGATTTATTTAATTAAAGTATAGAGACCAAAACAGATCTTTAGCTGACAGAGCAATACATTTAGAGCAGTAATTATTTTTTTTTTAAATTTGCATTTAAGATAAAAAATAAAATGTTGTCTGTCAATATGCTCAATTCACAATTACTTAAGTGGAAAAGTTTCAAGAAATGATTCTGAGATGATTCACTTTATAACATGGCGCATTATCCTGTTGGAAGTAGCCATCAGAAGATTGGTACACTGTGGTCATAAGGTCATAGGTCAGCATGCTAAATTGGTTTTAAGTGGCCCAAAGTGTGGCAATAAATATCCCCCAAATAGATGGTAGAAATAGATCAGGCTTAGTATAGCCTAATTATAGACTCTTACATTTTAGCTTGAATTGATTTATTTAATTAAAGTACGCTAGATTACTGTGTATGCAAATGTTATGTAAAAAAAAAATACACAAAATAATTTACTTCAAAAATTAGTTTTAATCAGAATCAGTTGGCTGTAATGGTTAATTTTATTTTTTAGATTTCCACTTTTTTTTTTTTTTTGTTATTGAATATATAAGAAAATAATAACAATCTCAAATAACAAGTCAATAACAAATATTTCAATACAAGAAGAAATATCACAACTCCTGCTTTTGAAAAATAAAATTAAATGCACAGGCTGGAAAAAAGTATAAAATAAAATAAAATAAATAAAATAATAATAGTAGTTAAAGTAAATTAATCAGTGGGGACTACCAACTGAAATTCTTCAATTAACTCAAACAATTTAATTGCATTTAAATTCTGCATCTTTCTCAGACATCTTTTGAAAAGGGAAAGTTCATTTTTGAGAGCAGAGATTGAGAGGGAGCATTTTGCATAGCGACATTTATGGATATAATACTTTGTTACAATTATTAGAATATTAATTAAAAATTCCAAATTTTTTTTCTTTAATGGATAAACCGAATTAAA
The DNA here is from genome assembly GCF_016077235.1 of Cyprinodon tularosa. NCBI lineage: Eukaryota > Metazoa > Chordata > Actinopteri > Cyprinodontiformes > Cyprinodontidae > Cyprinodon > Cyprinodon tularosa. The sequence goes on along the minus strand of NW_024038541.1, from coordinate 482,896 downwards.
TGTTTTGCCAGGAAATAAAATCTAAATTTATTGTTTTAGAAGACAGAAAGGTTCGAAGTTGATCCCATAAGTTTAATACTTCTTTACATTCATAAAAAAGATGTTTAGTTGTTTCCAATTGAGTTGTACAAAAGCCACAATTCTCAACATTAAACTTAAATCTCTCTCTTGAAAACTCATTTGAAGGATATATGTTATTTATTATTTTAAATTGTAATTCTTTATATTTAGGAGGAATTGGGAATTTCAAATAATTTGTCCTAATTTTGACTATCATAGATTTCTTAAAATTTTGTAAGAGAGCTGTGCTTTTTGTTCTTCCTGGGTACATATTATTTATAGAATATTGATTCAAAAACTTGTTGTTGCATTTATTATCTCTAATGTCCACCTGCTCAAATTCAATCTTATGGAGACAAACAATTGCAATTGCAAACAATTTATAGGTGCATTACCGCCACCTTCCAGAATGGAGCGACGCGAGCTCTTCTCGCGAGTCCTTCCGTATAACAATGACGTCGTATGTGATTGGAGGAGCCTGATGAGCCTTCGGCCCCATCGTCCAATCACGTGTGAGCTTTTGTGCACTACGACTTCTCGCGAGACCACTATATTAGCAGACATGTTTGTGTTACTATACTCAGAAGAGCTTCATCTCCAGTTACCGTGTTTGTATTTTGTTGTTACGTGAACAATGGCTGCACGACGTCTCGCGTTCAACTCGCCTCCAACTGCTCTTAGTCCACAACTTTCGGCCAGCCCGCAGACTGACGAGAAGAAACTGCTGATTGCTATCAGCGGACTGTCTCGTCAGCTTGCCCAACATACTGCCGACATGAATGAGCGCCTCACTCAGCTGGAGAATTCGATGCACTCCAGGTTGTAGTCCATAGAGGACAAGATGGCGGCTCTGCAGTCGAGCAACTTTGCGGGATATACGAACTCGAGGAAGAGAAGAGCTTTAGCTATGCTAAAAGCAGCCTAGCTTAGCTAGGCAAGCTAAAGACAACCTAGCCTAGCTAGGTAAGCTAAAAGCAGCCTAGCCTAAAGCTTTATTAAAGTGTATTTTTTGTGATTCACAGGAAGCATTATGCCGTCTTAACAACTCGGAGACTAATTGCAGGCGCTATGAACCGGAGCAGGGGTAAGGTTTAAAGAATATGCTTTCATTCAGCGGTAAAAGGACATGGATACGGATGGATACCGACCATAGCTGTACTTTTTTTTTTTTTTCACAGACTACAGTCGCCTCACAATGAGGCGATGACCTCCTATTTGCTCGGATTTGCACGATGTTGATAAAGACGACATTGTGTGTAAGTGACTTGTTTTAATGTTTTCTCCTTCCTTGTTACTGTGACTTGCGTTTGATTTTTTTTTTTTTATTCATACCACTCTCATTTAATTGTTTTCCAGCTGCCTGTAAGACGTATTATGAGACGGTATGCAGGAGCTTCAGATACACGCTGCTAGCCAGCACGCTGCGTGCTGAGGCTATCTGCTCGGAGTCGGGCCAGAAGAAAGAGGGTAAGACTTTATTTGGTGACTATTTTTCAGGTGCATTGATAGATGTGTTGTGTCCATATGCAGTGCGCTGATTCATTGTTTTTTTTCAGCTGCTGAAGGCGAGGCAGAGTGTGCTATCAGATGAGGAAGTGGAACTCTGTAAGTCCGCCACCGTCGACCTCATGTCCGACGAAGAAGATGGCGTCGTCGGCGGTGTCTCTGGATGGATTGTACGGTCGCCGCCATTTCGTAGGCCGGATCTCACTGAACTCTGTGTTAAGCTGCAGTCCCGGTTAGAAGCGATGCCGAAGTACAGGGCCACGCACAGTATGCGTCTGCACATCGGACCTGCCTCGGAGGGAATGCTGCCTGTTACCTCCAACCCCGAGGAAGCAAACGGACCGTTCACGGAGTTGTAATTTTTAGATACGCATGTGTTTGGATATGCGTTGTATATAGTTGTGTGTGTGTTTTAATAAAGCTCTTTCTTTGCATAAACAGCTTCCTGGCAAATCTTCATTTCCTGTATAAATTAATTCATGTCCTTGATGGTAGCATAATAATTGTGTAGTAGTGTAGGATAACATAAATACACAGCATATGAATGAATAAATATATGAATGAATAAATATATGAATGAATAAATATATGAATATATATATATATATGAATATATATATATATGAATGAATAAATATATATATATATATGAATAAATATATGTAAATATATATATGAATAAATATATATATGTAAATATATATATGCCAACCAATCACGAGCGACTTTACTTGTTTAAAAAGAAGTGGTTCCGTCCAATACTCAGTAAGAAAATTAAAGCCTGGCGTGGCCACGTGTGGTTTTGCTGCCAATCACGAGCGATTTCATTTGTTTGAGAATAGTGGTTTCAGCCAATACTGAGAAGGTTATTCAAGCCAGACCTGGCCAGCCGCGCGGGTTTGCTGCATTCATATGCTAATTAGGGCCATTAGTACAGCTGATCGCTCTCCACATACGTCAGAGTCCGTTTCCGACAATTTGTGGCACGACAAACGCGGACAAGCACGGGTTGCAAATTGTCGGAAACTGACGAAAATCAGGCAGATCTGCGGGAGTTTACGGGGGTTTACGGGGACGAAAATCTCACTTTTCATGCAGTGAGAACCATTGAATCTATAATGTGTTTGCCGTTATCCTGAATAACACTTTTTATGATGTTTTGTGTCAGCACAGTTGGTGTGCCAGATCACATGCATATCAGGATTTATGCTGAGATGGTTGTTTTGTTAGGGAGGAGATTGCAAAAGCCTTATCTTTCTTATCAGAACACTGTTTTGAGCATGCTTTTACCTTTTGCAACAAACGTGTTTGTCACAGCAAGCCAGCAAAGATTTTTCATTCTGTTTAGTTATCGAACCTTTTCCATAAAAAAGGAACAAACCATAGATACTGAAAGGATATTGTATAATACTCTTAATATCTGTTGATAATAATAATGGATTTTAATCTCTTAAGATAACATTAGCCATCACTTGCTAAACATACAGCTGCTAGTCATAGAAACTGTATGTTTAGCATGAAGTCAATATAAAGAGGCCATATGCATCATTTATGCTGCTGAGCTTAGAGTTACTACCCAGACTCAGTCATTCTTCCATAAGTATGTTTATATATCATGTGGGGTTACTCTAATTTTTTCTTTTTTCATTATGGCTGCAGTGGATAGTAGTCAGTTCAACAAATATTTTGCAGCAAGGTGACCTAATAATAAAATGTGAAATTTGTCAAAAATCAATACAAAATAATAAAAAAATGCTGGTAAAAACTATAACAAAATTAGCTAACACATAATTATTAATGAATTTGCTTGAGTGCCTACCAAAGCAATTGCTCTATTTTTTATATTTAATTTTCACAGTTTTGATTGAGAACCTTTTTTGAGGAGTACTAGACATATAAGATGACTAGAAGCAGAAGAAATAAAGAGAGGTGACCCTATAAAGACTTTTGGAAGTGCATTTTATGTTGGTTACTCGTCCTACATTAGCCCCCCCCCCCAAAAAAAGAAAAAATCTTTGTAGACTATCCTTATAAGACTCCAACATTTGGTATGTTTATTAATTTATGCCAAAGCAACAGTTTTTTTTTTCCTTTTGAGTACCTTAATTTCTTTCTATTTCTTGTAATTAAGATGAATGATGTTATAAAATTGATGAAATGTTTGTTAATTAAAATTTTTTATCATCAGTGCTTCAAAAAAGCTGAAGACATCTGCTTAAGGATTCAAGATGCAGATGTGAGCATCTGTTTTTTCTCCCCAAAAAAGAAATAGAAAAGATGATTTTCAACAAGACAACAACGACATTAAGTTGCTTGAAGCAACGGATCCTTAGATCAGAAGGTGTATTGTAAAAATAATGAAACACTTTTGAGACCAATTGCAGCCTAGCATTCTGTCCCCAAGTCTTTTCTTTTCAAACACACAAACAAAAACAAAAAAATCTACCTCATGCACAATAACCTGCTAATTGAATGGTTGAGTAATGGAGAAAAGACAAAACGCTTAACTTTGTAGAATTAGTCCTACAGTATAAGTTGTAGAAACAGCGCTTCAGAAGAAATCATGTACAATGCCTGTTGGTAAACCAAAAATAAACAGCATCCAGGGAAACTGACTATGTGTGAGTAGGCATGAAATGCAGTGCAAATGCATGTGGTCAGTACACAATTAACAGAAAGCACTGTGGTTCATAATCATCAAATAGTTTTTTGGAGAGATAAACACTGGCACTGGCTGATTGGGAAAACATATGTGTACATAAATACACATGGGCTTAAAGGCTTTCTCCAAATGTTACAAGGTATAGTTGTGGAAGACACTTTTTTTAGACTTTGACAAATTGCCCAAATCTGACACACAGTCAAAGAAACATATCAACATTTCAGAAGGACAAATATATAATGAGCTATTTATAACGATTAAACAGCATAGAACCCTATTAAAAGTCTACTAGAGTAAATAAGAGTAAAAAGAGCCCCTTTTCTGTGCATAAATATACTTCTTTTTGAAAATGTGTAAATCCTCTTGGTATAGGTAATTTCATTAACAGTCTGTTGGCAGTAGTGTATTTCCAAAATATGTCACAAAGTTATTGAAAGAATTTAGAGGAATGGCTTAAATAAACTTCCCATGTTGCCCCAATCAGTTCTGATGCAGTCAGAACTGCACAGCTAAGACATTTTTCATATTAACCAAGACTGGACTCTGTGACAATCCACACGTTTAAATAATGCTTTTAGGGCTGTGCTTTTGATTTTGTTTTCCAGCTATATTTACTTTGTCCTTCAGAGTATTTTTTTTTTTGTAATAAATACAATGTAATGTGAATAAGTCTTGCACTTTTCAATCCCTTTTGTTATGTGTTTTTTATTAGATTAATTCATGTTAGCTTTATTTTAAGAATATTAAATATTTTTTTCAGGTTAATATGTCAGATCAATATATCACTTAGCAAATAGTGATGCTCTGTGTGGGCAGCTCTTCTCATAGCCACAACTATGTAACTTGAGAGGGTCGGATCCGTTAGTGAATGAGTCGTGACCCACAGCACTATTTTATAGCAGTCTCCGTTCCCCTTAACACAGAGCTAACTAAATTAAAAACTGTTGTTAGCCAATATAAACTGTAGAAGCCTAATATAAAAGTATCTTGGAATAATATGCCAAGATACTTTTAATATATGCTTTCTGAACAGTAATCTTAAATTAGACAGTAGTCCATTTCATAATTATTTAACTTTGTATATGCTCTCCACTATTGCTGTGTATTGATGTTGATTAATACATTTTTTTCAATATTCTCTGTGTTTCATCTGTTTTTATGACTGTTTTATAGATATTTCCTGATCTATATATACAGTACTCAATCACTTACTGCACAAATATGTTATTTTTGGTGTTTAGACTTATTTTTTATTAGAATATTTGATTCAAAGCAAATAGATAGTGAATACTTTTTTTATTATTCTGCTTTTGTTCAACTGCAATAAAACACTCCCCAGCTATACATATATCCAGTCAGTGTATCAATTAAAGTGGTTGGGGATGGTGGGATTTTTCACAAGTACTGCGGGAGTGAGGAGTGACTAAGACAAACGGTGGGAGCTGCAGTAAGGTTAAGAAATTCAGCAAAAAGGATCAGAGCAGGATTACAAATATGGGCTATGGTTAAGAAATACAGAAAACCAGTAAATCATGACTTTTTCGATCTCTGTCTTCACCACAACAGACTGAGGTGTGGTTGTGGGACATGTTTGTAGCTTCAGGGTCTTCATATGCTGCCATTGTGACATATTATTTTGTACATGAAGTTTTGTTCACCTGTTTGCCTCTTTAAAGTCATCGTATTTTTAATCCTCATCTACTTTGACTAAAGGAAGTCTGTGCATTACAATGATGGCTGAAGCTGTTGTGTTCTGTGCTTCTTTAAAGAAAACATACGGTAAATCCACCCATGCAACCCTGCCTGTTATTGAACTCAGAAAATTCTGTTGTTCTTTAACTGCACCAATCAAGAAGGAACTAACAACATTTAGAAAAATGGGGGAAAAAAAGAAGATAAAATACTTGAATTCTAATTGGCTCTGCTTAAGTGTCTGCCAATAATTAGAGATAGAAAAAAAAAAAAATCAAAGATCCCTGAGGGTAATGAAGTCAATGTTAAAAAAAACATTGAGTTACATCAGACATATCTTTTAGGTTTAGGTCTATTATGTTCCACACAGGGACATCTTACAGAAGCAGTTTGTGAATGACAGTCAGGCATAATTCTTAATAATAGATAATTTTCTTATTTAAATATTTGCTCTTGAAGCAACATGATTTCCATGGGACCTGTAATTATGGATAAACCTAAGGAGGACTGGTCCCATGAAGCAAGTCAAGCCAGGAACATGGGTCTACAGGCAAGAACTCTCTAGAAGGAAGATCCATATTTTAATGCCTGACAGAAGTACTCACAGTCCTTTAACTTTTTATTTTTTAAGAAGTTATTATAACAGGACAACAAAGCTAAACATTTTAATTCTAGATAGAACACCATTAAACAGAGAAACACCTCTCTGGGAAGTTAAAACCTAACGGTACATGGTTTTCAAAATAGATTGATACATGGTTTTTAAAATTCCCTACTAAAAATCTGAAAAGTGGGAAGCATTTGTATTAAGATCTTATTACTTCAAGACAAGAGTTGAAGAAATGTTGTTCATAAATTATATAATAAAAATAAAGCATTCATTTTGACATAATGTTACCTTAATAACAAATCCAGCTGTTCCATAAGGACCTTAGGTATTAAATCATAAATAAATCTTTTCACATCTCAAAGAGGACTGTTTAGTTCTTTATTATATCCGCCAAGGATGTTATATTTTTTGGAGGGTTTATCTGTCTGTTATGAACTTAGAAATGGATTTGATGGAATGTTTTTATTTAGCACAGGTGTCCCTCATGCCAAGGAACAATTCATTTAAATGTGTTAATTGGGTAATGTGCCAGTTTAAGCTAAATGTGTAACCCTCAATTGGCGAAAAAATTAGCTGCTTGTCAGAGGTTTGCATTTTCCATATACATTTCTAGTTCCTAAATGGAAAGAGTATGGCACAATATGAAACTTACCAAGGCATGACCTACCAACAGGCTAGATCTGGAGATAATTTATCAGAAGAGAAGCTTGGAGGGCCAGTGTAACTATGCAAACACCCTGAACTCACAAGGCAAATCTTTCATGCACTTTACAAAACTGGCCTTTGTGAAAGGTTGGCAAGAGAAAATGCTTGAAAGAAAGCCAACAGAAGTCCTTTTTAAGAGTTTAAAGATTAAAAAAATCTATGAAGCAGACAAAGCATACATGTGGAAGATTTTATGGGCAGAAGAGAATACATTTTCATTTTATGACCAAAGTGGAGAACAATGCATGGAAAGAAAAACTAACAGTATCCCTGTCCTTAAAACAGGACCCCTAAAGTTAATAATGATGGTAGCAACACTATTCTGTGAGGACTTTTTGTTCTAGCCGTTTTTTCTAGAGATGCTATTCTATAGGTAAAAATGCGAAGAAATATCAATCATTTTTGTCCTTGAGTGGCTCAAAGTCCAGATTTAAGGATAACCAGGACGATATCTCAATACAAAAGTTGTACCTCCTCCATCCAAAACAACTGGTGAGTTATTTTAGAATGAAGAATGTGTACTTATTTCAGTCTGTTGAATACACTCACCTGGTAAGGATGTAATGTATATCAAAAGAGACTTGCAACTATTATCACAATGAAGTCTGGCTCCTAAAAAGTATGCATTTGACACTTTACTTAATCTCATAAACTCACAAAAACAAATACATTTAAGCTTGTGGTTGTTACATGATAAAAAGGAAAAATGTTCAAGGGATATGAGTTTCTCTGCTGTTTATTTGAAAGTCATATAATTCTCAAACTACACTGTGTCTTGCAAACTGTGTATGTATTTGAATGAATATTAACCCTTGTGTTCATCTTTGTTAAGATTTCCTCCTTACCTTAGAAACCAGTTCCCCCATGAGACCATTCCACTGGCCGTCAGGTTGTAAACTGCCATATTTGTGGTCTGGAGCCACATAGATCTCATATTTAAAGCCCAGATAGTTGGAGAGAGCATCCAGGACATCAATTGAAAAGCCTTGATATTTCTTAGGTTTTCCAAGGACATTCTCTGAGACCATCACAAATGGCTCCTCCTGAAAGACAACAATTAACCAGTTAATAAGTAATTCAGAAACCCAATGAAACACACTAATCATTTTCTGGTAAACCCTCTATCACTGAAATCTAGACATGAAACACAACTCATGAAAACAATTAAACACCTCATAAGAAGATGTGAACACATACAGGTGCTGGTCATAAAATTAGAATATCATGAAAAAGTAGATTGATTTCAGTAATTCCATTTAAAAAGTGAAACTTGTATATTATATTCATACATTACATACAAACTCATATATTTCAGATGTTTATTTTGTTTAATTTTGATGATTACAAATGACAACAAATGAAAATCTCAAATTCATCATATCAGAAAATTAGAATATTGTGAAAAGGTTCAAAATTGATGGCCCCTGGTACCACACTCTAATCAGCTAATTAACTCAAACCACCTGCAAAAGCCTTTAAATGGTCTTTCAGTCTAGTTCTATAGGCTAGACAATCATGGGGAAGACTGCTGACTTGACAGTTGTCCAAAAGACGACCATCGACACCTTGCACAAGGAGGGCAAGACACAAAAGGTCATCGCTAAAGAGGCTGGCTGTTCACAGAGCTCAGTGTCCAAGCACATTAATAGAGAGGCGAAGGGAAGGAAAAGATGTGGTCGAAAAAAGTGTACAAGCAAGAGAGATAACCGCACCCTGGAGAGGATTGTGAAACAAAACCCCTTCAAAAATGTGGGGGAGATTCACAAAGAGTGGACTTCAGCTGGAGTGAGCGCTTCAAGAACCACCACACACAGACGTATGAAAGACATGGGTTTCTGCTGTCGCATTCCTTGTGTCAAGCCACTCTTGAACTACAGACAGCGTCAGAAGCGTCTTGCCTGGGCTAAAGAGAAACAGGACTGGACTGCTGGTGAGTGGTCCAAAGTCATGTTCTCTGATGAAAGTAAATTTTGCATTTCCTTTGGAAATCAAGGTCCCAGAGTCTGGAGGAAAAGAAGAGAGGCACTTCATCCACGTTGCTTGAAGTCCAGTGTAAAGTTTCCACAGTCAGTGATGGTTTGGGGTGCCATGTCATCTGCTGGTGTTGGTCCATTGTGTTTTCTGAGGTCCAGGGTCAACGCAGCCACATACCAGGAAGTTTTAGAGCACTTCATGCTTCCTGCAGCTGACCAACTTTTTGGAGATGCAGATTTCATTTTCCAACAGGACTTGGCACCTGCACACAGTGCCAAAGCTACCAGTACCTGGTTGAAGGACCATGGTATCCCTGTTCTTAATTGGCCAGCAAACTCTCCTGACCTTAACCCCATAGAAAATCTATGGGGTATTGTGAAGAAGAAGATGCAATACACCAGACCCAACAATTCAGAAGAGCTAAAAGCCACTATTAGAGCAACCTGGGCTATCATAACACCTGAGCAGTGCCACAGACTGATCGACTCCATGCCACGCCGCATTGCTGCAGTAATACAGGCCAAAGGAGGCCCAACTAAATACTGAGTGCTGTACATGCTCATACTTTTCATGTTCATACTTTTCAGTTGGCCAACATTTCTATAAATCCTTTGTTTTTATTGGTCTTCAGTAATATTCTAATTTTCTGATATGATGAATTTGAGATTTTCATTTGTTGTCATTTGTAATCATCAAAATTAAACAAAATAAACATCTGAAATATATGAGTTTGTATGTAATGTATGAATATAATATACAAGTTTCACTTTTTAAATGGAATTACTGAAATCAATCTACTTTTTCATGATATTCTAATTTTATGACCAGCACCTGTATGTTTTACACCCAGTGTTTTTTTTTCTGAAGCTTTTCTCTGTTGGGTATTTTGTTTAAATTCTTGTGTATATAGCACTTTCAATGAAATTATAAACATAAATATAGGTAATGTAAATTAGCATTTTACTGCTTGAATCAAATGCACGAGAAAGGATAAAAGAGAAAATGTTTTTCTTATTATATATAATATTAATGTAGTGCTCTATGGATTTTTTTTTATTACCCTTGTATTTATTCAACACATTTCGATTGATGTGAGAATTGCTGAATGCCCATAAAGTGAATCTTGAGGTTTATAAGGGCCTGTGGGTTAATGACTGAATATTCTCTGCACACGTATACAAATACATCCAAATATCCTATGTACTGCTTTCCTTACAGGGACATGCATCGACTTCCATGTATTTCACATTGATTTGAATGGCCTAACCCAGACCTGTACCCTAACCATTCAATACATACCTAATCCTAAACCTCACCAAAACTCAATTCACACCTTAGTTCTAAACCTAACTCCCAATTTAAGAGGAGAACTTCTCCTCAATGGTATCCAGTGGTACTGTAAGTTCCTACAATGTAGAATAGTCCAGGGATATTGTCCCCACAAGGTAATAGATACTTGCCCATGCTCCCACATACGCAGACGCAGCTTCACTCCGTGGCATGGGCTAGCACAGAGGCCCGCCCTGGAGAGTTTTTTTTTTGTTGTTGTTTGATTTTTCTAATCGGGATGTAAAACTTTCTATCGTTCCTCTATCATTCCTATCTATCTACAGAAAGAGGGGGCGGGTCAGTAAGGCAGCGATGTTCAAAGTAGGTAGCCCTGCATGAATATGTGGACTTCTTTATAAAGGGCCAACAGAGCAAAGGAGAGTAAGCCTGAAGCAGAATTATTCATTTCTGTTTGAAAGCTAAGAACTGAAGTAACCGGTGGAGTAAACATTAATGCTTGGCGTGTTAGCTACTGTAGTAAGGGGAACTTCATGCTGGTAACTCAGCCAGATGGAAGAAACGGTAGTGATGACATCACACTTACAACATGTAATTATGCCTCCCTCTTTGCACTCCTCCCCCCCCCCGCAACAACACACACAAAAAATGCACGTATAATAAATAGACATAACTTAATAACACATATAGAAAAATGAGAACTAGCATCCTTAGAGGAAATCTAAAGATGTAACACCTGATAATGATCTTTAGCCTGTAGTAGTTATATACAGTAAAGTACAACTTTGCTCAAAACGCCTATGAAATGGGCTGGAGGTTTACTTTATTATTCAGGAGAAATGTTTGGTGTCTGCCAGCAGGGGGATGATTGCAGCTTTGGGGAAAAAATGCACTTGAATCTATTATTTTCTGGTGTAATTTTCCTGAATTATTTTCCCACTTGAGATAAACAATTTAAACTCTTCTAGAATAAATGCTTACCTGAGGCACAGTGTTCAACATTTGTTAAGAAAATGTGCTTTTGTAATATAATGGGTTAGTACTTCCTGCAACAACAGGCAGATATGTTTTCAATTCACCTTGTCATTTCACAATCATATCTATGCAAACTAGAAGTATTTTGACAATTTAAGAGCGGATGAGACACAGTCCGAACTTAAAAGTGTTCAAAATTAGGTCGTTGGCAAAGATGCCTTTCAACCCTTAAAAACCATGAGCCCACATTTAGAGATAAATCATGAAAAAGCAGCAGAAACATCCAACAAAGCTTTTCAACATCTATAAGAAGGGTTTTATTGTTACACTGATTCTACAAAAATGTAAGAAATATTTTTAAATGAACAATTTTTCATTTAACTCTTAAAAAAATTGATATTTAAAACAAACTTATTTCAAAAAGAACATACATTTTTTTATAAACGTCATTGTCTTTTTAAATATGTCTCTCTTATTGCTGTCACTAACAAACATTTGGTTAAACCTCATAAAAATAATTTGGGGTTAAAATGTAAATGATATGTAAACTGAATTATCCTTTTACTCTATAGACAGTTCCTCATGAAAATTCTATCAACTCCAAAACCAACCCTTCATTTCTTTTGTTAACATTTATTCAGTCATGGTCTGAAACATCAGTGTACATCTGAAGGTAATTGAGGAAAATTGTGTGAATCAATTAAAGCAAAGGCTGATCGTACAAATCCATAGTAGACATACTGATTTCTAAGTAAGTTATGGACAGAAACTGTGCTTTGCATGAAGATAAAACGAATTGTTGAAACATAGAAACGAAAGTGAAGCCAAACTGCTCATGAAAACAAAGGTTTCAGCACTGTTTAAAGACACTGATGTGGATTTTCTTTTTTAACAACAAGCAAGGCCTGGAGAACAATAATGCTCTCCAAAGACAACCCACAGTTTCAGTTTAATCTCTCTATTTTGTGATATTGAAGGTTGCTGAGACAGACTTCTTTGCAGGTGTGCTCTAACAATAGTTGACACATTTTTTTCTTCTCTTTACCTTGTAGACAACAACATGGACTTGTCAAACAGCTGTCAAGATAAATACACCTGCTGCAGCCCGTCCAACTTATTTTGTTTGTTTTTGTTTAAGTAAAATTCTTTGGAAAAATGTGTTTTTTATTACAATAAGGGCAAATAAATCAAAGAAACAACTACTCAGTTCCAGGAAATTATAAATACTATCAGAATCAGAAATACTTAATAAGTTTTATATATATATACTGTGTATATATATATATATATATATATATATATATATATATATATATATATATATATATATATGCATATGTATAACTATGAATCCAAGTAAAATGATAGTGACGTGCAAAAATTATGCATGGGATGAATAAATGTCAATTTCAGAGGGAGGGGTGTCTGAATCACTTGAGGGAGGCGTTGTAGAGATTGATGACCACAGGCAGGAATGATTTCCTGTGGCGCTCTATGGTGCATCTGGGTAAGAGGAGTCTTATGCTGAAGGAGCTCGTCTACTGGACCAGTGTGTCATGGAGAGGATGTGAGTCATTGTCTAAGATTGACTGAAGCCTAGACAGCTAAGTAATAGCTAAGCTAAGTAATAGCACTCTTACCGAAAAAACATGAAAAAAATCCTTCCAAAAAAATATGAGTTTTCTATTTCTTTTTTAAATTCTAGTTTAGTTTAGTTCATTAATTTTCACAGCATACAAGGCTAGAAAAAAAATGTGAAAAGCATATAATCAACATATAGCTCTGATAGCATGGTAGAAACCTGCTTTGTAAATCGAACCAATAAAATACAAAAAATAGGTAAACCAAACACTAACAATATAACAGTATAATATCAATTAAAGAAAACTTAGAAAACATGTTCAAAAACCGTAATATAATGAAAGTGTTTTTCATATTTTTTTTCAATATAGAAAATGAGAAAGGGTTCTATAAGATATACAAAGTCGTTCCAGGGAAGATTTCCTAGATATTTACCAAGAATTTCACAGCATAATATTCTATACAATGGTAGTTGCAGCCAATGTGCCTACTTTAAGCAAACAGCTCATTGTCTGACACATCATAGCCTGCATGGAGCCAAACAATGGTGGTATGTTTATAAACTGCTGGTTTTCCCTCTTGTCTCTCTCTATTTGTGTTCTAATGATTGTTCTTATTAATGACGGGGTATCACCTATAGTTAAAATGAAATACATCGAAGTAAGAGATTTTTAGGGTAACAAAACACAAAAATGGCTGAGTGATATAAATCATTTACGAGTCACTGTAATATTACAGTGACAGACCACTTGGATAAAACCAATTGGATTACCTTGGTGATTCAATCAATTAAAAGCAATCACCTCCACTTGTAAACAGATTTTTTAAAAGGGCAAGAATGACCAGTTGTAAAAACTTATCACTAGAACAGAGACTTTAAAGATTTCTGTTAGACACTGTTGTAATGAAAAAAAACAGAACAGTTTTGTAAACAAAATATTTTGATAATAGTAATCCAAGGATATGCAGAATAGCACTTGTTAATGGACGTGCCATCAAACTGTTCCACAGATGGGCAGACAGCAGCAGACCACAACGGATGCCACTGGTGTTGGTTAATAGAGAAAACTTAGGCTAGATTTAGCATGGGCCCACCAAGATTGGACAATAACAGATTGTGAAGCTGCTGCTTCATCTGTTTAAGGTTAACCTAGGCTGCAACTTTGGATGGTGCATTCAAAAATACAACCATAAAACATTTTTCAGTCTCTAAATAGAATATAGGGTGCTGCTGATAAGAAAGACTGATTATTTTCAAAACTTAACATGATGTAAACACTACAGCTTAGTCAAGGTTTTTCGCTGCCAACCTGTATTCATTTATGATCACACTGCATCCATCGCTTGATTGTTACTCCCAACAAGACACTGCCCCATAGCTTAGATGTGACCTCTGAACCCAGTGGCACAGCACACATCTACAGCATCAAATGTATGATGCTATTATGGTAGTTGTGGACCAGCAACTCTAAAGAATGTTTAAAAAATGTTTAATGTATTACATAAAGAAATAAAGCAATTCCAAAGACTAATATGGATGTACATGATAGCTGGTTAGTGAGTAAAATGTAGCCTAGGCGGAAATTCAACTGAAGAAACTCATTGTTCCACCTGCGACACAGCCATAGCTTTGAACCACACCTCCACGAAAGCCAATCCGCATCCAAAGCTCATCTTAAAAGGCCTCCGATCTGCACCTGTCTGCCCCTGTGCGCAGGCGGTGGATGTGCTGTGACTTCATTCAGATGACACCGTTTCAACCAACCTCCAGCCCCTCCTCCACCTGCGTAGCTAAAGCTTCATCAGAGTGTGATTCCTCCCAGACTCTTACGGCGTTCCCTGTCTCATCTTAACCGGTCAGAAGACCGCCATTTTGAGCCTGGTTCTGCCAGAGGTTTCCTCCCAACAGGGAGTTTTTCCTCTCCACAGTCGCTCCAAGCTTGATCATCATGGACAGGTTCTCTCAACCTGTGTTATCCAACTGGACTTCCATCTTCCAGGTCCCTGAGTGAAGCTCTACTATCAGCACACGCAGTCCACTGGATCTCCCTATAAAGCTCAGCAGACCCTCTCGCTAACCAGCAGTCTACAGACTGACCAACTTCATCCATCTCCACTCCACCACCAGTTTCAGGCCAGGCGGGGAAACAGCCCTATTCTTTGCTCCTGTTCATGCACATCTATCAAATTTAAGTGCTATGTTTCCTGCCGAGGTCTGAGCGCCAAAGACAAAGTAATTGTATTGATAAATTTCTCCTAATTGCCTTTTCTCTTTGTGTGAGTTTTTCAGATTGAAATAAGTCTAACTTTTGAAAGGCCATGGGTGACAAATTATTTCAAACATCATCTTTTAGTTCACATTTTAGATTAAATTAAACTAGAATTTTTATTTTTTTATTTTACACCACTGTCCTTTTTTACTTATACATAATTATTTTGAAGCCTCTGTTTATACTTGCATTACTTTCTCTGCTTTAACCAATCATTGCACTACTCTATGCTTCTATATTAGATAATATTCTGTAATTTTTGGTAATTGTGAAATTGGCCCCCACCTCATATTTCCATCTACCCTGATAAAATTGCACTGCACTTTCTTTGGCACAGGTTAATTCTGCCCCCTCTTGAAGGATGTACCACATGTGGTCTCGTTGCTGGGTCTGTGTTTCTGGAGAAATGAACCAGGGGGAAGGAACTGCAATTTCCCTTAAAAATAAAGTAATGACATTTCAAAAAGCCCACAGAAGGGATGCTGGGACTGACAGAGTTGTGGTGATTTCACAGAACGGTGAACCATTTCAAAACGCTGTGGCTTTGTATGTCAAACTTATTTTAAAACATAGTTTGAAAAATGTCCTTGCAGATTTATGCATAATACCAGATTTTCTATTGTAATGAAAACAAGATTAAGTTGCTGTTGCTCTATCCAAAAAATGAAAAATATGACCCCAAAAAGCATTTGAGTGTGCTTTTTTTTGTGACTCAAAAGCACACTATAAATATATGCTGATCAATGCATAAGACAAGAGACTTTAATCCTCTGTATATTAAAAGGAGATCAAAACCTTCTAGATACTGGACATGACTAATAGAACAGTGTCCTTCAGCACAACATACATAATGAGGATTTTGGGCAGTCTGTATCTTTTTGAAAACGTATTAAATAAATGAACAAATATCTAACACTGGTATAAAGCAGGGGCTTGGAACCAATATGTGAAATTTTAGTTTTTGTCATATTGCAATGGTTCTTGTTCAAAAAGAAGCAAAGATTTTTAAAAGTATATTAAAAGCAATTGAAAATAGAGAGCAAAATAAAGTTCAACTAGTGCTAGACTATCAACTCGGTACAACACTGTTGGGATCTGGAGATTTACCACCTTTCTCCAGCAGAGTGCGCTGTGGGTCTCCTGGGCTGGAGCCTCCAGCACACCTGAAGCTCATCAGCCCATCAGGAGACCTTCCTACTTAAGCAGCAGCCAGACCTTCCTTCAACGCCGCAGTGTTGACCAAGTTTGGTTAGCGAACCTGAGCCTCTGTTATTCTGAAAGAATCTTAGTTGTCTCTAGAGAGAAACCTGATTCTAACCTGCCTCTGTCTTCTTGCTCACAGGAAACCCGTCTAAAGTCTAAAGCTCTGGATGAGCTTTGCCTGTAAACCTGCCTGCCTGCCCAAGGAAGCCAAACCTGAAGATTTCAATCTGGACTCCTGCTGCTCTCAAGGAAGAGCTGGAAACTCAAACCAAGGTCTGCCACTCACAAGTCAGAAGCTAGACGCTGCTGCTGCTGAGCACTCTGCTGAACCAACAGTCTCTGGACCCAACCGGTTCCCTCCCTCGCAAAAGATCTGTCTGGACCTCTTCAAGATATATTCTGAATTAATTAACTCGACAAACCATCTGATTGCCTGGCTAATCAAACTATCCGTCTCTGCAGACATCAGTGATTCCAGCCCCGGGCCTGTGCCTGAACCAGTTCATGTTCTCTCTGTGAAAACCATTCAATAAACTCTGTTAAACTTTTACTCTGCTTCCAGTGGTGTTCTGCATGTGGGTTAAGTCTCTTAAGCCAATCATGACAAACACACTTAAAACTAGGGAAAGTAAAAAAAATTTGTTTGTCTGAGCAGCAGTACAATTACCCACATTTAGAAAAAATATAAAATTTTGAACAAATATCCCAGGTATGACAATTTTGACAAGGTTTCAGGTTGTGGAAAAAAAAAATTCTCTGTTGTCTAAACTTGGGTCATGGAGCCTAGGCGTATATTGAACCTGAAAGACACTTTCAAGCTTTACCTGCATTTGTCGAATGGCATGTCATGTGGATCTGCCTGTAATAAATCTTGAAAATTACATTTTATTTTTCATGAGCCCATATATTGTTATAAAAGGTAGCCCTGAGCTACATTAAAAATGCAACATGAGAGGGTAACACTACACAGCAGCAGAAGAAAGACTAGTGAATTGAGGACTATCAAAATAAAAAAAATATATTCAAAGAGTAGAACTTTAACAAATACCAAGAGTTTATCCCACTTCAATGTATCCATATAAATAAACTCTTGTTCTTTTGTTAATATACAAAGTTACAACAAATTGATTTTTACAGCTGTTATATGTTTTGGTCAGATTTGTGAATTGCGTCATTTCTCTAAGCACTAACAGAGACCCCACAAATAATTACTGAGACACAGCCTTTCCAGTAAAATACTGATTGATTAATACAGGGCCAGATAATCAATAGCAAAGATTTAAAGTCAACGTCTCTAAGTGGGCCATGATCTACTTAGCGATTTCCGCTCAATAACTATTCAACACTGTTTGATAATGGAAAAACTGAACCTGTTGTTCTTTGAGCCTGCCTTGGTGTGTGCATGTGTGTGTTTAGAGGGGTCTGGGGTGTAGGGACATGTGAGCAAAAAGTGCCAATAGTTTTCTGTGTTTTGCACAATAAGAAATATCAATAGTTCATCTGAGAAATGCTGTGCCTCACAGTGATGTTAGGAGAAAAAACATTCAGAAGCAAAACAGAAAAAAATCTATTTTATGAACCTTTAAAAAATCTAGATTAAACATACGCAAACATCCACCCACTCACACAGTTACTTAACCTGAGCAATAACAAATGAAGTCTGAAGCACAGGTGCAACATATCATTTAAATGTGCACAAACAGTCTTCTTTTAGGCTATTACCAGACAGCATCACCCTTTTCTAGAGATAGGAAAAGAACCATAGGTTGATAGTTAAAAAACACAATCATATCATTATTCTTTTTCAGGGATACGGAAATTAGGGACTTCAAAATTAACTAAACAGGAAAAAGAGGGGTCGGGATTTTTCCCTCAGTCTCAGACTTCATAGACAGGTTATTCATAAATTCATAACACTAAAACCTTTAAGCACTCATAGGATTTAATCCAATTGATCCTGCATGTCAGATACAGTAGAATAAGCTGATAAGCAGGAGCATTAACACTGCAAGACTCCAATGATCTTGGTCATTTTCTGTCAAATTAATGAATAATATATATATGGAAAAACTGCCAACAGCTTGACCTATCATTATTCTCTGTGAAATTTGTTTGTATTTATTCTTTTCCTTACATTAGCTCTTAACATGTTTTTCTTTAGCTCTTCAGAGACAGTGTTGGTGGATCGAGATAAAGCTACAACTTAAAACGAAAGCGTAACAGAGTAAAATTATGTCTGACACAATTGCATAGATCAAAATAGTCCATTTTCATTATTCTGAGTGAAAAACAGCTCTTTTTAGGAGAAACTGATTGTGTGTGTGCCTGTGAGTGTTGGAGGATGTGTGTATCAGGCTTTTAGCTAGGAATATTTCATAGGGTTTACACACCTCGGTGTATCACATCTTTAGACTTTGCACAGCCATCTTGGGGTATTTGAAACGCTTTTTTCCTGCATTTTGAGCTTTAATGCAGCTAACTTTTTGTTTTTGTTACATTACTACTTTCATGTTGATTATGGGAAGTATGTGTGCTTGACTAGAGGTGGAAATTTCATAAGGAAGACATGAGATAATTTTTTGGTACAATATAATGTTTCATAGGTCAATTTCAACAATCGGGAAGTATAATGCTACATTCATACCGCAATTAGAGCAGCAAAAAGGTGCCTGCAGGTTAATTTTCAACCTTGTACATAAAGGTCAGACGTGCCTCAAGATCATCTTTGATGCTCCTTAGTGTCCTAAGTGTCTCCAGGTAAATCTGCTGCTTCTGCTGCTCCTGTGTTCAATGTCAGAGTGGCTTTGCTATATTTGCTGTCATCAGTAGGTAAAAAGTCATTTTCATATATTTTTATATAACAAGGTTCATCTCAAAACATTGTCGGTGCAGTCAGTTCATCAAGATGATTGTGATCCTGCCCTAAAATATTATTTCGCTGTTGGAGCTGCTCAGACCCCCCGAATACTGGTGGTGCGCTGTCACTGGGAATCCCCAGCAACAGCTGTCTCAGGCCCGTTCAACTTTGGAGATTTGTTGTTGTTTGTGTTGTTCAGGTTTGTGTTTCAAACTGCAACCACCAGAATAATAAAAGGGAACATATTTTACTGGCAGGTTTAGACCCTTTAAGTAACTGATCATAGCTTTCCGCATCAGCAGTGCTGTGTTTGTCTCACTGCCAGCTCGCAGATCAGCTTCTCTGATTGGTTGATGTGGTGTGTCGAGCAGCAAAAATTACAATTTTCCAACTCCAGCATCTGTTGCTTGTAAGATTTTTAACATTTGATCAAGGTTTCAGGGGGAAAAGGAGGGCGTGCCAAAGCTGTACATCAAAAATGGGGTGTTCAATTATCATTTTTTTTAATAAAGGGCGTACAATGTGTGCCTGTATGCATTGATGGATAAAAGCCTGGTCAGTATGTGTGTCGATACACTCATAACCTGCTTACCAGAACAGTGACGACTCTTAGCACTACTCCTCTCATGTTGTTTTCCAGTTTCCTATCAGTCAAAGTACCATTCAGTCCATGAACTGGGTCCCATGTGGCGAGCTGCAAAGTACAGGAAAAAGGAGAATTAGATTTCTAATCTTAAAAATACCAACAAATCTAGGAATATATTAGATTGCTTTTTAGTAGTGAAACATGCTCGGATGTATATTTTGGTGCCTGAAGAGTGTGATTCTACCCATTTTTGGGGAATTTGACCCATAATGTGCACCTGAGTGACACTTTGATAGTGTCTATTTTTTTCCTCAGCTTAGCAAGAATGCAATCCATTCCCTTATTTAATTCCCTAGCTCAAGTAAAATATACAGATTGATTTTGCAAAAAAAAAAAAAACAAAGCATTAGAATCTATGTGAATTGAGTTGTTTGTTACAGTATAATGAAAGAGATGGGGTATATAAAATTATACAGACATTAACACGGTCTGGTAACAGACATTTTGAAATAACTCACTGGCTGTAATTTTGGTTGATACCGACAGTTTTGTTTGAATCCCCCCCACCACTCAACAAAAAGGGGGGAAAAAAACATTTTGGGCCGGATTTATCAAGATCCAATTTTGCGTGCAGTAATTTGCGCTCGCAAAGTGGAATTTTGCGCGAGGGGCTGAACCATGGTTTGCGGGTGATTTAACAAGAGCGATTGCGTAACTGGTGGAAGGTGCAAAACTGTTGGAGACGCCCTATTTAAATGATGGTTTTGCGCGTTTTGTGGTTTGCGGCAAAGTAGTTTGTAGTCTGTACAAACTAGTGCATTAAGAAATTTAAATCTTACAGTGACCCCCAACAAAAAAAAATAAATAAGTATATATATATATATATATATATATATATATATATATATATATATATATATATATTTATTTATTTATAAATTGGCAACCTTTATTCCCTAAGGTGGTATGTGCTGCAGTAAAAAAAAACAAACAAAAAAAAAACAGGTGTTTTGTATTGGCCTGTGACTGTGGATGAGATCCCCGCAGCATTTGGCACGTTGCTCCACAGGCGCAGGGGGAGAACCCCGACCCCGTCGGACAGCACTTCTGAAAAAACGAGATTAGGAGATCCCAGCTCACGCTGCAACCGTACGCTGGAATGACCCAGATGCAAAAAAGTGCAATGTTGCAAGGAGTTTTGTGGTATCTGGTATTGCGTGGGTCCTCCTTGTGGCTGGCTCCAAATCCATTCGGAGTTCCCCCAACAGCTCCAAAATGGCAATGCTGGATAAACGATATGTTTTGATGATCGTTTCCTCGTTCATTCCAAAAATATTCACACGGAGTGAAAAAATGCGTTCTCTGCGTCTCCTTGCTTCATTTCCATGGGCCGGATTTATCAAGATCCAATTTTGCGTGCAGTAATTTGCGCTCGCAAACTGGAATTTTGCGCGAGGGGCTGAACCATGGTTTGCGGGTGATTTAACAAGAGCGATTGCGTAACTGGTGGAAGGTGCAAAACTGTTGGAGACGCCCTATTTAAATGATGGTTTTGCGCGTTTTGTGGTTTGCGGCAAAGTAGTTTGTAGTCTGTACAAACTAGTGCATTAAGAAATTTAAATCTTACAGTGACCCCCAACAAAAAAAAAAAATAAGTAAATATATATATATATATATATATATATATATATATATATATATATATTTATATTTATAAATTGGCAACCTTTATTCCCTAAGGTGGTATGTGCTGCAGTAAAAAAAAAACACAAAAAAAAACAGGTGTTTTGTATTGGCCTGTGACTGTGGATGAGATCCCCGCAGCATTTGGCACGTTGCTCCACAGGCGCAGGGGGAGAACCCCGACCCCGTCGGACAGAACTTCTGAAAAAACGAGATTGGGAGATCCCAGCTCACGCTGCAACCGCACGCTGGAATGACCCAGATGCAAAAAAGTGCAATGTTGCAAGGAGTTTTGTGATATCTGGTATTGCGTGGGTCCTCCTTGTGGCTGGCTCCAAATCCATTCGGAGTTCCCCCAACAGCTCCAAAATGGCAATGCTGGATAAACGATATGTTTTGATGATCGTTTCCTCGTTCATTGCAAAAATATTCACACGGAGTGAAACAATGCGTCTCCTTGCTTTATTTCCATGTCTCCTTCTTGCGACAATAACCGCTGCCATGTGTGCGCAATTACGCATACAGACCATTTGCACCTTCTTTTGAAACGTGTTAAATATAGAGTCAGATACCGTTAGCAAAATTGCGTTCAGGTTTGATAAATCACTTTGCGAGTGCTAAATTAATATATTTACATGTTCTCCTCCCACAAGACGCACTTTAGCGTGTAAACGCCCCATATTGCATATTCATTGCAGAAAAAGTACTAAATGGATCAGAGGCGCTATTTAGCACGTTTTAAAGACCAAATGTTTTTAGCACGCTGTTGATAGATCAGTTTGTACATTTTTTAGCGTGCGCCGTGAAATAGCTCACGTTTTAATACACGCAAACCTTTGATAGATCCGGCCCCATGTCTCCTTCTTGCGACAATAACCGCTGCCATGTGTGCGCAATTACGCATACAGACCATTTGCACCTTCTTTTGAAACGTGTTAAATATAGAGTCAGATACCGTTAGCAAAATTGCGTTCAAGTTTGATAAATCACTTTGCGAGTGCTAAATTAATATATTTACATGTTCTCCTCCCACAAGACGCACTTTAGCGTGTAAACGCCCCATATTGCATATTCATTGCAGAAAAAGTACTAAATGGATCACAGGCGCTATTTAGCACGTTTTAAAGATCAAATGCTTTTAGCACGCTGTTGATAGATCAGTTTGTACATTTTTTAGCGTGCGCAGTGAAATAGCTCACGTTTTAATACACGCAAACCTTTGATAAATCCGGCCCTTTGTACACAGAACATTGGTGTAATTATGTAGCTTCCAAAGCTAATGCAATTGCCAAGCTTAAATAATACTTTTTATTATTTATAAACGCATTTTTAACAGGCTTGCAATCTTTTTAGTCATTGCACATGGAAACTATTTCCATTTCTTAAGTAGTTTACAGCCAGAAGGTAACGGACATCCTGAACAGGTCAGCAGCTCATTACAGAGGAAAAAAGGCAGACATTTTCAAAAAGACATTCACACAGGTGGTAAAATTTTTTTGTTTACTTTATATTTTACAGACCCATGCAATAAATTAATCCTGACCTATTACAGACTTATCTCTCAAATCAATGCTATACTGTATGTATATGGCTGTCTTAGTTAAGAAAATAGTTTGCAAATTTGTTGTTTAAAATTTTTTAGTATTACCTAAAACCAGTCCACACAAAAAAAATTGTGTTTCTTCTATTTTACAAGATATTCTGTAAAAAAAAAAAAAACTTTAGAATGAAACTTGTTACTGTATCTATATTATAAAAAGCAAGATTCATATCCCAACACTATGATAAAAAATGTAATGCGAGAATTTAAACCATTACCATCAGAGTAATGTTATTGTTGATTGGACTTGGTCAAAAGAATGGTTTTCAGAAATTTTAGAAGGTGCTTCAAGGTTCTGACCCAGACTTCTATGTCTATCAAATTGCATCATAAACGTCCAGTCTTTTCCCCAGGACCACATTATATAATCTCTGTACAGCCTACGCTTTCAATAAAATATTATTTTTAGCTTCAAAGATCAAAGCAGACTGGGTTCCCTGTGGACAGTGAGCCAGTAGGAAAGAAAAAGGTGATTTAGCCGTCTGCTATTCAAAGACAAACACACAGCTACATAAACACACTGGGATGCACACACAGAATTAAACAGCGTGGTTTCTGCTTAAAACACACAGAAACTGGGGGAGGGAAATGTCAGATAATCTATTTTTCAAAAGGCTAAAGTTACTGTTGGTTCTGAGATTAAAGTCACGTCTTATCAATTCACTTTTGGGACAAATACTTATGGTAATGATATGAAATGGTTACTTTTTTATGAAGCTGTATTTGGTTAAAATGTTATTGCATTTTATAAGCATTTCTCCTGGAAAATAAGTTAACAGTAGGTGGCTGGCCCCCAAGCTGGAATATGTTGGTAGACGTGGAGCTCCACAAAGAAGGATCAGGTTTTTTCAACCAAAGCCAGGATATTAGGAGAGTAGAAGTTTTGCTGTGGGTCACAGAGAGAAGGCAAATACATTCATTATTTATTCTAATGGGAGAGTGTGCAAAGACCACAATCCATCGGTAGTGTCTCTAGGGATTTAGGGTATAAAAACCATTGGCATTCTTTCGGTATTTTTTGAAATACTGAAAGAATGGTATGAGGTGCCCCCAGGGACATAAATCAGAATTAACTTGCATATACACATATTAAATTACACTCTTCCATATAATATACTGAAAAACTCACACAAACACTAGTATAAAGCTCTCACATAAACTAGTGAAAACATTTACCTCTTATATAATCTACTCAAAAGCTCTCATACAAAGTAGTGAGAACTGTTCATATAAACTGGTGAAAAGCTTTACCTTTCATACACACTACTAGAAAGCTTTCATATACACTATTAAAAAGCTCTCATATACACTACTAGAACGCTCTCATATACACTACTAGAACGCTCTCATATACACTACTAGAACGCTCTCATATACACTATTAGAAAGCTCTCATATACACTATTAGAAAGCTCTCATATACACTACTAGAAAGCTCTCATATACACTACTAGAAAGCTCTCATATACACTATTAGAACGCTCTCATATACACTATTAGAACGCTCTCATATACACTATTAGAAAGCTCTCATATACACTATTAGAACGCTCTCATATACACTATTAGAAAGCTCTCATATACACTACTAGAATGCTCTCATATACACTATTAGAACGCTCTCATATACACTATTAGAAAGCTCTCATATACACTACTAGAAAGCTCTCATATACACTACTAGAACGCTCTCATACACGCTACTAGAAAGCTCTCATACATGCTACTAGAAAGCTCTCATATACACTACTAGAAGGCTCTCATACACGCTACTAGAAAGCTCTCATACACACTACTGAAAAGCTATTAGCGGATTTCAGTTGAAACTGAAGGTGTTTCAGTGAAACAGGAAGGACCGTCATTACACCGGAAGTTGTTTTAAACGGAGGTCATTCTGGCTAGCTCCGTACATTTTGTGCTATCTCCGGCCGAAATTGTATCAAATAAAATTATTGATTCATGCTCAGCTATCCGCTAAACAACTCACAGAAGCATGGGCATTACTCGACTTTATTTTTTATGTTTTTGCTTCAACAGAGATCCTTTTCCGGTGTTGTGCGAAATTCTGTTCCCATGTGAAAATCTGTTCCACCTGTGTCGGGAGCGCGCCGCGCATTGCAGCCACATAAGCGGATCTGATCATTTCCCAGGCCTTTCGGATCATTTCTTGGTTAAATAAAAAGTCGTAAAATTATACAAGGTTGAGACATTTAGTTTAATCAGCCGCTGTTGTTTACAAAATTGTAAAATAAAAAAAATAAATGCGGTTTTCTTATGCTGTTTTGTGTTGTTATTTTAAACGCCAAGAGAATCAGTCTCTTTCCAAGTTTTTTCACTTCAGCCTGACAGAAATAAAAGTCAAGTCACCAAATACCAAATTTGTATTTATAATTTTTTTATTACTGATATAAGATGATGGGAAGTGCCTGATAGCAGTTCCATAATATGGAAACAAATTAATTTAGCTGCAAATCTTAAACTGTGTTTATTCCTCTCTTCATCAACAACAAACCATCTGGATTCGGTGATATTTGAGCAATGTTTGCCTAAATTAAAGGAGGGGGACCATATATTTTAGCTTTCTAATAGTGTGTATGAAAGCTTTCCAGTAGTGTGTTTGAGAGCTTTCTAGTAGCGTGTATGAGAGCGTTCTAGTAGTGTATATGAGAGCCTTCTAGTAGTGTATATGAGAGCGTTCTAATAGTGTATATGAGAGTTTTCTAATAGTGTATATGACAGCTTTCTAGTAGTGTATATTAGAGCTTTCTAATAGTGTATATGAGAGCTTTCTAGTAGTGTATATGAGAGCGTTCTAATAGTGTATATGAGAGCGTTCTAATAGTGTATATGAGAGCGTTCTAATAGTGTATATGAGAGCGTTCTAATAGTGTATATGAGAGCTTTCTAATAGTGTATATGAGAGCTTTCTAGTGGTGTATATGAGAGCTTTCTAGTAGTGTATATGAGAGCTTTCTAATAGTGTATATGAGAGCGTTCTAGTAGTGTATATGAGAGCTTTTTAATAGTGTATATGAAAGCTTTCTAGTAGTGTGTATGAAAGGTAAAGCTTTTCACCAGTTTATATGAACAGTTCTCACTACTTTGTATGAGAGCTTTTGAGTAGATTATATAAGAGGTAAATGTTTTCACTAGTTTATGTGAGAGCTTTTTACTAGTGTTTGTGTGAGATTTTCAGTATATTATATGGAAGAGTGTAATTTAATATGTGTATATGCAAGTTAATTCTGATTTATGTCCCTGGGGGCACCTCATAGAATGGCATCTTATTTCATAGTATAATATAGTAATTCTACACATTTTCTGTAGTTTTAAGTTTTTTTCGGCTAATGATTCTTATTTGCAGCAACCTTTGTTTTAATGAAAATATTTTCTTCTGATCAGGTTGTTTGGTGAAAAGAGTTGCTATATTTAATAACTAATGAAACAGGGTGTCTGGAGCAAAGGATTAGTAGAAGTAAGTAAGGTGAAATAGAGGTTTGGAAAAATGTTATTTGACAGAAAACTGTAAGTAATCCCTCACAGCGATTTTGTGTTAAAGCCAAATAAACTTTTTTGTAGTTTGTGATACAGCTCCATGTAAAAATGTTTAACTGGTACAAATACTTTTAAATGGGACTGTAGTTCCAACCTTAAGCATATTAAGCTTATTATACTTTTTAGGAAAGTATTTACTTTTAGTAATTTTTTTATTTTAGTTTTTTTTTTTACTCTTCTATTATATTTTATACCTTCCAGGGTAGCATCATATCTGGAAATGTTCTAATTTTGTAATTTCTAGCTACAGGAAATTGTCTTCTGTAAGTAATCTATATGTATACATAATCTGAATTATAACACATGCTATTATTGTTTCAGCCTGGAGGTGGAGATGTGGTGCTTGCATGTGAGCCTGAGTTTTATCCCATAACATAGAAGAATTGTTGTGATCTGTTGATTGGCTAACTTTTATTTCAAATACAAAAAGAAAAAAAAGAAAAAAAACAACCTAAGGGTTTGTCCCACACACAATCTCAAGGTCACTACTACCTTCAGTTTTTTTTTTGCATAGATGTAAATAGACATTTTCTAAATAGATATTTCTAATGGGCATACTGTATCTGGAGGAGCAGGTTATCATAGAAGGCAGAATGTATCAGAATCCAAATACTGAAGAAACACATAAAGCAGAAAAAGATGAATATAGAGATAAAGATCACAGAATTTACATAATACAGTTTATTAAATTAATGAGGTGGCGAATGAAGGTTGACCAAAGATGTGAGCAAACTTAAACTGCTGGTAAAAGTAGTGTAAATGTGACAATACAATCAGTAAAGTCGGTGTGATTTTGTGACAAATTTATTTTATATCTAAAAGTGTGGTGGATAGATAAAGCCTCAGGAAGCCAAATGAGACTAGATCATCTTTTTT
Source organism: Cyprinodon tularosa (assembly GCF_016077235.1). Classification (NCBI taxonomy): domain Eukaryota; kingdom Metazoa; phylum Chordata; class Actinopteri; order Cyprinodontiformes; family Cyprinodontidae; genus Cyprinodon; species Cyprinodon tularosa. The sequence continues at coordinate 455,214 of NW_024038541.1, read as the reverse complement.
TAGTCTGTAGCTTTGGCCTTAAAAATAAAAATAAGGAGCAGCAAAAGGGAAATAAGTGAAAGTTAACTTTCAACCCTGAACTAACACTGACATGCAAATAGCTGTTAACCGAGCCCTATCTTGTACATTTAGGTAAACACAGTTAAAACGAAAGTTCTAGTGTTAAGTAGAATTGAGGAAGAAGAAGAAAAAAAACAAAGTAATGGTGATTTTTTTTGGCTTGTTTGTTTTTCTTGCCTGAAATTAATGCACTTAAAGGTATAGGGGGAGGATGTTCTCCCTCGATTGGATGATCAAACTAAGTGGTGCTCCTAATTATGAATCATTCTGGTGATATGTTTATGTAAGGCAGCTATGCTATCTTCAATTAGGTCCCTTCTGGTGCTTCATTCACACACAACCTCTGTCAATGCATCATCCATTGTGCTTCTGCTCTATTTTGGTAAGATGTTGTTTGTTTTTAACAAAAATGCTGACAACACAACCTCCTTGGCGTAGGCAATAATCAAAGGACGTAAGTATTTATATTAACATTATAGTTACAGGAAGGATTTTCTGTAGTTTTTTTTTCTCTTGCACAGGTTCTGGAGAAGCCTCTTACTGAAGACACCCTGCTGTTGTTTAACAATCTTCTAAATTATCTTTTTATATGTTCTTGTTTGTGCATTTGATGCTTTACGTTTGTGTGTCTGTGACTCTCCGTGTGCAGGATAACTTCAAATGTTATGAACGGATTTTAATATTTTTTTTTTACATAAGGTGCACCTCAGTCCAAGGAACAATCCATTAAATTTTGGTGATGATCCGGTCACCATCTGGATACAGGAATCTTTTAAAAGATTATGTGAATACAGGTATTAACTTAAGGTGGAGGTCATAATATGTCAGGGGAAATGAGCGACTTGGTGGAGGTCTGGGCTCTCCAAGTGCTTTTCTAGTTTATCTCATTTTCTTAGCTGATGACAGGCAAAAAAGAATAGCTTCTTTGGCAATTTAAAGACACGAAAATATAAAATTATTTTGAGCAATTTAGATTGATAAATGTAGATCTAACCAGGTAATTGGCACTACCGCCTCATATTGCTCAGTTCATGACTTTAGACTCTTTCATAGTTTCTTTCCTGCTGAATCCTTTTTCATAAGCAACTTTCATGTGTCTGAACCGAGCAGACAAAAGCACCTTTGAACTTGCATGTTACCAAATCACTGTAGTATAGTAAATGGCCTGTGTTCATATTTTGCCTTTTTAAGTCAGGGGACTTCAAAGCACTTTACACTACATTCAGTCATTCACTTATTTACGCACACACTCACACACTGATAATAAATCAGACAAACATCTCATTACTTGCCATAAAAATACAAATAAAAAGTCCCCAGTCGATTATTAAACCCCTTTCTTTGGATAAACTCCTCTCTCTTTCTCATGCTGCAGCTACCTCATGTTCTCTTTTGTTGTTCTGTTTATCCTTTTCTTACCTGGGCACAGTAAATGTTGACAACAATACTAATGTTTTCTATAGGTCTAACCAAACTTTAACACTGCAAAGATCAGCTCACTCAAATATCAATTTATACATACCCAGAAGCAGACTGGGACAGAACATTGGCCCCTGAATCTCAGACCAGACTAAGCCGCTACATTTAATAACACACTACTTCTCATAATTTCTCTTAATTCTTTTAACCATCTCTGTAACTAAGCAGCTTAATGTCTATGATGAAATATTAAATACTTCCAAAATGTGTCAATTATTATTGTTATTTATTTATTATCACCACTTTAACAGTTTAATAATATAGTATATTATTATATCATATTAATTTTGTATAGGAGACCTGAGAAAGTTTGTGGATTTCTCAGAGGTAATTTAATATTAAAGACTGATTAGGAAGGGGGTCACAGAGGACACAGAACCTACTACTGATGGAGCCGATTCTTCTACATCTAAAAAAGTTGGATCATCAAAGGGAAATACTTGTTTAAAATAGAGAAAGATAGAGAGAAAAAGTGGCAATAAAATATCTTGCGAGGGAGAGAATTGAGTCAGCGATAGACAGGCAAAAAATGGCTTATGCTGATGTTACTGCTACAGTAATATTCGTTGGAAGAGCGAATTTGATTGGTGGCTAATCTCAGACCCATTTCCCCAAAAGAGTCAAAAGAGTGATACTGATCCTTTTTTTTTTTGGTCTCTTGCATGACCCTGAAGTGGTGATGTCTAAGTGACAGTTAGAGCTGGGCATTTAAAACATTCAAATAGGCTGTTCTAAAAGCATACAACTTGGTTCTGGAGGCCTACAGTCAGGGGTTTATGTCATGAAGGAACTCTGAATACCAGTCTTAAGTTCGCAAAGTAAACATTTCCGTAAGTTTTGTTTCTCCTCAAAGTTCACTGTAACCATTCCAAGGAGTGAATATGAACAAACATTTAAATGTAAGAGGACCATCAACTGTTGCTATGTAGGGACAAACAATTAATTTACTGCTACAACAAAACTTTCTGTGGGAATTTGTGGGACGCATCTGCCTATTTCTTATACTCACACCCCACAGATAAACAAAAACATCACATTTTGATTTCTTGAATTAACAACAGACCACAACTCTAAAAAGGTTCTTTGAGACAAGCCAAACCCAAATATAAGATTTTTGTTGTCTTTGGCAAACACATCGCTGAAGGTTTTAGTCAGATTGTTACTCAATGCAATCAATATCAGGAGACATTTTGAGAAAATGAAAGTAGAAAAAGTGCATAAAGCACTGAAGCACTGACAGCGATTCACAGCTGCAACTAAATTAATTTAAATGGACATAGGAAAAAAAATAATATCGAATTAATAAATAAATGTGAAAAAAAAAAAGATTCTGCTACTATTTACCTTGAATTAGTACAGATAGGCAAAGCAAAAGCTACACGAAAAGAACTGGACCAGGGCACTTTTAGCTCTGTAATACCCCATGAACTGTAAAATAATATTTTTTTCTCTATACCAGTTAGGCATTAATCTCCAGGCAGAGGTACATACAAACTGCAGAACAGGTTTTGCTGCTTGTTGTTGTCTGTGCTCACTCCTCTTTTAATTCCCTCAGCACTTAGAATGGGAGAAGGAGAAAATATTATTTTTCCGTCTTCAACTGAACTGTCTCTCTATCAGACAGCACAGAGGGGCAGTTTGTTGCAATAAAAGTGTCCAGGTTGTGCTGGTATCAGGGCACTATATAAGCAGCTACAGTACCAACTCACAGATCCCCGTCTTTATGATGCACAAATTGACTCTGACATAGAACCCACACTAAACTGTAGCTTTGCTATTCTATTCTATTCTATTCTATTCCTAGTTGTATTATAAGTCAGATAATGCATGGATGCATGTGAAACCAACGTATTCCCCCTTGAGACACCCATTCTACTGGAAATTGCTGCTGTATTTCATTGTATCAGTGCTGATGTATAGATATGAGTCTGTCAACATCTTACCCTGAAAAAGTAATCTGAAGAAAAAGTAGAAAATAAGATGTGTTTGAGTGTAAAATATGTGTAATCCAAGAATACAAATGTAATATGCCCAGATGGAGCAAAGCACTTTTTGCAGATTTAAAACTTGGGAAAATAAAATTTAAAGCTACAGTGTGTAATTTTCAGTGACATCTAACGTCCAGACTGCAGACCGCAGCAACATGAACATCTCCCCCCCAACGCTTCTCCCCCCTAACAGTATGGCGAGCGTTACGGGACAAAATGTCTTCCACGACGTCCGCATCACCTACCTTCTCAAGTGATGAGGTTTGTTTACATAGATAATTTTACAGATAGTATTCTCAGGCATAATACTGCCATCTATTGTTCAGTACCGTCTCAGTTCATCTCTCTCAACTCCATGGCTGCGAGACCCGCTCCTATGTAATTATAAATAACGAATTCTAAGGCAACGCAAATATTAAGGTTAAGAGGCTGAGCTCGTAGATGATGATAAATAACATAGTTATGTATAATATATTACATTTCTGAGTGTATATCCCTGTAATTATTACACACTGTAGCTTTAAGATTTCATGTAAAAAAAATATGAAATTGATAAAAAAAAAAGATAAATCCTCATAATCCACTAATGGGTTGTTGGACATAATAACATAATAAAATCCAAGACAAAAACATATTGTAATTTTACTAAATAAATGCTGTCTTTTTTCTGCTTATTCAAATACAATACCTTTAATATGACAAGCAACAAACATAAAAAATCATAAAATCCATGAAATCATTGTCCACCATGTCTTTATACAACAAACAACCAGCAGACTTGATGACATGGTGGAGCTTTTTACATGCCATGTGAATCTTCCCATCATATAAATTGCCTCAGCAAGGTTTTGGCTAAATGTCAGCAGAGGAAAAGCACACAAACCGTTGAATTTTACTCAGGTTTTGTATTTGTTGTGAATGCAACATTGGAATAATATTAGACATAGCAATTAAGGTAATTCCCCATCAAATGTGCCTAAATAATTCCATTGGACTTAGTAGCATAAAGACTAAGCTCATTGACATCTGATCATTTGGGCAAAAGGTTTCTCTGATAGACTACACATTAAACTTTGCTATTCCACTGTTTCAGATCTACAATATGTACAGAAATATATTCACACCGCCACACAACCACATGACTGAGGTTTTTATCGAAGTCAAGCTCTGTTCTGATTTACCAAACATGACAAAGTTGCTGCCTGCTTGAATTAATGGGAATTGTATTATGTACATCCACTTCAAACCCTATTGTTTCAATGTGTATGCAAATATTAGAGTTTTAAATTAATTGATAATTTTCTAATTAAAATTCATATCTTTTAAATTGCTGTTTGCTACTTTTTAATTGACATAGAAAAAAAATCTTTATAAATAATTAATTTGTTGTAAAATATGTTTATCATAATGACTTACATAAAAATGTATTTCAAATCAATTAGCCTCTGTGTACCAGGTTTATTTGGCATTTTGAATTACATCACCTGTGTGTTCATGAAACAAATCACTGAAAAGAACTTTGAGGCAATGTGCCTCACTCTTTGGGCTTCATTTTAAGTTTCTACACATTTTTATACATACATACATACATATATATATATATATACATACATACATACATACATATATATATATATATATATATATATATATATATATATATATATATATATATATATATACATACATATATATATATATATATATATATATACATACATATATATATATATATATATATATATATATATATATATATATATATATATATATATATATATATATATATAAATACATACATATAATACAGATGAAAGAAGGAAATTAGAATACGTGATCCTCTTACCATCTTGGCTCCAGAGAGACACTGACACTCTGAGAGGATCTTTTTATACCCAATCCTTTTGTCAATTGACCTAATTAGTGTTAGTTGGTCTTCCAGCTGTTCGTTATATGCTCAATATCCTTTTCCCAGCCACTTATTGCTACTTGTCCCAACTTTTTTGGGATCTGTAGACACTGTGAAATTTTGAATCAACATATTTTTCCTTTAAAATGTTACATTTACTCAGATTAAACTTTTGAGCTGTCATCTATGTTCTATTACGAATAAAATATAGACATTTGCCATCTTCACACCATTGCATTCAGTTTTTATTCACAATTTGTTTAGTGTCCCAACTTTTTTGGAATCCGGTTTGTAGAATGTAACAGAACAGCAAAAGGCTTGTGTGCTTTCTTGTTTATTGGAGGCCACATGTATACAATTTATGGCATTATAAAGAATAGTCAAATTAGTAAAATTCAATTGAAACCCTAGCATATCTTCAAAAAAAAAAACATAGTGTAATTACAAGAGCACATAAATCTGCATCAGGAATGGTTACCAAAAAAGATCAGACATAAAATGTAAGTATAGAACCCCTATTAATATTAGCATTTGTAAATTGCTTGATCAATGCAATATGATTACACCAATAAATTAAAATGCAAATTAAAGCTCACTACAGCGGCCAAAGTTGAGGAAGAACTTCAGATTAATGTTCCTAGAATATATAACATATCATCAATGGAGAAGAGACCCTAAAAAAGAAAAAAACAAATGGGAAAATAAATGGGAAAAATAGAGGGAATTTGATTGACAATGCGGGACGATGTCAATACAAGCTGGCACTGTTTTTGTGTCCAGGGGGTGGGACCAAACTGAAAGCTCCTTCAGGGTGCTTCCATTTTTTACAGTACAGTTTGGTTTAACTTAAATGTCTTAATATTGAGAAAAGCTAGGACTATAGTAGCTGAAGTCAGACTTATATGGGTTACAAACACCATGATTATCAGCCATTGCAGACGAAAGACAAGGACTGTTGGAATATGAGATTTTGATCATGGCCTTACTTTGCACTTTGAGGAAGGCTCTAGAATGGTAGTTTTTAGCCTTTTTCGGGCAACCAGTGAAGATTAATTGGCAATGACATTTAGAATGACTATCTCACAATATGACGGCCTAATTAACAAGTAGGAAGGTAGGTGCTGTCTGAGGTGCACCACTTGCATTCATCCTCTCCTATAGAGAACTGGTAGTTAAACAATCACATTCCTTCACAAGCAGTTCGCATGTTCGATATTAGATATGTTTTCTAAACAAAATGTGTTCCCCAAACATTATTTCATAAAAATTTTGAAAAAGCAAACATTTGCATGTTTACATGAACCACCTAAATATCTCAAACTTTCCTGGTATGTAAAATCAGAGAGCACATGTTGGTAGTATAAATATCAAGTCTGAATAAGTAAGTAAAATACAAAACTAAAAGGTAGCACTGAGTGGTTGCAGACTTAACTTTATGCCTACAAATGAACCTCTCGAAATGGGAAAAAAATTACATTTGGATTAGCCTTGTTCATTTTCTAGAGTTTTGTTCCCCTAAAAAGATGCCAAATAAATGCCAAATGGAAATGAAAAGTAAGATATATGTTCACCTCATATACTTTCTTAGCAGCACTTTGCACAGTAACAAGATGCGCCTTGGTAGTCACCTAACTTAAATATGTGCCCTGAGGAGCACTTATCAAATTGAGAAAGTACCAACTAATGGCTAAGTTATAGCTTCATAATGCAAGTCAGCCTAAAACAGGAAAAAACTGAAGTATTATCATGCAGAGCAATAAATTGTCCCTTTCCTATTAAGAATTAAATTCAGGTCACATAATGCTACTTCCTTTGCTCTCTTGTAGCCATTTCCTGCCTGTCACTTTCCACCTCAGAAACGCTCAATATATTTTCTTCTGCAAAGTGCTCTGTGATGGGCCACTTTATCTGTTCAGAATGTCAATTGTTGGAGCAGTTAATGTTTGAAAATAACCCTGTTACACAAACAAATATCTATGTGACTGAATTCTAAGAAAAATAAATTCAACTAAGTATCATGATCAATTTCATTTGTTTTATGATGTTGCCCATATCCTAATAACATACTCGAAAATTACCCACAACTCCTACGTATGCTTTATCTTAATATTGCTAACAATATTTTTAGACCTAAAGCAACATTGTGTAAGTTTTAGCCACTAGTGGTACCAGATTTGTAACTTTTAGGTTTAGCAAATCTGGAAGAAAATGGTAAAACTATACTGTCATAAAATTAAATGTTAATCTGTCTTTTGGAATCTGAAAAGAGATCATTTTAGACCAGCGATTAAGAAGTCATATAGATCTCATAGAGTTAATTGTAAAGACAAAGGCAAATTTCCTCTAGATTAAATAGATCATGAAGAACCGCAGTATGTCTGATCAGGTTAGCATTATATCTGTTTTGAATTTTTTAGCTTACTTTGCTCTCGAGTTTGAGAGTTCAGATTATCGTAAAGCAGTGTTCTAGGTCACACAACCCATTCAAAAACAAATCCAACCATCTTAAGATACTTAGGCAAGTTTTTGAGATGGGCCGCATGCACAGAGCATCGTTATGCACCAAAGTGTTATATATTGGCCTGAAAAATCTGTGAATATATTGCAAAAATTAAGCTTATATTTGGGTTAAAATTTATGAAGTGTTGTTTTAATATATTTAAATGTTTATTTAGTTAAAATTATGTTAAACAAAAAAAATACAGTATCTTAATATAGATTTTTCACGTAATAGAGGGTAGTGTTAAATTTTCCCTATGCCACATCTTCATCTTCTCTACCTAACTTACCTCCTGCCTGAACAAAGCTGTGAAAAACAGAGGGTTAAGTTTATGTTCACACTCTTGAAAGAAATTAATTTGAAAGTTGTCAACATTTATCTATTTTTATTGTGTAAACTTAGTGTAAACTAGTTTTAATTGTATTGTGAGGCAATAAGGAAACAGACAAATGTAAACGTAAATTCCCTAAAATATCAATAAAAGATTTACTTAATCAGTTTTTACTTATTTGAAAATATGATCAGGATGTATCTAGTAGGATTATAAAAAAAAAAAAAATGCATGAATTACATTTCTGCAGTTTTACATTTCATGAAAACAATGTTCTACTGGATGAATTGCTTCATAAAGTCATTTTTGGCAGGAACAGTAAATTCCTTCATTAGTGAGTTATTAATTAGTGCTATATTCTTTACTAAGGCTGTCTTCAAAGTAACTCTCTTCCTAGTTGTAGTCATCATTTTTTCAGATGCTGAGAAATGTCTTTTTCATTTAGAATCCTGACCTTTGACAACAGTAAGATATGTTTTGTCACAAACCGCCCTGCTTTTCTTTACATCTCTTTTGTATGTCTTTCTCCTTGTCTCTCAATTGGTTTATAGCATTTAAATGTGTTTAAACAGAGCAAGACACCAAATGCTAGTCTAGACATGATTATCACACATACAGATGCCCCTTGATTTAAAGGTATAAGGCAGGGGTCTCGGATTAGCGGACCAGGGTCCTGATCCGGACTCACCTGCTTGCTAATCTACACCCACACTGATTTAAGACATTTATGAATTACCGCATGTTGTCAGATGGCAGTGTCTCACTTCACTTGCGCCACTTTGCCTCTTAACATAGTAAAGCTCTCCGGAGCGTCTGGGACCAGGCTACACATGATACAAATTAGCCAATGAGCTGTGTCAGTTTGAGTCACTGCTGGGAGCTACTTTTAGTAACAGCAGGAAAACCTGTGGCAAGCCGGGCGATGGAAAAGAAGGAGAAGACGATGAGAAAAAGAAAGCAGAGAAAGCGTAGACAGCTGGAAGAAGCACGGTGAACTAGTGAAAGAAAAGTGCAATCGCGTGATCAAAGATGACCCTACATTTTGAGTATGTTTGGCTCAACCTGCTGCTGTGAAGCAGGATTCCCCAACATGAACATAATCAAAAATAAATATCGATCCAGGCTCATGAATGAGCTCCTTGATATGTGCTTGAGAATGGATTTGTCGTCATTCAAACCCAGTTTTAAAAGCCTCGCAGGGCAGTGTAAAGCCAACTTCTATCATTAAGCCATAAAAAAGAAAGGAAAACAAATAACAAATGGTTAGTTCAGGTGTTTTATAAAATATGTGAATCAGGAACTTGTCTATATACCAAATTAAACGGTTGTTGTTCTTTACTTCAAAAGACACTTTAGATTTTAAAATGGAAATATTTTCTACTTTTTTTAATATTGTGATATTTAAACAGTCAATGTCCAACATGGATGCATAAACACCTCATTTTATTTCACTGTTAAATTCTGTTTAAAGTAACAGATTATAATAAAAAAATTATCTGGACCTATACTGGTTGTTTATTTGCTTTATTCGGACCCCGCTGATTTTTGATTGGTTATCCCTGGTATAGGGGGATGATCTTTCAGGGTCAAGTTCCATGGGGATCATCTTATCTATTGGTTGTCATTTGGTATGTGTAAGATAAGAAAGGTAAAGCAAAAGATAGAGATGAAGGACAACTGAGAAAGTAATAACAGCTATGTCACAAGGGGAAAAATAAAACTATTTGAATGATTTTGATTATTAGCCATAAAAAAATAGAGATAGAATAACTCCAGCGTGCAGTCTATAAAATATGATTTAATTTATCAAGAGCATAAAGCTATTAAAGTCAAACAGGCCTTATGTAAAAAAAAAAAAAGTAAAGTAATTGCTCCCTAAGCCTCGTAACTAATTGGTCCATTTTCCACCACACCTGCCATCAAATTCTTTGATTAACTTACAATGAATCTTTTACATCACAGTGGAGGAATAGCTTCCATCTATATCTGCTATGTTTCAAACTAATTAATCTTGAAAGATATCAAATATAAATTTAAGGTTCTACCACAGCCTACAAAGATTTTTGGGAAAATATTCAGTCTACTTAAAAAGTCTTAGCCAAATATTTTTGGCCTCTCAGTTGTTTTTTTCTGGGAACTCCCTCATGGGTGCCTTTTTTTCACTTTATTATTGTTGAACAAGAATCTTGACTTTAAGAAAGGTAAATTAGGCCTGCAGTTCTTTACAAGTTTTTTTTAGGTTCTTTTGTAATCTAAAAAAATGAGTTGTTGATGCATCCTTGGACTAATTTTGGTAGAGCGGCCAGCCCTGGGAAGGTTGAGTGCTGTTTTCATGTTTTCATTTTGTGGAGCATGTCCCTCACTAAGGTTTATTCTAGTCCCTAATCCTTAAAATGGTATAGTAACTGCCATTCAAAATGGCCCTTTCAGCCACTGGCCTTTTCATGGGCGTGCATTTTTTTTTACACTGATTTCACCCTTTCACTGAATTACAGGGTCTGACCATGAGAGGACACTTCTCTTTAGATCCTATTGTTCACAAATCATGAGAGAAAGACCATTTTAGTACAAATCTTGATGTTTAAAAAGGAATTGTAGGGGACTAGCCAAGGACCAGCCAAGTGCCAATCAAGAAAAGTGGGGAAAGTTTAAATGACAGCTACTCTACCATGCCCCTTTCCAGATGGATAGATGCCGTACATGTTGTTTCTTATTTGTCTTTGAATGTTTCCAAATAAAATACACATTTTTTTGGTTTCGGTCATCTTGTTAGGTTCTGAAATGTCTCTACAGGTTTTTAGCTAGCCTCATTCACATCCCCTGGGTTGCCCACTAAGTCTTTCCCCTAGCAAATAATACAATAATGTCCAACAAGGGGCAGATCTAAAGGGGGGCAAGACGGGACAATTGCCACCCTGAAGTAGAGCCTACCCCCCACCTTTATATCATAAAAAAAAAAATGTAATTGATTGTTTTTGGATAAAACAAACAAGTTGTTTTTACCTTAAAATATACCAAAATATAATATTTACTACATATAATTACTCCGTTATAATATATATTTAATATAATCATCCAAATATAAAAATTTATTAAATTGGCTGCCATGAGAACAATATTTCTAAATCGTACTCCTTGTGGGACCTATGCAAGTGCGATAAATATTCTCTGGCTTCATATTGCTATAGAATTTTTGCGATAATAATTTGTCCTAATATTGATGCTTAGACATTACAGATAAAAATTAACATTTAATTTAAAGGGTGAAGACGTTTCTAGTGTCCTTGGCAAAGAAGAGAAGGATGAGAAGTAAGAGAAAACTGTCGCTCGATTCAAATAAATTTAAATGGTATGGACGCTTAAAGGAAAAGTCCGGTCAGCAAGGAATGATCAATGGATCATTATCTATACCTGAAACTACGTTCAATACGTTCAAGGTTAATGAATTTAGTCAGTAAAAAAATTAAAATAATAATTTTTATCGTGATCACCGAGTCTGGAACCGGCCCTTTTTGCCAAAATATAGTAACACCTCACTCCTGACTCTTCCGGCAGTGAAGTCACAGGTCTGTAAGCCTAGCGCTATTCTCCCCGCTTTACAAGCAAAATCAATGGGAGCTACTAGACACCCCTGCAGTGAACAAAAATTATTTAAGGGAGAGAGGACCTCAGTATTGAAATTTGCAAGAGCTATAGTTAAACTGACATGGCCAAAGTGCATGGCAGTTGGATGTTGTAATACATCAGGTAAAGGTGAAAAAAAATTAGTTATTTCACCTTTCCGATTCATGATCCTCCACGGGTTTGTCGTTGGATTGCCAACTTGAAGAGGGAGGATTTGCCTCCAACTTCTGGCCAGAGAAAAAACACGTAATTTATCGCAAACATTTCAAAGACAAATGTTTTCAAGAAGACTTGGATAATAGCGCGTTGTGACCGGATACAGCACTGGGACTTGATCAACAGCCGATACCGCACAGTGATGTCACAAACCGGTAGGTGGCAGTAGTGTTCTTTGACAAAAATGGATGTCTCCAGTAAAGCACACTGAAATGAAATTACTCTTAATCAAAATCACTTATCTTTTATTGAACAGTATGTAATAATTTCATATTTAAAGTACTTAAAGAAGTGTATATTCTGAATATGATCAGACTTTTCCTTTAAACTAACAGTAGGAACGTATCAGCGGTTAGGAAGGAGCAAGGACCAGGAAGCATGATGCATCCTTTATTTAGCATAAAGACCTTCTGAGGTCTCTATCTGCCAGTAGGAACTATACAGTTGGCCACGATCTTTTACATGACAGCGCACTGATTTTACAAGAGTACATTATTTTGTTACACTTACAATGTGTCACATGCAAATTTCAACTACTTATGATGTTTTGGGTTTTATAATAAATATATATATATATACATATAATTAATTACAATTAAATTAAAATTATAATTAAATCTGTTTGCTACATTTATATAACTTTTGTTTTTTGAAGTTCTTTTCTGGAATACTGTAGTCCAATTTGGCAAGCATCAGTCATGTGCGTGTCTGCCATGTACAGTAATGACATCCGTGAGGCTAAAGGCTTTCAGATTCAAGAGAAGTTCGGAGATAATTATATAGCCAGGATAGTGTTCTTACTGTTGACCCCATGAAAAATGAAGGGATGTGGGCAAGGAAAAGTAGGTAGGAGCTGTAATTTGAGGCATTTGGATAGAGTCTATGAAATTTGGAAGAATGATACAGAGGAAGGTCAAAGGTAAAGGAGGCCACTTAAGGTCAGACAGCTGAAGAAGTGAGTGAAGATGAGGAAATTATGTTAGTGTAAAGATGAGGAGATTTCAAAGTCAAAGAAAGAGAAAGACGACAATGACTATGAAAGTGATAAAGAAGAAAAAGAGGGCATAAAATCTGGGAATCAAGCCTATTCAATTGGACCCACCTGGTATGTAATTATCTTCAGTATAAATTCCAATGCTAAGATATTAGATTTGAAACTCTTCGAAGGGCATTATGCTGCCCAGCAGAAAAATCATCACCTCAAGTTGTCCAAACAGTGAAGACTGAAATCCATCCTATTGTTGGGATCCTCAGGCTTGCCCTCCAGAGGGCGCCAAGGATCCTCTTCTGCTCTGTGTTATTGTCTTTTAGGGCTGGAGTTACTGTGGGGATCTGGAGATTACCCTCTGTCTCCAGCAGAGTGCGCCGTGGGTCTACTGGAGCAGGAACCTTCCAGCACACCTGATTCCCATCCACTCATTAGAAGACCTCTCCTTTATAAGCTCCTGCCTGACCTTGCTTCCACACCGCAGTGTTGATCTTAGTTGGTTAGCTTCCAGAGTCTCTGTTTTTTGATTGAATCTTGGTGGTCTCTAGTGTGAGATTCAGATTCTAATCTCTCCTTTGTCTGTGCCTCACAGGAAACCTGTCTCTGGTCTGAAGCTCAGGAAGAGCTGCCCCTCTGGAACCCTGTCTCTGGTCTGAAGCTCTGGAAGAGCTGCATCACAGGAAACCAGTCTCAAGCCTGAAGCTCTAGGAGAGCCTAACCTGCTAGTCTGCCCTGGTGAGCCAACCCGAAGATTCCTACATGGATGTAACCTAAGACTTCTATGTGGAGTTTCCCTGGAGGTACCTACGTGGAATCAGCTTCAAGAATCCTATGTGGATTTTCCCCGTTGTTCCCTGCTAAGAGCTGGAAGCTCAGCCTGAAGATTCCTTCGTGTTTTTCCCCTGTTGTTCTCTGCAGTGAGCTGGTAGCTCAGCCAGAAGAATCCTTTGTGCTAAACCCCTGTTGTTCTCTGCTGTGAGCTGGAAGCTCAAATCTAGGACTGCCATGCTAAGCCTGAAGCTAGATGTTTAGCCTCTCATGAACTCTGCTAACCAACAGTCTCCAGTCCCAGTCAAGACTCCAGTGAACCAGCCCCTGACCAATTCCAGTCCCAGTGCATTAACCTTGTGTTTCAGAACTTTTATTAAACATTTGAAATTTTTCCCTGCCTCCTCCGTGTGTGTTCTGCATCTTGGGCTTGCCTCCATAACCCATCATGACAGAACACTGCGGCCAAACACAAAGCCTAGCAGATCACCTCCGTCGGTGGATTGAGGAACGGGACGCTCAGATCCATGGACATTCACAAACCCTCCGTGAGTTACAGCTGAATCAAACACTCGCTAGCCGCTTGGATAATGCTAACGCCACGTCAGCGACACGACCTGCTCCAAATTCACTTCCGTCTCCTAGGTCACCGGCAATGACGTCACTTCCCAGTCAAGATAATAATCCTCTTTTCTGGTCAGAACCCAGCCCGTCGTCTTCTGCACTCAGCCCTTCTCTGCCTGAGAGGTTTTCCGGCAATCCAAGAAAACTCAGGAGATTTCTATTTCAGTGTCAGTTGTTTTTTGGTTTTCACGATTCTAGTTTTCTTTATGATAAGGATAGGATAGCTTTTATTGTTTCTTTTCTGTCCGGTGAAGCCCTTGAATGGGCGGAGACCAGATTTCCACCTAAAATTAGAATGAACTCTACATATGAGAAATTCACCCATGAGTTTGAAAGGACTTTTAATCAGGTCACAAATAAATCCTGTGTTTCTAGTGGACTTTTTGATTCAAAACAGGGAGATAGATCCATTGCTGAGTTTTCTGTTGATTTCCAGGTTAAAGCAGCCGTTTCCGGGTGGAACGAGTCAGCACTAAAAACCGCTTATCTCCAAGCTCTGAAAGAACCGGTCAGGAACGAGCTTACATTTTATGAAGAGCCAGCTAACTTGGAGGACCTCATAGAGCTTGCTATAGGATTAGATATAGAACTACAAACCAGATCCAGTTCCCTTCAGTGCCAGGTTGGTCTCAGCTCACATATCCTCGACTCTCACTTAGCTCTGTCTGTTAAAGGACTCAAAATAGGCCCACGAGTTAAACCTCAAACAGTTAGTGTTCCCCGCCAACCTGATCAGACACCTGAACCCGTCACCTTTGTTTCAAAACCTGTTCCTATGCCTAATTATCTAGCCCCTGAACCTGAAATCTGTTCTGGAACTCTTGTTTTTCAACCAGTTAGCCTTTTGCCAGAATCTGCCTGTAATCCTGTAAGCTCAGCTCCGAAGACTCCTCGGTGTAAGAAAAGGCGTCACCTTAAGTCAGCTCTGTGCCGTCTAGAGACCCCTGGGTCAGCTCTGTGCCGTCTAGAGACCCCTGAGTCAGCTCTGTGCCGCCTAGAGACCCCTGAGCCTGCCCTGTGCCGTCCAAAGACCCCGGAGCTTAAAATTAAGAGGGCTTCAGAAACTAGAGTTGGTGATGACATGCCTCCAAGAATCCCTCAGCAGAGGCCACTAACCGTCAAGAGCCCTCTACAAATGCCTCAAGCCACCTCAGAGACTGAACTTGAGCCTCCATGGGTGTTTTCTCCTGTCCCTGAGACGGGGCCACAGTCGGTGGTCCCTCCAGTTCCAGAGGTGGAACCATAGTCGGTGGTCCCTCCAGTTCCAGAGGTGGAACCACAGTCGGTGGTCCCTCCAGTTCCAGAGGTGGAACCACAGTCGGTGGTCCACCCAGTTCCAGAGGTGGAACCACAGTCGGTGGTGTCACCTGCTCCTGAGGCGGAACCACAGTCGGTGGTGTCACCTGCTCCTGAGGCGGAACCACAGTCGGTGGTGTCTCCTGTCCCTGAGGTGGAGCCACAGTCGGTGGCCTCCCCAGTTCCTGAGGCTGATCCACAGTCGGTGGTTTCGCACGTTCCTTAGATGGAGCCACAGTCGGTGGCCTCCCCAGTTCCTGATGCGGATCCACAGTCGGTGGTTTCGCATATTCCTGAGGTGGAGCCGCAGTCGGTGGCCTCCCCAGTTCCTGAGGCGGATCCACAGTCGGTGGTTTTGCATGTTCCTGAGGTGGAGCCACTGTCGGTGGTCTCCCCTGTTCCAGACCCAGAGCCGCAATCGGCGGGCTCTCCTGTTCCAGACCCAGGCCGCAATCGGCGGGCTCTCCTGCTCCTGAGCCGCAATCGGCGGGCTCCCCTGCTCCTGAGCCGCAATCGGCGGGCTCCCCTGCTCCTGAGCCACAATCGGCGGGCTCCCCTGCTCCAGAGCCACAATCGGCGGGCTCCCCTGCTCCAGAGCCGCGATCGGCGGGCTCCCCTGCTCCAGAGCCGCGATCGGCGGGCTCCCCTGCTCCAGAGCCGCGATCGGCGGGCTCCCCAGTTCCAGACCCGGAACCGCAATCGGCGGGCTCCCCTGTTCCAGTCCGTGAGCTGCTGTCGGCGGTCTTCTCAGAGCCTGTTCCAGCCCCACAGTCGACGGTCACCTCAGAGTCTGTTCCTGAGCCGCCGAAGAGGGGACGGGATACCCCGTGGGGGTACCTACTGAAGGTTTGGAAGCTGCTTCCAAACCTTCAGTAGGTGCTGCTTCGCCTCTGGCCCCGCGGCCGGCCCCCAGAGCGTCGACTTCGCCTCCGGCCCCGCAGCAGACCCCCGGAGCGTCGGCTTCGCCTCCGGCCCTGCGGCAGACCCCCGGAGCGCGGAACCCTGTCTCTGGTCTGAAGATCTGGAAGAGCTGCATCACAGGAAACCAGTCTCAAGCCTGAAGCTCTAGGAGGGCCTAACCTGCTAGTCTGCCCTGGTGAGCCAACCCGAAAATTCCTATGTGGATGTAACCTAAGACTTCTATGTGGAGTTTCCCTGAAGGTACCTACGTTGAATCAGCTTCAAGAATCCTATGTGGATTTTCCCCGTTGTTCCCTGCTAAGAGCTGGAAGCTCAGCCTGAAGATTCCTTCGTGTTTTTCCCCTGTTGTTCTCTGCAGTGAGCTGGAAGCTCAGCCAGAAGAATCCTTTGTGCTAAACCCCTGTTGTTCTCTGCTGTGAGCTGGAAGCTCAAATCTAGGACTGCCATGCTAAGCCTGAAGCTAGATGTTTAGCCTCTCATGAACTCTGCTAACCAACAGTCTCCAGTCCCAGTCAAGACTCCAGTGAACCAGCCCCTGACCAATTCCAGTCCCAGTGCATTAACCTTGTGTTTCAGAACTTTTATTAAACATTTGAACTTTTTCCCTGCCTCCTCCGTGTGTGTTCTGCATCTTGGGCTTGCCTCCATAACCCATCATGACACCTATAAGATCATATCAGGTTTCCTGTATTTATTCATCTATTTTGTGGGACATTTATTTTTCTCAGTTAACCTATACCTAAAACTGCATTGGCTTCTTACAGAAGAAAATGTAATTTTTTTGCCAGACGTTTTGTGTCTGTTTTTCCCCCCCATATAAAATGTTCTAGATCTGCTACTGTGTCGACAAACATAAATATGATGTTACAAAATTCTATATTGTCATTGCATATTATAGCTGTCACATTACTGTTTCTCTGTAAAAGATTGTACTTTTTCCGATAAACACCTTAATTTTACACCACAGTATATTTCCACATTTATGTCATTAAATAAATTATGAAAGCAAATTCCTCATATGTGTAAAACACTACTTGTCAATCAAGCTTTCTCTGATTCTGAATTTCAGATCTAGTGCATAAAGTATCTATCTTGTTATAGAGATTTCAGGAGGCGTGATGTTACAGTCTAATACAATTTATGTTATTACTTTATGACATAAAGTAAGATAATTAAGGTTTTGTGCAAGCTTAGGATCAGCTTCTCTTCTTTGTGGAATTAATGATGCAGTACAATTTTAGGGAACTGCGCATATCCTTAGCTGTGATAATAGGTGTGCTTAGTAAAGGTTGTAAAGGTTTTCAGTACATTATAAAAGAATGCTGTATTTATTTTACTCCTGTCAATTTATTTTCCACATCAACTTAAGAAGACAACAAGACAGCAGGGGAGAGCTCTCAGAAATTGCACAAGAATAGAAATGACATATTTGCATTCTATCAATATCATTCAAAAAGCTTCTAATAATTAAATGGGTGTGATTTCAAATAAAAAGAACTTCACCATTTTCTTAGTAGTCAATGGCTTCAATACAACACTGGCACATTGGAATAGATTAGCAAGTCATAAGGAAAGAGATGGATGGCTTGTAACAGTAATGAGAAACATTAGCTATTTAAACATATTTCGGAAAAAATTATCTGCTACCAACTTGCAAACCAACATTCATCTGTGGCATACCATATTTTTATGGTATGCCACAGATAACCTTTCCTTCCTTCCCTCCATAAATAAAAAAAATAAAATTAATTTGATTTGATCAAATTTTTTCAGCTTCTGGTTTTCCGTGGATTTTTTGTTTTCGTGTTTTTATTATGTTTTTTCTTCTATCCAAAAGTTTTCTTTATTAGAACTGTTTTTTTTTTGGAAACTAATATAATGTAAAAATGTATTCCCATTCTGTATAATAACAGTTACTTTTGCAGGTTTACTAGCACTATATAGATAGACACAAGGCACACACAAATACCAAGGTCCAGGGATTAAAACTGTATTTTAAACAAAATATACAAAATGTGTTAATTCCTTCGTATACTGTAAGAGGACTCCAATGAAGCAAAAATGCCCTCACCTAACAGCTTTAAAGCTTAGTATCAAAAAAGGTCTTATTGAGAGTCACTTGGTACAGTTGGTTTTTGGGAATTACAATCACCTGGGGAAACGTCATCATGCCAGGAGAATGTAATGAAAAAATCCTGCTGTGACTAACATTGTTTGGTTAAACAATGTACCCGGCTCCTAATGAATGCCTCTTTATGAATGAAAAGTATTGGTTTTTGGGTCAGGTACTTACATTTTGGACTATAAATTTGCTGTGGAGTTCTTTATGTAAAGTAAAATAGACTGAAGAGCGTATCCTGGTTTTACAATGCCTCTGTACAAGATTACAGTGTTTTCCTGATTTCCCTGCCATTCACCCTCTCATAAATCACCATAGTTACTGCTTTCCTGCTGACTTCTTTAAAGTTAGTGAGGCAGATCATTCCAATACACTTCTACAGTGTCCATGTCACAGATTTCTGTCTCCTAGCAGAGCTATGCATAGCTATAGCCAAAACCATAAAACAGATTTTAGATCAAACATTTGCAATGCTTGTTTTTGTTATAGCTAAATGTTAGTATCCTTGGTGTAAATTCTTACATTGCCCAAGATTGTGCAAATGGAGTCAAGATCTTTATCAAGTATGCTAACAAAGTTCTCTATGTCTGTAGTTTCAACATTTTTGGTATTTGTTTTTTTAGTTTGTTTGTAGTTTTTCTTTTTTTTGTCAGCACTGATGCATTGCTCATGTCTCAATTCCCACTTCTCTTTCATCATATGAAAAGGGTACTGGGGCCCTACCCTCCCTGATAAAAGAGGTGGAATTATACAATAATTTTTTTTTTTACAATTTCAGGTATATAACTCAGTTTATCTTATAAAAATGTGCCTTTATATAATATATGTGCATTTATTTAAATATATAAAAACGTAAAAAACTTTTTTTAAGACATTGTAACCTCTGTAGAATATTCTTTTGTGAAGTATACCGGTACCCTAAACCAAGTGAGGATATGCTACATTTTAGTTCAGGTTCCACATAGGCCTATATATATATATATAAGTATTTTTCTACAATCTTTCTTTATTTTTATCATAGTACCTTTAGATTAACTTCTTAAGTACTAAAAGTAAGAACTGTTTTATTGTCAATTATTATTGTGTCTGATACCCTTCTTTTCTGCACAGATAATTATGTAGCATAACCTAACAGAAAATTGCTCATTTACATTATCTGTGAGACTGTCTATTTGAGAAGGAGATTCAATCATTAGGATTTATTACATTCCTCGTCATGCGGTTAATCCCATTTATTATACAGGTGTAGCTAGATACAAATATCATTTTTACATCAGCTCCATCAAGAAATTTTTTCATCAGCCACCACTAAATGTCAAATAAATTTTATTGGATAGAAATTCAGTTGTGTATTCCTTTAGAGCTGTTTTACCTAATGATACGTAGCCTGATAAACCAGACTAAATGTGAGATTAAATGTGTAATTTAGTCTGGCCTGATGAATGAGACATTGGAAGATTGCTATTGAGAACAACCCATTGTTTTTCAAACCGCTGTCTGTGCCTTTTGGCCAACGCTCTGACCAATGAGCGCAACTGACTGTGACGTAATAAGTGTGGCAGAAAGCTGGTGGGCGAGTTTAAACAAACAGCATGTGATGTGAGCAGTGGATAACTTGTTGAGATCATGGTGTTGGAAGATTTTTGTTGTTTGTGCAAAAAAGACATGTGAGTAGCCTGTGTACTACACCAGTCTAATTAACTTTTCCAAAGTTGAAATCAACCAATGTCAGTGGCATAAAGATTACAGAACTTTGGAGTGAACGCTTTGATTACATCGGAGAAATCCAATCGAGTCTGTCGAGCTTGTGCAACGTTGTTGAATAGACTGGAAAGAAATCTGCCAATTTATTAGAGGTGGATTGAAAATGAGGTGGGAGTAGGTGTCCTCGCAGAACGAACAGCTGCTGAAAAGACAACCTGGGGGTCTACTCCGTCGAAAACACAGAGACTTGAAGATGCGCCACCACAACACAGACGGGCCAAAGATATCTGTCGCTCTACCGCTGAATATAGCTGAGGTAAATTGACATTACAGTATCAGTATATCATTACGACCTGTGACGGCAAACCTATCTGCTTAGTTTTCTAACACAGTCGTGAACCGTAGTTTTAGTTCCTTGTTGTGCTTTCTCCAGCATTGCGCAGCTTTGTCGTCATGCCCTCAAAACACTTTGCATCCAAAAATTCAAAACACATCTCTGCGTTGTAATTGGCCAGCCTGTTCTAGGGCCTGGGGCATTGTTCGAGGCTACACCCACTTGCTGGCAAAAATTATTTTGGCCGCTGGCAGGGGGGCTAGTTTACTAGGCTAAACAATACCTACATTTGTAAATAATTTCTAGCCTTTACTTGGACAGGGTTTTAAAGTAGAAAGGAACTAAAGAGAACCACAAAGTAATTAAATGGTCAGAGCATCCTTAGTTCACTTTTTCTCTTGTTCAAGAAGTAAAGTGATGCTCTGGAAGTTTCTGTGACTTACAGATTCAGTTTGTAATACCCCTTTCCCCGTATTGTGATTCACAGCCTTTAAGCCCTTTCTATACTGAGTCATTCATAATCAATCTTTCCAACCTGTAATGCACCGTTCCCACCTCCCTGTTTTGGCTGAGTGAGGATTGGCTCCTTTTCTATCACTTGGCCAGTTACTCCTGCTCATAAAGTTATGGTTTGTTTAACACGAGGACACAACCTTTGGTGTCAAGTAGAGGGGTAGTGGCTTTTCTCTTTGCTACTAATCCCTCAGTGAGTGCTGCCACCTTAGCAGAAGTACGATTGCAACCAGGTCACAGCCAATTAGCTTCCCTTTTTAACCCCCCTTGTATACATAATGCAGTCATCCATCAATCGGCTCTCTCAGACATCAGCCAATCCACATGTTCACAGTATAGCTAAGGTCGGCCAACGAGAAGCCTCTGTTTATTTAACAAGTGCTCTAAGTGCTTATCAATCAAATTCATCAATTTGACTAAAGATAAAATATATCTTTATCCAGTCCAATCAGTTTGTATATTAAGAAAAAGTATTAAGAATTTGTGTTAATAACTTAAAATTAAGAAAGACATATATCATATATTATCATATATTTCAGTGCAACCCTCTGTTCAAGATTTTAATTTACATGTTTTTATAACTAAAAATCTTTAATATGCGGTTAATGAATATGATATAAAAAATTATCAGTTCACCCGTCTTCATTTCTGCCCCTTTTGTTACTATTTTTGTAGTTTTTAATTCAAAAGTAGCCTATGTCACAATTTTTAACTATGACACTCAGCATTTTATAGTGGTTTTCTTTGGGTTGTTGATTCATATCATTCTGTCTCTGAAGCTCTTGACAAAAGCATTTTTTTTATCTGACTAAGACAGCTGACCGGCTAAGGGTTAATGCTGAATAGCATTGTTCTTTTGTGCTAAAATGAGTGTTTGTGATAGAAAGTTGAAGAACTGGGGAATATACAGTCAAACTCATTTCCATCTTGCACACTTTTTTCATTGTGTACTCTGATGAAAACATGTCACATACTATATCCGAATGTGAGCAATTGAAGAGCATTTTGTGAAGCACTAAAACCGCTTTTAAGTGGTGTGCTTCCTGCTGTTGTATATTTTGCACATTGGGATAAAGGTAGTACAACCGATGATTTTTACTGTATGATGATATCCTTTAAGCATATTTAAGAATCAACTTAAAATCTGGGACTTAGTTTATTGTGAAAAACTAAAAGGTTTGATTGATAGTAATTATTATACTCTAATATTATCAGGAAGCAAGTTAGGCTACCTGTAATTAGGCTGTTCAGCACATGGAGGGGAAAGGCTTTTATCAGTACAGGTAACATAGTGTAACGTATTTGCCAACAATATGAGATAGTTCTTTAGCTCTTTATATTACTCTCTTTAAAATCAAACATTTACATGCAGTTGAAAACATTCAGATAGTAATGGCAAAACATGGTTAGTTTATGGTAGGTCAGGTCACAAGATTTAAGTCAATAATAGGCACACCTGTAGATGCATCTAAAGGAAATCCTTATGTCACATCCCGTCAAAATCAAAAACTTCCTCAAGCCTGTTTCACTTTGGATACAGTTTCCATATGACTTATGTTTCATTGTTTTAAACAACATTATGAAATCAAGAAACCTAATAATTGATGATGCCCACCCATAATCCCATTAAGGAAATCCCTGGGTAGGCTTGTCCCGATCCGATCCACGTATCGGATCGGACGCCGATATTGGCAAAAAAATGCATATCGGCAAAGCATGTAAAAATGCCGATCCAGACTGCCGATCCAGTTTAAAAAAAAAAATCTGGTCCGTATTTTCCAGTTTCACCGATTGAAACGATCCATTCCACTATTTTGCGCCAGTGTTCCCCGAATCCGGTCCGCATTTTCCAGAACACCTTCAACACACCCACAGGTCTTTTTGGGTCTGTCTCCCGGCCTAACCATTAAAACAGGTGAATTGGAAGATAGCGGGGAAAATGTCAACCGTGTGGGATTATTTTATCCTGCACGATGTGTAGATGGAGACTAGGTGTGGAGGAGATTGGGAAGTTTAAGGCATTTTTGTGTAATAGTTCACTATTATTTGCACTGATTTTTTTTTAAGCAGTGTCTTTTTTTCAAGAGTAGAGTCCTGATTCTAAGTTAACAGAATATTTTCCACTCTTGTCTGTTTTGCATTTTTAGTAAAACTTACAGTAATACTTGCACCTTTAACTGTTTACGGTTTTACTGTTCACTGTGCAATTTCAGATTGCTGTTCATAATTTTGTCTAGTTTGTGTTTATCTCCTTAATAAATAGGTAAGTTTGTTGTTACCAATCATTGTGTTTTATTCAATCTCACCTAATTCAGCTGGCTAGATGTTATCAAGAGTACTAAAACCCTTTTCAACATGAGTCTTACAACTAAGGCTAAATACTTTAACTTAAACTTAAATACATGCTCGGATAGGCTGGTATCGGCCAGTATCGGTATCGGATCGGAAGTCCAAAAACAATATCGGTATCGGATCGGAAGTGCAAAAACCTGAATCGGGACATCTCTATCCCTGGGATTGATGTAGTTTTGTGTGAATTATGCATTTATACCTTTAGATTAAAAGCTACAAGATTTTTTTAAGATCTTGGATGAGGCTGAGAGTGTGTCACTAACCACGGTTATATATTAAATGTTTAACATAAGCTCATAGCCATTTACAGAGAAAACGTATTTTGTCCAACATCAATGTAAAGCACCACATTAGAGTTTACGAACACTTAACTACATATATATTTTTTCCCTTATTTCTTCTGTGGGTTGACAATAGTTAAAGGAAATTCTTTAGCCATAGTTCTCGTTGTAACATATGTGACATGTCATAAGTAAGAACAAGTCGGCAGAAAACAAGAGAGAAAGCAGCAAAAACCATCAAATCCTGGGGAGGGAAAAAAAAGTAATTTTTGGGGTTTTTTTCACGCAATGTGCAAGTTGAAGATATAAAGTAACCAGTGCTTTAAATCAGGGTTAGTAATGGTGTTTAAACTCCACTTGTTTTAACCGTGAAATCTCAACCAGCTGCATTTCCAGATCGGGGAGAGGGCAAACCTGCAGCTAACTTATAAAACAAACCTACACAGGAATAACAAGGATGTGTAAGGGTGAGGAATGATAAAGAAAACCAAATAAAACAAAGAAAATCTATTGGAATGCTGTTAAATAAAATCAATCAGTCTGTATTTTCATCCTTTTCTCCTCACATTTCTTCATTCTAAACCGACTTTAACTTCTCCACAATCCCTTAACTTTGCCTTAAGGAGGGTGAGACACACTGAATAAATTTTCATAATAATCCACCTAATATGATGGGTAAAAAAGAATAAGATTTTTTCTCCTTGGAGATATTTTTTCTTTATTATCTTATTCTAAACCTTGGGCGTCTTTCTTCCAGGTTTACCTTAAATCTCCATACTGTTAATTTATTTTTTTTAAACTACCAAGCTAATTAGCTAAGTAATATTTCTTGTTTGTAATTCAACTTGACAAAAAATTTTTTATGAACTTTTCCCTTTTCTGTTCAATTCAGTTTATTTATATAGCTCCAATTCACAACACATGCCATCTCAAGGCACTTTACAGAGACAATTCAACCAGATCATAAAGTCAGGTTGGTTCCAAGATTTCTTTCTAAATAAAACCAGCTGATTGCATTGACTATATGTCAACTAGAGAACCAACACATCCAGATAACTGAGTTAACACTGCTGAATATTGTCAAGACAATGTCGATTGGAATAAACCAATTTCCTTAGTATTTTCTTTAAATTTTACTATATCTGCTACTAAAGATGCACATCCAGTTTTGACGGCAAAGATCTTCCTTCCTTCCATGGTTCCCAGTACATCACAGTTTCAGTACTATATTTTTTGACAGAATGTAATTGCATTACACTTGAAATTTAATATCTAAAAACATATATGCATCCAGGCAATGTTTAGCAGCTGCATATTGCAACCATCAATTACTCGACGTTGTATTGAATTTGTTACACAGCACTGTTGTTATCAAGAAACAAAAAGGATACACTGTACTGTACTGTTTATTATGTACTGTACAGTAAATATTGTTGGATACATAGAACTGTATAGTTTTCCTTGTAAAGCCACTGAAGGCAGCTAACCAGAAGCAAAACACTGAAGGGGTATTATTTAGGAGTTGTTTGATGTTTAAAAAAAAAAATTACGATTACACTAGGCAAGTCTGGTTGGGAATAAGTATCTGTTAAAAAGGCGAAACTATTTTAAAGAAAGGACAATTTTGAAATGGCAAGAAAGCCAAATGCAACAAGGTAAAAAAGGCAAGATAAAGGGATGGGTTGAATTACTTAGAATGTCTTAATTAAGGTGAGATAAGAGAAAATAAAAGCTTGACTGCGTGCTAGTCATTAATAAGACCCTCCACGGAAATAAAAAGGGCCTAAAAGAGAGGAAAAAACAATATAATGAAACAGTAAAGAAGGCTCAGGTTACTCAGAAGAATATGGTGTTAATAACATTATTACAAATTATGCAACATTTAGTAGTGTTAGCCAGCTCAGTGGCAACAGTTCAGCAGGATTTTATGTAAGGAGCAGAAAAGCAAGGAAATTTCACAAAATTAAACAATATGGATAAAAGAAACTTAAAGGGAAACTGCAAGATGATGCAGCCTACAGCAGATAACAGAATAATAGTATTAACTGTAATTCTTTTGCAACATGAAAGCAAGCCAAGTAAAATGCATATACAAGTTAAATACCTGTTAACTCCAAGCCACGGCTCAGGTTATCCCGAGCAATTTCTATAGTCATGTTGCTGTATGCTTAAACTGCTGGAGGACATAGGGGCCCCTTTTTTTACCATTTTGCTTCATTCTATCTCTTTTCTCACACTCTGCAAAATTTGTTGGGGCAATATCCAACACTATACCATCTCTGCATACCTCTCTGTCATCTGGCCTGTTCCTCTTTGGTTGCGACACCACCCTGGAGAGAAATATCAGTTGTGCTGCTGCCATCAACACCTTTGTTTATAGATGTTCGAAATCAGCATGTTTTTAAGAGTAGTCCTGTTTCTTTGACTGTGACTGGCTGGATGTGCTCTCTTCATCCTCTGACATGAGAGCTGGCACGGAGCTTGTCTGCCTGCCTATGTGTTTCCAGGACGGGGCCGCCTGTGAAGCTGGTTTACAATTGACTTTTGTATCTCTGCTTCTTTTTCTATTTCTGCTTCTGTCTCCTTGAACCTCAGTGTGCCTAGGCAGATGGCCGCTCACACCAATCTGGTCATACTGGAGGTTTCTTCCTGTTAAAAGCGAGTTTTTCCTCTCCACTCTTGCTACAAGCATGCTTAGTGAGGGATTGCCTGCAAGTCGATGCGTCGATGCAATCAACTGGTTTTCCTTAGATAGAAAACTTTGAATCAATTTGACTGAATTATCTTGTTGAATTGTAAAGTGCCTTGAGATGACATATTTTGTGAATTAGCACTATATAAATAAACTGAACTGAATTGAACTGAAACCCAATGACAGGAAAAAAATTCACAAATGTACGTAAGTATGTAAGTTTTATGAGGTTAAAGTACAAAAAACTAATTATTCACCTCTTTTCTCAAAGTACATTTCATATCGTCATGATTTTATTTAACAGAAAGTCATAAAAAAGACATTTAGAATAAACTTTCAAATTAAGATGAAAAATATGAGTTCTAAACATATACAGTACATTTTTTAGCAGGCTATAAAGTGGAAACATAAGCCTACCTAACACAAAGGCAGGAAAGCCACAAAAACTGCTTAATGCCAACAGAAATAATTGCAACTTGATCAAAAAAGTTAGCTCTGATGCATTTGCACTAATGCTGAAGAGATTAATTTAGTCTGTGATGGCATGCTGTGTTATGTTGGTATCAACCCACATTATACAGGTGCTGGTCATAAAATTAGAATATCATGAAAAAGTAGATTGATTTCAGTAATTCCATTTAAAAAGTGAAACTTGTATATTATATTCATACATTACATACAAACTCATATATTTCAGATGTTTATTTTGTTTAATTTTGATGATTACAAATGACAACAAATGAAAATCTCAAATTCATCATATCAGAAAATTAGAATATTGTGAAAAGGTTCAAAATTGATGGCCCCTGGTGCCACACTCTAATCAGCTAATTAACTCAAACCACCTGCAAAAGCCTTTAAATGGTCTTTCAGTCTAGTTCTATAGGCTACACAATCATGGGGAAGACTGCTGACTTGACAGTTGTCCAAAAGACGACCATCGACACCTTGCACAAGGAGGGCAAGACACAAAAGGTCATCGCTAAAGAGGCTGGCTGTTCACAGAGCTCAGTGTCCAAGCACATTAATAGAGAGGCGAAGGGAAGGAAAAGATGTGGTCGAAAAAAGTGTACAAGCAAGAGAGATAACCGCACCCTGGAGAGGATTGTGAAACAAAACCCCTTCAAAAATGTGGGGGAGATTCACAAAGAGTGGACTGCAGCTGGAGTGAGTGCTTCAAGAACCACCACACACAGACGTATGAAAGACATGGGTTTCTGCTGTCGCATTCCTTGTGTCAAGCCACTCTTGAACCACAGACAGCGTCAGAAGCGTCTTGCCTGGGCTAAAGAGAAACAGGACTGGACTGCTGGTGAGTGGTCCAAAGTCATGTTCTCTGATGAAAGTAAATTTTGCATTTCCTTTGGAAATCAAGGTCCCAGAGTCTGTAGGAAAAGAAGAGAGGCACTTCATCCACGTTGCTTGAAGTCCAGTGTAAAGTTTCCACAGTCAGTGATGGTTTGGGGTGCCATGTCATCTGCTGGTGTTGGTCCATTGTGTTTTCTGAGGTCCAGGGTCAACGCAGCCACATACCAGGAAGTTTTAGAGCACTTCATGCTTCCTGCAGCTGACCAACTTTTTGGAGATGCAGATTTCATTTTCCAACAGGACTTGGCACCTGCACACAGTGCCAAAGCTACCAGTACCTGGTTGAAGGACCATGGTATCCCTGTTCTTAATTGGCCAGCAAACTCTCCTGACCTTAACCCCATAGAAAATCTATGGGGTATTGTGAAGAAGAAGATGCAATACACCAGACCCAACAATTCAGAAGAGCTAAAAGCCACTATTAGAGCAACCTGGGCTATCATAACACCTGAGCAGTGCCACAGACTGATCGACTCCATGCCACGCCGCATTGCTGCAGTAATACAGGCCAAAGGAGGCCCAACTAAATACTGAGTGCTGTACATGCTCATACTTTTCATGTTCATACTTTTCAGTTGGCCAACATTTCTATAAATCCTTTGTTTTTATTGGTCTTCAGTAATATTCTAATTTTCTGATATGATGAATTTGAGATTTTCATTTGTTGTCATTTGTAATCATCAAAATTAAACAAAATAAACATCTGAAATATATGAGTTTGTATGTAATGTATGAATATAATATACAAGTTTCACTTTTTAAATGGAATTACTGAAATCAATCTACTTTTTCATGATATTCTAATTTTATGACCAGCACCTGTAAGCCCATTGACATTTGAATGTTTCTTCTAGTATGTAGGGCAGGGATAATGTGTTTTTATTCTTGTTTTTTATTGTTGATCTTTGTAAACTATAGCTCTAAGGTATGTATGTAAATGTATATTGAGCATGTGCAGAAATATTTTCTCCAAGGAATACCCTTGTGCAGTATGTCTGTGTAACAAGCACAAAAAGGCTTCCTAGTACTCTGTATAGATAGCAGATATGGCAAGGTAATTTAGTCCAACCATCAGCAGAGATGGCAAAAGTACTCACTTTCCGTACTCGAGTAAAAGTACAGATACTTGTGTTAAAAAATACTCTGGTAAAAGTGGAAGTACTGATTAAACTTCTTTACTCAAGTAAAAGTAACAAAGTAAAGGCTTGTAAATTTACTTAAAGTATAAAAGTAAAAGTAGAAACCACTTTTTTCATGCCGTTGCCTACATTTTAAATGGATGTCTGCCAATTGGACTAGATCTCCATTGTGTTCATTTTCAATCATCTCGTCGTCCATGCTACTTTGCTAACGCCACCGCCACCAAGCTGCAATGATTTGCCGTGAATGAATACCGCCGAATCTGTCGATTCATCTTGTAGTGGTGCGTCAAATGCAACGTAGATTCCCATCCAATTAGATTGAATTTGGTATTGATGACGTGAAAAATAATAACGGTAACTCCATTGAAATGATTCAAAACTAAAGTAACGAGCCAATTTTTTAAAATGTAAGGAGTAGAAAGTACAGATATTTGTGTAAAAATTTAAGGAGTAGAAGTAAAAAGTCGCCATAAAAATAAGTAGTAAAGTAAAGTCAAAATATCAGAAAAATCTACTTGAGTACAGTAACGAAGTATTTCTACTTCGTTACTTCCCATCTCTGACCATCAGCACTAGTACTACACACTTAAAAGGACCTTGGGTCTTATCAGAGAACTGCCTATCATGAAGAGTAATTATAAGTAATCCAAGGGGAAACTGAATCCAATATAATGGATATATTCCAAGAACAATAAACAAAATTCTGTCCTTTTAAAAAAGTTTGGATAATGATATGTACACAATTTTAAACATTTCCCCACTCACCATATGTTTTTTTTGTCTTTCAAGCTTGGGTTTTCCACCAGAGGACTAGGAGCTTGAGGGTCCCGTGCATTACTTTTGCCGTATTTGTGAGTTCAGGCAAGTGAATGAATACTTTTGGCAATATAGTCTATTATATGCGTAATTGATAAATTTTGAGAATAATTTGCAACACAAAAGCTCTACAAGTTTTATAGGGAGAGAATAAAGAGATGAGAAGTGAAGAGACTTTTCAGATACCAATTCTCCCTATAAAAATATTTTCAAAAAGTAATAGAATTTTTAAATCAGTAGAGCCCATCTACAGGACAGCAACATTGTTGTTTTCATGTCGTGGCTTTTGGACCCTCTGGGTCATCGTAGAAACTAGTAGCAAAGAAACCTCCCAAGCAACATCAGACATGATTACTACTGGCTGTCCTAAACGATGCCAGAAGGCGCTGAATGATGTCAAAACATAATTTGCATATTTAATAATGCTGTGATTCAGCCATATGAGCAAAACATATTTACGTAAGCAAAACAGAAAGTGATTAAAAACACTAAATATGTTTTTATTAAAAAATGTCCTTATATAATATAATTTACAGTATTAAATGACTTGTATTTGACCAGAGCCAAAACTAGATAAATCCATCTTTTATCAAATTCAACTTAAAGATAGTTAGAGGCTGTGTATGAATTAAATACAGGAAGAGATATATTTAAGTGCAACAATTTGAAAGACAAAAACAAGACAAAAAATTTTTTTTACAACCCGCTTTGGGGGGATGTAAATATAATGTATTAAGTAAAGAATTTTAAAACAGAACGTCCTTGATAAAATCATAAATGATGCATTTCCAAATGAAGCAAAGAGTCTTGACCTGAATGTGCATAACAACATTGTATAAATTATTATCTAGCACAAAAATGTAATAATAAACTTCCTTATTAGAGTTTATGATATTGATTACAACTTATACATTTTGAATTTTAATAAATACACTGAATCCCTATAAACAAAAGCATTAAAACAAAAGAAAAATCAATAAAGACAGGGATATGACGATCTGTTTCGGGGTTTGAGTGGAGGGGAAGTCTTTCATGAGGCCTGTAAAAATTCATTATGCTCTTATTATGCAGCCATTACCATTACAAAGTGCCACTTAAAAATGGCATTTAATTAACATTGCTCTCAGCTGAAGAAGATGTGAGCTGCAGCGGAAGTCATTGCACTTGGACCAACAAAAACACAAAACAATTAGGACTAAAAGACAGACATCGACACAAAAAATATAACCAATTAATTCCATTAGAATTTGATATATTTGGTGCTGAATTTATTTAATTTATTTATATATCTTAAAATTAGAAATATCTAAATACATAAGACATCCCAATAAGGAAATGCAGAAATTATAGTACTGTAAATAAGTGAAGACTTACCCTGCTGATTCCTCTACCTCTGTCTTCTCCATAATTTGTTCCCAGGATTTCAAAGAAGATATTGGGATTTGTGCCATTCTCAGTGAACTCCAAGAAACTTGTAAGGCCACTCACTCCAAACTGCAATCACACATAAAAATTGTATAAAATACCAGCTCATCAACCTTGGATTATTTCACAATTTTAAATCCCTTAGGGGGGCTTTCAACATTAAAACAAATACATGATCAAATAAAACAATGGACTAAACATCAAGATAAAAAAAAAGTGACCAGACTTATCCCATAGTTACTGCAAAAATCCTGTTTTTATATATGTTATATTGAATTTTAATAATAATTAGAAAGGGAAAATGGTAGTAGGCCCTATTTTATATAGTCTAAAGAGCACTTTCTGAATGCCTTTTTTTTTTTTCTTTTTTTTTTTTTTTACAAAAGTAACATATATAATACCACAAATATCATTTGTATTTTCTAGTTATTTTTTGTATTTATGTTTTGTGTTTAATTTGTGTTTCCATCATTTTACTTAATCAATTCAGCTGCACCTGTGACCAGGTTGAATCTGTGATGCCCTAGTCAGATCTGGGGGAGATATCCTTGGCACAATCTACCATCTTATAGGGACAGTGGCCAAATATTGTTAAGCATGCATATAAATACATGGAGGCATAGACACTAGTAAGTTCCATTTGTAATAGCTGTAATGGCATTTAGGCAAATTGGACTAGTCTGCCACATTAGCTTTACAGTTTTATTTTCTTTGTGTCATTGGATTCATTCCTCCTTGTGTTGATAATTCTCAGTGTACATATCCAGCAGGATTTTTCTCCAAAAAAGATTTGATGTATTTAATAAAATGTTCCTTTAACCCTTGGGCAGTGTTTTTGAAAAGTATATTATATAAAAATGTAATAAAATTATATTTTTATTATTTATGTAATTTTTAATGATAGATTTGTTAGGGACAAAAAATAAGAATGTTTCATCCTCGAGAGCTCGTTGGGAAAAACAATGAAAATATATATTTCAAGTATTTCTTCTAATCGACCTATCCCTATTACTCCGAGTATAAAATCACAAAGCTTTCTCACTGTAACAACGATCAGAAAATTTAACAGAAATCCTAAACCTAAATTGATGCAGTTTCTGAGACTGAAAAGGGGCTGCATCGAAAGCAAGATTTTGCCAACAGCTTGAATGAAACATTATTTAGGCTAAAGAGCAATTTTACCTGCATGAGTTTGTTCCCCACTTTGGATTTGCCAATGATAACCAAAAATACATCAACAGAGCTCTAATCATCAAATGTAAATTAGAAATCATCATTATCATAATGCCCTAACATAGCAAAATACTGATTAAATATCTAGGCACGCACAGTAAGTAAAGAACTCTGCTGATATACTGCGAAAATGGAACCGATGCCAGACTGCTGAACTAAAGTTTATTATACCTTAGGGCTTTTTAACACATATCTGTTCAGACACTCATCAGGGTTGGTTCAATAGCCAAAACTTGCTGATGAAAGGTTTGCTAAACCCCAGCCTGATCTCAAGGTGAAATACAAAGATAGCTATAGAAGCAATTGCAACACATTTATTATTTTCTGACACTAATCCAGAATTAGCATTTTATGTGGCTGCATCATTCAGTCAAAGTCCTATCCCTCCAGTCTTTTTGTATAAATATGAAAACAAAGGACCTCTCTACATTTGCAATTAATTGCAGTAAAAGTGTTTCCAATGACTGGTTCAAACCCAAGGTTAAAATACATAAATCAAACAAACTATCTCACGCAAATGAAAAGTAGGGGAAATTGTTGATCGATAAAGATATTTTTAAATGAAATAATGAAGGCCTTTGAATTATTACATGGCCTAAGAAGTCGACTGACTCTTATATTGTCATTTAAGTTTGATGAAATGTTAAATGAATGAGTTTTTTTTTATATTTTCTTAATTAAATAGCATCTCAGTGTAGAAATAAAGGTTCATGCATGTTCATGCTAAGTGGTACAGTGGGTAGCACTGCTGCCTTGCAGCAAGAAGGTTGTGGGTTTGATTCCCAGCACGGAGTTTGCATGTGTGGGTTCTCTCCGGGTACTCCAGCTTCCTCCCATAGTCCAAAAACATTACTGTTAGGTTAATTGGCTTCTCTAAAAGTCTCCTCAGGTTTGAGTGTGTGCGGAAATGTTTTTTTTTCCTGTTTGTCTGCGCCATCCCTGCGATGGACTGGCGACTGATCCAGGGTGTTCAGCACTCCTCGCCAAACCACTTGGGATTAAGCGTATCAGAAAATGGATGGAAGGTTTTGAAATTTAGAATATTCATCCATTATTCTATCCATCCATCTTGTCCTGCGTATTCTGTCAGGTGGTGGGGCCGGTGAGTATGTATCTCCAGAAGTCAATGGGCAAGAGGAGGTGTACACCCTGGACAGGTCACCAGTCAGGTCGCCAGGGCAAAACAGAGACATAAAACCATGCAGACACCCCCCCTCACGCCTAAGGACAATTTTAGAGATGCCAATTATCCTAACAGTCATGTTTTGGACTGTGGGAGGAAGCTGGTGAACCTGGAGAGAACCCAACCATGCTCAGGGAGAACATGCAAACTCCATGCAGAAAGACCCAAGGCTAGGAATCGAACCTGGAACCTTGCTTCAAGGCAAAAGTACTACAAACTGCACCACTGTGGAGCCAAGTTTAGAATATGTTAAGTAAAAAAGCACAACATTTCTTGTATGCGTAGAACAGTTACAGAACAGAGCATTAAACGGCTCTTATTTCTATATTTTTATGGATTTTAATTACTCTAAGGGCAAGAGGCTGACTAATAATTTAGAAATCTTAAAGTAAAAGGATTTTAAAATGTTAACATTATGAACGTATGAAAAAGATTTTTAAAAATGGATGTCAAAATTGATATTTTTTTATATGGTGAGTAGTATTATTTTTCACTTAAGATATATGCAGTAGTTTGCAATGAATTGTCGTGTTCAAGCACAAAAAGGAAAAGGTGTGGCCAAAAAGAACCTAAAGACGGGCATACACTGCAATATTTTTAATCGCTGTACTCAGCTACAGCTCAAACTGCACGATGAAAACGCAGGGTTTAAAATGTGACAGCTCACGATTTTCACCCACTGTACAGCCCGATGGGATCTGGAGAATTGGCCCAAAAAGGGCAAAAGCTTGTACAGTGCATGCACATCTTAACCCAAAAAAGCAAAAAAACAAAAGGCAACTAAGACACAGGAACACCAGGACAAGAACATAGAAATTAATAAAACATAATCCTTAATATGAGGCAAATCGCCTAAATAAACAGGAACTGATATGTAAAAAATTCACAATGAAAGAGACAGCAAAAAAAAGGGGTTAAAAAAACTTGGACTGTAAATAATGCATAAAAGAGTTAAAACATGAAAGAAACTTAAAATGACACATTATTAGAAGCAAAGTCCAGGAAACCAGTCATATAAGAAAGATGACAGTAGTTTTTATAGTATCTCTAAAATCAGTAATAGGCAGCACACTGATTTCATTAAGGTCCTTGTTTTTTCAGGGATTTAAACTTTCATTTGTTGTTCTACTTTTGGTCGTATCTTTTTTGTTATCTTAGTTTGAAAGGTTTCTTTAATGTTTACTTTATTTCTCTGTGTTCATTTTCGTGAGAGAAGGGTTGCCATATGATTAATCCCTTAAGGTTAAGGTTCTTACTTTTTTTTATCTTGTTCTGTTTTCTGTGTAGTTTGGTTTATTCTCATCGATCAGTGTTAGCCTTTACCCCCCCTGGTGTAAATGGACTGTTTAATTATCTTTCTATTAGGTTCTGGAATGGAGGGCATTTAAGGTCTTGTGGGGACACGGGTCTACCTGGACTTTGTTTAACGGGCTCTGATTTCGCAAATGGAGATGTGCTGAGTGCGTGGGAGGACGCAGAATGATGTGAGATGCATGCAGCCATGTGTCAGATGCGAGAGGTCATGTGTGAGCCAGTCCATTTTTGATAGAGACCTATCCCTCTCATGGGTGTCAGACAGAGACACATACATACCAGCGCATCCCCTAGACTTATGTTTAAATACAAACACTGCTAAAAGGCTTAAATTTGTTGTCGTGTCCCCCAATTCTTTTGTTACATTCTTCTGAGCTGTGCGGTAATTGAATTATTTGACTTCCCTCAGTATTCCTCTTCTGTTTTCCTCCAAAGCAGTTTCACATTCCTTTGATTACATAATCTGAATCCAGTGCCATTCTACACTCCTCCCTCAGCATATAAGCTACCTGTTTTTCTTGCATATTGCTTTCATTGCATAATGCATGAAAATTACATTATTAACCAAAATATTTGTTGTTGTTTTTACTTTTTTTTTTCACAGGCAAGCACCCCTACCTTTTTTACAGTCTCTAGCATGCTCTTGCCTCCTTGCCAAGGCTTGGAGTTCTTCCTGATGCAGCTCAGGCTGGCCATGCTGTGCCACTTCCTGTCCTCCAACTTTCTGTGGAAGGTATTGGCCAGAAGCAGAACTGTGTCATAGATGTAGCGATTCGTGATCTGCAAAGAAAGAAAAGACGCATTTTAATTTATTAATGTGGGAACAATTATATGAACCATTCGAATAAAAACTCCCACACTTGTGAGCATTTTTTTTTGTATCCTTTACTTAAGACATTAAATAATGTTAATATGTGTTAACCCATCCAAATGTATGCCATGTTTTGATCACTAATAAATATAGGAATTTACAGTGAATTTTGTTCACAGAATCTCAAAGAAATGGAAGTCTAGAAACATCTAGACATAAAAAATAATTAGACATGATAACCATCACTCTTTTTATCTTTGCAAAATATAATTTTTGTACACTTTTTTCTTGCCCTCTGTTGTTCCCCATTTTCCAGTTTTAACACAGCAGCTATACATATAAACAATCAAATTCACAGCAAAAAGACACTAAGGAAAGGACATTAATTAAAATGAACCAACTGATCGATGTGACTGACAAAAGCAAAAGAGAGCAAGAATTGAAACACAAAGTCCATTCATTCTTCAATTGATCTGTGAGTGATCTGCTGAGACTCTTGTTCCCATGTAAATGGGAAAGACCAAACAGACTGATTACTCAGAGTGAGTCACTGTATATATAATGAGCATCTCCTTTTACTAAACTCAAGATATATCAGACATTTACTGAATGAAAGATTACTCTCGATCACAAAGAATAGATGGTAGTGTTATGAGATGCATTTACAAACATATATGAAAGGAGCCAAATCCAAAAAGTGCAGTTTTATTTTAATCTTACTCTGAAAATACTCTCATAAATAAGGATACATGCTGCTGATATGAGATGTAAAATTGGGCTTCCCATGCAAAACATTATGACTGGTTAAGTTTTCTTTATCTTTTAATTTTAAACAAAAGGGAAAAAAAATCAACCACTGGGTGTTAAGTTCTGAATCTGTTATTGTACAAATCACTCCCTATACTCTGTCCCTGCCCAAAAAAATTAAGAAAAAATACTTAGGACACCCTTTCATAACAATAAGATGACTAATATTTTGCATAAAGGTACATGTACACAACTTCATTTCATGAAAATACATCTTTAAGAAACATGGGATGCGGTTTAATTTATATGCAAACTAAATAATGTACTTCAGATCTCCATTTGTCCCCATTAATACATGTTGCCTTATCATCATCTCCGCCAAGAAGGTTATGTTTTTACGAGACTTTATGTGTTTGTCTGTCTGTCAGTCTGCAGGATAACTTGGAAAGTTATGGACAGGACACATTTTTGTCAGCAATATCCCTTAGGCCAAAGGACAATTCATTAAATCTTGGTGATGATACAAATCATAATCTAGATAAAGGATTTTTTTTTTATTCTCGCACATCGTTGAATAAGGATATGTGTTAGAACAAGCAGTTTCCCACTAAACCAGCGGGTGGCAGCAGTGACTAT
Source organism: Cyprinodon tularosa (assembly GCF_016077235.1). Lineage (NCBI taxonomy): Eukaryota > Metazoa > Chordata > Actinopteri > Cyprinodontiformes > Cyprinodontidae > Cyprinodon > Cyprinodon tularosa. The sequence continues at coordinate 417,840 of NW_024038541.1, read as the reverse complement.
GGACAGCCTCAGCATTGGACTCAAAAAGTCCGGAGGTATTTTACTGAAGACAAAAAGACAAGAAAAGGGAACATTGTTGGTTTGTTAGCAGGATCAATTGAAAACTTATGAACAAGTCTTATGGAAACTTTTTACTAGAGGTGCGCCTCATGCCAAGGAACAATTCATTAAAATTATATGTAAGTTTTAGCTGTAGGTGTAAGTCACAATTTGTGGCAAAATTTGCTGCTTGGCACAGGTCTGTGCTCACAGAGTGCTTTTCTACTGCTGAAACATATCACTTATTAAACTAATAATTTTGTTAACATTTTAATATACATTTAATATACAATATACAGTTAAATCATACAATATACAGTTAAATAAAACATGGATCATGAAATGTTCCATGTTTCCATGTTTATATTATTTGAAACTGCTTATTTTTTTTTTGCATAGAGGACAATATTTATTATAAATGTGGTAATTATGGTCAACAGATCTACATCAGACAAAATAATGATGGGCGCACGACCCACATACGGAGGCCTTAGTCCTCGACATCGCCAACCCAGGTTCAAATCTGACTCTCTCTCTCCCCCTCTCTCTTACCCCTGTTTCTGTCAGCCTACTGTATAAAAACACGAGCCACTAGTGCTGTAAAAACCTCTGTAAAAAAATTAAAGGTTCAAAAAGTAAGTTCATTTTTATGCATGTAATACTGTAAATATATACTGTACATGCATAAAAATACAGAGCCTGCTATTTAGATTCTGATGGCAAAAAAATAAAGAAAACATGTGTGAGGGAATTAGCTTTCTGGTTGTATAAAACAGGTAAAGCAAAAATCACAGTTTATGTGCCATCAGGACCACAGAAAATACCCATCTGGAAACTCTAAACCATTTCTTCTTTCACCTCAGCAAAGCACCAAGGTGCACACTCAGCCGTTACTAAGAAAACGGAGGTGTTAAAGCTGACCCAACTCAATTAGTTGTTAATTTTCAAAACCTAAATGACCCCACACATAATGGCTAAAAAAAAAAAAAAATGGATCTAACAGGTTCTGTCTCAAAGTGAATGGTGTACAACCAAAGAACAAGCACAATATACCACAAACTACCAGATTTTATTAGGGAAGGTTCAGATTTCAAACGGGAGATCTCACAAAACCTCTAAAGATCAAATGTGGGTTTTGACTAAAGAGTCAATATGGAGGAAGCGAAGACACTATTTTTTGGACACGATATATTAAAAACAAGACCCCGTTATATGGATATTTTGCATTGACTTTCATTCCTTTTGGATTCATTTGTATGGTCTAACCCAGATCCTGACTTTAACCATTACTCCTGCATTCCTAATTATAAACTTAATTTAAACTGGATTCACACCATAGTTCTACGCCTAACCCAAAGCCCAAAAGTGGGAACAGAAGGTTCCTACTTGTGCTCACAAAGTAGAATATTCATGTAAAGTTGGCCTTACACTGTTGATACAAGGAGGCTAATACGTTCAAGAAAAAAATAAAAAATAAATAAGGGAAGCTAATTTTTGAATATAAAAAGTGGACTGCAGAAAAGAATGAAAAAGACTTTGTTAAAAAAGACATAATTTTGTGATCCTGGGGTTTAAAAAGTCTGTGTGACTGCATGAAGTACAAAAATTAATTAAAAGCTTGACTGTTTGTTTAGAACTACATTGTTCTTAGACTGGTTGTAATGCAAAGTTAATGCATCCCCAAATAATAGAAGAGTGACATAGAAGTGAGAAAAATAAGAGTAATCTAAATTCTTCTAAGTTATCAGATATTTTCTCATTTCTATGATAAATTATATTTCACGGTAATGTTATAAAATAGACTATGATAAATAAACCCTTTAAATCTGGTGTGATGACATGAGTGAATATTCCAACAGGTTAAGGAAAAGGCTTTCTTAATTAATATTCCAACCACCCAGGCTCCATCTCTATAATCTGAGTGTAATATCTGCCCAATCTAACATTTCTTTAATTGGTTGGGAAATGTGTTGATGCCATTAACACAGCAAAGAGACACTCTTCAATGTCTCTTGTGTTATATAACATCTGAGCCTGAAGATTTTATATATATGAAGTTTATATATGCACATAAACTTGTATCAGAGGGAACTGTTTTATTGTCTGCACTACTATAATTGTCTTCTTTTTCTGCTCATGTACTGATGATTTCTATTGCTATATTGCCTATTCCTTTATTTTTTTTTTTTCGGTGTGTGAAACATTTGTAAACATTGACCTGCACTTGAACAAAATAAACCTGCAAAGTCTTGCATATTTACATGTGAATTTCATAAACCCGTGCTAAGTAATATGCACTTCCCCATTTGAAAAAAAACGAAAACAGGGCAACAACAAAAGTTACAGTTAATCAATACAAAAAAAATAGATAAAGTCAAATAAAATGCTAAAGATTTTAAGGTGAGGTGTAACTTAGATCATCAAATAGCATAAAAAATAACTTTATTTGAAAGATCCTGGGAGAAAATGCTTCTTTGTGTGTATTTCTTCTCCCCAACTGCAATTTTGCAAAGCTATCCTGATCATGTGGCCTTTTGCATGAGGATGTTCCTTGAAAAATAAAGCTGAACCTCTTTTGCTGAGGAGAAAACCTGGTCATTGTGAGTGGTCTTGAGATGGGCAGGGGGTAGGATTGCAAGCCCGACTCCCTCCAGGCCTGGAACTGTCTACTGTAGTTATGCCAGACAGAAATATCCATACAGTTTTAAAGAACTCATAAAATTCTTATAATCTGAAGATGCATCACTTACTGATATACTACAATAATATAATCCATGCTTTAAGACAGGCTTCCCTCAATTTTCCCTAAAATGTTTTGTAGTGACGCTACCCTTTTAGAAGGTAAGATTGAAATTCTGTCAGATTTCCTGCTTGATACTGTAGCATTTCCAATGTCTTTTTCTCATGCGACATACAGGGGTTGGACAATTTGAAGTTTTTTTTAAACTTAATTAAAAAAATGAATCAACTTAATTTATCTTCCTACTGTATGTTATGTTTTGCACAATAGGTGGAATTAAAACAAACATTTATTTAAAATGTTTTCTGAGATAATGAACCTTTGTGGATCTGGGAAAAGCTCCAACAGGACATTTGGGGGAGAGGAAGGTGAATTCTCTGAGTGGCTGATGGCAAAACATTACGATAAAACCAAAAGCGCCCTTTAAACGAGGAATGAGGGACTTTTGGCAGAGGTGACTAAACTTTCACTATACCTCTGAAACCGATCTGTGCCTAATTCAGACCAAGCTTGGATTACTTAACCGTGCAGAGCTTGGTTATTATGATCTTTAAACATCATAGTAGCACAGTTCCTCACCTCCTTTTGATGGTGTACGATATTACGCTTCTCAAGGTGAGAATAACGCAAATAAAAATGATGGCACACATAACTTTCATGAACTGATGTACCTGGATAATAACCTTGTGCTCCAAGCTGGATAGTTGCAAAATCTGAGTGTTCAGTCACCTAGGTCACACCATGATGCCATGCTGCTCTTTTGATGCCATTTATTGTTAATAGCCTGAGAAGAATTTCTTGTTGTGAACAGGAGAAGAGATCTGTGAAATGCAAAGCTGGACACGCCAAAAAACCAGCAAAATGAGTCAGCTGACTGTAGATAGGAGACGACGCAGTCTGCTCATGCCCTCTTTGTTATCAGAGAACCGATCCACAACTAAACAGCGCAGAGCTCTACTGTTGAACTAGTACTAGATGTAGCCCGCTTCGGTTGTGTCAGGTTCAGTTCAGTGGCGTTCCATTTACACTCAACAGTTACCTTGGTTACCGTGCTCGCACGGTTCTCAGCATGGTTTTAAAAGGGTAGAGTAAATGCGGCAGATAATGTTTTGTTTCATCATACCATAATTGTCTTAGGTGCTTTTGAAATTGGGCTTCTAGGCATCTCTCTAGGATTCTTTCGATCTTCAGCTGCAGAACAAAATTTACAGACTACAGTTGCTCAATAACAAAAATATATAATAAAAGGTCTTCATTATTAATTAACCTTGGGAACAGTCTCTTTTTTATATTTGGATACACAAGTAAAATTACTTATATGTCCTTTAGACTACGAGTTCTTTATTAACCTTGTAGACATAAATTATCTTAATTTATCTGAAATCAATATAAAGATGAAACATGCTGGATCTAACCAGATGTCCCAACACATCTATACCCTGATTATGGTCGATAAAAGATTAAAAAGGGACCAGCCTGAAAGGGTGATAGCAACATAAACATTACAGCTCCATTTCTGTCATCCCTATATTTCCATCTTCCATCAATATGTTCCTCCGGGGTCTTGTGTTGCCACATCAATCAAGAGAACATTAACTTCCTTTTACACATTCGTCTTGCAACATAAATTAAACTTTGTTCCCAATTATTCACTGATGGCAGCTTGATGGCTCATGTACCCATACCTACATACTGTCAGCCTTTAAGGCATTTATCAAACAACAAAAGAATACAAACAACAAAAAAATCTAAACTCTACTGTTCAAAGAGCAGAAGAAAAAACAATCTGCAATCAGTATACAGCAAAAATGAGGAAAGCATTTTACAAACTGATAAAGGTTTGGTTTCACAGTTAGAACTTCCAAACCATACATCATTAATTGTTCTAAACTTTCTGATTAATAAAAAAATACAAATAATAATAGTAACATGCACTAAAGTAGTGCTGGCAGCTCATTCAATTCTTCGGAAGCTATATCAGATGGTATACAAAGCAGCAGAGCATGGAAATCTTTATGTTCCCATCGGAATGCTCTGAAAGACTATAGTCCCAGGCTTAGGGCAGGACTTTGCTTAAAGTCAGTTTAGTACCATTCCTGCAGTATCATAGTATCAGCTGCAATGTTTGTTCTATTTCGGTGCCACATCTTACATTTCATATCCTCATGTTTCATATCCTTTGCATCAGAACTATTTATCTTTGTCCTAACCTCTAGAGTACTTAAAATGTCGTCTGATTAAAAATAAGAGAAAGTAGCAATGGATGCTTCAATCTAAAGCATTGTCTGACTGCCTTTTGGTTCTAAATCATCTACATAGCCCCACTTACTATGCACACTATTTCCTTTGGCATATTTTCATCTTTTAAATATCATCTAACACCCATGTGGCACTGCTTCCCAGTGAAAGAGAAAGCATGAACAGTATTCACTGTGTTACAGAGCTGTCTCTTACCAGGGATGAAGCTCAGAGGTAACAGGAACACTTTGTTTCTGATTGTCCTTCCAGTAAATTAAAATGCAAAGGGGCAAAATGTCAAGAGAAAGCCACCCCTCTTGCTATTTGACCAGCACTTTTATTAGTAATTGTTTTTTTTGTTAGAGTGGAACATTTTGTAATGCTGTACGTGCTCTTACAACCATGAACAATGCCAGTAGACTGTAAATATTGAGTATATGCGTCAATCGGATAATGTCTCAATTCTTTTCTTCTAGTTTTGTTTTCTAATTTAATTTCACTTTGGATCTTATTCCAATACTAGAATTTGGGTATATGCATATTCAGATACTTTTTCTAATACCAGAGCTCTGTCTACTGTAATGTTTTATTAATGTTGAATTTTTAAGACTCTGTCATAAAGTCCTTTCTACAAGCAAGTAAGATATGTATGACTTTACATATGTATATTCCAAAAGGCAACTTGAGATTAGAAATCAGAAAATGAAGTAATTATATTAAATTATAAGTTTATTGCTTATTATTTATTAGTGTTGCACTGATACCAGTATCGGACGTGACCGTGATACTGCACTAAATGGTATCGGTATCGGCAAGTACCAACAAACTGGGCACAATACCATTTTGAGAGCCAAAATTTTATTCAACTATTGTCACCCATTTCAGGTAGGCAATAAAAAGTTCTACTGGATTCACTTTGTATTAGTCTTTTTCTTGCTTCACAAAGGTAGGCAGCAGCTTGACAAAGTCATGATAGCAATTATTTTACATCCAAGTAGTATGCAGTTCTTCATATATACACACATACATCAATTTCAAACAGATGGTATCGGTATACTGCACAGGTATCAGGTATCCGCATCGGAGCCAAAAAAAATGCCATTGGCCCAACACTGAATTATTTTAGTTCCTTACTAGCTACCACTTAGTGTTGTTGGTATTTTTCGTGGGGTCTATATGAGGAAAAAAATGCAACAATGGCATAGACTTTACAGAAATAAATAGAAATAGAAAATAGAAATAAGAAATCAAATCAGAAATGCAAAATGACACATTAGCCCATGAAAATCTTGCAATAATACAATATTAATCACTATATAGAAAATCCCTTTATTGTCCCACAATGGGGAAATTATATATCATTATAATTCAACATATTTTTTTATCACATATATAGATGTAAATTGCCACCACTGGACAGTAATACTCACTTTAGTCCCATTACCTTCACCAAAGAAGTTATGTTTTTAGGAGAATTTGTGTGTTTGTGTTTCTGTTTGTGTACAGAATAACTTGAAAAGTTATGGATGGATTGTAATTGAATTTTAAGTCAGAGGTGTCCCTTATGCAAAGGAACAATCCATTATATTGTTTGTGATTATCCAGATCATAATCTGGATACAGGATTTTGAAAAAAGATTGTTCAACATTGTGGGATTGGAATATTTGGTTTACAAGTAGTTTCCCACTAAACCAGAGAGTAGCAGCAGTGACTATTGACAGCCTCAGCATCAGAATCAGAAAGTCTGCAGGTAGTAATATATATATATATATATATATATATATATATATATATATATATATATATATATATATATATATATATATATATATATATATATATATATATATATATATATATATATATATATATATATATATATATATATATATATATATATATATATATATATATAAATAAAGTTCTAAGACTTGGTTAAATACACTTAAATATGATCGCATTCATTTAAAGTCAATGACCACCTGATCTTGATATATCAGGACTGATCTTTCCTCCAGTACTGGCACAGGGTCAGGGAAAGGCTACCCAACATCTCAACTCTGAATAAAAACTGTTTAAGGTTTTTCACCCTCAGGTTGGCACTTAAAAACACTTTTTACAAAATTACACAGGCATACACACAAATTTACAAAATAAGTCATTTTATTTTTTGTGCCTTAAATGTCTTCATTGACAAATTAGTGGAAATGAAGTCAGATTCCTTGTTTGTGCACAAATTTGGCCTTTAAAGCCAATTAACTTTGAGTTAAGAGAGAATAAATATTCCTCTTCCCACAAGTTAAAGATGCACATGTCATGCTAGCACACCAAGTAGTGGTTGTTTTCTGGTGGCTATAAATGTAAGTTTTGCTTTTTTTCTAAACATGCTACAATACTGACATTCCGAAATGGGGTCTTTTTGTTTTGGTTTAATTTCATTAAGATTGTCTGCAGTCTTGCTTCATTAATTTGGTTTGGCCTGCATTGATATATTTTTGCCTATTAATATGATTTTGTTATTTTTATTTCTGACTGTGAAATGTTTTCACACATGCATTTTTTCTCCCTATCCAGAGAAATATTTGCATGCAAGTTTGCACCTGCCTATGAAATGTGCTACTGTAAATATAAACACAAAAACTGCCCCAGCACTAAACAAGGTTTGATAAATTGCTGTGCTTGGGGTACGTTTTTGTTTTTTTTAACCTCTTCGCTCAGTATTTCATGTATTTTATTACTAATAATATGATCTGCATATTCATAGAGGCAAACATGCGAAAACGTTTGCATCTGCTGTTCTATGCACTTTGCACACACAATACAAACTGCACCTACTAAGCTTGGTGTATCCGAATAAATTTGCATGTGTTATGATGTACACAAACATTTTTAAGATCAGGCCATAAGTTAACTTGTTGTTCCTTAGGTAAAGGCATTAGAAGACAACAAAATTTGCAAGTTTAAAGATTTATACAAGTGTGTCATGGCCAAGATTGTACTTGGTAGATGACTGGATCAAAGTGTTTCTAAATTTACAGGCTTTGTAGGGTATTGTTTCCTGTCTGCAACAGTCAAAAGTACAAGAAGAAAATAAAAGAATGAACAGTTGTGAATTGTTAACAGGGTCATGCATAGGGCAATGTTCTGCTTGGAAACCTTGGGTGTTGCCATCTGTATTGATGTTCCTTTAACACGTTCTACCTACTCAACCATAGCTGCACACCATGTACACCCTTAATGGAAACCTTATGCTCTGATGGCTGTGGCCACTTTCCACATGACAATACTCTGCTGTAAATCAAAAATGGTTTAGGAAATGTTTGCTTAGCACAACATGTTTGAGGTTTTGGCCTGGCCTTCAAGATTCCCTGATCTCAGCCAAATTGAGCATCTTTTAGAGGTGCTGGACACATACGAATCTGATCCATAGGGCCCCTAATCCAATGTTCAGGATTTAAAGGATCTTTGGCTAAAACTTTGATGCAAAATAACACAGCCCCCCTTTAATAACCTAGGGGAATCCATGGCGTGATGAGTCAGAGTTGTATTTTGCATGGAAGGAGACATCAACATGCTAATAGTCAGGTGATGAAAATGTTTGGACTGATTAATGTAAATGCTTTGCAATACACCCAAAAAGTACTCTGTTAATGCATTAAATAAAAAAAAATACTTTCACGAAACAGCTAGCATCCCTCACCCTTAACATTTTGTAAGTTTTGTCACATGCATCTCTACACTTTCATGTCTTCTTTGTTACGCTGTACTTATATTATGAGCATTACTCTGGACAATTCCCCAGATCAACTTACCTCAAGCTGCTGGGCCTTAGGGCTTTTAGGGTCGCAGAGGGACGTGTTGATCCTATGGTTGTGTTTGACACAGCGTTGAGTTGTGTTTTGGGGCATTGGGAACATCTGGCGAACTAGAGTCAGACGGCCTATTGACTTCATGACTAACTCCTGTAAGTCATAGTCTGCGATCTCCTGTAGGGGCGTAAATAGAAAAAAAAATTCTTAGAACAATGTGGAGACAGGGTTAAAGTTCAGGAAAATGAGTGGGAAATACATGAAAACATTTTCCTATAACTGGTTTCACAAGGCATAGAAATATAAAGGAAAAAGGCTGGAAAGAAATGACATTGGTGTATATCTGTGTGAGCTCATGCAATTGTTATGACCATGCATGTTTGCACGTCCTCAATATGTCCTTGCAAAACCTTGAGGGAGGACTCATTGCTAATTTTAGCCATAGGCAACAGAGTCTCCCAACCAAGCTTCATTCATGGTTTCCCATCCATCCTCCGTGCAAGGGGGTCACATGATGACAAGATGAGAACTGACATTTATTGTCCCTGGTGGAGGTAACGCTGTCACCAACCGAGGCAGCCTTTGCTTTTTCTGTGTACATGTTTGATAATTCCTTGCCTCTGTGTCTGCTTGGGCATCCAGTGAGAGCTTGCTGGTTTGTGTAAAACTGAGTCCACATCAATTTTATGGGGTTGTTTTGCAACTGTTTGATCATGCAAAACATCTTTGAGACTCTTTCATTTCCACATGCCGCACTGTTGACGGGATGGATACTATGTACGAGTTATAACTGAGACTGCATATACATGAACAAGTTATCATAAACCCTTTATATGTGGAGCTACGGTATATCATTAAAGGAATCACACCTCGTTGACTAATCAGTGGATTTTAACTGAAGTAACTAACATTCAGTAGGACCTGTGAGTCATTGTAGTATGATCAATATTAATGAAAGTATTTTTTGCCAGCATTTTGCAACCAGTCTGATATGTAATAATTAGGCTCTTCTATAGTCTTTCCCAGCTATGATACACAATAGTTTCTTATACAAATGAAATGCTATAAATTATGTTACCTATATGAATTTTTAATAGCAAAACAGGTTTTTCTATAAAATATTCTTTAAATTTCTCTAAAAATTAGAAGGAATCAGAAATACCATTGATAAAAAAGGTTTAAAAAAGAGCTATGATTCAGCCTTGAGGAATCTATTTGTTGCTTTTTTGCTTGATATGTGGCAAAACTCCAAAACAGTTGTCTCTATAAATGTTCAGGAAGGAGTTTAGTAACAAAGCCATCAAAAAAAAGAAAACTAAAAGATTTAGAGCTGAGAGAGAAAATGCTTAACCCTTCTAAAAAGCCTGAATTGGAGGCCAAAAGAGAATTAAGATTCACTGCAGGCAGTCAAGGGCATTCAAAGAAAAATCTGCTGGCAAAAATGATCCCGACATCTTCACTCATGGATCTAAACTCAAAGAAATATAGACGCAGCACTGCAAAGGAATATTAAAGACCTGTGAATGTAAACAGAAACACTGGGAAACTAACATTTTTAATTTTGCCCACTAATCATTTATCTTCCACTGTCATGTTTTATTTTCGGTCTGCATTTCTCTGTGGACAGACTAAGCCGTCACCCCCCGGTATGATATCAGTGCCCTGATGTTAGCTCTTCAACAGCTAAGCTTAAATGAAAAGCACAGGACACAACCACAGACTCATTATAAGCAAGCATTATTTGTACCGAGTCAGCATCCAGCCTTACTCACTCTTTAGTACGCCTTACCTGTCCTATTTGATCTCTACCGTCAGCAGATTAATATTAAACAAAAATTTTTAAAGACATTAAAGTCTTGTTTAATATTCCTAAAATATACAAAATGGACACCCTCTTTTCATCCCCCCATCTGTCATCGTCTGCTTATCCAAGACAAGGTTGCAGGGATAACCCCAGACATTGTTCCTCTCAGGAACACACTGCCGCTCATTCTCAGGAATTCCCAGGGCCAGAAGGGATCAACGGTTTCTCTAGCAATTTCTGGCCACTTCTCCCTTTGGTGAGCACCAACAAAGCCAACAAATAGTGGATCCTAGGAGGCATCCTGATTAGATATTGTAGCCACTTCATCTAAATCTTTTTGACAATAATAGTAGTTCCTCTATGTCTAGTTACTTCCCTCTCCTGTTTCTAATCAAGGTTGGACTTGATTAGAATTTGAACATATCTATTCCTATTTTGAATCCTCATTTTGATTCTGTTTCCTATCAAATTATCTTTAATTGGGAAGGGTATTAAAACGTTTACATTTTAAATGAACAGGAGTTTGGCCTTGATTAAATACTTTGAACTTCTCAATGAAATTTAATTCCTTGAACATTTTTGTGTAAGCATTACTATAAATGATCAGAGTTATTTTCAACCAGTTTATCAATATCATACCTATGAAATCCAATATGAATCTCATAAAAAATTTTTTTATGTATATCAAGTGCCTGATGCTGCAGGTATCAATGCGGTGAATTTTATCATTAATTGTATTTTTTAAGTATAGTCGATTTTAAGCTCTACCTAATGTAGATTATATATAAAGTTATTAATTCATTTCTTATTTATAACAAGGAAATAATATGTATATATACACTATATTGCCAAAAGTATTTGCTCACCTGCCTTGACTCACATATGAGCTTAAGTGACATCCCGTTCCTAATCCATAGGGTTCAATATGACGTCGGTCCACCCTTTGCAGCTAGAACAGCTTCAACTCTTCTGGGAAGGCTGTCCACAAGGTTTAGGAGTGTGTTTATGGGAATTTTTGACCATTCTTCCAGAAGCGCATTTTTGAGGTCGCACACTGATGTTGGACGAGAAGGCCTGGCTCTCAGTCTCCGCTCTAATTCATCCCAAAGGTGTTCTATCGGGTTGAGGTCAGGACTCTGTGCAGGCCAGTCAAGTTCATCCACACCAGACTCTGTCATCCATGTCTTTATGGACCTTGCATTGTGCACTGGTACACAGTCATGTTGGAAGAGGAAGGGGCCAGCTCCAAACTGTTCCCACAAAGTTGGGAGCATGGAATTGTCCAAAATGTCTTGGTATGCTGAAGCATTCAGAGTTCCTTTCACTGGAACTAAGGGGCCAAGCCCAGCTCCTGAAAAACAACCCCACACCATAATCCCCCCTCCACCAAACTTTACACTTGGCACAATGCAGTCAGACAAGTACCGTTCTCCTGGCAACTGCCAAACCCAGACCCGTCCATCAGATTGCCAGATGGAGAAGCGCGATTCGTCACTCCAGAGAACGCGTCTCCACTGCTCTAGAGTCCAGTGGCGGCGTGCTTTACACCACCGCATCCGACGCTTTGCATTGCACTTGGTGATGTATGGCTTGGATGCAGCTGCTCGACCATGGAAACCCATTCCATGAAGCTCTCTGCGCACTGTTCTTGAGCTAATCTGAAGGCCACATGAAGTTTGGAGGTCTCTAGTGATTGACTCTGCAGAAAGTTGGCGACCTCTTCGCACTATGCGCTTCAGCATCCGCTGACCCCGCTCCGTCAGTTTACGTGGCCTACCACTTCGTGGCTGAGTTGCTGTCGTTCCCAAACACTTCCATTTTCTTATAATACAGCTGACAGTTGACTGTGGAATATTTAGGAGCGAGGAAATTTCACGACTGGATTTGTTGCACAGGTGGCATCCTATCACAGTTCCACGCTGGAATTCACTGAGCTCCTGAGAGCGACCCATTCTTTCACAAATGTTTGTAAAAACAGTCTGCATGCCTAGGTGCTTGAATTTATACACCTGTGGCCATGGAAGTGATTGGAACACCTGATTCCAATAATTTGGATGGGTGAGCAAATACTTTTGGCAATATAGTGTATATATATATATAAATATATATATATATATATATATATATATATATATATATATATATATATATATATATATATATATATATATATATATAGAGAGAGAGAGAGAGAGAGAGGGGGGGGGGTTGAGAATTTTCATTGAAGAAAATTAGTATTAGTAATTAGTAAAAAGGGTTGGCCTGTAAGATGTCAAATGTCTTAATGAAGTCTTCATTATACACTCACCGGCCACTTTATTAGGTACACCTGTCCAACTGCTCGTTAACACTTAATTTCTAAGCAGCCAATCACATGGCAGCAACTTAGTGCATTTAGGCATGTAGACATGGTCAAGACAATCTCCTGCAGTTCAAACCGAGCATCAGTATGGGGAAGAAAGGTGATTTGAGTGACTTTGAACGTGGCATGATTGTTGGTGCCAGAAGGGCTGGTCTGAGTATTTCAGAAACTGCTGATCTACTGGGATTTTCATGCACAACCATCTCTAGGGTTTACAGAGAATGCTCCGAAAAAGAAAAAAACATCCATTGAGCGGCAATTCTGTGGGCGGAAATGCCTTGTTGATGCCAGAGGTCAGAGGAGAATGGCCAGACTGGTTCGAGCTGATAGAAGGGCAACAGTGACTCAAATAACCACCCGTTACAACCAAGGTGGGCAGAAGAGCATCTCTGAACGCACAGTACGTCAAACTTTGAGGCAGATGGGCTACAGCAGCAGAAGACCACACCGGGTGCCTATCCTTTCAGCTAAGAACAGGAAACTGAGGCTACAATTTGCACAAGCTCTTCGAAATTGGACAATAGAAGATTGGAAAAACGTTGCCTGGTCTGATGAGTCTTGATTTCTGCTGCGACATTCGGATGGTAGGGTCAGAATTTGGCATCTACAACATGAAAGCCTGGATCCATCCTGCCTTGTATCAATGGTTCAGGCTGGTGGTGGTGGTGTCATGGTGTGGGGAATATTTTCTTGGCACTCTTTGGGCCCCTTGGTACCAATTGACCATCGTTGCAACGCCACAGCCTACCTGAGTATTGTTGCTGACCATGTCCATCCCTTTATGACCACAATGTACCCAACTTCTGATGGCTACTTTCAGCAGGATAATGCACCATGTCATAAAGCTGGAATAATCTCAGACTGGTTTCTTGAACATGACAATGAGTTCACTGTACTCAAATGGCCTCCACAGTCAACAGATCTCAATCCAATAGAGCATCTTTGGGATGTGGTGGAACGGGAGATTTGCATCATGGATGTGCAGCTGACAAATCTGCGGCAACTGTGTGATGCCATCATGTCAATATGGACCAAACTCCCTGAGGAATGCTTCTAGCACCTTGTTGAATCTATGCCACGAAGAATTGAGGCAGTTCTGAAGGTTATGTTGAGTTGGTCCTTGTATGTTTCCCCCTCCCAACCTGTAGAGTATATGCACCATGTCTATTTTAAAAGGAAGAGAAAATAAAGCAAATATAGTGTTTTTTTGGAGAGCCCTTTTTCCTCTTTTAATGGGAATTAACAATATTAAATTAATATTTGGGAATGTAAATGCAATCCAAACCCCATTTTTGTTATTGAACTTGATCTCACACTGGAGAAATTCACCTCTGCATTTAACCCTTCCCCTCGGGGAGCAGTGGGCTGCCACTGTACGTTGCCTGGGGAGCAATGTGGGGTTAAGGGTCTTGCTCAGGAACTATGCAACCTTCTCAGAGCACAACCACACTGCTCTAACAACTAGGCAATTACCTTCCCAAATTATGAATGCAACCATGTAGTGAGATCTTTGCTGATTGGCTCAAGTTTTAAAGTATTATTTTACTTCAAAGTTCTGGATGTGACACAGCAATGCTTTAAAAAATATATTTCTAAAGAAGAATATCTTTACTGCATTTCTTGCATTATATAATCATATTGCTAGTAATTACTAGAAACTAGTAATCTAAAGAAAATGAATAAAGTAACAATTCCCGGAGGATTGTTAATTTAGAACCGGTTAGAAACGGTTACAATCCATTCTCAATTCTCTGTGCCAAATCCTAATTCTAAAAATGTCTACAGAATAAGGCTGCTTTTTAATTTTATTTTGGTGAATGATAATGGCCCCTCTATTGAGATGCAGAGAAACAGTTTTTTATGGTCACACATCTTGTGGCTTAAGTCAACAAGAGCTTAATATGTACTTATTGAAAACTATCTGCTTTTTAGGTGAACCATACAGCACATTATGTTCATGAGCCATTCTGGGTTGCAGAACCTTTGTGCAGAACCTGTAGTTGTGATCAAATATCTGTTGCTGTCAAGAAGCAAGGAAAGAAGGCAGTGCAGTTTGTTGAATATCATTGGTGAGTGAGTAGTAGTAAACACTACGGCACAAATCTAAAGGAAAACAATACCGTTTTAACCTCTGAAAAAAAATATATATATATTAAACATCTAAATATGACCTCAGTCTTCACTCTCAAAAGGCATTAAATACTAGTCTTTGGTGCAGTATTTGAAGATGACAGTCAAAAGAAAAATCCACACATCTGCTTAGTCCAGTGTTTTTGATGCATTAACCCAAACCATCTACTTTTTTAAGTAAAAGACACTAAAAATGAAATTAAATTAATTTAAAATATTAGCAACACAATGACATGAAATTTTCAAGTACTAGTTAATGATTTAGTTTTCTCCTAAACTGTTACTCAAAATGAGTCTGCATCATAACAGGAAAGATGATAAATGACTGAAGGCCAAAAAAAATTTTATTTTGATGAAAAGAGTGATTAAGTAAGGTCAATAATGAAATTATCCTCTAAACTTAAGAGAATGATAGGAAGCAAGTTAAGCTGTGAGCATCTCTTATTATTTCTTGTCTTCCTAACTTCCCAGCCTCTGATCCTCAGAGAGGAGAATATGATGGGTGATGGAAGGATGATCAATTATAAGCTGTGAACTACGTTTAGTGGTGCTGGCGGACTGTTGGCTGTAGATAAAGCTGAGTTATGAAAACCATACAGTATCCTCTCATGCATGATAATCTATAAGGAAAGAACATTCTTTTACACATTAGAATACTCATTTCTTTAAAGAAATCCTGGAGGGAGAATGCATTCCAACCTTCTCCTGTCATCAGTGGTTTACACATTCATGTGGTACAACCTATCATGATTGGTTCATTTTTGTTATTCTTTAAATAAAACCCTTAGTATAATCCTTAGTATCCATTTAAAATAGTGCAGCCTCAAATTAGGTGCACTTTGGGGTTTTACTTGTGTTGATGTCATTTTCTTCTGTGATTCTTTTCCACTTTTCTTGGTCATGCATTTATTGGGCATTTTGGTGTAGTAATCACAGACTGCTAATTGCCCAGTAAAGGGACTGCAGGAGAGTAAAGAACCAGGTCACTTGTGTGTTTTTGCTGGTTGGGATTCTGCACACCGCTACCTGTAATGTTTTTCTGAATTCACTGCGCAACAAAGTATTTTCTGTCTAACCTGACACTACAGTTAACAGACTTCCAACTATTCAGAGCAGACTGCAATAGAACTCTTTAGCAAAAAAAGGGTGAAGGTATTTGATTTTCATAAACGGAAGCTGGAGTACCAATGTGACTTTGATTCAGCAATACTGCTTTCCTAATACAAAATATCTTTTGTAAACACCCTGCACAAGTTTGCTTCTGCCACAGTGGTAGCCATTTACATTTCACCACTGGCCAATATGTCTGACATACAGCATATGCTGGTCGACCAGCAGTGTCCATAAAGACTGTCCAATGAGGGAACTTTGGATCACTGCTGGAAAACAAAAGACAGTGCCCTTAGAGAGGTTAAAAGACTAGGGCCAATGTTATTCCTCAACTAAGCATCAGGCCCGGGCCACAATCTCCTCCCCTCTCTCCTCAATGTGGGGCAGTTCCATCTACTCTCTGTCTCCCCTACGTTCTCTATTTCAGAAAAGAAAGTCAATAGAATTTTTAGGCTGCAGATCTCTGGTGTTCACAGGCAGTTTAACTTCTCAATGAGACATATCATGTTCCATCTTGCTTCAAAGCCTCCACCAACATCCTTGTTCCCAGAAAACCAATGACAACATGATTACTCCAAACTCATAGCCCTGACCTCTGTGGTGCTAAAGTCCTAAACATCTTGTATTTTTCCACTACAGCAACCACAGATCCAGTTCTGGATCCCCTCTATTGCTCCTAAAGAGCAAACAGATCTGCAGAAAATAAAGTAAACATGACTTCTCAAAATATTCTGCAACAGTTGGGTTCCCCAAGAATCTATGCCAGGGTCCTGTTTATAGACTTCAGCCTTATAAACATCATACCCATCTGCAGGACAGGCTCTCCCAACTCAACATACTCAACCCAACCTACAGTCAGATCAAATACCTCTTTATAAACAGAAAAACGCACAAGGTGCTGAAGACAAAAGCTCACAGAATGCCCACACAATGCAATAATCTACCCTTTGCTCTTCTACCTATATCATAACAGGATAGGTCTCCCTAAATGTGGGAGATCTAGTGACCTGATGCAGACAGAACAGTTTGGAGCTCTCTATTCGCCAATATAAACTTCTTCCACTTCCTGGGAACCATCATTGCTCAGGAACTCAAGCGATAATTGAACATCATGCCCCTTACCAAGAAGCTACAGCAGATGCACCCTCTTTGGCAGCTAAAGACGTTCTGTCTGCCAAAGACAATAACAGTGCACTTCTACTCTACCATCAGGGGTGTCTTAAAACAGGTGCAAATATCTTTCTTTGCACAGAGCAGATCTTCAGATATGATGAAGCCAAAACTGAGCAGATTCATCACTTGAGGATATGAAAATGTGTGAAGCAGTTTTCTAAATCAGAAACTCAACCACAGTTTCCTCATCTTTTTAAGTACTTCTGAAAGTCCTGAAAAAAGTGACACACACAAATTTGGAGAGAGATTCTGTGCGCATGTTAACATATGGCTTTTGTATTTCCTTTGTGGCTTTTGTTATTGTGTTGTGGCTTTTTATTTCTGTTGCTGCCTTTGTTTGTGATGTGGCTTTTCTATTTCTGTTATGACTTCTATTTTTGTGTTGTGGCTTTTGTTTTTGACCTGCACCTCTGGGACACCGTAACTTTGAGATAGGTAACCTATGTGTCCTTTGTGTTATATTTAAACAAAGCAACAAACAAACAAAATGTATTGTCAAGAATGTGTCACTCCTAGTAATACAGTATTTAAGTTTGTAATTAATTTTGCATTCAGTTTTGACCATCATTTTCCCTTTTTTAATAAAACATTCTTATGCATTCCCAACTTTTTGCTTGACTCTTCTTTTAGTCCTCATATTTTCCAGCTGCAATTTTGTTCCATTAGTCTATCATTCTCTCACTTTAACTCTGTTTACAGTCCTTACAGTCTGTGTTTTTCTTGTCTCTTCTCATCTATCAGTCTTACATTATTCTGAAACAAAGTCATAATATAACCAGGCTTCATTTGCATGGTAGGGCCTGGTGGTTAACAACACATAGACTTCTTCATTAAGGGCTTGATATTGTTATCTAGCAAAGGATGAGCATGAACACATTAAATCATGTTTGTCTTATAAAGGGAGTGTCGGCCTAGTGGTTAGAGCAGTGCGCTTGTGCTTTGAAAAGGTTGCAAGTACCTGGTTCGATCCCCAGAGCATGCACTCTGGATCCCCGAGCAAGAACCTTACCCCCATACTGCTTCCCTGGTGGCGTATAGTGGCAGCCCACTGCTCCCCAAGATGTAAGATGCAGAATTAAATTTCTCCAGTGTGATATTAGTAAAGTTCAGTTATTATTATTATCTATTTTGAGAAGCAGATGGAAGACAATTAAAAGTAATTAACACTTAATAAATAAAGAAAGCTACTTATAAAAAAAATGTTTTCCAAATCGGCCATTTTTTTTGATGAAGGTGCAGGACCCAGGATTCCTCTGTTCTCCCTTATTAGCATTCTACCAAGAACTCAGGGGCAAATGTGACCATTTCATCCAGAAAACATTTACAATATATTTGTGGGGGTGGGGGTGTCTGTACACAATGTAAATCTTCATTTTGCAGGGCTGACATTTCATTTGCATGGTTGCATGTGATTCTTTCAGCAATGATGAATGTCACACATACTAAAACTTGTTTATAACAGAAATACTTGGCATAACTGTGAAAGTAATAGGACCACTGAGCCTTGTGGCATTTCAGAGAATGATTATCGTTACAGGCTCTGACTTGAAAATAGAACAGAGAGGTGAAAGCTGAGGCATAGTGGGGGATGTGCCTAGCTTTTCTTGTATTTTACCAAATTAGGCTTTCACTATTCCAACTGTAAATGTTTTTTTTTTTTTTTTTGCTGTTTGTTATTACGTCTTGTGGCATACATGTTTTTACAAGCATGTGATTTTGGTTGCATATACTGCCTTTGGTGTCATATCAGTATTACTGTGATGCTTAGGTCTTTAAAAAAGTGCATTGTCAAGGAAATAAATAAGTTTTAAAAATGCAAAAATATATGGCTCTTTACTTCAAAGCTTATTAAACCACCTTTGTTTCAATCAAAGAATATTTTTAGCTTATTTAAAATCAATAAGAGGTTAAAGCCAGCAAAAATAATGTGATTAACCTTTTGAAATATGTAGTGAGAGTAAATGTGATATAACAATGAACTAAAGCTTTACTGAATATAATTACAAAAATAATATATATATATATTTAAGTCAAAAAATTATTTTGTTATGGAAATCTTTCTAATAGCAAAGTACTCAATGTTTTTTTCCTTTTATCTACAGTCATTAAGAAGCTTCTTGCTGTCTCTTGATTACTGGTTGCTTCTTTTAATGTCTCATTTCTCTGTACTTATGCTCTTTAAAGTGTGCATGGGTATTTTTGTGTAAAAGCAATTAAGTTAAAGCTAAAGCAAAGAAAGTATAATTATTTGGTTATTTTTCAGATATTATAAATATGTGCTAACTGTGATGCACCAGTCTGTTGTGGTGAAGATAGAGTTGAGCCAAAAGAAAAGCTCTCGATTTACCGGTCTGTCAAGTTCCTAACCTCACCTATGATAATTAAACCCGGATTATAACCAAAAGAAAGACATGCCGGATATAAAAGGTTGAAATGGGCTTTTTTCACAGGGAGGCTG
The DNA here is from genome assembly GCF_016077235.1 of Cyprinodon tularosa. NCBI lineage: Eukaryota > Metazoa > Chordata > Actinopteri > Cyprinodontiformes > Cyprinodontidae > Cyprinodon > Cyprinodon tularosa. The sequence goes on along the minus strand of NW_024038541.1, from coordinate 397,976 downwards.
GGTACTCCCTTAGAGATGGGTTGGCACCTGCCAGGCCCCTGGAAGAGGTGCCACACAGCCCACCACTAAACTTAGTGATCTACCAAGGCACCTGCCACCAATTTTCATGACCTGCCACAGCAACGAAGCAGGTGCCAGACAACCTGCCACTAATTTCCATGACCTGCAATGGCACCGAAGAGCAGGCAGTGGCCCCTGCCACAGATTTTCATGACATACTGCAGCACTGAGACGGGTCCCAGATTCCCGGCCACTGATATTATTGACCTTGTTTCACGTACTGTATTTTCAGGACAACAAGCTCCTACTTTTTCCCATGCTTGGAACCATGCAGCTTATGAAGGCGAGGCTTTTCTGTGGATTTTTCTTGACTTTTTCACTAAACTCATCTTTCAATAGAAGCTCTCTTCGCAAGCCAAAAAGCTAAAGGGACCTAGCATTCTGTCTATTCCCTTCTCTAGGGTTTATATTTAGAGCTCCACCAAACAGGTTTAGTGGGAGACAGTTCAGTAGATAACAGTGGCATATAGCCCGGTGTGGCTTATATATGTACGTTATCAGTTTGTGAGTGCAGCTTATAGTGAGATCCACTCAATACTCCAGAAAATACGATTTTTTGTATATGTGCTCTTCCCTATTTATTTTCTAAATTATTGTTATTCCATTCGTTAAATAAAACATACACATGAGAAATGTGTCTATGCATCTATTTGAATATAAATGCAAAGGAAAATAGGCTACAGCAAAGTTATAAGTAATTTCCTTTTAAAGCATTTTGATTTATCTTGTGGTGCCATGGAAATAAACTTGCTATGCCTACTTTAAGTGTTATCCTTGACAATAGGGGACAATAAGGAGAACAAGATATACATTGATTATCTTCTAACAATACCCACCTCATTAATCAAGATCCAGTGACAATCAAATGCAACCAGGTTGGTCTCCACCACCTGCAATACAAAACACAAACATTAAATACAGAATGAAGGAAGGAACTCAAAGAGGACTAGCTGAATCCAAAACAAGTTGGGTTTTTGTTGGTTAAATGTGTTAAATAACAGCATCTTAAACGTTAATACCAAGAATATTCTGTGTAGCCTTCAATAAGCATTGAGCATCATCTAATTGTAACCGAAACACCGCAAAATCACTGCAATCCCTTAACATGGGAATGCAGTCTCAACAAATTTTGTTTGACCCAGGCAATGTTTTTGTTTGTTTGTTTTTTTCAGATAGACAAATACATGTAACAACATTAGGCAAAGTTTTTTTCTCAAATGTTCTATGCAAATAAACCTGCCTTGTGTTAAAGAGCTGATTGTAGGTTAGAGCCTCCCCTTTATCACTGTTTACAAGAAATATATAAGGGAATCATTTTTTCAATTAAAACATACTCATAAATGAACTATTTAGGCTTTTTGGGATGTTTTTATAAGAACATTTTTCTTCTGTATCTGACCAGGTACTGGAAGTGAAATAACATGGGTGACTCGGCTTAGCTTTACAGTGGTAAAAAATAGATACTAATGCAACAAGGACAAAGAAACTTTAAATGCGTACCACTAAACATGTGGTGAACCACGACCCTATAACTATGAGCCCGTTGCTCAAGAGAGCAAAGAAAGATCAGGGGAAGAATTAATGGCCAAAGGAGACAGATTGAGTTGTGGTGTAAGAGCAGTCAGTGCAGTTAATAGAGGCAATTACACTGTTTTTCTGAACCACAGATGTCAATCTGAGAAATTTTGAGAGTTGATCTTTTTTAGAATTTGAATACAGATCATGACCTATAATCTCGGGAGGTAAGCATTGAGAAACACCAGTTGCCAATGTGGCAATCTTCCCTGCTTTTTGCGCACCGCCAAACAGAATAGATACGGTTCTCTTCTTTTTATTTAATGTTTCCTCAGCATTCATATCGATAAGAATCACAGTTCTCAATCAGCCATCTACTATCAAGTGGGTGGGTGATCTGCTGTCTACAGAGCCTTTTGCTCCAATAAGATTTTTGATTGGGACCAGAACACAGGTGGTATCTCAGTCCCTTTGATGGAACAAGTTTCACTTCTACCAAACTCTATTACACGTCCGTTCTACCTGATAACTATCTACTGTCCACACAGAACTGAAGTATCTCAGACTATTTGGCACACCCACGTGACGTCAAATGAAGCAAAGCAGTTTTTAAAGACAACACTGAGAAAGTTGACTTTTATTGGTCAATTTATTTCACAATGGTGCTTTCAGGCCGAGCGCGGTATCTGCAGTGATTTCCGCCAGCACCAAGGGGAATTCACTGCATTTAATATGGTAATTTGTAAAAATGAATACATGAAAATAATAATGAAAAATGATCATGTGTGCTACTGTTGTTTCTGAGATATGAAATATATTGTTTTACGTGACCCAGAGGTCAACTATCCCCCATTAAGCTCCGAATTAATTAATTTTTTTTTAAGATAGAATCATTTTTAATTACCCCTATGATGTCACCATTCCAGCAGATGTTAGTGCTGTACTCATTTACTTTGATCAAGTTTTTGCATAACATCACATGTAATTCCGTTGCTGGTACTGAATATAACAACGGGCATGTTTACCTTATTTAGAGGTTGGGGGGCATCTATTTTTGGAAAATCTCCAAAACCTCTGGAAAGCAAATTCCACTCTAGTTCCTCCAGAGGTGCTTCTGGATAACTGTTGGATTCTGTGGTAGTTCTTTGTAAAATATACACCAGCAGAAAGCAAAGATGCTGGGCAGTGGGCAGTGACAGACGGCCTGTGCTGGCGGTAAGGGAGGACGACAAGAGGTGCTTCTCGGGCTACATTAAAACTGCTTTTTTTGTAAGCTGCCTACAGTAAAAACCTCTTGAGAGCATTCCCTATGTTTACCTTTGTTAACAGTATTTATCTATGTATTCCATTTTAAGTAAAAAAAAAAAAAAAAAAGCTTCACGCAATCCCTGGTTGGTTGCTATGTCACAATTTCACAGAAAAGTTCATCTCGTTTGAACTTCCGTGATCATCGCTCCGCTCTCTCCATGCAGTGCTGGTGTTTGACAACACCTCAGTTCTATCTAGTACCATGAGGTTAGGGTGAAGCAGGGATTACCCTTGCTGCTTGGAATTCATCACTGGCCGCTGTAACACATGGTTTGTTTAGGAATTCTATGTGAATGCCCGGCATATGCCGCGGCCAACGTGTCCGTTCTGATTACACCATTATAGTGGCCAAAACACTTTAAATCCTAAACGTTTTAAATACAGTGATCCATTATCTAATGGTCCATTAGATAATGCTCAGTTTGAATTTTGTCAAAAATATAGTTTCTTGCAGTTTCTTTATCAAACACTTAATAAATTTAAGAATAGAGATGGTAAGAATGACTGCAAATATCAAAGCATATGCCTCAATGTTAGAGAATTGAGGTTTAAGTACTGTAACACTGACTATACCTTAGTGTCCAACAGGGTAAACTTCTGCAGAAACTACATATTTAATGCAAACCCTCCCCCTTCTTGTTTCTGGTTTCAAGGAATGGTGCAGAAATATCCAGTGAACACCCTTTTGTATTCAATAATTTGAAGACTTGTTTTTAGCAGATTAAAATAGGCAACTGTCAGCTAAAAAGGCTTTCCTTAGTACTGAGATAACAAAAAATGTCTTATCTAAATGCACCACATGTTGAAGTGCTGTATGAATTAGATAGAAGACATTTTGTGAGAAAAACACTGGTAACCAGGGGCATATTTCACATTTTTTTTTTTATAGTGTTGCTTGCTTTAATGAAACTCAGGTGCATCTATGACCTCCTGATGGTTTGAATTTCTAAAAAAAAAATAATGCAACTATAGCTAAATCTATTACAATTTTTTTTGTTAAACTGCCCCCTTAGATCCAAAAGTTTACCATTTATATCAAAGTATAATACCTAATGCTTTCAGCTGTGTGATACATCATTAATATCTACATATCAGTTTCTTGTTACAGAACCAATGATAGGAGGAAAATATTCCACATTTCCTATTATGACAAAACCACTGGCAGCCATCCAGAGAGATTATTTATGATTATTAGTGCAGAAGGAGATTTATTTTTTTATTTTTTACATGACTCCTCAGATGTCATGTCTATTCAATACACCCTCTGTTTATGATTCAAGCATGCATTCCCTCGTATGGATATATAGCTTTTCCGAAATTCTGGTGCTAAGCTTACCAAAGCAATGTTAACAACTCATACCAATATAGCAGGTATGCAGGAATCATGTGGGCAACACACTCTTACTTTTAGGGCTGAGAAGAAATTCTTCTGACATCCCAGACTAGCTCTGCAGGGGTTTTATTTATTTATTTATTTATTTATTTTTTCATTCTGGTTTGTTCTCTAAATTCAGGAGACTGAATAAAATCAACTTTGTTGTATAGGACATGTCAAGTCTCAGTTTTTGAAGTCTAAAAGTAGCCGGATTATTATGGCAGCTTTGCAATGTAACAGCACTGAACACACCAGCCTCACAGGTGTTTTATTGAGTGACGGCCATGACGCAACCAAACACCATTCTGATAATAACTTGACCTCCCTCCACCTGTCACCTTTGGAGTAATTCATCAAAGAAAATGAGGTCTTCTTCCAAACCACTATAGTTAGCTTGTCATAATTTGTACAGTCAAAACAAAAGTGTTTCACCAAATGCTACACTATTAGACTTGTCAATTCTTGTGCTTTATACTTAATTTAATAGTTTCACATTGACAATTTGCAATGCTGTGATTCAGTGTGATAAGTGGAAGTTTCGGCACTGTGTAATGTCACATAGGTGAAAAAGTGTCAACAATGTGGAAGGATAGTGAAATAATGTGTAGTAAGTTGCACTTCAGGCTCACACTATATCCAACTATTTTCAATATGATCAGCAACATTGTGTGTAATACAGCATCTGACCTGGCAGCTATGGTCCCTTTATAAAAGCTGATACCCCTGGAAACAAGGTCCAAACTTCATTATGATGATCTGATACTCTATCTTTGTTGTTTTGGTCCTGTATATTAGATCCCAACTCCAAACATATTGTGTTAATTAAGAGGGTTCAGAATCAGAAACCTGCCCAAGGTCACTTGAACAGCTTGTTGTGCTACAGCAGAAAGCAATCTAAAACAGCAGGTGGGGATTTTGAATTTATAACAGCACCCTGCATGAAGCATGCTTGGAATAAAATATTTTTAGTTTATAATGTTCTGAAGTGCCCAATCGCTGTGAATTTAGAGCTACTGTATTAATTTGACCACTAGGTGCCTTTGTCTAAAGTAATACAACCAATGATCTCACCAAAGTGACTGAATATTTATACTGCCCCACTGCTATCAAAGTAGTCTGATATAAAAATGGATCAGTCTTCATAAATTAAATAAATGGTTCAAGCTTTACGCAGTAAGATATTGTTTGTCAGCTTTACCAAGCTTCATAAATCTCTGCTTACATCCCACAGCATTATAGAACTTCTGGTGCTAAATCTACCACAGCATTGACACAAAGCAAAGCTAAAGTTGAACAGTAAGGCCATTATAGATGAAAAAAGGGAAGAGTACCTTTTTTTCCAATAGACCTAGAAATTTTAAGATACATAAAAAGAAATCTCTGATCTTGAAAAGTAAAAATCTGAAAATTTACATACTCATTTAGAAAATTTGAAATTTCTGATGCTAGAAATATCTTTTCATTTGTGAGAATAAACATGGAAATTTCATAGTTAAACTAAAATAAAAAAAATAAGCCTTTTCAAGCAATTTTAACAAGGGTTAAGAACACTTTGGGATAAAATTAAGCAGGAGTCATTAGGCTTCATGCAACATTTTCGAATTCTTGTCGTCAATTTATCTCACTTTTTCTCCTACCATGGGCTTTTACATACACTATATTGCCAAAAGTATTTGCTCACCTGCCTTGACTCACATATGAGCTTAAGTGACATCCCGTTCCTAATCCATAGGGTTCAATATGACGTCGGTCCACCCTTTGCAGCTAGAACAGCTTCAACTCTTCTGGGAAGGCTGTCCACAAGGTTTAGGAGTGTGTTTATGGGAATTTTTGACCATTCTTCCAGAAGCGCATTTGTGAGGTCGCACACTGATGTTGGACGAGAAGGCCTGGCTCTCAGTCTCCGCTCTAATTCATCCCAAAGGTGTTCTATCGGGTTGAGGTCAGGACTCTGTGCAGGCCAGTCAAGTTCATCCACACCAGACTCTGTCATCCATGTCTTTATGGACCTTGCTTTGTGCACTGGTGCACAGTCATGTTGGAAGAGGAAGGGGCCAGCTCCAAACTGTTCCCACAAAGTTGGGAGCATGGAATTGTCCAAAATGTCTTGGTATGCTGAAGCATTCAGAGTTCCTTTCACTGGAACTAAGGGGCCAAGCCCAGCTCCTGAAAAACAACCTCACACCATAATCCCCCCTCCACCAAACTTTACACTTGGCACAATGCAGTCAGACAAGTACCGTTCTCCTGGCAACCGCCAAACCCAGACCCGTCCATCAGATTGCCAGATGGAGAAGCGCGATTCGTCACTCCAGAGAACGCGTCTCCACTGCTCTAGAGTCCAGTGGCGGCGTGCTTTACACCACCGCATCCGACGCTTTGCATTGCACTTGGTGATGTATGGCTTGGATGCAGCTGCTCGACCATGGAAACCCATTCCATGAAGCTCTCTGCGCACTGTTCTTGAGCTAATCTGAAGGCCACATGAAGTTTGGAGGTCTGTAGTGATTGACTCTGCAGAAAGTTGGCGACCTCTTCGCACTATGCGCGTCAGCATCCGCTGACCCCGCTCCGTCAGTTTACGTGGCCTACCTCTTCGTGGCTGAGTTGCTGTCGTTCCCAAACACTTCCATTTTCTTATAATACAGCTGACAGTTGACTGTGGAATATTTAGGAGCGAGGAAATTTCACGACTGGATTTGTTGCACAGGTGGCATCCTATCACAGTTCCACGCTGGAATTCACTGAGCTCCTGAGAGCGACCCATTCTTTCACAAATGTTTGTAAAAACAGTCTGCATGCCTAGGTGCTTGAATTTATACACCTGTGGCCATGGAAGTGATTGGAACACCTGATTCCAATAATTTGGATGGGTGAGCAAATACTTTTGGCAATATAGTGTATGTGACATGTCAGATTCAACAAACCGTCTTAATGTGATGCACTCCATGGCTGAATCCTAAACCGGCACCTAAACACTATATTTGGGTTAATCTGTCTATTGTACAAACATATTTAAGATAAAAAAAAAATAAATAAAAAATGAAAAAAATCAACACTAAATTTAACACACACACACATACACACCTACACGTTATGTCATGCTATCCTTGTGGGGCACTTTCCATTGACTTCCATTCACTTTCCATTCATTTCAATGGCCAAACGCAAACCCTTACCCTAACACTAACCATTAGCAACAAATACGTGACCCCAACCTAAACTTAATTCACACATTATTCCTAAACAACCCTCAACCCAAAAAGAGAAGTCCTTCGTATGGGGACCAGTCAATGCTCATCAAAAGTACTTATAAGTCCCCAAAATGTAGCATAATACTACTACCCTGCAGTCTGAAAAAGGCAACATTTAAATCTGGGACAACTGGAACAGTTTGCTCAAGAGTAGTCCACCAAAATAACTGCTGCTGTTGGGATTTTTGTACATATTTTTTTATTCCCACATTCACAACATAAAATACTGTGCATGCCCCCGCTTTAACAAAAACGGCTTTCTGATCATTGTAATTAATGTTTCTATGTCTGAATGTGAGGATGCAGGCACTCAGTGTCTGTATCTCATCTTGGGGGTGTGTAATTACTGTTATTGCCAAAAATCTGTCATTCCACCTGAATAAAAGAAGTTAAAAGCCTAAAATACATCTAAGAATTGGGAGGAATGTGGGCACGGCCAGGGCATAAAGATAGCCAGTGAATAAATATAAATCTATAATTATAATATAAGCATATTCACATTTATTATTTATATTTTTTATAGATAAAGAGTCTTACTGTCCGTCCGTGCATCCATCCATGTAAAATCAGATGTGAAAGATTATCAATATCCTTTTAATCTGAAAGATTCACATACACGAAGCAAAAAAATCCCCATTCAATACTTACTAAAGTATTAACTTAAAGTTTTCACTTAAAGACTTGCTTCCTCAATTAAATCACAAAATGAAAGGAAGCTGCAAATCACCTTACAAAACTAAAAAAATTGACAGATTTTCTTCTAGCAAGATTGACATTCATTTCTAAGACAGAAATAAAATAAATCCATTAAATCTTGAGCACATGACCATGAAATAGAAATATGTAATGAAAAATAATTGCTAATTTACTTGGACCTGAACTTGTTGTCTTCTGCTTATCTTAGACCAGGTCGCAGGGGCAGCGGTATCAGGAAAGATTTCCCTCTCCCTGGCCAGCCTAGAGACATAGTCTCTTCAGCCTGTCCTAGGCCCCCCCTGGGCTTTATCCCAGTGGGATGTCCCTGGAACACCCTTCCAGCAAAGCATTGAGTGGGCAGCTGAAACAGATCTCCAAGCCAACTCAGCTGGTTCATCTTAATGTGGAAGACAACTGTCTCTTCCTCTGCCCTCGCAGAAGAAGAAGGGGCAGAGCTCCTCACCCTATCTATAAGGGAGTATCCAGCAACCCTGGGAAGGAAGTTCATTTTGTCCCCTTGTATGAGGATCTCATTCTTTCAGTCATGACCCAGATTTTATGTCCATAGGTGAGGGTAGGAAAATAGACTCATCTATTAAATGAAAGCTGCACCTCAAGGTGGCCTTGAAACCATTCTTGAGTACTTCAGCACTGAGACATGTATGTTGTGTATCGATCTTGGTTCTGTTGGTTTTCTCTACGTTTTCAGTTTCACGTTTATCCATGTTTCCTTTGTTTTCTAGCTTTCTTGGTGTGCTCTGGATTTATTTAAGTAGGTTTTTCTTTGCTTGCCCTCTGTTGCCCCCTTGTGTTTTCTTTTCCCTTGGCTTCCTTGTCAGCTCTACCCACACCTGCTCCTTATCAGCTCGTTACACTCCCTGTGCAGTCCCTCAGTGCTGGTTCCTCGTCTTTCCCTGGCTCCTTGTGATTGTTTTCCCTTAATGTCTCCATGGTTCTGGTTTGTGTTTAATTTTTATGTTGGATTTCTGGATACCAGTTTCGTTTAACATTTTTAATTTGTATTTTCGGATTCCTGTTTTTGCTACCTGAGTTATCCCATTAAATCTGCAAGAACTCACCTCAGCCTCCCCCTCCATTTGGGTCCTCACAAAAACCTCCAACCTAATTGTGAAATGTTTTGCATTTTTCTATTTAATTAAGTGTTTTTTTTTTTTTTAAGGACTGACAGATCTTGAGAACTTCATGAAAGACAACAATCTAGCTCTCAGATATATATATATATATATATATATATATATATATATATATATATATATATATATATATATATATATATATATATATATAAAAAAAAGGTTTACCATTAAATCACCCAAAACAAGACTATACATGCTCATTCTGTAAATACTGTTGACACACCTTAGGAACAATGCTAATTTTTTATTTTATTTATTTGTTTATTTGACAGGGACAGTACAATTAAACATTGCAACCATACACGTGGCCGATGTCCAAGTACATAAGGCATGTAGCCATGGGCTAAGCTTTCCTGAACTTTGGAGACATCTCAAGTTTCTCAGCAGAAGTTAAACAGAAGGCACAGGTCTTAAAACGTTAGTGAAAGCATAATAGCTAAACAGTTTGGGTTTGTGATTACTTTTTATTGATTACCGTTATGTAAGGCATCTATCAAGTCTTGTAATGACCCTTGTAAGACTGTGTAAGAAGCTTTATAAGATCATGAGAAGATCCTTACATTGACTAGGCACTTAATATATGAACGTAATAAGCAACATTCAGCCTTCCTGTTCAGAAGCGCTTGAGATCTGCCATCATCTCACGTCTGTCCTCTCTGTGTGAGATACCATAGCATGCTGAACACCCACCCACGTCTCCCTAACCAAGCAAATGCCTGTGTCTCAGCTACTGCAAGTAAGGCAGCTGTCTCATTAATGTTTCAAAAGCAAAGTATAAACAATCTTTATGCAATTAAACTAGAACAAAAAAAATAATGACAGAACTTGATTTTGTTGAATAGTTATAAAAACTTTACTTTAGCCAAAATGGGGACAGTAAAGGGACATTATAGGTGGCGGTGCAGAGGATGGATGTACCTATGTAAGTATCCCTAACTTGCAAGATTATCTTAAAGGAATGATTAACATTAGGATAGCGACCAGAGAGCACTACAACTGCAGACAGGTCTGTGAAAAAACTGGCATTAAACGGCTCCATGCCACAGCAAAGGTTGAGTGAGACTAGTCTACAGTATGTGCAGCATACTATGTTAGGGTTATTGACAAGTTCCATTGTTTGACAGGGCTAGGTAGGTTTCTGCTTCTATAACTCCATTTGGTTTGTTCTTTTACTCTGAGTTTTGGATTACGAAATGCACCGGCAACATTTCAGCACCTTATGAACATGATTGTGATGTATATCTAGATGATGTTGGGGTTTTTAGCAATATGTGGGAAGAACAGCTAGTTTATATTAGTAAAATTGCTTGACCGACTAAAGCACAACCGACAATAAATTTGGCCATGTGAATTCACTAAGGCCATTGTTACCTATCTAGGAAAGGTGGTGGGAGAAGAGGGATTGAGACCAGTGGAAGCCAAAGTGACTGCAGTTGTGCAGTACCCCTTACCCGCAAAAAAAAAAAAAAAAAAAGGAACTCCATCATTTTCTGGCACTTGAAGGGTACTACCACAGTTTTTGTAAAAGCATTTCTACTGTGGTTGCTCCTTCGATCGATTTGGTGAGGGAAGGAGTTAAATAATTCTGGTTATCTTCCTCCTCCGCCTACTTTTGTAGTTTTTTGTTTGCTGTCTTATGATCAATGGATAAACAAACACCAATTGGAGTCATGCATGGTACTGGACAACACAAATCATTATATAAATAACTTAGAAAAATAAATTACTAAATATTTCATAGAAGCTGTGAACTTAATTTGATCTTTCAAGTTTTACACAAGTCTTGTGGCACATGCAGTCATTGAGACAATCAAAGTCAGTTAAAATTAAATTCCATCAAAATGACAAATTGGTTAAAATGAAAAATTGTGTCTCTGACCCAACCACAAAAACCATAAACAAACACTGCATGTCACGTCCTATATCCTCATTATCCTTAATTTGTATTTATAAATCAGGCATCTCTAGGTCATAGTTTATTAATTAGTGGTGGGACATTATCGGCGTTAATGTGCTGCATTAAAGCCTGTCTCTTATCTGGAGATTGAAAAAAAATAAAAATAAAAAATCACTGTTATTCTATTCTCAAAATTGGTTTGGAGCTGAGTCTATACTCAGTAAGCAATGATGACTTCCCCCCATGATATTTTAGCACGGATATATATCTGGGGGTGAAAACGATTCAGTCTTCAGACCAATGTAGGCTTAATGTGGAATTATCACATTGAACGCGACGTGCTGACATGGATGGCTTTCTTCAGGGAATATTTACTTTTAAGAAGCTTCCCAATGGAAAAAACAAAAAGATTAAAGCTTTTTTTTTGTTTTTAGTTTAATGCAGGAGTTCTTCAATTATCAAGCACCACCTAAATGCAAAGCATCCCTTAGCCAATGTGGAAGATGCTGGGCCAAGCACTGATGTAGCACAGGGGAAGAGTCCTCTTCTTTAAACTACAATGTTTGAGTGCAACCGAGTCAAGCCTGTCAGCACGGCTCTATCAGCCAAGCTAACTAATCTCCTCGCTTAGTGGATTGCCAGCAGCTGCCGGCCCATCAGCGTGGTTGAGTATGATGAAGCTTGTTCTCCAGGCGGCCACAGGTGACCCATCTTGCAAACTACCTGCGAGGCAAACTATTATGAGGAGAACACATGTCCAGCACTCCGTAGGGCCTCAAACGTTTTTGCCCCAAAGTTGGATTTTTGGAGACACTATATTGTTAAAGGGGGACATCTATAATAGTAAGTGGGACATTATTTTTTGGAATGAAAACACAGTAATTATTGAGCAAAAACAATATTTATAACTTCAAAACAACGTCAAAATCTTAAGAAAACTGTGATTTTGCAAACATAAAAAAGTAAACTTTTTATTTACACATATCTTGAATGCCTTTGGCAGAATTCGAATGAGTCATATTAATCTAGATTAATATAGATTAATTCCATGATTACAGTGATATTAACCTAGATATAAAAATAAAAAATCTATGCCCACCACTATTAATGAATAATTGAAAGACAAATAATGTAACAAGTGATTTTTTTGAAAATATAAAATTTAAGTAACTTTTGATAGTATGTATTCTAGCATTGCAATACATAAGCAACAGACTTAACCAAGGCCCCAACACTATACCAGAATGATAAATGGTCCAGTGAGTTTGGAACTGGGGAAACATTGACTTCAGTGTGATTAAATTGAATGCACTGGACCATTCCATGAGACACGTGGATTTCAAAGGTCTGTGTAATTCTTTCCACAAGCTAATGAGTGTAAATTACTACAAATGCAATGTTTAATTAGTTTGATGAAGTTGTGTTCACACACCAATGAATTAGCGGTGGGTTGTGTTTTTATTCCTACTGTGTGAAAGAGTTAAATAAAAATAGGAGTGGAGGTACAAAGGAATACAGACCATGTATGCTTATTCGTCTATGTTTTTCTATCTACTTTGAGAAATATTAGAGAATATGGTTATATTGCATACCTCAGTTAATTAATGCTTTTAACTCCAATTTTTCTAAGTAAAAAAACACCAATTGTGAGCTGTCACAGCCAACAAAAGCCATGAATACCAGCCAATTCAGCAACACATCAGGTTTATAGATCATTCACCTTAGTGGCAAGTACAAATTGATGCAGATTTTGTTTTATTTTTCCATTTTGTTCAACAGATGTTTTACAAAAGCTGTTTTTTTCCTGTTTTTAGATAGAATCTTACTAAATCATTTCAAGCCTCCCACAGCACATGCTGATATAGAAAAGTGTAATAGCACAAACATACTATTTTTTTTCCCATTCTGAAATGGGTGTGCAGATCTGTATGTGCTGGCATGAGCGTGAGACCCAAGTACACATTGGCCTTTCAGTTTATTGATCTGACCACAGCTACAAGCACAGCAAAATCTGCAGAGACAATATATAACCCACACATAACACAACAACCTCCAGCAAATATGACAATATTCAACTTGACATTTAGATACAGACTGATCAATGGCTGGAACAAATAGAATCAGCTGTCTTTATAGTCTAAGGTGCACAGCTGAGTGTGCACAAAGGGACTTGGTAAAGTGGTGTGGAAAATCTTCGTGTTTTTATCATTTTAATTGATTGACTATCTGCTTTTGAAGAACTAATTGTGGGGTTTTACTTTTCATATTATGTCAGAGCCTATATAATATGTCCATAAATTCTGTGAAAGGCACTTTGGATTATATTGAAAATGTACATGTCATTCCTATCAAATGTATAACCAGTTTAATATTCTAATCATAAAAGTAAATGTCTTTTTTCTCCTTGTAGATAGAAAATCATCATGCCCTTCAAAAGTCCCATAGACTAGCACAAAGTGGTCAATGCTGTCAAACAAGAAGTTATTGTCAAATAGCAGTGTTTACATGATGCTTAATCCAAGCTTTTTCAATGTGCCATAGAGTTTTCTGAAAAGTGCAGTAAATCAGTCATACCAGTCTTAATCCATGCTAGGTTCAGATCCCGACATTTAAAAAAGGAGGCAGGGATAGCAGAATAAAGCATTATCCTTGCTGCATGCAGTTAGCCAAGCCTTGCTGGTAAATAATTATATTATATCTGTCAATCAACAGCACTTTTAACAGACGATTGCGACATCAGCGCTGTGTGTCATTGGGTGAGTGGGGCGGCACCCTAGAGCACTCTATTGGCCAGCTACCACTGTTGGAGACCACTGCTTCGGAGAGCGAATCCTACTCAAGCACATACCCTGCATTTTCCTACCTCTACAGTACTTTCTCATTCATCCTCAACCATATGGTACATGTTTATTTAGAATAGATTTTTTACACATTACGTATTACTTTTTTTTTTAAAACATAAAATCACCTTGGTCATATTATTTCCAAATGTTGATAGAAAATTTTATATCTTTAAGAACATATGCCTTTGGGTATGCTTAAATTCTAATCAGGAAGAATCCAAGTAACCACATCATTAACGTGTGCATTTCCCACACAAGAGGTCATGGTATGTAATTTTCTTACACAGTGTGTATTAATGAGTTATGATGTTCAATCTCATAATATGTAATGAAGTAGTAACCAGTGGGGACATAGAAAGAGGTCATAGTAGAGTCAGAGCGTAATGGTTGGCGTTTGAGTGAGTGAGCCATGAAAGAAATAACCAGCTGTATATGGTGGAGAGCAGCAGCTGTTATGGCCCTCAATTACACATCAAATATGGCCTCCAGAGGTTGAAGCATATGCTAAAGTTTTCCTCCAGTAGAACTGACCTTACACTGCACTCTTGTTTTACAGTTTTATGCTAACAGTAGCTTGATGTCATGGAGGTAATTTAGACTAATTTTAAACCCCTTCTTTTTTCATTTTTTATAAACTTTAGTGTATAGAGATTTTGATTCCAGTGTTATACAATCATCTAAGAGGGCTATAAAAATACTGAATGATAATTGGCTCAGCTGTAAATCTCTTGCTGAATGACTATTTCATTAGTATTCCAATGTAACCTGCTACAGAACCAATTACCCTTCAGGGACATGTGAATAAAGCTAAGTTGAGTTAACTGTCCCTCTGAAGTGTAATCTGCTTGAAAGATTGATTTGATAAATCTGTCATGCGATTTCCTTCTTTCCATCAGTCAAGACATTGTGTTGCCAAGTTTTGTGACAACATGCATTACAACACTAAAGACTATTTTGCTTCTCAAAATGAGAAATATAAGTTGATGTGGCTTTTTTAGAAAGAATTAGTAATATTTAGAGCAGACTGTCATTAGCAATAATATCACCACAGAAAATGTAGTTCTAGAAGCAGTTTTACTGAAAAACATATTGACATTTATTGTTTCTGTTGATGAAATGAAAAGAACAATGAGAGCTTATTTCAAATGTAATTTTTGTTTTTCATACAGACATTTACCCTCAAAATATGTACACTGATTGATTGGCAAACACACTAAATTTGAAAATGTTCTAAACAAATACAAATTTCTTATTTCTATAATAAAAATATAAAATATTAAAAAAGCATTCTCAACAACTAAATAAATCCCTAAATAATAACATCTGGAAAATTCTTACTTAAGATAGACATCAGGGATGCATCACTTACTTTTCAAAATATATTACAAATAAGGATATTAAAAATACTTTATCAATATTTTCAACAGATTTTTAGAATTGTGCACATTCATTAGAACAGTACACTGATTGAGGGACTCTTCCCAATTTCCAACATTTTAACAGGGAAACAGAATATGATTTTTTTTTATTTTTGTTTAATTTAGCAGAGACATATGTGGCTATTGTAAGGTTAATGCTCGCAAACATAATCTGGCCAGCAGATGGCAGAAAAAAAAATTCTCACTCACTCTACACAACAGACTTATAGAAGATATGCAGCAATTAGCTGGAAAACAGCAAAGGAACTTAGCTTCCTTAAAAACTGAATTCTACCTTGTTACTTCTTGTAGATGACTTCACAGTTGCTTCTCCAGTCTCCAATCAATTCAATTCAGTCAAGTTTGCTGTCTAGGTCGACACCGACGTATTTGTAGTCCTCCACCATCTACAATTCTTCTACCATGATGGTGATGGGATTTAACTTGTTCCTGATTCTTCTAAACTGTACAATTATCTTCCTTGTTTTGTTCTCATTCAGGATCAGATGATGTTTTCCACACCTACCACAAAGTAGCTACAAGCTCCCTGTATTTGGCTTCTTGTCCTTCTCTGATGCACCCAAACACTGCACAGCCATCTAAGTTTTTCTAAAGGCATTAATTATACTTAATCTGAATGTTATCTGACAAAGTAAGTTAGGTTGAATTGTGTTAAATGCAATGGAGGAATCAAAGAGCATGATCCCCACTGTGCTGTGTACCTTGTCTAAATTACAGTGAGTTTGTTGAAGCAGGCGTACAGTACACCAGCATCTTCATTTCCAACTCCATGGCACCAGGGAAACTACAGGGGGTCTTGATTGATGCTTGTTTCTTTTCTCATGTCAACCACCAGAGTCCCCCTAGAACCTCTGTGATGTGGGATATCAGGGCAACAGCTCTTTAGTTACTGAGGACTACTGGCTGAGTGTTATATGGAATCAAAACAAGGCAAAAGGTCTTCCACATTAATAGAATCAATCCTTGGGTCAGGTTAAGGTTGAAGAGCTGCTGTAGAATCCCACAGAGATGTTCTGCACAGTTCTTCTGGGGTTTGGGGCTGACACCATCAGGAACTGATGCTTTATTGCAAGTCAGGCTCTCTGGTTCCCTTTCAACTTCACTTCTAGAGACAGATAGGTGGAAGGGGAAGGGCAGAAGGTTGTAGGGCGGCACCATCTTTTGATTTGGCTGTGAACATACAGATCAGGAAGGTACATGGCAGAGTTGCAAGATTAAACATTTCCGGTGTGAGAGGGAAGCCTTGAGTGTCAGTTTGACTCTAGAAAGGAGAGAATGATGCTGAGCTTGTTCCTTAAAGCCCTTTTTTCTTGTTTAGCAGTTCCTTCAGATGACTATGGATACATGGTTTATTAATGCAGAAGAACTACCTGTGAGAGTTATTGCAATATTTTAAATCAATAATGATAAACAATAAAACTGAGGATGATTTTTTTTTTTCCTGCATATAAATATGTTTGTTGAAAAATGCGTTGTAGCAGTCTTTAGTGAAAGATGCATTCAGTAAGATTATACAGCAGTAAGATTATACAGGGTATAATGAAAATGACTCTGGACATGACCTTGCAAGCAGTGCAATCAGGACTATTAAAACATAAACTAGAAACATATTGCAATTAAATATTCCATAAAAGGTTAAAATGGTTAAGCTATTTTGACTTTTTAAACTTCTGTATCAAATGAATGTCTCTAGAGACTTGGATTGTACCGTCAAGGAAAATAAAACTATGCTCCAAAAAGATTGTGTATCTTCTTAAAAGCCACTTTGTTGTTTTAAGCCATACATCTACAGTACATAATAGGCTTTTGAGAGACAAAACCATTTATTTTATTACAGCCTTTGGACATACTGTACTTAGAACAACTCTGTGGTTTGTACTGAATCACTCCATTATTTTCATTTGTTTCTTTGTCAATCATCCATGATCTTCATCCTATTTATTTTACTTAGTGGTCTACTCTCTTTTCTCATCTTAACCTCTTTTCTATCTCTAACTTAATTATGCTTCTTTTTTTTTTCTAGAACTTTACAGTCTTTACTTATATATATATATATATATATATATATATATATATATATATATATATATATATATATATATATTGTTTTTTTAACTGCTGGAGTAATGTAGATGTGGTGTTGGCTTGGGTGCATGTAATGGTGTTGGCTCATAATGTTTTTTTCAGCTTCAAAGACCCTTTTTTGGGATCACCTTTAGGTCCAAACAAATAGAATTTAACCAGCGAATTACAACGGACATACACAGGTGAGTCATGTAAAGTACATGAGAATGTGTGTTGCACTAGTAGTTTGAGTCACCACCAGCTGACCACATGGGTGTAATTCAATCAAATAAATAAATTATAGCTACAAGGATTTTCTTTCCCTTTATACATGTTTTACTTAAGTCAGGGTTTAAGTCTCATGCTCTGCCTGAAAAGTGATTTATTGATTGAATCTGTGAAAGTTTCTCAATAAATTACATTAATAATAATAAAAAAATAATAACTGCATGAGGACTGCTTTAGTAAATTTTGAAGTTAGTATGAGAGAATCAAATACAAGAAGGGTGAAGGAAATGGGCAACTGATAACTACTCTGTGTTAATATCTTAACACACAAACGTTTGTATCCCCTTTTGTGGCTATACGAGGCCCAGTCAAAAGTACTCAGCTTTGATGCTACTCACACATATACACAACCTTCAGTCCTGTAACTAAAATGCTTATAATCATTTTTGCTTCAATGCATGAGATCAGATAACATTTTACTGTCCACCAACAGCATACTTGCATGCATCCTGTTTATTAATATAAGACGATAATGCCATCTCAACATGGTACAGTAATACAGTTCAAGGGAAAAACAAGTGCTTGAGCCCCTTTGCTTGGTGAAGAAAGAATGCGCTGTGTGTCATGGTATAAGGCAGGGCTTCTGAAACCCAGCTGTCAAGGTATAGATGTGTGTCTTCTTCAACACAGTCAAAAAATCAGGTTATTAACTAGTCTCTTGAGAAGTTGACCGAATACTGTGAAGGTAATTCAGCCAATTGATGCATGTAAAGAAGCAGGGACACATCTAAAGGGTGCACAATTTAGGACCATAATTAAGGAACCTTGCTATAGGGTATAGAAGCTCTAAAGTAACGTTCAATTATTATGCCCAGTTTAATACTGACAGGTTTACTCAGAGATACCCCAAAACTTCGGGAATACTAAAGTCTAATCTGCTTCCAGATTGCAAAATAGGAAAGTAGATTTGCCTTTTAGTGTACCTTAGTTAGGACTTAGCATCTCAATTGCATACTCTGCAATAAAGCAGGGGAGATTGTTGGCAATGAGCAAAAATTACTAGAAGTTCTTATCCTAGGTTGCTTGAAGGTGCTTTTATATCAATATATTTCAGTGGAAAATGGTGTTACCATTTATTTAATCCACACATGCAACACACACGATTCTCTTTTGACGAGATCAGCTGTCCAAAGTACCATATGCTATAGAATGTGAGCCTTTGCCTGTTGAATTTTGGCAAATTGCTGTCAGGTAATCATCACCATGACCTCATATGGTTTCTGACAAATTTTGCAGAAATCCTTGGGTTATGCTAACCAATTGTTGAAGTAGCTGTCTAGATGATGTCTAACACAATATTGCAGATAAGGACAGGTTTTTAGGAAAATCTGTACTTTATCTTTAGGACTGAAAACTGGAAAGCTTCCCCTTACTCACTGAACCTGCAATTCTGTCTTTCAGCAGCATCTTAAATAAAGGTCCAACATGCTTCTATAGAGAGTATTATATGCTATTATTATTTGTAGTCTAAATTTGTATTAAAAACAAATCAATAAAAATAAATAAGTACACAAACATATGTAACATTCAAGAAAACATAGTAAAATGACAATGACCTTGTCATCATCATATTCTTGCTTAAACTGGATGTTCTGCACTTGTATGAATTACTTTTGACCCTGATATGATTCAAAAGGACCAAAGTTGTTTATCTTTTTTAAAGAACCATCTTATAATATTTATCTTTCATATTTATTGTACTTTTTAGAATTTTATTTATTTATTTTTTATCAATTGCATATTTTTTTTGTTTGTTTACATATATTGTATTACTACTAAATAGTTTTAATGAATATGAGTTTTGTACTATATTGCACACATTGAACTGGGCTAAAATAATATAATATAATATGATATAACAAAATATAATATAATAGTTATCATTGAAGTAATGATGTCAGCTCATATTTTTTCCCTAAGTATATTTCATGGCCACTGGGTCCAAACAGATGAGCCGTTATGCATTATAACACAATAAAAATTTATGGGAAGTGTGTTGATGAGAAAATTTCGAGCACAGCACCAAATTTTTGGGCTGCATTTGCTGAGAAGAACTGCTAAGCCTGAAATTGCAGTGAAACCTGCAGCAAATAAAGAAAAGGGATATATTGTTCTCTTTTTCGTGTCTTTATGTTGTGTAAGAGGGAAAAACTGGGATCTCCATGCAATTTCAAACTGGCTTTAGAGTATTATCTTCATGTCTATTTTAACCTCTGTATTTAATGTCCATTTTTTGGTGTGTGTGTTTAACTTTCTCACATGGAAAAATATCACTTTCATCGCTTGTAATGAAAACATTGTACCACTAGCACTTGCACTTTTCAACTTTAAGTTTTACAATGCAACTATTATTAAAACCAATACCATTATTATTGTGTTAAAAATTCAGTGTGAACTATGAGTGTGTCACTTTAGCAAAGATTACCTGTCAAGCAGTAGGACCTGATGTTACGGCAAGTCATCGTCTTGTCACATTCAGCTCTGCTGATTATTGTCTTTTTTTAGGTTAATGTCAAATTTAACAATTAACAGCCTGTTGAGGTTATGACAAGGAGATTTAACTCCGCAGTTTATCTCTACATTTATCATGTCTTAATGAAAATGTTTAACTGTGTAAAGATAACACATGCATTTTATTTCATCACTTCATTGTTTTTTAGTGTTTTCGGAACGAATGTCTAATTTATCTCTATGTGAATTAGAGAATTATTTCAGTGACATTAAGGATTTGCTAGCTTAACATGATGCCAACTGACTTGATTAGAGTTGGAAAAAATGCCCGTCATTTTAAAACGGTTTAACTCTTATTGAGCAATAAGTGCACATTAGTTCACTATTCTTAAACATACATAATGTTTATTAGGTTTGCTATGAGCAGTATGGAGCTGATTGTCTCCAAATATTCTGTCTCATATAGATCACACATTGTTTCTTGTATTGATATTTTGGTCCATCTGTTGGTTTGCCTTCAACAATCCCTCCTCTAATATAAACTTTTAAAAATCTTATAATTCTGAGTGCTTTGAGTGCCTTTTTTCCACGTATTCTTTAAGATGGCAGTTTGAATGTGATAAAGTCCTCATAGCAATAATTTGAGAGAGTGTCATTTACCTAAATGCACTGAATTATTGGTTTGCCATATTATGTTTTGGGAAGACAATGCTCCCCGGCTAGGAAATTTACTTTCCCCTTCTGTGTGAAAACCAGATGGAGAGGAGATATGAGAGGACCAACAAGGAACCTCACTGCCAACGGCTCACTAGACTGAGAGAAGGGCAGTAGAGCAGTAAAATTTTAAATAATCCAGAAAATTGAATGAGCATATTGGGTCTGCAAATGTATCAGACACTATGTGGTGAAATACTTGAGGGAGGATACTTTACTGGTATGAATAAGGCATAGAAGAAATCTCTTTCAATTATAAATTTATTTAGATACTTAAAACCCAGATACCAAAGAAATGCATTACTAATAAAACAGAAAGCAGTTACTGAAGCATTTTGCTGACATTTTATAGCCTCTCAGAAATATATTCCCTGCAGCAGTACTTAAAGGATCAATACTCTGTAATACCCTAGCTCGCCAACAATGTGAATGCTGCTAAAAGATACAAAACATGACAAATAAATCATATATTTGGTGATATAGTAAAAAAAAAACAGGTAATGTTGGTTGTGGTGGTAGTATTATGCTATTTGCAGTCTGGAATAGTGATATTCATCCAAACTGAGTAGAAGATGACAAAAGAATATTTTAGAGACATTCCTTAATATCTGCAAACTTACAGTAGGACTAGGCCCTCTCTATGCCATGCAACAACTGAAAGTGTGCAGAATTTTTATTGTTACACCTATTGCTTTGCATGAGGATCATACTGTGGCTGCACACTGCTGAGATTGGCTGTTTCGACCGGCCTTCGACCTGCAGTTCTCCTGCTGATCAACTGCCTGGCCTTTAAAACGCTTCGACAGAGACTAAATCAGTGAAGTTTTTTTGTTGAGCTATGAAAATAACTCCAGTTTCTTTGTTGGAATTCAGACAATTACAAGTAACAATAATTTTTTGGACCAATCTTAAAAGTCATAGTAAGAACCATGCTCTGCACATTGTTGAAAAACCTTGTCAAGAAAAACAAAAAATAAGTCAATAGTTTTGGATTGATAATTCAGAATAAAATAACTGAAATAGGAAAGGCTAACGCAGATTTTTCCCATCCATACTATTCCCAACATACCATGATGCACCCAAGGAAAGATACCGGTTAATTTATACTTACTGTAAAATGTAGGAGTTTAAGAAGTGGACAAATAAATGGAAAATAAATATTTAGAACACATTAAAATCTTTACAAATGCTTCTAAAATGATTAATATTAAATGAGGCATTTTTTGTGGTTCTAGATTAGGATATTAGAAATTTTTTAAAAAATTTGCTAAACTAATGGGATATAAAGGAGAACTAGTGGCAATTCAGATGGCCTTAGAATGTCAGAGAAAAGAAGATCATGATTTGCTCGGACTCATGTAGTGCAGAACCAAATATTCAAGATACTCATTCAGACTCAGGACATTATATTATAGTAGAGTTAATTTATTCAGATTTTAGGATTGGATATAAATAATCAAGCTTATGTGGGTTCATGCATATATTGGCATTTAAAGAAATGAGCTGGCTGACAAATTAGCAAAAAGTGTAACAGATAAAAATTTTTTACTTGGATGTGTAAATAATCAAGGAAGAAATTAGGCAATATACGTAAGACCTATGTTGAGAAGAAATGGCAAGAGCAATAGGACTTTATCACATCCAAAAGAAAGTTGGTAAATTTAGGAAATGCAACACAATAATGAAAGAAGAGGATATAATTTCAAGGATGATATTTGGTAACATGGGATTAAATAGTACCCTTAAAATAATCAACAAGCATGATACACGTTTTTATTAATATTGTGTACTGCTGGAAACTTTGGAACAACTACTATAAAATCAGAAGGAGAAGAAGAAAATTCACCAAGAAGAGAAGGGAGTTAGGCTCAATCCCAAATCACCCCTAAGCGCTCCCCCTTCACTATGGAGTCTCACTTCCAAAGAAGTCCTTTGATTGAAGGTGGGGGCAAAAAATGAGAATGGGACGCCCTTTTCTCTCCATAGGAGAAGGAAAGCATTTGTTGCTATAGCAACACAAAGACACCCCATGTGCATGGCTGTCGCTCTGTGGCACAGGATGCAAGGATCGCTGTCCCCATATATGGGGCCAGACTTTTTTTTTTCTCCTTGTGTTGGCTTACTGCTGCCTTTTGATGCATCTTTTGAAAAATTCAAATCACCAACCTTCGAACTGTTTTTATCAGTCTATTTTTCCTACTTTTGAGTGATCGATAGCTAAAAAGAAAACAAAAGTAAGAATTAAAAGAAACAGGAATAGCAATTTTTCCAACATGTTAATTTCAGACTAATTTGCAGTCATGATGCATCTAACAGACACAAAAGCATGCAGAGATAAAGAACTTAAACAGCTGACATTTAGCAGTTTTGTAAATGTCAAGATTTTAAGATTTTGTTGGTGTGGGTGTGTGTTTGTTTGTGTCACTGTTAAATTTGGTGTTACATCTTATTTTTTTAAACATCTGAAAAATATTTGCCTGTGCAACACACAAATGAAACACAAATACAATAAAGCATTGCTCTGAATTACTTGTACAAAGAAAGCTAGTGCAGTTTGTTGACATGAAGCCTCTGTTGATGAGCACTGCTGGGGATCATGTTACAGCTAGCTACACAAAGTTATTCAAGTTAAAGCTACAGTGAGTAACTTTTAGCGACATCTAGCTGTCAGACTGCAGACTGCAGCAACATGAACATCTCCACCCCACCGCTTCTCCCCCCCAACAGTACGGCGAGCGTTACGGGACAAAATGTCTTCCACGACGTCCGCATCACCTACCTTCTCAAGTGATGAGGTTTGTTTACATAGATAATTTTACAGATAGTATTTCATTAGTCTGTGTAGGGTATAGATTTCATGTAGACTTAAGATAATAAATATACTATATTATTATTATTATTATAATATATTATTTTTTCTACATCGTTGTGACGTTTTGGCGATCTCGCAATCGCTAGTTTGTTGGCTCTGTGCTGCCGTAGCGCAAAGATGTCTGCCTCCATGGCTGCGAGACCCGCTCCTATGTAATTATAAATAACGAATTCTAAGGCAACGCAAATATTAAGGTTAAGAGGCTGAGCTCATGGATGATGATAAATAACATAGTTATGTATAATATATTACATTTCTGACTGTATATCCCTGTAATTATTACACACTGTAGCTTTAAAAGCTTTTGAAGGCTGATTTCTCCATGAGATACTGTGGAGAAGGCCAACTTTCAAATGGTCATATCTCCTCTTTTCTATCTCATCCAGTTTAACATGACTGGAAATCCCTGTAGACCTGGTCATGGTTTTGCCATGGCATGTCATGTATCATCCCCCATTTATAAAACACACACTCACGTATGCACTGAAACAAAATCAGCCCAAATGACAAGAAATAAGAAAGAAAAAAAAGACAGAGAGTTTCCCCTTGCGGTAGTGGAAGAGCTGATCTGACTGTAGTAAAGAAAAGGCTTGTTACATTTTGTTTTTGGGTTGTTTTTGAACATTCACCTCTTGTTCATGAGACATGAGTTATGTCTGGAAGAATGAGATAAAAATGCAAGTAGCATAGATTTTCCTCTATGAGCGACTTATCCTCAAAGCAATAGAGTGGAACAACAGAACCTTGTTAGATGTTGTGGCTATCTGCACAGGTGAATATGAATCAACTTTATAAACAAATATTCTCATTTTAAAACCATTGGTGGAAGCCCCATCTCACGAATTTATAGTCCTGACAATATATTTAATCATTTGATCATTATTGTGTTCTTTAAAACCTTTGTTCCAATTTCAATTTTTTAAATACTGTTTAAATACTGTATGATTAAAACCAAAGTTAAATCAATTCAGGATCCACTGATCATATAAATAGCATATAAAGACATTTATTATTTATTATTTTTATTTTTTCCCCCCTCTTGTGTTTTATATCAAAACGCCCAGCTAAATATTAAAAACAGTTACGTATCAAGTTGGAGCTTTTTGTGACTTTGAAGTTTTTGTTTGGAGTATGCTTTAATAAAACAAAAAGCAAACACTACTTTGCAGTCTGAGAAGACCAATTTCTGGCATTTCCACACACTATAAATGTGTTCCATTCTTTGATGCCTATAATCACCTGTCTCCCTTTTTTTCTGACTCATTTGGATCAGGTCTCAGTTCACATCTACCATCAGAGCCTAATGCATCTGGAGAGAAGGTTGTCCTAAGAAAAATAGTAAGAGAAAAACAATGTGCCATTCATCTCTGTGCATCTCCATGCGTCTCTATTTTAACCCTTTTGTCTGCTTCTTTCATATCTAACTGTCTGACAGGAAGGAAGAGTGATCGTCAGTCTTACCCACTACTCTTTTCAATCAGACTTTTCTTCTGACATTAACTCGAAAAGTTCTCCATTACCTGTTTCCCTCAGCTCAATCAAATGGCTGTTTTTTTTCAACCTGCAAAAAATACAATACCTTGTTCAAAAAAACGTGTTTCACTAACACACGAAAATGTTGTCAGAGTCCGTATTGTTCAACTAAACATACTTTCTATTACTTTTTTTGCATAATACATGTTTTAGTGTTAATGTTTACCATTAGTTAGCACTATGTGAAAACGGAGCCGTTTTCCCCCTCTGTTATTAAAGTATAACCGCCGTCTATCACACACAGCGTCGCATCCTTCACTACATTTCCCAGCATGCACCACAGACCGGCCGTCATGGCGGCGGCCGATCCAAACATTTCACCCGGTAATTTACACTAGTTCTGAAATTACAACGTCACCTTTCATTTAACTTTTTTCTTACTCACCAGCGCAGCGAACTCTGAAAGTATCCACTGCGTCAGCATCAGTATACATTCCGTAGTCGGCAATAAAACTTCCCAGTCAAGTTACACTTTCTCTTCCCTTAGTCCGTCAGAATACTGGTCCGTGTGGAAACACGTACCGCATCGGAGCCAGTCTCTTATTCATTGTCCCAGGGCATTGGAAAAGACTATTAGGGGGCAGGGGTGTTAAGTGGGATTTCAGTGTGTCTGATAATTGTTTGCATGATAATAAGTAGGTGAAATGGTAATGTTTGTATGGTTAAATTATTTCATAAATATGTATGTTTTTGTATGAATGATGATATTGTCTGTATTTATTTTTCTATAATGTTAACTGTGGTTTATTTGGGATTTGCCTTCCTGTTCAGTTGGGCTGTCCCAATTGGTTAATTATTGGTGGGTCTATTTAAGGGGCATACTCACAATGTCTTGGGAGGGCTGCTTAGAGGGCTGCTTAGAGGGCTGCTTGAGGGACTGCTTGGAGGGCTGGTTGGAGAAACTCCTTTGGAAGGTCTGCTTTAAAAAACTTTATTTAATGTCAGCTTGCTGAGAGGCTGTCAGTTTTTTGTATTGCCTGCAATGGCCGGTTTTGTTTTCTTTATTTGAAAGTATTTTGTTTGTTTTGTTTTTTTTGTCTTCACCATCGCCAGTAAATAAATTGCTACACGCTTTTTAACTGGAATTTTGTCGTCCGCTGGTTCTTACCATTTAATTTTTGCAAGTCATCTGCTTACTCCTCCTCTGACGTGAGACGAGAGCTGGCGAGCCGTTTTTCTCACATGTGGTGTCAGGAGTGGGATCGTGGCGCCGAAGAAGTCTACGAAAAGGAGAGGAGGAGGAAGGCTGCAGTCAAGGTCTGCGATGTCAGTGGTCAGGCGGACCAAAGCTGACTCAATGGAGCTTCCTTGTGATGAGGAGGACTTGGTGGAAGAAGAGGGAGTCCAGCGCTCAGCTGATGATGCTGAGGGTGGAGCCACAGGAGGAGCAGCTGAAGTGTCCGGGGAGCTTGACCTGCGTTCACTGTACAACCTGCTACAGACTGCTATCAAGACCCAAGAGCATGAGTCCTACAAGCATGAACAGAGGTGGCGTAGCGTTCAGGTCCAGTTGAACAATGTGTGGGATGAGTTGGACTCTGGGCGAGAGGGGCCTCAGCGACCTGTGTTTGAAGCCGCTGTACCAGCACTGCCAGTCAGGCCACCAGTGCCATCTCCAGAAGCCCAGCGGAGTCCGGCAGCCACACCACCAGTGTCACAGCATCCAACGGTGCCACCTGAAGTTCTGCTGAATCCGGTGGTGGCGTCGGCCGCACCATTTCCTGTGCCAGTTCCAGCAGCCTCACTGTATCCAGCAATCGACCCAGCAGCGCCGTCCCCAGTGGCCTGGACCAGAGCAGCAGTGCCAAAGCTGGAAGAGGGGGACGACATTGAACAGTACCTCACAACCTTTGAACGACTTGCTGTCGCCTATAGGTGGCCGAGAGCCAACTGGGCTGTGTACCTGGTGCCATATCTTACCGGCCGAGCCAGGGCAGCTTATGTGGCAATGGACAGTTTTGATGCCACGGACTATGATAAAGTGAAAGACGCTATTCTCACCAAGTTCGAGATAAATGAAGAAGTCTACAGGCAGCGTTTCCGTGATCCAGAGGTCAGGACAGGGGAGACTCCACGGGAGCTGTACAACCGCCTGATGGACCTCTACAGGAAGTGGATTAAGCCATCCGGGAAGTCGGTGGAGGAAGTAGGAGAAATTCTGGTCCTGGAACAGTACCTGCGTACCCTAGCTCCAGAGGTGCGTGTCTGGGTGAAGGAGCACCGCCCAGCTACAGGCCAGCAAGCTGCAGAGCTGGTGGAAGCCTTCCTTGCTGCTCGTCAGGGGCCAAAGATTTTCCGGGTTCAGACCTTCAGCCGACCAGCTATTGGAGGTAAGTCTGGGGGATTCGGTGGTGGAGTTGGTCCTAGGGGGTCCGTACAGAGTAGGATACCAGATAAACAGGCCTACCCTTTTCCTTCTACTTCACAGCCTAGACAGGCCCCAGCCACCTCACAGCCTAGACAGGCCCCAGCACCCACAGCTACACAGAACAGGACTTTTGTTATCTGTCATTACTGCAGCCAACCTGGTCACATGATTCGGGATTGCCCCGTTAGGAAAGCTAAAAACCTGTGTAGCCTGTCAGGGCCTGGAACTGGAGTTGTTGCCAGATTACAGACTACACCGGTCAAAGTAAATGGCAAAACTACAGTTGCTCTCTTAGACTCCGGTAGCATTCACACCTTAGTCCAGCCCCATCTGGTAAAGCAGCCAGTTGAGTTGGGGAAAGGTCAGCTCAGGGTTTGCTGTGTGAATGGAGATGAGCATGTTTACCCGGTAGCAGACATTTGTCTGGAGGTCAAAGGTCAGATATTTTCATTGGACGTGGGAGTGGTTAAAGGACTGAGCTATCCTGTAGTGTTGGGGCAGGATGTGTTAATTCTGCCTGAGCTTATTCAGTCTTCTGAGCCAGTTAGCCTGGTTGTAACCCGCTCTCAGGCCAAGGCTCAGCAGAAAGAGTTTCTAGAAGAGGTTACTGCCCGAGCCCTGATAGAAACTATGCCTTTTAGCCACACTGACATAGACTTCCCTGAGCATGAGAAGTTACACAAAGGCCGCAGACAGAGAAGAAGGGAAAAGCTATTGGGATCAGTTCAGAAAATGGCAGAGCAGTTGCCAGTTCCAGAAGTTGATAAAGCAGACATGTGGGAGCCCCCAAGTAACATTAGGGATCTGCAGAGGGAAGATGAGTCATTAAAGGAGCTTTTCAGTAAAGCAACAGAAACTGAAGGGGAAAAGAATGGGATAGCCACTGCTTTGTATGGGGAGGATTATTTTATCAGGCATGGTTTGCTTTTTCATCAACTTGAGGGGGGCAGTATAGAGCAGGTGGTAGTGCCACAGTGTCTGAGGGGGAAAGTGCTGGCCCTAGGTCATGATGTTCCCTTAGCAGGACATTTGGGTAATGTCAAGACCTTTGAGAGGATAGCACGGCGATTCTACTGGCCAGGGTTATATACTGATGTCCTGAAGTATTGCAAGTCATGTCCCATCTGTCAACTGACCAGCAGCCATAAAGTTAGGCCTTCCCCACTTAAGTCTCTCCCCATTATTGGTGTCCCATTCCATAGAATAGGGATGGATATCGTTGGTCCCCTGGAGAGAACAAGGTCAGGTCACCGGTTCATCCTTGTTGTGTGTGATTATGCTACCCGCTACCCAGAAGCCTTCCCCTTGCGCAAAATCACAGCCGTTGCTGTTGCCCGTGCCTTACTCCAGCTGATCTCTAGGGTAGGCATACCTCAGGAGATAATTACAGATCAGGGCACTGCATTTCTATCAAAGACACTTAAACAGGTCTATAGCTTACTGGGGATAAAGGGGATACGGACTACTCCCTACCACCCCCAGACTGATGGGTTGGTTGAGAGATACAACCGCACACTGAAGAGCATGCTCAAAAAGTTTGTTGCTCTGAATGGCAAAGACTGGGACCAGTGGTTGCCGTACCTGCTTTTTGCCTACAGGGAGGTTCCCCAGGCCTCCACGGGGTTCTCGCCCTTTGAACTGTTGTACGGGCGCCATGTCCGGGGCCCTCTGGATTTATTGCGAGATGCCTGGGTGGCACCTCAACCGGAAGCAGCAGACGGCGTCCTCTCCTATGTCCTTAGGATGCGGGACAAGCTGGAGGAGATGGCCTCCTTGGTGGAGGAGAATATGCAGCAGGCGCAGGAGACCCAAGCACGGTGGTATGACAAGTCTGCACGCCAGAGAACTTTTTCACCGGGGCAGCAGGTCCTGTTGCTGTTGCCGACAACGGAGAACAAGCTCCTTGCCCGTTGGCAAGGGCCGTACAGGATTACACGTCAACTGGGCCCAGTGACTTACGAGTTGGAGATGCCGGGGAGGCGGAAGACTCGACAGGCCTACCATGTCAACCTTCTCAAAGAGTGGCACGGACGGGAGCCACCTGTCAGCCAACAGCTGATGGTACAAGCAGTGCAGGAGGATGAGGATCCACCAGAGCAGTTCTTTCCAGCTGCTGTTTCCCCCACTGAACCAGACCTTTCACACCTGACTGCTCAGCAGGCCAAGGAAGTGCAGGCTGTCATACCTGCAGGTCTGTTTTCCGAGCAGCCGGGTCACACTTCATTGGTGGACCATGACATCCCGCTGAAAGACTCCACTCCGGTGAGGCAGCGGATGTATCGTATCCCTGAGCGCTTGTTGCCGGCCCTCCAGCAGGAGCTGGAGGACATGAAGCAGCTTGGGGTCATCGAGCGTTCCAGCAGTGGTTGGAGTAGTCCCATTGTGCTCGTGCCGAAGAAGGATGGGAGCATCCGTTTTTGCATTGACTTCAGGCAAGTTAATGCTCAGTCTTACTTCGATGCATACCCAATGCCGAGGCTGGAGGACCTTATCGAGCGCCTTGGGAGGGCGCAGTTCATCACAACCCTTGATCTCTGTAAGGGGTACTGGCAGGTACCGTTGGCGGAGGGAGCCAGACCATACACGGCCTTCCGTACCCCTCAAGGTCTTTATCAATTTACTGTTATGCCTTTTGGCCTACAGGGAGCACCAGCCACTTTCCAACGGCTGATGGACCAAGTCTTGGAGGGCACTGGAGCCTATGCTGCAGCCTATTTGGACGATGTGGTGATTTACAGTGCCACCTGGCAAGACCATATTCAACACCTGGCCGAGATTCTGAAGCGCATTCACGCAGCTGGACTGACGATCCAGCCAAAGAAATGTGCCCTAGCCCAGCCGGAGGTCCGGTATCTGGGACACATCATCGGCAGTGGGGTAATCAAACCTCAAAAGGACAAGTTGGAGGCTATCCGAGACTGCCCACAACCCCAGACCAAAAAGGAGATACGGTCTTTCTTGGGGCTGGCGGGGTGGTACCGGAGATTTGTCCCGAACTTTGCTACCCGGGCTGCACCTCTCTCTGACCTGACCCGGAAGTCTGGGTCAGTAAGGGTGAAGTGGGAGGAGGTGCATGAACGGGCTTTCCAAGACTTGAAGGCAGCATTACTCTGTGAGCCGGTGCTGCAGAGTCCAGACTTTGAGAAACCTTTTGTTGTGCAGACTGATGCCTCTGGAGTTGGGCTGGGGGCGGTCCTTCTCCAGGGGGAGGATGAACAGCAGAAGCCTGTGGCTTATATCAGCCGCAAACTATTTCCTCGGGAGACCAGGTATTCTGTGGTGGAGCTAGAGTGCCTAGCTGTGAAATGGGCTCTTGAGTCTTTCAGATATTACCTGTTAGGAAGAGACTTTCTGCTTGAGACTGACCATAGGGCACTCCAATGGTTGGGGAAAATGAAAGACTCCAATGCTCGCATTACAAGATGGTTTTTGTCTTTACAGCCATTTCGGTTTAAAATTCAGTACAGGGCGGGGAAGCTGAACCCTGTAGCGGATTTCCTGTCTCGCCACCCCTGTGTCAAGACTTCAGAAGGGGGAGGAAATGTGAAAACGGAGCCGTTTTCCCCCTCTGTTATTAAAGTATAACCGCCGTCTATCACACACAGCGTCGCATCCTTCACTACATTTCCCAGCATGCACCACAGACCGGCCGTCATGGCGGCGGCCGATCCAAACATTTCACCCGGTAATTTACACTAGTTCTGAAATTACAACGTCACCTTTCATTTAACTTTTTTCTTACTCACCAGCGCAGCGAACTCTGAAAGTATCCACTGCGTCAGCATCAGTATACATTCCGTAGTCGGCAATAAAACTTCCCAGTCAAGTTACACTTTCTCTTCCCTTAGTCCGTCAGAATACTGGTCCGTGTGGAAACACGTACCGCATCGGAGCCAGTCTCTTATTCATTGTCCCAGGGCATTGGAAAAGACTATTAGGGGGCAGGGGTGTTAAGTGGGATTTCAGTGTGTCTGATAATTGTTTGCATGATAATAAGTAGGTGAAATGGTAATGTTTGTATGGTTAAATTATTTCATAAATATGTATGTTTTTGTATGAATGATGATATTGTCTGTATTTATTTTTCTATAATGTTAACTGTGGTTTATTTGGGATTTGCCTTCCTGTTCAGTTGGGCTGTCCCAATTGGTTAATTATTGGTGGGTCTATTTAAGGGGCATACTCACAATGTCTTGGGAGGGCTGCTTAGAGGGCTGCTTAGAGGGCTGCTTGAGGGACTGCTTGGAGGGCTGGTTGGAGAAACTCCTTTGGAAGGTCTGCTTTAAAAAACTTTATTTAATGTCAGCTTGCTGAGAGGCTGTCAGTTTTTTGTATTGCCTGCAATGGCCGGTTTTGTTTTCTTTATTTGAAAGTATTTTGTTTGTTTTGTTTTTTTTGTCTTCACCATCGCCAGTAAATAAATTGCTACACGCTTTTTAACTGGAATTTTGTCGTCCGCTGGTTCTTACCATTTAATTTTTGCAAGTCATCTGCTTACTCCTCCTCTGACGTGAGACGAGAGCTGGCGAGCCGTTTTTCTCACACACTACAACTAGAATTATCATTATTCTTCATTTAAACACAGCCTTATCATGGTATGTCTGAGCATGGTGCATTGCTGCTTAATGCAAAACTTGCAATGATTCTTCATAACCAATATCACTACATAAAGGTTGAGTCTGACTTGTATCATATCCACTTTTAAGGTATTCAAGCCGTTTTTTGTCTCTACCCACGTCCCAATTTGCAAATTTCTTTGTCCATACTTTTTTCTGCCTTTTTCCTTGAATCCACTAAATACCCAGTTCTTTTCTGACAACATGATATTAACTCACCTGTTTCCAACGTCCCATTATCTGTTGCCCTTATTTGGACTCCTTATGACTCCTATTCTTTTCAGCTGCATATATAAAGATCAAGTATAATATTATGACCACCTCAAGGAGAGCTGAGGCTGAAGTGGCTTAAACATAGGACATATTCTCCTTGCGGTCAATAGTGTAAAGCACAATTTACAAAAGGACCTTTTAATTATAAGGCATAATTCATCAGAGCAACGCACCTCCTTTCAATGCTTAATTATGTAGTTACCTTGTTGGACTGGACCACATGGTCTACTTTGATTACCTCAATAATCAATACATTTTTATTTTATAATTGATTCACTGTTGTTCCATGATGAACAAGTTTTTTTAGGGCCACTTTGTACCATTGACATATGTTGATAACTGTGGCCTCAGAACAGCTAACAAGGGTTGCAGCTTTTGAGATGATCTTACCCAGTTGTCTAACAATTGCAAATTTTGCCCTTTACTAAAATACTCCAAGACTTATACTTTAATATTTTTTTTCTTTTTTTTTTTTGTAAGTCATTCAATTAAAGACAAAGTTTTCACTTCCTGCACATAACAAGCTGAGGGGTGTCATGACAAAGAGATAAATCATTCACTGCAAGAAACACATCTTGATTTACAATACAAATTTTATACATAAAAATATTTCATTTTTTAAATCACCACAAAATTATTTGTTGGAGTAGACTTTAAAATTTGCCTCAAGATGTCAGAGATCTATAGATGTATATAAAAAAAACCTGCCGTATGGCAAGATAAAAAGAAAAGCTGAAAACTTTATTCCATAATGCTAATGTATAAACACTTACACACATATACTGAAGGAAACACGCTCATATTCACGCAATAATACCCCATCTTTCATCCCTCCCTGTCACGCCTCCAACCAAATTAGATTGTGATTGCTCTTTCCGAGGTCACTTTTAATTAAACTGAGATGAGAACATGGCACATGGGATTAAGCCCCATCCTACCACTACAAATTATGAATTCATAACTAATGCTACAGCCTATTGCTGTCAACCATGACCCCCATATCATTTATGTATAAGAGCAAAGGAACTCCTTTAATTGTCTTTTGCAGATATAAAGAGCATGGTTGGGCAGAAGGTATGAGTGTGCAGTGGCTGAATGGAAGTAGTTGAATCACGTGAGAAAATAAATTATATCAAATTAATAGAAAGTAAGTTGAATTTATCCTGTCATTTAATTTGATTTGTATTACAATGGAACCTAAAATAGTGATGAGCAAAGAGAGAAAGAGATATTAATACTGCTCGGTATTATTTAGGGCATTAGAGGAAAGGCCTCTATGGTTTAAATTTTTTTAGGTTAATATAATTAACAGTGAGATGATAGGCTAACATTAAACTATCTATACTTATTACTAGTAATTATTCAGTTGAGTAGATAAGATATGATTATGTGATCATAATATTTGGTAAAGAAAAGGCTCCCTATAGTGTTTGCTCCCACTTGTGCAGCTTTCCCTTTTTCCCATCAAAACATTGCAGATCCTATGATATATAATCTCTCAGTATATTGTTAAGTGCGGATGTTAAAAATGAAAAGTTTCAATTGATATCAATGGTGTTATCCACTTACCTAATGAAACATAAAACGCAAAACAGGCCACAAAGAAAGCATCCTTCCTTACCTCAGTGATAAAAGCCTTGGCAGTAGCCGGGCTCATGAACAAAACTGCTCTCCGTAGCGTATCCCTATATCGATGCAATTCCTCCACACGCATTGTTCTGAAAAGACCTGTGATCATCATGTTGACATTAGATTCGACCTTCTGAAGGGACACGTCCATCCCTTGCTGAGAGGTACGGTCCAGAAAATCCTCAATACCACGAATGTCTGAAAAAAGAGCAACAGTTATATATTAGTGACCACAAATATGGCTTTAGTCCAACATTGAAATTCTTATTGAGTATTTGCAACAGAAAAATATTAACTGCAAAACAGAGGGTATTATATATAGAGATCACTGATACAAAAATGAAGGCCATCACTAATGACTTCATATCATTTTCCCTGTTGAAGCTAATGTGTTGTCTCTCCGCATCAGTGAGTTCAGCAAATAACCTAATTCATCAGCTCTCATTTGCTGCATTTCCTTGCTCTCCCAGTATGTGTAAATTAAATGTGGTTTATCATGCTAATCTGATAAAAAAAAGCTTTTGTTGTCAACATTGTATATTCATCAGAGCTAAATATATTTCTATCTTCAATCTTGAATGATTAAAGGGTACAAGACAAGCCCTTCCCCTATATACACACATCTTTGGTGCATTAGTAGTTTAGTATATGGAGCACTGATAGTGACTGAAAAATTGATATTTATGAGACAACAAACACTTTTAAGTAAGCCTCAGAGTGCCTCATGCATCTCTAACTTTTTCAGGCCAACATTACAAAGTAGCTAAGCCTCATTCAAATTAAATGGATGGTATATGTGAACATCGGTTTTAAAATCCTGTTACAGATTGACAAATGTATTTGACAGCCAATCAATAGCCTTTAATATAAACTATTCCATTGTTGCTCTGGCAGATAAGTTCGGGTCTTGTCCTGTTGTACAGTGAAATTCCACCACAGCCCAAAATCTTTTGTAGTCTTAATGTCTCTCTTTCTAGCTTTAACCTGTATTTACTTTCTAAAGAAATCTCTTTCATACATTTCTACATTTGGGTGAAGGATTAAACAGGATAAGGCATAACATTCAATGTGTAACATGGGGAAATTATTTTATATTCTAATGCTGATTAAATATAACCTCTCTGCAACCTTATTATACACTATATTGCCAAAAGTATTTGCTCACCCATCCAAATTATTGGAATCAGGTGTTCCAATCACTTCCATGGCCACAGGTGTATAAATTCAAGCACCTAGGCATGCAGACTGTTTTTACAAACATTTGTGAAAGAATGGGTCGCTCTCAGGAGCTCAGTGAATTCCAGCGTGGAACTGTGATAGGATGCCACCTGTGCAACAAATCCAGTCGTGAAATTTCCTCGCTCCTAAATATTCCACAGTCAACTGTCAGCTGTATTATAAGAAAATGGAAGTGTTTGGGAACGACAGCAACTCAGCCACGAAGTGGTAGGCCACGTAAACTGACAGAGCGGGGTCAGCGGATGCTGACGCGCATAGTGCGAAGAGGTCGCCAACTTTCTGCAGAGTCAATCACTACAGACCTCCAAACTTCATGTGGCCTTCAGATTAGCTCAAGAACAGTGCGCAGAGAGCTTCACGGAATGGGTTTCCATGGTCGAGCAGCTGCATCCAAGCCATACATCACCAAGTGCAATGCAAAGCGTCGGATGCGGTGGTGTAAAGCACGCCGCCACTGGACTCTAGAGCAGTGGAGACGCGTTCTCTGGAGTGACGAATCGCGCTTCTCCATCTGGCAATCTGATGGACGGGTCTGGGTTTGGCGGTTGCCAGGAGAACGGTACTTGTCTGACTGCATTGTGCCAAGTGTAAAGTTTGGTGGAGGGGGGATTATGGTGTGAGGTTGTTTTTCAGGAGCTGGGCTTGGCCCCTTAGTTCCAGTGAAAGGAACTCTGAATGCTTCAGCATACCAAGACATTTTGGACAATTCCATGCTCCCAACTTTGTGGGAACAGTTTGGAGCTGGCCCCTTCCTCTTCCAACATGACTGTGCACCAGTGCACAAAGCAAGGTCCATAAAGACATGGATGACAGAGTCTGGTGTGGATGAACTTGACTGGCCTGCACAGAGTCCTGACCTCAACCCGATAGAACACCTTTGGGATGAATTAGAGCGGAGACTGAGAGCCAGGCCTTCTCGTCCAACATCAGTGTGCGACCTCACAAATGCGCTTCTGGAAGAATGGTCAAAAATTCCCATAAACACACTCCTAAACCTTGTGGACAGCCTTCCCAGAAGAGTTGAAGCTGTTCTAGCTGCAAAGGGTGGACCGACGTCATATTGAACCCTATGGATTAGGAACGGGATGTCACTTAAGCTCATATGTGAGTCAAGGCAGGTGAGCAAATACTTTTGGCAATATAGTGTATCTCTGTTGTGTTCCTTAGAGTCCATGATGCTTTTTACTTACAGTACCAGTGTCTAACATATCTCTGAGACCTTCGCAGAACCACCCTAACCATACAATATTTAATATTTACGGCCGTAGTCTCTCTGACCTCTGATTTTTATTTTCAAACCAAACTATTAACCAAACTGCAGCCATGATTTAATTGTATGAACTCCCGTTATTAGATTAAAACCCTGAAAAGAGGGGTAGGAGTATGACGAAAAGGAGACATGTTGGATGTTCTGTTAGCTGGTGTTTGTTGCACCAGCTATCATACTACATGATTTATCCACAACATTTATGACATTGCATGATCACTGTAAGAGAGACATATAGGGAGTGGCGACCTAGTGGTTGAGGCATAGGGCTTGGAATCCTGAGGTTATGAGTTCAAGCCCCACTCCTACAGGCTTCCCTTAACCCCACACTGCTCCCTGGAGAGATGGATTAAATGCAGAGGTACATTTTTCCAATGTGAGATATATAAAGTTTAATTATGATTACAAAGTTGGAGTGAATTGATTGGAAAAGTATTTCTCCTGCATTCATATGTGAACTTGAATAGCCTTTTTAACCGTTACTTTAGAAAAAAATAATGTTACTAGAGTAATTCTTTAGCTGACTACTTTCTACTTTTACTGAGTAAAAAAAACTGTTTAAGTGCTGCTACTCGTACTTAAGTACAGTTTTTTTGGGCACTTTACCCAGCTCTAATGGTCATTCCTTAATTTAAAACTCATTGACTCAGTATCTGAAATATATTTCTTCATTTGTGGCTGAAAAAAAGCAAGATTTTCTTTTAACTGTGCTCAGAACCATGAAAGCACTCCCTCTGCCATATTATGTAATTATCCTGCAGCATATCTGAGAACTAATCCCTCTTCTCCTGTAACCATTTTCTCAACAAACAGTTGTGGAGGTCTTTGGTTGAACAAATGAGCTTCAGAGTTTTGATGACTGTGTTGATCACAGTAGTAAATTCTGCAGGTAGTTTGGCACATAAGAATTTGATGAATGCTTCAGGATAGCAACTTGACAGCTGAAGGTTCTGACTCAGAAATCATGCAAAGCCCGTCTCTCTCAATACTGCAGCAGGTTCCCTCTCATTTACCTGGACTCTGACTTATATCCATGTGCAAAGATGGCTTTTTAAACAAATATCTTTCAAGAAATTATCCCTAAAAAAGTCACACGTTCTCTTTTAAAGTTTGTCTTTCTGAATTTTCAGACTAAATTCTTCATAAAATTATATATTGTATGTATATATATATATATATATATATATATATATATATATATATATATATATATATATATATATATATATATATATATATATATATATAATTTACTGGATTGCCTAAAATAAAGTTACTAATTCAATCATATATTCATTCATTCATTCATTCATTCATTCATTCACTCATTCAATATCTCATAAATACTACAGATCTGTTGCATCTGCTGGATACTGTAATAACTGATATTTTACTAGTTAAATATTACATACCAAATATTTATATTAATCAAATGCCATAACTATGTATTGTTTTTTAAATTAATCAGCTTTCTTTTGCAAATGTTTATCAATGTCTTCTTTTTCCTTGTCTTATCTTAAGAACCTTGTATAATTCCTGCAGTGTACACTTTATTTAACATCCCACACTCTACCGCTTTTTGGAAAGTTCCTTGGTTACATGAACCATGTGACAGTGGCTTTCTCAGCAGAAGCTGTTGCAGATGAAAAGGATTGCTGATGCTGCAGGAAAAAAACTACTTGAAAGTCATAATGTTCACATTTCCTTTAATGCTATGAGCTGGGTATCCTAAACTAATCTCTTCTGTCAAAGGATGTAACTTGTGATCAGCAACAGTGCATAAACCATCTGCTTAAAAAGTTAAAATGTTAAATTATATATATATATATATATATATATATATATATATATATATATATATATATATATATATATATATATATACATACAAGGCAGGGCATG
This sequence comes from Cyprinodon tularosa, assembly GCF_016077235.1. Classification (NCBI taxonomy): domain Eukaryota; kingdom Metazoa; phylum Chordata; class Actinopteri; order Cyprinodontiformes; family Cyprinodontidae; genus Cyprinodon; species Cyprinodon tularosa. The sequence continues at coordinate 359,216 of NW_024038541.1, read as the reverse complement.
ATTGCATAATCAGTAAACCTGGGAGAAAAAAGTGGCCTGGATTATATTTAAGCAGCAAGAGGCTAGTTATAAATCACGTGGTGTAAGTGAGACATATTAAGGTTTTTCTCCCTGTGTGCATTCCAAAAATGTTTTCCTGCCTTTGGAGAAATGGCTTCTGTCAAAATGTGTGGTATTTTAGCCCATATTAAGAGGAACAACTTCACTGGTGATAGGCCTACTACTCTCTTAATAGCTTCAGCCAGTTTAATCACATCTTTGCTTAATCTGTGAGGATGATACAGTCTATACAGTTTGCAGCAAAAAGTATTGATTATTGTCATAGATCAATATTCTAATGATGTTACCAGACATATAATATAGTTGGGACATGTGTGCATGGCACCTTTAGGTATGAACTAATCAAGTTATATACCAACCTGGTGATGACCCATTGTTTTGATTTAGGTGTGTTCAAATAAAGATGCATCAAAACCGTGCAGAACATAAATGTTCTAGAACTAGAATTGGAGAACCTCAGCCTATACCATTTGATATTAGCAGTCACTTCTTTATTCAGCAGCCTCCAGCACTTGTGTATTCATTAAAGAGAATATATATGTCACAGCTATTGAAACCTGCACAATCAATACATAGTTAAATGAATTAACTATTTAACGAGCTGAGGAATCAGTCCATCATATTAGTATTTATGCAGTATGTGATATTGAAACTCTGTGAAAATAATTGACTCATGAGATGGTTAAAGGACCTTGATTCAAGCACCAACCACCATAATTACTTCAATTAAAAAATCTTTTTGTATGATCACAAAACCAGGATGCTAGTGTTAATGTTTTACAGTGACTCATCTGCTCTTAATGAGCTACACTGCAAGTCAAGGTAGTCCTAATTAGAGCACTTTGGTTGAGGCCACTGCTAATGATGCCAGAGAGAGAGAGAGAGAGACAGAGAGAGATGGGGGGAGAGATGAGGTGAGTGTGTGCTAAGCTTCAGTATGTAAAGCATCAAGGTAATGACTTATTTGATATGGAAAATGGATGAGACTGTTGTCACTGCCAGTGTCACATATGAGAAATTAACTGGATTGATTAAAGTTGTTAAGGCCACAAGTGCTTTGGTGAAATAGTGATTTAATCAGATTTGGATTCTAAGGTTCATGGTGATATCAGGAAGAGAGATATTGTAAAACACTTCTCTTTTGAAAACAACATATGTAGATATCAAGGAAACAACGGCTGGAAACATTCTAGTCACTGAATTTTTCAATTGAAAAATGCTCTTTGAGTGCCTTTTTATTTCCTCAGAAGATTCAGATAAGACGAAATAAAAAATGTTTTAAATCTTTTTGTCAATGAGGGAATATAATAATATTTCACTAGCATCATAGAATATTCATTGGTCAATCAAAGATTTCTGATCTGCATACAGTAGGAGCAACCAAGCCATCACAATCGAATTACTGATAATAATGAGTTTGAATACTAATTTAAAGGCAATTTAATTAGTGTACAATGTAATAATTGTCTGCAACACAGCAAAAGCTATATAATAACCTTTATCTCAGTGTTACATTAAATAACTAACCGCTTGGAATATGTGTCAAATCACCTCAACATTTCAGGTTGTAATTTTGGACATACTATATTTCCCATTAAACATAGTTGGAATAGTAACTTGAGACCAATATAAATAAAATCTGTTCTTTCTAAATATGCCAAAAATCAAGTGGATAATTATTAAGAATAATGAATTTTGATGCATATAGATATTTCCACCTTAAAAATCAACATTTCACCGCTATTCAACTTTTGAATAATAAATATTTTATCTTAAATCTTCCTGTTAGCTTTGCAAAAAATACTATTTTTTGAGCATCATAAAAGTTTTACATGGACAAATTGATCCTCCTCATTATAAATAGATCAAGATTCCAATTTAAATAATTCAATAATTTAAATCATTTCTAAACGTGAGCAACAAATTGGTTTTGGACAAAGTTTATCATGTGTTCATATGTATTCTCAGATTTTCTAAATCACTGTGTTTGCACTTATTTATTTACAATCCATTCATCCATCTTTTTCTTGAGCTGCATAATCCTTGCCAGACTGTGTACAGCACTGGGAGAGTTGGACTACACTCTACGTCAGTCCCTGACAGCCCAGCACAAAGAAACTTTCAGGATCATAGTTCCGCCTTAGACACACAATCAAAACCTTCCATTACCTGATTGCTTTTCCCTTCACATTAAACAAGGCAATCATTCTAGATCAAGGGCCAAATGAGCATTAGAGATTATGTGCCTGAGGATACAGAATCAAAGGCTTGTAGACTTCACTGGGAGAAATTTCTTACAGTACACACTGAAAGAGGTCACAAACCTCCAAATGCATCTGGCGAGGAAAGAAGGTTTTAAGAGAACATCACTTGGAGAACACATGCAGTCTTATAGAGGGGCCACAGATAGAATTCAACGCTAGGACATTCTCCCCGTGAGGCAGCAGTGTTAAAAACAGCTTAACAGTACAGCAAACTCCCCTTTTTCCTGAATAAATTAATCAGTGTTAATGGCATTACGCCATGTTTTATGCTGTGTTCAGATCGGACCCGGTGTCTGCGCGGAGTGCAGTGGATTCACATAGAATTCCTATAAAAATCGTGAGGGGAAAGGCAGAGAAAAAATCTGGAAGGCTTGGGATTTAATATATTCAACAATTATTCCACCAAGTATATATATATATATAAACATCTCTTCCTCACCAACAGATCTACCTTTTTTCCTTTCAACCTTGGGTCCTGAACCAGAGGCCTGGGAGCTTGAGGGTTCTGCGCAGTATCTTTGCTGTTCCTAGAACTGCAATTTTCTGGACTGAGATGTCTGATGTCTCTATTTCCAGGGATCTGCTGTAACCACACCTCAAGTTTGGGGGTCACTGCCCCGAGTGCCCCCATGACCACAGGCACCACTGATGCCTTGACCTTCTAGGTTTTCTCCAGCTGTTCTCTGAGCCCCTTGTATTTCTCTAGTTTCTCATGTTCCTTTTTCCTGATGTTGCAGTCAAGATGCTATGTAAAACACAACGTCTTTCCTCTGCTTTTTTCCCAGCACCAAAATGTCTGGTTGTTTTGCCATTATCATTCGGTCTGTCTGTATCAGGATGTCCTGGGCCTTCCACAAGGCTTCCCCACCCATATGTAACATGTCTGGAACAACTTCCTCAACATCCTCCTGAGGGAGGCAACCAGGAGGCATCCTACAGTAAACAGATGCCCGAGCCACCTCAGTTGGCTCCTCTCAACGAGGAGGACCAACGACTCTCCTCACGAGTAACTGAGGTCCTCACCCGATCTTGAAGGGTGCGCCCAGCCACCCTGCGAAGGAAACTCATTTCGGCTGCTTGTATTCGGAATCTTGTCCTTACAGTCATTGTCCAGATCTCATGACCATAGGTGAGTGTGGGAACATAGATAGATCGGTAAATCAGGAGCTTTGCACCCTGACTCAGCTCCCTCTTCACCATGACAGTCCGATACAGTGACCACATCACTGCCGGCGGTGCACCGATCCGTCTATCGATCTCATGCCTGAGACCTAGCAAACATAAAAAACAGGTCTCTGACAAAAACTGATGAGCCATAAATACCAAAAAATGCTGATGTAAGCCTACAAAGAGAGCAGGCTATATGTGGAGATTAAATTGGATCTGTAGTAGGTTGTACCTGTGCTATGTCTCAGGTGAAAGTTGCAGTTCTATATCAAAGTGATGGAGCAAATGGCTGACCCTGAGCAGAAATGAAGATCCAGGTTCTGTTTCCTTTTCTATACCTGTAGAACAGTGAGTATTTAGTACTTTAATGGAGTAGCTTAATAAATCAAATAAACTGTGTCAATGACCAACTATTTGCTGGGAATGTGGGGGTGTACTTCCCCAATACGTTAAGGGGAAATTTGAAGAAAATAATAATAAGAAAGGATTTTATTTATCTTAAATAATTATGTATTTATTCTCATGTGTTTATAAAATAATTAAAACTCTTGGCCACAAGTTGAACTCCTTACCAACGCAAACTTGTTTAACGTAATTTCTTAGCTGTGCTTAGATTAAAGCAGAATGTGAATGTACCTGGTCCATAAAATTTAAAATAGGCCAAGTAATGCAAACAAAACCAAAAGAGCATCCTTTTTTTATAACACAATTATTAGTTGTTAACGTGCAATTTAAGAGACATATACTTATTATATGTATTATTATTTAATATCTTTAGCTTTCACTCAAGGTATGAATGCCTCATAGGCAATTATAGAGATATCCAGCATAAAGTGGGGAAAAAAGGAATTTCCAGTGAAAAGCATCCTTTTTCTTGAGTATTTCTGATTTCCTGCCTCCTCTTTTTCAAAGGACAAGACTTGAGGCTGTACTAGGCTACTGCTGAGCGGATCATTGACTTCAAGACACTTTCCATCAAGGTGCTTCAGGACAAGATAGTGGATAAAAAGATAGGTAAAATTGCCACTGTCCTTGCCCACCCGGACAACCATCTGTTTGAGAAACATTCCTCTGAGAGAAAGCATCGGTCCATTAACGGTATGACTACGCATCAACTCAAAAGATTTTCACCCCAGAGCACAGTCACCTTACTTAACCACTCCTCCTAAGCTTACTGTGAAAAGAAATACTCCCCACAGTATTTCTTACATCCAAATAAAGATGTCAGCTTTATGAATAAAATGTTAGCTACAGTCACCTACAGTGGGTACATTGTGCAATATTTGCCTCAAAAAATGTAATAGTCAATGAGGAAACAATTTAATGCCACTTTTGTTTTAGTGTATTTAGTGTATATTTCACTTCAACAATAATAATGTGTGTATAGTGCCTTAGGAAATCTAATTTTTATACACCTTAAAACTTTTTCATATAATGTCAATTACTGTCAGGTTTCTGTGTGCTTTGCTCTGTTGATTCTTTTCCACAGGTGGCTGTTGTTGACAGGTGGGTGTGGCCCTGCACCTGCGGCTCATTGGGGCTGCTATGCTGGTGCTTTGAGTTAGCTGAAGGACGCTGGAGTGTTAAACTGTTGTGGTACACCTAGGCCTCTGTCCTGTTGACAGATCTTCGTTAACCTGAGGTTTTTGGATTCCTGGTTCTAACCTGTCTCCTGTCTCCCTCAGTTTGTTGTGCTCTAGATTGCTCACCAGTCTGTCTCCGTACTCTGAAGACTGGTCACTGAATCCCTGCTGCTCAGATTATGCTCTGGCGTTCCCCTCAAGCCCCCTCGGTGATACAGAGCCGGACAAGAGAACCCCTTTCCTGGATTCACACTGGTTCCTTCAGCTGCTCCTCGAACCTGCCTCTGCTGCATTGCTGCTCAGGCCCCCGCCTAAGTCCCACCTGTAGCTCAACCACCTCCTCCCATGAGAAAGCTGTGAGTTACAGAACCCTTTCCTCCACTCACCCTCCCCGGATAGGTTTGCCTTGAGAAGTCACCTTATGACTTACTTCAGTTCATTAGTTACTTTAGCCTTTGTATAAACATTTCTGTTCCACTAATACCTCAGAATTATGTATAGTATATCAGTGAAAGGAAATCAGGACTTCCAGGAGTTGCAAAGATCCAAAGCTCAGAAGGGGGAATCAGTCAAAATCCATGGGAAGCCCCATCAAATTTTGCTACAAGCCATGTAAGGAATGCAACAGCATGCCAGATGAGATCAAGGTGTAATTTTCTGGACTAGATAGACTAAAATAAACAGTGCACATGGCCTTGAACATACTTTCTATAAAGTGAAGTATAGCAGCAAAAGCATGCTGTGTTGAAGCAGGTGCAGTATTAAGTAGCGACTGGAATGGGAAGATGGAAAGAATCAAACTCAAGTCTATCGAGGGCCAGTATTCTGCAAATTTAAGATGTCTCCTTGTTTCAGCACACCTGAATTAAATGGCTTCATTACATTCTCAGTTGTCAAATTCTCTACAGCCTTGCAAAGCACTGCTTTGATTCAGGTGTGTTAAGGCAGATACTCATATAAAAGGCTTCAACATTGCTGAGTCAGCAATAGACTCTAGTTGTTAGGAGATGCAATCCTCCAATTAGGGCAACAGTCCTAAACATGCCTAAACAAGACACATTTTTTTTATCAAGTTCTTCATCTTACCTGGTCTAGCTAAAGCAATGGAGAAAGCTTTGGTTAGGCCGAGGTGGTATCTCTTTTTTCAATAAGAATGGCAACAAACAAAACTTTCCAGAGAACTAGACAAAAAAGTAAAACGTTCCACTAACTTCTCTCCTGAATGCAAAGAAATTATACAAATATCTACTGATTAGTTTAAGCCTTTGTACTGTAGCATCCTACCTATCTGTTAGGTTTTACTGGATGCTCTATTTTCTTTGACTTTACTGTATCTCTCCAGCTTGCAAATTGTTGCATAAAAATCCAGAAATAATAATAGAATTGCAAGTTTACATCCTAATACAGTTATAGAGTATAAAGCATAATTATCTCCAAAAGGGTCACAAAGCATACGACAAGATTAGTATGCACAAAACAGGATGGACATGCATACAGCAAGATTTGTATGTGAACAACAGAGCTCACAAATGTTAATCGCAAAATGATTGGATGCGTGATTCAATATACACAAATGTTTCAAATAACAATATGAAACTGCACATGTAATCATATAGTAGGCATACAAACCAACAAACGTGCTTGCTCGGATTGCCAAATGACGGATCGGTCAACATGAGTGCATTGATAAGCTTTCTTGTGCCTACAATTTTGGATATTCTTTTGCTGCGAGATTATTGATAAAGGAGATTAGGCTTTCAAGGCTAGGGAAGAAACAAAACTACTTTAAATTACCTTTATTATAGGGGCCAGTAGCAATAATAACTAGCATTCTGTCCATCTTCTTAAGTACGTGTCATATTTGATAACTTACTCTAAGAAATTTTTCTGAATAGAATAACAGTTGTAGCATGCAGGTAGGAACAAATATTACAGTGGGGAGTTCTAGAGATTGAAAGATAAATTTGTCAATAAAATAAAAACCTTTTAAGATATCTGCAACCTGTTCTGTTTTGGTGTTAACGCTCTTTGTTTTGTCTTTCCCTCAGGAGCTACCTCTGGCAATCGTTACCCTTGCCTCAGGCATTTTGCTCTTGCATGGCTCAAAGGCAGAATTTTTTTGTTGTGTTTTTTCATGGCTCTATCCTGAAATGGAACACTTGATATTTCTACGGAGCAATGTCAAAACAATTAATTTCTCAGCTTAAATTTGCCTGAGCATGTTTTAGAGTTAAGACCTGGATGAATAATTTAATATGGTTATCGGTATTGTTCTCCATATGGGAAGAAAACGCTTTAGGCCTTGAAGAATCCCACATCAGTCATGTATATTGCTCAAAAATCCTTTTCATGTTAAAAGTTGATCTGCTTTTTCCTGTTCTCAGCTTCAGTTTTCCCTTCTCTTTCCCTATGTTCGATCCCTTTTACCTCAAAGCCTCCTGACTTCAAACTCCTGGATTCCCTGCAGACAGCTTAACTAAAACTTGTAAAAACCCACACTCTATAAAATGCTTGCTACCTTTTTAGGGGATCATGACCTTTCCTATCTCTAAAATTGTCTCTAGCAGCCCCCATGCACTGCTGTACACCATCAGCCTTCCATGCAAACATGTGAATTGACTTTTGATTTTTCACCATTTATTAAGTTATTTCCTCACTTACTCTGTTTTATTGTTTATTCTATTTTATTGAAATATTACTTAGCCTATCAATTATACACACACTCTGTTGAGAGTAATTTGTGGGTATCTGTAAAAAAAAAATATGACAATTTTAGATAAATCCTTTTGAAAATGAACACCAAATCTATTTACAAGTATGGACTGGATGTGGGAGTTCTCCTTTCTGGTTTTACTATTTTTGTAAAGTAAATCTGGTGTCATTCAATACAAATATCAGTTCATACAGTAGGTACATACATCAGTTTAACCAGCCCCACTCATTCATTCATCATATTTTCTTTATAAAAGCCACTATTGAAGGTAAAGCGTGGAAATAACTGGACTTTTTATTAGCAAAACTGAACAACTGCTATCATAAATACCAAAGTATAATACTGTAACAACCTCAAAATTTCCACAGCTCTAAATTAGTTGTTCAAAAATACATATATGGCTGTATGGTTGCCAAGAATCCCGTAAAACACAGAATCGTCCCTTATTTGGTAGTTAAATGTTGTGCCCCGTACTGATCCAATAAAGGACACAATTTGTCTCTAACACACCTGCCTCACACACACTAATACTAAGGCAAAGGCAAGTTACAAATGGCACAATTCAGTACATGGACAATTCAAAGTGGTACACATGAAGTAGACAATAAAATAGAAGAAAATAAAAGCAAAGTAAAAGCAAAATAAGATAAAAACACGTGTGGTATAACAAAAACAGTAGGATCACAACCTCAAACTAATAATACTTCAGTTAACAGTTTAACTTCAACAGTCTAAAGCAGCTCTAATGAAATGGGTTTTAACTTCGACTTAAAAGAACTCAGTCTTTCAGCACTTTTAAAGTCTTCTAAGAGTTTGTCCCAGATAAGTGGAGCATAGGAACTAAATGCTGCTTCTCCATGTTTGGTTCTAGTTCTGGGTGTACAGGGGTGGCTTTAGCTAGAAGACCTGAATAGTCTGGGAGGTTGATACACTGTACACAAATCTGTTACAGTATGTATCGAGGTGTGTTTTAATCTACTGTATTGCTCTGTTTAATCTTTTTATCACTATGCCCCAGGCTGCCATAGTCACTGATAAAACAGCAAAACAGTAACACAATCATTTAAATGTCAACAGTGGTGGTGCAACACTAAGTGGCATCCTCTGTATTTTGGTCCAAGGGAGGAATATTCCTGTGCATCAGATGTGCTTATAGGCAAGATCCTGCAGCAGGTAACGATAGCAATCTCTTGTGTTTTCGATCTGGTTTAGAAAAGAACGTAAAAACTCCACTAAAAACCAAAATCTGGCAATACCCCAAAAACTAGAGTCAGTAACTGAAGAGATAAATGAAAAAATTGAGGGATAAAGTGTGTGCGAGCAGAGAAAAAGATGGGCTATATTGAAAACATGTGTTCGCAGTGTCCGGGACGCACCAGTAGAGCTGAAAATAAGGAGAGGGACAGTTGCACTGTAGCTTCATTTGAGAGGACACACTCGACCGTCTGTTCTCTATAGAACTGCTTGTACAGAGACGAGGCCTTCTGGGAGCATTGCTATCATCTAGACACTCTGCCTTTTATTCTATGCTATATTCTGCTTCTCTCTCCCTTCCTCTCACTCATTGATGCTCTCCAATCTCTCCTCCCTCCTTGAACAGAGGGTGAGGTCATTAGGGAGAAATTGTGATATCTTTAAAGGGCCTTCTGTGGCTGAGAAAACAGCGTTGGCAAAACCCACAGGATCCAAGCGATGAATCAGTGGTCACAGAGCACAGAGGGGATATGGAAATTTAAGTGGGTTACAAATATGCGTGTATATTCATGTACAAGTGTCTATTGTGCAGACATTAAGGCTAAGCCCAAACACATGGGACAAATTTGGGATTTATAAGAGGTTACTAAAGGTTGTCAAGAGACAGACAAAAGGTGTCCCTCATTATACACTAGATTAGTTTAAGTAAAGGTTGGGGATAAAATTCTTAACTGAAAGCCTTAAATATATTTAGGTAATCATAATACAGTTCTAAAGTTAACCTTATACGTGCTATGGAGGGTGTGTGCTTTAACATATGTGCAAAATAAATAAAATAAAATAAAACCATTTGTTGGGTGCAGCAGTGGTGCAGGGATTAGGTGTGCCAACATTGTACCAGGGTTTGGTACTTGAAACGGCCTCAGATGTTTAAGTCCCAGTCTGTTGACCTTGGCAGCATGTCTTCTCCTTCTCTCTGATTCTACTCCTGTCTGATTACATTCATTAATATTAAAAAAAAATCTTTAAAAAACCCTTTATATGTTACAAATTGCACAGAAACCTCACATCATAACAGTGCCTTGCAGAAGTTTTGAAAAACCTGTATGTGTTCTTACCAATTTCATAGTATTATTTAGAATTCATAAACTGAAGCTTTAAAAATAGCACATAATTATTAAGTGAAAATAGAAAGTAAGTAAGGTTTTCAAATTTTTTTTCAAAATAAAAATCTAAAAAGTGAGGGTTGCTTAACTATATCCTAGGGTGAACAGATTTGGGTTTCTGAAAAGGACGACAGTTTTTTTTTTGTGTCAGTGTCTGTGTGTGTGCAGGGGGGTGCCGGGGGATACTTGGGTGGTGGCTCATGGACCTACAGTTACACTTTCATTAGACTCATTTTCCAAAAGTGAACTAAAACCTATATTCATTTAATGCTTTCCTATTTCTGAGAACACAAGACCACAACACATTGAGGATTATATTTATAGATTTTGGAGAGATGCCTTTTAGTGCATTACAAATATACAGTAGGGCCCAAAAAGAAATTGAAAAAAAATAATAAGAGCCGATTCCAGGGCCAAAATTGATATATCATGCATCCCTAGAAGGACGATTTTGAAATTCCCCCCAGATATCTTTTTAAGTATGAAAAGTAGGGCTGGGTATTTTCGCCAAAGTCCTGAATCGATTCGATTTTGATTCATAAAGTTCTAAATCGATTAATTTCGATTCAATCTGTTTTTACAATAATGAAAGTGGTTCAACTGTGTTTCAAACTACTCAAACTACTGTATTTTGTTTTTTTCCTGTCACAGTAAACACAAACTGCAAACTTGTAAATCAGACCGTTTAAACATGAGATGTGAACAAAACTGTCTCAAAAGTGCAAACTTGTTTGTGAAAAGTGAAAAAGTGAAGCCTCACTCGAGCAAGCAGACGTGACACAGCAGACATTCATAAGCTGCATTATCTTCAATGCACAAACCATATTTGCAGCGTTGTCTGTAACAACAAACAGGGCGTTTTCTGTTAAGCCCCAATTTGTTAATGTCTTCAGTCCTATTGGCTATATTTGCAGCTGTCTGGCTTGAAGTAATCTTGAGTGCATCTTTCCTGCTCATTTTAATGTGAACGTCACGCAAGTCACTATAAAACGAATCAATCTAATTTCCCAGACATCGATTTTGCAAAAATGTAAAGGAATCGATTCAAAATTGATTAAATCAATTTTTTTACCCAGCCCTAATGAAAAGTAAGAAATTTCTGTGAAAAAGAGGACGTCTGGTCACCCTATATTAGCTGAAAATATAATCCATTAAAATAAATCCCTTTAGAAGTGTCCTTTTAGCAAAAAGGTCTCCATTGTTCATTGACCCTCCACTGAGTTTGACAATTAAACCATTTCCATTCTCAAAGATGAATTCACATCGATGTATAACATTAAAGTATGGAAGGTTTGAGATTTAGTCTGGAGAAGCTTTCCTTAACAAATCCAATGTACAGATCCCACAGGAGATAAATGCATGCAATGTGTTAATTGTGCTAATTGACCCCAGCAAGTGAAATGAATTTTCATTATTGCAAAAGGGGGAAATCAATAAAAAGAGAAATCAACTGTGGCAGATAAACATTACACTGCTTTAAAGCTAAAACGTTGAGGTAGGCTATTATTCTGTCCTACTTTTGAGGGGCGTTACTGTTAGTATTTTCCATTAGGCAGCACTTAAATCAGTCATTCAAGTGAGATTCAAATGAAAAGTGTTGGAAAGCTTCAACACATTTGAAGCACTAGCACAGAGTTGTTTTCACCAATATGGCTCAAACATGTTAGGGCTAAATTCAATCACATTCTCATTGGTTAGATTTTTCAGTTGTAAAGATATAAAAAGTTATATTTATTTATTGGTAACTTGAGTTTTCAAATCATTCTGGTTAACCTAAAAGGTGTTTTGTGCCAAACAGCCATGAGATGAATGGATTTCTTTTTGAACATTAGTTGGATCAAAATTCTTCCAGACCACAAGCCCTTTGCCACTCCCCTACCAGAGAAAGGACATCCTTCAAAGGACATCCTGTACCTCCTGTAGAGATGGTAATTAAACCCCTGTGCGCCTGCACACACAGGTTATCTGCTCTTTTCTCTTTCAGTTTTCATATGATGTTAGCCCACAAACTATGTGAAAAAACTGTCCATTAAAACATGGTGAACAATTACAGTAAAGTTCATGAGGAGAGACCCTCAATCAACTGTAGCTGATTAAAGTACTGGTGGTAGCGAGGGGATGAAGAGCAGGGGTGGCACATCAAAATGGTATCCAAGGCAACCTGCCCAGCTTTCAGAACATTTAAACCAAGAGGTTAACTCCTTTGGCAAATTTGATAAAACACCGAGATAATTTCATTGAATATCATAAAGTCACTTCAATAACACTTTTTTCCTTAGTTAAATAACACACTGCTGTCATTTTGCATATCTCTGGTCTTGCTGCGATTTTAAAATATCCATTACTGTAAAACTGTCCATAGCTGTATATTGGTTATTTATTCTCCAGTTTTTTTTTATATTGTTGAAACAATTTACAGTGTAGATTAGTGTTTTATTGTTTATCTTTTAACTCTTCACTATTATGTTATTTATTTTTGTAAGGTCCATATTTGTGTGGCCATTTTGTTTCTATAATCTTTTTGCTGCTCTAAACACCAGAATGTCCCCATTGTGGGACAATAAAGGATTTTCTATTCTATTCTATTCTATTCTATTCTATTCTATTTTTATACCATGTTAATTTAAAGAAGACTTTGAATTTTAAAATATTCCAAGAGGCCATTGTTTCATTTAAACATTTAATTGGCAAGACTTGGATTGCTAATCAAATAATTAGGTGCAGAAAATAACTTTAAAATGTTGATAATTAAAGAAAAAAGTAACGGCCTGTGCTAGAACATCAAAACAATAATAATAGCTCACATTTTTAGTAAAGTGGACAACAATATTAAATTATATTCATCAGATATTTTAATATATAATGGTGATTTATGAATATAGACATCTAGGCTTAAATATGTTTGTCATTTTAGTTTAAAGACAAAAACGTTGCTCATAAAAAATATAGTCAGTGACAGAAACCGTGAAACACACATAGACTGTATGAACTAAGAAAGGGACTGATATCCCTGTTTGGAGTTATTTTATAAGTATGGTTTGTTTGGCATTTCATCAGATTAGAAAAATAGTTAAAGGGTCTATAATATGCAAAGTAAATGTTTTTTTTGAAAGTTGAAGAGTATCCATTTAAGACGCCTTCCTCTAGGAAGCACCTGCTTTAACTGAACAAGGTAGCAGATTTTCTTTCTGACTAAGAGAAAAGAAAAACAGATTGGTGAAGGAGTCAGGTTCCCGGTTTTCTCCAGCTCATCTCTGAGTCCCTGGTATTTCTCTTGTTTGTCATGCGCCTTTCTCCTGTTGTTGCAATCACTTGATATTGTTATGTCAACCACAATGGCTTTCTGCTGCTTTTTGTCCACCACTACAATGTCCGGTTTGTTTTGCCATTACCATTCCGTCAGTCTGTATCTGGAAGTCCCACAGGATCTTGGCTTGGTCATTTTCTACCATATTTGGAGGTGTTTCCCACTGTAACCGTGGGGTTTCCAGCCCATACTCTGCACAGATGGTCCTGTGCACTATTCCAGCCACTTGGTTTTGGCATTCTATGTAAGCTTTCCCTGCTAGTATCTTACACCCTGCAGTTATGTGCTGGATTGTCTCAGGGGCCTATTTGCACAGTCTGCACCTGGGGTCGTTTTTTTGTGTGGTAGATCTGGGCCTTTATTGCGCTGGTGCTTAGGGCCTGCTCCTGTGCAGCCATGATGAGTGCCTCTGTGCTGTCCTTAGGTTCGGCTTTGTCTAGCTATTGGTAGGATTTCCTGATATACGCCACTTCGGTTATGTTTGAGTGGTACATCCCATGTAGGGGCTTATCCTCCCATGACGGAACCTCAAGCACCTCATCTTCTGTTGCCCATTTTCTGAGACATTCACTGAACATGTTGTCTGTTGGAGCCTTGTCCTTGATGAACTTCTGCATCTTAATTGTTTCATCCTGGATAGTGGCTCTAACGCTCACTGGTCCTCAGCCTCCTTCCTTACAGCTAGCGTACAGTCTGAGGGTGCTGGATTTTGGGTGATACCATCCATGTATGGTTAGGAGCTTTTTTGTCCTGTATCTCATCCTTCTAGCAGCTTATTGTTCCTGTAGGTTGTCTGATTACTGGTAGAGCGTAGCTATTTATTGCCCAAGACTTATTGTTCTTTGAGGTTACCATTTGCTTGTGGGATTCCATGGTACTTGTACTGACACTATATATATATATATATATATATATTTACATTTATATATATATATAAAGTCCTCATAACCATGGACACCACAAAACTAACGGCTCCAAAAATACATATCCTGGGAGTATCAATACACATACTTTTGATTAACTTTGATCAAGTGTGCTAATCAGATTAAATGAGACAAATTTTTTTTAGTCTGCTCAAAATATATATAACATGTCCATCAAACGTCACAGAAAATAGATTACATATCCGATTCTGTTGGTGATGTTTATGCGTTTTTTTATTTAGCTGATAGGTGTTAAAATTGTGTGTTATGCATGTATTTTCATTAATTCTGTTTTTTGTCACATGAATTTGTCACATTTACCTGAAGGTTCAAGTAAATTAGACACTTTTAATTTGTCTCCACTGTAAATTCATGTTAAAACTAAAGATAGTCTTGCTTACTTAACATATGCTAAATCCTGGAGGTTGACAGAATTACACGCCTTCTAGTGTCTTTCCCTGTTATTCAACCTCCTCATATTTTTGAAAAGCAAATTCCATAATTTTCAAAACGATGGCATTGTTCGGTGATAAGACAGCACGTGTGTTCTCAGTGAAAGCAAGATGGCAAAAGCTCGCTATGTTAAAGCAATGATGGTAACAATAATTGAAATAATCAAACAATCAAATTCCATGGTAATGTAAAACTTCTCACACCGACATTTCATACTTATCATGAGCAAACACAACATCCAATTTAGAGTGATGTTTGTTTCATTGTTTCATTCACATACAATGAGATTGTGCTATTATCACTATTATTTTTACACACACACAAAGTCTTGAACCAGCCTTGATACAATTTTTTAAGGCCCGACAAAATGAGATCGTGACCAAGGCTTAAAGAGCCAAGCTCGAAATGGATACTGGAATGTTAACCTCCTCCCAGTATCGTACATGTATTGTTCATAAGCATATGATCTGTATATTCAATAAAGCACTTAGAGAAATGTTTGTACCTGCTTTTCTGGTAATTCTATATTTCTATTTGCACTGGGTTTGTAGTTTTGCTTTTTTCATCCTACAAAGTTTGGACATGCTTTCACAAAACAACCTCTCTTAAAGCCCCTAAATCTAAGGTAAGCCACTTTACTAATGGAATACTAAAATAGGTAAATATAACAGATGACATTACAGATGCACTGATATTTAAATAGCCTTTCATTTACCATGAAAGTCTCCTGTTTAACTGTCTTTGTTCTAGGTGTAATCTTGAAGTCTGATATTGGAAGGTCTAAGGTCAGAAAGGACATAATTTGCCGGATAGATATAAATGATTTGTTGACACACATACTGTATGGTCTTTGGACAGGCGTCACACACAGAATACAGAATTATATTTTGTAATCTGAAGTTTTTGACTAGTACTGGGGCAAGATAATAAATGGTACATAGGCTGTTTGTAGCCTAATGTTAGAGCTAATGGGCTGGAAAGAGATGGTGACCCAGAGGGAGAAGGAGGGTGAATGACAAATCATACACACAAGCAGGGAATTGGCATGACACTGAAATAGAAAAGTATGGCACTTTTCTCTATGACTAAATGTGTTCATATGACAGTATCAACCTTTGTCTGAGTTAATGCTTGGAAAAGAGAGAGAGAGTAGATCAGGAAAAAGGTTTTTAGACTTCACTGTATGGCTGATAATGTATTTATCAGAAACCTTCACTTTAGGGAAGTTGCTGATACCAATGAACTACTGTAAATAAAATAGAAAATCCCACAAAAGCATCTTGATAAATTAGACCCATTTTGATATGCTCTGGTTATAATTGGTCTTGCACTGTCTCCCCTTTTGATAGGGGGCAGGAGGATAGCACAGGAAAGAAAAAAAAAACAAACAAACAAACAAGCAGACATAACTTATTGACTTACCAAAATCAGAATCATAGAAGAGGACAAACTTCTGCCAGCTGTATTCAGACACCACCTGCATGATGACCTCATTGAGGAACACAGGTGGGCGTACCATGAGAGTGTAGTCGTCAGCTCCAGGTATTCGACTGGTAGGTGGGCAGGTTGAGCGGGGTGTACCCACTGGGGAGCGCTGGATATAGAGATGCGGTATGTGCATGGCATCAGCCAGTGTTTGAAGGCTACCAGCTGACATGCAGCCAATAGAGCTGACCAGAGCCAGGATACCACGGTTCATCAACTCGCAAGCTTGAGAAAAAAAAAAATGGAGAGAGAAGACGATAGAAAATTTGATTATTTAATATTCATCTGCAAAACTATACAAAATAAAAATGGAGCACGTCATCCTCAATCTGCAGATTTACTAGTGAGCTATAGAATTTCTAAAAGTAGAAAGGGAAGCAGAACTTTTAGTTATCCGGTTGTCCTATGCAGCCAACTATCAGTTTTTGTTTGCGAGGCAGATAACCTGTTTACTTGTAAGACTAGGCTTAAAAGTTTTCTTTTTGATAAAGAATAGAGTTAGAGTGGCTCAGATTATCCTGAGCTATCTCTATAACTAGGCTGTTATAGGAACCACTTTTCTCTTTCATTTCTTTCTCTTTCATTTAATTTCTATTCTCCAATTCTGCAGTATTTGTTAGTTCAACCACTAGCTTTATGTTTACTCTTTTTTTTTTTCCGGTGATTAGTCTTGTTTCTCTTGTAGACATAGCTTCAGCTATCATGCCAAATAACTGTCTTATTATAATATACTTTAATATACTGTATGGATATATACCCACATATACCCTAGACCCGGTAGAGTTAAGTAAATTATTTAATTAAGATTCTGAATAGAGATATTATTTCTGTAAAGGAAATCTTGCACAATATGGCAACCAAATGTATTGGATGGTATGTGGGAAATGCCTCAATACTACTCATGGAATAAAATATAAATAATAAAAAAATCAATTCATATTGGATCATTCACTGAATCAAATTTCAATCAAGGGCTTCTATACAGTTTCAGAATGGCACTGTAAACAGAAGCAACTTTTTTTAAAGGCCTTCATTTAAGTTATTATTGATAGTATGCAGACAAGATTCAAGATCAGAGAGAGCCAGAAGACATGAGGCAACGCTTGCCAGGTAGAGACTCAAACCAATAACAGGCACATTGAGGATCAAAACCTCCATAAATGAGTCGTGCACTGAACACCTGCTCAACCGCCACGCTAAACCGAAGCAGTTTTTTAAGTTGCTTCTGAATGTTAAACCTGTATTTATATTACTTGCAAAGGGTTTATGTTCATAAGCTTAGCTGTTGACTTTTTCATAAAAAATTCAACAAATATCTTGGGATGTTTAAAAGTTGTAGTGGGTTTAGCTATCCCCTCACAAAGTGTTACTGAAACCTGGAAATGTGGAAAGAATGTCTGTATGTATGAACACAATATCATCCCTCTTTTTTTAATACCAGACCCATTTCCCTAGGCATGGCTGTAGATGATTAATGAGTAAGAGCTTATTGTGTTTCTATTTAACCAGCCATTATTGACGTTTGTATTGTTAGGAATTAATTTAAGTGTAACAATATATGATTACAAATCACCGACTCACAGAATACTTGTTAGTCACAGCAATCATGCTAAAAATCAATAAGTTTAGGATTCATTATCTTTCCAAGAGTAACTTAATAATTAAACACATGCCTTTGGAGATCTAGTGGAGGAAATTGCCCTTGTTGATTTACATAAATTGTGAGTTTCTGTTCTGTGTGTGAGCGTGAATT
The DNA here is from genome assembly GCF_016077235.1 of Cyprinodon tularosa. Lineage (NCBI taxonomy): Eukaryota > Metazoa > Chordata > Actinopteri > Cyprinodontiformes > Cyprinodontidae > Cyprinodon > Cyprinodon tularosa. The sequence continues at coordinate 341,148 of NW_024038541.1, read as the reverse complement.
CCTCTATATGTCAGAAGTGGTTATGCCAGAGGGCTTCTATGAAAGACTTGATCCAGCCTTTACTTATACATTACAGCAGTTGTGCTAACTAATGCTTTAGCTGCATTGCCTAGTCTAGCTATAGAGAATTAGCTTAGCTTTATCAAGACTTTGGCTAATAGAAGGCTTTGCTAATCCGCTATTTATTAGGGCACTTTGGAGAATTAGTGCCCTCATCCCCTCTACATCATACACTCTTTAGTCTTTGGGGGGCTTCTAAGCCCTCAGCTCATTAATACTCCTTGCTAATGACTTAAAGGACCCGTAGTGTTCAGACAGGCCAATGTTATATCACTCTGATGTAGGCAACAGTTTAATGAAAGGAAAATAAAATGGAGAAAAAGTAGTAAGAGCAGTTCTTGCAGCCATATGAGAATGTAATGAGTTTTACATTTTCAAGAGAAATGTACTTGTGCCATGAGATTTAGTAAAATGCAAACATTTTATTAAACATATAAAAGTCAACAGTGGTACTCTCTTGATAGCGTTTTGCAAGATACCATACACATCATACACACACACCCACACACAAAAAAAGGGACAATTGTGAACAGTGATTGTACTTTGAGCACAAAAGCAAGTTATGACTTTTAGGTAGATATTTGTGTAGGTGTGAATTCAATGAGAACATGTAGTGATTTAGAATAATTCACCTATCATCTAACTACTACAACCCACTCAGCTATCATCAAATAACAAAATCCACACTATAAAACCCCCACAGACACCGGAAGTAAAAATGGATTCTCTGCTTTGGTAGGATAACTCACTGTAAGGGAGCCAACACTCATCAAGCAGGGGAGTTTATTTTAAGAACGTAAATGCAAGTCATTCAGATTAACATGTACACATCAGTGAGCTACTGTACACTATCGACCCTAAGGTCAATAGTGTAAATCAGCATCGAAATAGTTTGCACTGGACCTTTTTATTTTTTTAAAGGTTATTTCTATCATTTAATTTCTTTTATGACATGTTCCACATCAAGGAAATACATTGCAAAATCAGATGCCACATTTGTCAGCATTTTGAAGACATGTACAGAAGCAGAAACCAGTACATGATGCCCTTATAACACTTTGAAGTATGTTTGGTATGTCAGCATGTATTCTACATGTGTCTTCTTCAACAGAGCATGTTATAGGGACCCTTCTCCTGCTTGTCATCATGTCAAAATAAATGGACTGCAAGCACTTTACTTGCAGTCAGGTGTGGCTGACTTCTTTTAACACTTTTATCCAGGCAGTTCTCCTCCCTCTACACACTGACACCCACCATACACTCTTAATCATGCTGAGATACTGTCCTACAGTTTCTCTGGCCTGGGGACCTACCATGGAAATCACAGAAAGGAGCAAGACTGGAAGTATATAAATACCTGAGAAAACCAATTAAAGAGCGTATTTCTAAGGCAATAGAACATCTTGGAAGTACACTGAGAAATTTTGAAAACATTTAATGCTTTTTACTGAAAGATACTGGTCTCTGGATTGACTCCCTACATTAATATCGTAAACCAATTCAAGAACCTGAAATATACCAGGGGTTTTATTTACATTCTGTAGGATCCACACTAAAAGTGTGCGTACAACAATGATACGAAAATAGGATTGAGCATTAAAAAAAAAGTTTTTTTAAAAGTGTGTGCAAACACAAAGTGTTTTTTCCTTGTAGATCACAGCTGTACCTAAAGCGCTGCGTAGAACGCTCCAACTCATGTTCAGCCTTCTACGATCCAACAGTCCTCCATAAAAGTTTCATAAGCACCCGTGAACATCAATGTGTAATTGAGCCTGCTGATCAATGTTATTTCATGGTTACTAATGGAAACTGCAGGTAGGAGAGCAAAAAAGTGCAGGCAGAGAGGTGGAAAATATGTTTAGCATCCACCGTAGTGAAATTATGATTAAAAGCAAGTATCATGAATGGCAAAAAATTCAGAGTCTAATTTGGACTGACCACATAAACAATGGCATCCAAAACAGCTGGATGGTATTGTGCTCAGCTCTCATTGTGTTATCTCAGAAGTATGGAAAAATTAACAGGATTATTTTACTTATAAAAATGGCTTCAGACAGTTATTTAATGAATTATTGATTATGTCCAATACCAGTTGGGGAACTTGTGGTGCTTGCCAAGAAACCGGGAGTTTTCCCATCTGTAAAAATGTTTTGAAAAAGAAAGCCAATAACTCAAAAATCCTACCTTAGATGAAGCCATGTAAATTTTTTGCTCATTTTAAATATATAATTTATACATACCTATATTTCAGAAATAAATCTTACCACTGAGTGCTTGCTATCCATATTTGGTTGCGCTTCGGTAGATCTGTACTCTTCCTCTTTTTTTTGTAGTTGTTGTATGAGCACTGACTTCCTTTTGCTTAACAAGTGAGAATTTGGCTTGGCGTGGGTCAGAGCTGCACCATATTTTGTGACAGCGATGCCAGATCCTCTCCAGCTCTTGCCACTACCACTACCAGTACCATCGGCTGCTGAAGGAGCTGTTCTGCTGCTGCACGGTATGGTCTACACCAGGGGTTGGCAACCCAAACTGCTCAAAGAGCCATATTGGACCAAAAAACAAATCTGTCTGGAGCCGCAAAAATGTAAAAGTCTTACAGTATATAAGCCTTGTATGGCAACACGGGCTTTAAGCGTATTAGCCAACTATAAAAAAGGATGAGGTGGGTTTAAATGCATATAAAGCATTCATGATTAAATGTTTATGCTGGAGCAAATGTCACATAGCATGAGGTGAGGGAGGAGCAGTGAACGCTCTCAACACGTGGAAATCACTGCACGCTGCTTCACAGCACTTTACCGCACGGTTTAGGTTTTGTTGCATTGATGACATCATAGAAACATGATAAAGGAAACTTTCTATGGTGGATGTGTTTCTGTTGGGAGGAGCTGACTAAGTCATGAGGAGTCAAGCAGGAACTGACATCCATCAGAGCAGTGCTCTCTGACATTGAATTCCCATATTCTGTGTCTCCAGCGTTCCTTGGTGTTATTTTTTTTTTTAAGGATTTGGGGAAAAATGGAAGAAAATTCACATACCTGCATCAGAGCGGTACCTGTTCAATCTGTGGACAGTTTTCCATGCTGGCAACAAAACCAGCAGCAGTAGTGGAGTTTGGAGATGTAATACACTGTTTTAATCTATCTTTGCTCTCCTGTAATTTATCCAGAAGTTCTGGAATCGCACTTTTTCTCTCATTCCAAACTTGGTGGTCAGCTGCATATGTAGCTTGCCTTCTCTGGAAATGCTGCTCCAAATTACTCTTTTAATTTTTGGATAATCTCATTAATTTGCTGGTATCATATATGTGTATATATATATATATATATATATATATATATATATATATATATATATATATATATATATATATATATATATATATATATATATATATATATATATATATATATATATATTTATATATATATATATATATATTTATATATATATATATATATATATACATACATCAAGCAAAAGTAACTTCTTCATTTCTACACTCAACAAAAATATAAACGCAACACTTTTGGCTTTGCTCCCGTTTTTTATGAGATGAACTCAAGGATCTAAAACTTTTTCCACATACACAATTTAACCATATCCCTCAGACATTGTTGAGGAAACAGTCTAAATCTGCGAGAGTGAGCACTTCTCCTTTGCTGAAATAATCCATCCCACCTCACTGGTTTGCCATATCAAACAATAAAAACAACACATATTGCCCAATATTTGTCTTTGTGATCTGAACTTCTGACATCAAGCTTCTCAGGTTTTGTGACATAATATTACTCAAGTTGATCTTATGTTAAACGTGCATTTCTGGACACTTCTGCAAGGCCCACACCCCATCTGGGCCAAGAATTTAACAATTTGTGTTCAAAGGGCCTGATATTATCATCATCCAGATCCTGAATTGTTCTTTGCAGTTGTTGTGTGCAATCCTGAAGTTTAAGACAAAACAATTGTGCACAGTGTCCATTCGCACTGAGATGCAAATAATATTACAGTAAATAATTTGGAATGTTAGGATTATCAGTTGTTGCTCAGGCATAATGACAACATGGACAACCCAATTTCACATTCTATAATGATCAATCCACTGTGTTGCATGCAGATCACTTTATAGCTATAAACAGCCACTGCTGCTATTAAGCGCCTCCTTGGTGCACCCAGCAAGATACATAACCAGGGTTCTACAGCTGACTTTTTACGTAAATGTTTAAAATATGGGCTTTTCCTCTTCCTCTTTTTAAGATGTTTTGCCACAAGTGGCCTTTCGTTAATGGTTCCGATAAAGAAAATGGGTGAAGATTGAAGGGTGACTGACATGTAGCAAAAGTTGGTATTTAAACCTTGGAAATCTGGATGAGGACTGACTGGTTGTGTGTGTGCTCTACAACTGTGGCCCTCTCAAATTCTCAAAATTTAAAATTATTTTATATGTAATAAGGAGCTGCCTTTTTCTTTAATGCAACAAGGCAGGCCACAGCTTAATCACTGAAAAGACTTTTAGATGTCGAGAAAAAGGTAGAAAAAATTGAAATATTTGGACTAGGGTATCACAGCAGTACCGTAATCATATTTTTTGTTTTATACTAATTTGATACAACTTGTTGAGGGTTTCATAGCCTACAGACTATAAAAACTTAATATCCATCATATTATGCTATTCTAGTGGTTAATACTTAATATATACTAGGATATGCAATAAATATTATTATTCACTATATTTCAAGAGGCATTCTTTAAAACTAAATTAGGAAAATTTAGAAATTTGCAAAGAAGGAATATGAGTTAAAAGTTGTCAATAGCCTTCCATAGTCAAGACTATATATTCTTACTTTATGTCCAGGATTCTATGATGTGTTAAATCCAATTAAATCATATCTTGTGCAGCTTTTCTCTACAATTAAAGCACCCAGAACCCCGAGCCCCCGAGGTTGCTGCCTCTCCGCTTCTTAAAATTCTGCTTCTCTCTCCAGATAACTGCCAGCCATAAACCTTTTCCCAATTTTCTTCTCCTTATGCTCTGTGCTCTCTCTAAGTAGAAATCAGGAAGTGAATAGAGAAAAAAAAAAAGCTGTTTTTTTTCTTTCTTGTCTGATTAATTTTGCAGTTTTAATATCTGCTTTTGAATTTTTGTTTACTTAAAATGTTTCAGACGAGAAACGTGTGAAAAATGTGTTATCATTAGAATTTTTTCATTCTCTATGTTTTTGTGTTGATCTTCAGAGCATTATGTTATCCACCACCTCACCCTTTAAATTTTTCTTGTCAGTTCATCCTGTGTGCCGGTTTTGCTATTTTTATTCTTTATTTAAAAAAAAAGATATTTTCATGTGTTGCAAATGTTTTATTGAATATCAAGAAAGTAATTTTGAGAAAAAGGAAAAAATAAGAAGTAAGACTTGGACTGAATAAAACTTATGGTAACTTACAGTTCATCTTTCTCCTTTCTTGTTTCCTTTGGCAATTTTTTTTATCCTTCTTCAATCCATTCAAAGAGTACTGACATCTTATATATCACTGTGTCCCAACTCAATCCATTTTGAAGTCAAGGAGATGAACGTGTCCCCTGAGAGAATACAAAGCTTTACTGTTTACGGCTCTGGCTCTGAGGCTTTTATTGCTATTGCTTTGTAGGGTCAAAGTTTCACACTGTCTGTTTTTCCTGTCTTCTTTACACTTGCACTTATATTTTTAGTTTAATTTGGGGCATTTTAGTGAATCTTTAATGTAAGATCTTAAAATATCAAGAAAACCTGCTATTTTAGATGAAAATGTGGTCTTTAACTTTTATTGCCTTTTCTATAAACTCTCAGTCAAAGATGAGGCAAACTGTTTATAAAGGCAAGCTTGGTGACAATGAAGTACTGTAATTAAAAAATAAAATATTTTTTGCGATTTATTATTAACTATCCAGTCCTTGCTGTGAAAAAAATAAAGCTCTATTTATATTAATTAACTCTTCACCCCACCTTTAAAGGACCTGGAAACTATGCCTCCTATACAGTACAGCAGCATTGCTTATAAAAGCACATTAGTCATTTTGTATAGACCAAAGTCAAGGCCATGAAAGTAAAAGCTATAGTTGTGCTACCATCTAGTTCATGACATTGCAGTATGAAGACAGTAGCAGCTCTATAGAATCTGTCACAACCAGGACCCACTGGGACATAAAACTCTCAGTTAAGTTTGACGCACATTAGTTCCTTTCTAAAATGAGACCAGCAGAGAAAATGTTTACAGCTTTTATACTCTGTGTGACTTTTCCCCTTGAAATTAATATTCTGGCCGACTCTAGGGTGGTGTGTACAGCTCAGACCACAAGCTTACAGCACAACACTACATGTAAAACTAAAAAAACAACATTTTCAAAGACTTCATATCCTCCAGTGGTGAAAATAATTTGTTTCTAAGAGTTTTTTTTTTTTTTATAATGTGTTATTTATGTTTCTTGACCATGGGACAAATTGCAAGATGTCTCTTGATGTTGATAATTATATACCCTGGCCAGTAAGAGTTTTTGCTTGTCTACCATCATTTTCTGTGCTGAGCTGTTTGCATAGTTGCACATTTTTTTCTAGGGTTGTGGTGCAGATACTACAACAAAGGGTGTGGGGACTAAAATGGTATAATTTGGTTGCATGGACCTCAGTAGTTTAGGCTTGAGGTGTCCATAAGATTCACGTAACCAAATTTAAAGCCATTTTAAATGTACAAAACAAAATATAAAGTTACATCTTTGTAAATAGCACACTAAATGTGACAGAAGCCAAGCATGTTGCCTGTTTCAACTGTAAAAATATCAAAAATTTAATTGAATGAGCTGAATGATACTGTGAACTATTAATTTAAATGAACTAATCGTAGTGACTGAGCCCATTTAAAAGTAACTAACAAGTTACCATTCCTATCATTATTTAAAATTGCTTTAGAGTTGTTTGACTCTTTGCAATCACAGCTATACAGTAGATAGATGAGATATTCTGTAGTTGGAATAGTTTGCTACAATTACCTCATGTAGGCTCTATGTTTTTAATTGGAAAAAGAGGAACTGAGCTCCTGAATATGCATAATCAATGCAATGAGTGAGTAGTTGTATTCTCACACAAACTCCAACAAGATTTTGCACTGACTGAGATACTGAACCCCTCCAGCTGCCCATGACTGTTTGTATCAAATTCCACATCTTGGCACCGACACACAAGTCCGTAAAGGGATTTGTTGCCCCTTCTCTCCCGGCACATATCCAGCGAAACATGCCAGCAAGTCTCTAGAGTTCCATCACTGCAAACCCCCTAGCTCTCTCAATTCATGCAAAAGTGGTCAATAAAGCAAACTGCATCAACTCTTTCCTTTCATCACTCCCTAATGACACACTGACCTTTCACTTTTAGCAAAAATAAGCATCCAGTCACAGCGACCTTCATTACAAGGTGACAACAGTTTCCAGAAGGATTCTGAATGACGTCTGTTCATTTGATTAATTTGTGTCCTGGGGTGCTTTGCACCATGTGGTTCCCAGCCTGTATTGGACTAAAAAGAAACCAGACAATATCAGACATTGTGCCCACCAGAAAATCAAAACATCCACTTCCACAGAATCTTAACACAAAATGTTCATGTTGAGGTTTCTCTATAAAAATATTCATCACAAATACATGAATTTTTTACAGAAAAAAACATGTTTGTAAACACTACAAAAAATCTCAAACTAATCATAATACTACTAATAATAATAATGCAATTGCTACAAAGCAAAGGTTGAAACAAATAAGAGGATACAGTTTCAAATAAGAACATTTTCAATGAAACACAAGCAATGGAACAACAATAATACAATCTCTGATTACTGAAAATGAAACATAAAAATCATTATTTGTGGGCTGTATAAATAAAAATGTTTTTATAATATTCAACAGATTGGGGAGCTGGCAGGGCATTTCTCGTCCCCGGAACAACAGCCTAAAGGCACTCTCCCATTGTCCTCAGCTTTGTTCTGGGGATACTGCGGGGAGGTTTGGGCTGCTTCTAAGTGGCTAGAGGTGTTTTTTTTTTAAGAAATGCTGGTGCGGTCCCATTAATAGATTGAATTGTGAGGAGACAGATCTTGTATTCAAATCTCAAAGTAACTGGGAGCCAGTGAAGGGAGTGGAGGATAGGGTTGATATGGCCATACTTACAGTAAAGACTAAAAGTTTGGACACACAAAACTATGAAGTAATTAACTTCAAAATCCTAAATATGCTAAACAAACTAAGGCATTAGTGTTTGCAATATTTGTTTGTAATTTCTTAAATTATATTTGCATATATGCTTTTACAGATTGTAAAGGATGTACTTCAGTGCAGTAGAGTACACAACCAAGAAGGGACCTGTAACTAAACTGACCTGTGCATATTCCCCCTCTCTTATTTCAGGATCACCAGAACTTCACCCAGGGGGTTTTAATTCAATAATCCACATAATTGATACAGGGAGCCTGTGAAAGAACGTCAGTACCATAATCATGTGCTATACTCTCTTATTTTTTGTCAAGAAACAGGTAACAGGTTTTCTGTGCCAGCTTTGGTGGGGGTCTGATTGATTTTATTTTAGGGAAACCCGCCAAGACAGTCAAAACAGTGTCATTTAAAATCCACAAACAGGTGTTGGTAGATGAACTTGATGAAAAATTTACATCAACATATTTACATACATAATAGCCCACTCAATATCACACATTTTCTAGTTTTGATTATTTTGCTTAGTTTGTTGGTTGATGGCCTGGATACTGACATTCTTCACAGCCGAACTGGCCTTCGGCAGCACAGGAAAATAACCTATGGAAGATCGCTAAGAGGTTCCAAATAAACCATGGATCTCGGGGCCTGATCTCAAAAAGCTTTGCATGTAATAAAACAAGTGTAAACCTGCAAATCTTATCTTCATTCAAGGTGTTAAGCACTTCGTGGACTAACAAGCAGACAATGACCACTTTTTCTGGGACCGTTACTGATATGATGTTATAGATTTAACTTTTTTATCTTTTATCTTTTTCTACTTTTTGGTTTCTTTAATCATCATGAGTATTTACTTCATATCCATGTCTTGCTTTTACAGCCCCTCTCAAAATGCCAGTAGCACCTGCAATTTACTCATTTTAATGGGATGGAATTAAGCTAGTTTGCACATCTCATGTTTCGCATGTGCAATCTTTTTAGATCACTTACAGTAGAACACGCCAACTTACTGAACAAGTTTTTCTTGGTGATATCTTGCCCACGCAATTTAGCACTCATTATTTGGATTTTTTTAAGATCAGGCATTTAGAGTACAAACGTAATTGTCAAGAGAAGGTTTCCACAGTATTTGTGTACATCATAAGGGTAATCATCCTAGATTTCAACATTGTTATGAAAATCGTGACCAAACAAGAAAAAAGCTAACAACATTCTATTTAATTTACTTAATATCTTTTGAACTATGACTGCTAACTTTTTTATTATGTAGGTATTGTTCACCTGGTTTGATTTTTAAAGGACGTTAATAAAAAGTGGTAATTTCTCTTAACCACCATTGAGAAAATTATCTAAAGTATATATGTAAAACACACATTATAAATATATGATATATAAAATCTTTGCCCTTGCTGGCATTTTATCAGAGGCATTTAGACATCTACAAGCATGTACAAGAAACAGCATGTACTAATTACCAAGAAATGCATCAGTTTGATCCGTAATGTTGTTCCTGTTGTTAGAGAGGCACGATAAATTTCAGACTGACATAGGAGGAGTGAAGGTAAATCTGAGCAGAGATGTTGCAAACAGGTTAAATAATGATGAGAAATGTACAAAATTATACCTACAACTCTGGTATACATGTGTTTGTCTGCAAACAAATGAGCATGGCTGAAGTACACAGGAAGGTTACGATATTTATTTTAATTCTGGAGCCTTAAATGTCAACAGCCATCCAAGCAAACAAGTGAGCCTAAGAGCGTGGGTAGTGTTAGACTGAGTAAAAACTGACATTATTACCAGCACAGCTAGTTAATTTGACAGAAGCAAAGAGATTATGCAGAGAGCCCTAATAATGCATAATCAATTAAGTACTCTAATCATAAATCCTAAATTTGATAATACATCAACTGCTAACAGATAGTTGTAAATCTGAGATCTGTTAAACATATCTATAAGAATACAAATATTCTGTCTGTCTGTCTCTGTGTGTCTATTTATCTATTTATTTATCCATTTCAATAAAAAAAACTAAAAAATATTGATTTTAAGGGGAAATTAAATGCTTTAGATCTGGAAAATCCTTTTTTTTCTGAAGATATCAACTGTCAGCTTCATTTTATGAAAAATTATTCTTTGTGAAATCATCTCCAGAGTTTTCAGAGGAGTTCCCATGACTAATTTATAAGCTTGCTGAGCTTCTTTAAAGTTCAAATAGAAAACAAATACTTACAGTTTCTTATTTGACAGTATGTACAAAATGAAATACATCACAAGTGAAAAAAATGTCCAACATTTTGTTGCTTATAGCATAAAATAATTCATTAAGATAGCAGACGACCCTCATTTGACCCACTAGGATGCCAGTTTAGTCAGGAAGTAGTCATTATACATAGCGAGTCAATATTTATTGACCTTTGTGATTGAGTTTTTATCCTTTAATGAGGACGAATACGAAGCAGTCAGAGTCTTAGTGGTTTTATTAACGCTGTTAGTTTAATCTCCGCTCCTAAATGTTCTTTGATCTTATGCAGAGTAGGTGGAAGTTTATTAACTTTCAGAAAATTGTCCAGATGCTGCTGTTTTATTTAGTTTAAACCAGAGTCTAACCATTTGTTTGAAGAAGGGATCCTATGATTCGGATTGGTTCTATGGTGGCTGGGTTCGGTTCGGTTGGCAGCGTGCTGCTGCGGCTGGGTGTGAAGGCTGGCAGTCAGTGTTGGAGCCCTCTTTGCGGTGCTGGCAGTTCTGTATAGCAGGGTTTGCTCCACTGCTGATCCTGAATGGGGAAAGCAGTCCCTCACTGGGTCCTTTCTGCTGTCCGGGTGGGAAACATTGCCCTTCGAATGTGATTTTTACCCGGTTCGCTCATGGCTCCAGGTCAGTGGGGTTCGAGCTGTGGGCCTCCGCCTGCGGTAACTGACCGTTATCCAATGCTGTTCTTGTTGTTCTGGAGCACAGACCATAATGACATGGAAATCCGTCTGGAGCTGCACCTATACTAAACTGTGCAACTAGCTAGGGTTTGTTGATTTATGAAATAAAATATTTATTAAAAAAGACCATACTTTGAATCATTTTTATTGCCATGAGGCACTTTATTAAAGCTATGCAACCAAAAAAACAAGCTGTTGCAACTTTAGTATATCGAATCCAACTGCTGTTGCGAGAGCAGGATTGATGATAAAATAATCTGCTGTGAAGTGATCCAAAGACCATTTGCCGTATTGGCTTGGACACCACAGATCTATCTGGTTTACGGATAAAAATTTTATGGAAAAACTGGGTCCTTTGGATAATCAAACATTCATTTTCCCGTTCCAAAGCCATTCCTACAATTGGCAGCAGTATAATGGACCATTGTGATGACGTGTTAACAATCCTTTCAGAGTGCTTAACAATACGTGAAGTAGTGTTTCTATGTATACACCCCCAGAGGATGTTTGACCACACTGACATCACAGCTGTGTTTTGTCACTTGACTGCTCTAGATGCGCTCGACATTCTGTAAAATTCTCTCGATTTTTATTACTTTGAGCATTTTTAGCGTGTTTAAAAAAAAAAAAAAGAATAATTTGCTCTGATGCTGTTAGCCCAGTAGATGATGGTAAGAGAGATTGCACTCTGCACTACAGTCTTATATTCTCAATGGATCATCTTGCATTGACCTAAGCCCCCTTATGAAGTATAGTCTGCGCTGTTTTTTCTTGGCTTCACAGTTGTGTCTCCTATCCAGTTTGTCCAGCTATTTATACCCCTCCACCACTTTCACTTTCCTCCCATGATGGCAATAGTGTCCAAGTTGTTTCTGTTTTTTTTTTCTGAAATCTGCTGCCAACTCCCTTGTTTTGTTCCCACTCAAGATCAGATTACTGTTTCCATGCAAAGGGGTCTATCAACTTCCGGTGCTCAGCTTTTTTCATCTTTGCAGATGACAAGATTGTCTTGTACTGGAAGTCAGAGGTTCATAAAGTAAAAGAGTACCATCCAATGTGGTGCTCCTGTACTACGGCATACTTGATTAGACCCTTAGGTCTCACAAACTGTGGTCTTTTTGTAGTCTTGAGTCCATGTGATTGTTGAGGCCTCCGCATCAGTAATTTGGAGTTTCTGACATAGTAAGTCAAGCTGAATCATGTTAACTGCACTGGATAAATTAAGAGAATGATCCTCTCAGTACTTTCTGCCTTGTTTAAATAACAGTGGGTTTGGTCAAGCAGGCGTAGGATGGCATCTTCATCTCCACAGTGATAAACAAACTGCAGGGATATAACTGTTTATGTCCTTGCTTACACCAACCAACAGGATTCTCTTTAGGACCTTTATGATGTGTGATGTCGGGGCAACTGGTCTACTGTCATTGAGTACTTTTGGCTGAGTTTTGGTAGCTGAACATGGCAGGAGGTCTTCCAAATCACTGCGATTGTAGGTCAAGCCAACATTGAAGATGTGCTGTAGAATCTCACAGAGCTTAGTTCCTGGTTTGTCCGAATTATTTTGATAAGCTGAGAGAAGTAGAAAACAGTTATTTAGTTTATCCCCTTACTTATAATAATTCTTATAATTCAGTCTCAGTGTGTAAGTTTACAGTTAATTACTATATAGAAGTAAACTGTAAATTATATACAGCATATTTATGCCCATTAAGATAAAAGTGTTTCTTTCTGCCATATTCGGAATTGTGGACAGACACAATGATGAAAAAGGTTATCTTGAGTTATAAATGTACTCAACGTGTCTATTATGCAACGAGAGAGGGGGAAAGAGGGCTTTAAAATTTGTGTAGATAGCCAAAGGCCACATTCACCTTTCATTTAACAGAAGAGCCAGATGGAAGGAGAGAAAGGTAGGGGAAAGAATAAAAACTGACAGACATGTGTACATGTGAGCTGAAAAAGTGGAAGAAATAAGTTTGTTTTGGGGGTATTAACGTAGTGCAGCATATGTTAAATTAAAGTGTAAGGGAAGATATGGAGAAAGAAAGATGTAAAGAGACAGAGGACGAGTGAATAAAACACAAAGATGGTAAAAGAGACAGCTGGGAGGGAAATAAGATTGCTGGCTGAGGGAATGCGGAAAGATTCAAATGAGTTGCAGAGAGAGATGTTAATCTCACCTTTGATGCATTTCTGTAACATTTGGACACTGTTGTAATTCCGTCAGTATGAAAGTGTGTAAATAAAGTATGCAAAAGTGAACCCGCAAAACAGAAATATTATATGTATATATGAAAATTCATATTTGTTCCTCTATACCCCTATATGTGTTGTACAGAATCGTCAAAGTGAACTGACCTGACCATGCCTATCAAATGTTTACACCCCTTTGGTGTTTGTCAGGATTCCAGTTTGGGAATTTGCAAATTGCCAGTTGGGTTGTTTGAAAACACAACAAAAATAAAGAAAAAAAAATCAAACATTTTCACTTCTTTTTTTTTTTTTTTTTTTACAAATTCTGGTCTCTATTCAGCCACGGGTCTTCTCGCTCGGAGGGGAAAGCTTGAATACAAATCCCCTGCATCGGTAGACACCCTAAGTTAAAGTGTGATATAGGTTTGATTTTAATAATTTGTTTTCAAAGACTTTAAATGTTCCGGCATTTCAGTATCTTACTGTATCCCAGTCAAGATGCATATGTTGGATAATCAATTCTGGCTGAAGTCCCCAAAATTAGATGAAAGATCAGAGGATAAAAAGACATTAAGGCAGACTGGCTTTTGAAAAGCCATCCATGGTATACCAGACCTTTCAGTCATTGTCCTAAAAAAATGTCAATTTCAATATCCATTTAACCATATAATTTATATATATATTTAATACTTTGAATCTTCCTATTTTGGACCACATATTTGTGTATGCAAACACTGTTTTTCTACTTCTTCTGTTTTTATGAGTGCTCAATGAAGCAACATAATGGATATATAGTTAATATAACATTACACACAGGGCTATTGCTACTGTATGCATTAAGTCAGGGCTAAAGCATAAGCTGCTTTAGAAGTGCACAATACATGTTTCTTATAAAGGCTCATATAATTTTATACATTAATTGACAAATTGGTTTCACCTTTGGTCTCACAGTGACTGAAATCTACAAGACCAATTTCATTTCCTACGAATTCTAGACTTTATGACAAATTGTATATTCAATTCAGAAATACTTTATTATTCTTAGGGGAATTTAAATATTGCAGTAACTAGTTTTTTTTTAATCAGTTGTAGATGTTGAAAGCTGTAAAACACATGTTGTACTGCAAATATTCTGGCTGGTCCATGCTAGGGCTTAGGGTTCTTCTAACTTGTTTCCTAAATATCTCATATTGCCCATAATGATTGATTGAAACGTTGGCTCAAATTTCTTGTTCTTTCTCTTCTCATTGGTCCTGCTCATCCTTTTCAACTCATCTTGTACTTGTGGAAGTAGTTGAAGTATTAGCTTTGGAGATTTTATCTAAGATACAATTCTGAGATACAGTATGCCATGAAATCTAGATATGCCAAGAAATACTTAAACAAATAATTCTACACAGTTTAATTAAATATATTCTGTCACGGCCCTTTCCTCTGACCTGCAGGGGCGGTTCCTCATAGATGATACTAATTGGAGCCGCTTGGGCTCCCTATATAAGTTGGGCTCCACTAACACTCTCTCTCTCTGCTCCTCCGGGTACTCCCTTTGTTGGTTTGTTCAGCTTGGTTTTGGTTAACATTCAGACACATTCTCACATTCATGTTCACCCACTCATACACTGCACACACTAAACATTCTTACATACTCACATCTCATCCCTGTTTTATTTATTTAAAGTTACTTATAGGTTACAATAAACTATTGATTGGCCTAAACCATTTTGTGTCCCCTCCTTTTTGTCATAGGCACTGAGCCGGCCTGTGACAATTCAATATTTATATTGAATATATTTTTCAATATTCATAGTTCCTAATTGTATCTTTATCTGTGTATTACTCTATACCGCTGTGAATGACAGTTAATCCCCAAAGGAGGGGTCAAGGTACATTTTTCTTTAGTCTGGGAGCATCAGATACAACTGAGCCATTCAAATTGTATGTAGAGTTTCTTTAAAAAAATGTATGTGGACCGGAATTGAAACTTTAGTTCCATCCCTGGTCCGGTTGCTGGCTAGGTCATCAGCAGCATCAAGATATTTTCAGTTGCTGCTGATGATCAGTTCACCTTTGGAGCTAGTAATCACATTTATTAGTTTATTGTCTAGAAATTTCAGCACCAATGCCATCAACCAACAAACTGTAATACAATAATCACTACTAGATTATTAGAGCTGTAAAAATAGTTTGACAGCTTCTAAAGCAGTAGGTGTACCTGCCAAAATTATTATGTAGTTTCATACTGGAACTTGATCTATGATAAAGGAATGGTTCACAAAACCGGGTGGTACAAGTTTCTTTTTACAATGGCCATATTTTCTTAAAATCAAATAAGGGTGTTATGACTGTTTTTGTGACTGAGGCACAGTTGTTCCTCATTAGAAGAGCATGGTTTTCTTGACACGACTCAGTGCATAGCAACAGTGCTTCTGTGTGTATGTCACTAGCTGTAACGGTGAATTGCGGATTTCCTATCCAGTACTATATATTGAAAATGTGAATAGTTGGTATTAGGGCTGCAACTAACGATTATTTTAAAAATCGATGAATCGGCCGATTATTTTTTCGATTAAACGATGAATCGGACAAAAAATATTTTTTATATTAACCTCTTTATTTCAAAATAAACATTTTAGACAGAACAAACAAGCACACAAGTACAGGTTGCTCATTAACTGTACTGGTGCAATATGTAAAATAAGTGTTTGTGTTAAAACTACGCAAACTTACATGAGAAATGTAGCTGTACATCCACAAAATATAGGGTACTTTGTTTCATAAAGCGCAAAAAAAAAAAACATCTTTGTTTTTAAAGCCCCTAAGGGGTTCAAACAATAGGTCCCCCCATTTCAACAAATGAGGTTTTTTTAGACTAGAAGAGTTTTGCCTTTTAAGACAGGAAAGTATAGCAGTTAAAGTTGCTACTTGAGAAAAATACTTAACCATATAGATAAAAATAGCCCTGTGATTCAAATTATAAATTGTATTTGGAATAAAAATGAGAGAACTAGGGGTGCTAAAAACCACATCCTCCAAAGACAGATATTTACATGGGAATGTGGCATATAATTAATTGACATATTACTGATCTTGCTGGATTTTATTCTGCTTTACTTCCATAAATTGCAGGATCTTTACTTTATCTTTGCCAGAAGATTTAAACTTTAAATGCCATGCCTTCATAATTTGCAAGTTAATTTATTTATATAGTAAATATAAACGCTGCTTAAGCTAATTCAAATGAAATTAAAAGTAAAATAAGTAGCCAACCTTATCACTGTCTGTAACCTACTAACAAGGTAAGGAAAGCATCAGATGAGCTACCTGAGAAACTAACGTTACGTTTCCCCACTTTAAAACCAAACAAACATGGTGCTTCCGTGCCATGTTAATTTGTTTTGACAAAAGTTGCATGTTACGACTTTTTTCACTTTACAAAGCGCAGGCTATTTTAATTATTGTGATCAATTTGCGCCGTCAATCCCGGCGCATGCAGTCCTGCGGCTCTGTCTGCTGCGTTGAAAGGGACTCCTGCGGGAGAACGGGGGATGCGGGAGGCGCCCCACGGCAGAGTAGGAACGATACATGCTTTCACGTAAGAGTCAACAAAAGCCGCCAGTGACACCATAAAAAGTCGCCAGATTCGTCGCTAGTCGCTTTTTTGAAAAATAGTCGCTGGAGGGGTCTGAAAAGTCGCTGAGTGGCAACACTGCACCTGCTGCGCTGACTCTCTCTGCTTCTTTTTTCTTCCCCCGTTTCAGTCAAGTGGATGTGATGATGGCGGCGGATGATGCATTAATCAAGCGACACAACTAATCGATGATGAAATTAGTTGCCAACGCTTTTAAAAGTCGATTTTTGTCGATTTTATCGATTCGTTGTTGCAGCCCTAGTTGGTATCTAACAGTGTACAACATGATTGGGCTTGTGCACCATTGTCCTCACACCCTTTGTCCCAAAAACCATAATAAAGAAAAATATACATGAGTTGAACTGGAGCCACTCTTTTCTTTACTTTTCAATCTTTTGCCCTGCCTGTGTTTGTCTCCCTGTTTTTTCCTCTGACAGCATGCTTGATAACTTTTATGTTGCTGTAACAAGAATGAATGAGCTTAGAGTAAGGATACACTTAAAACTGTGAACAGAGTGGTGTCTGTTTGCCCATGTTGCCCTCTACAAATTTTTGTTCCACAGCATATTTCAACGTATGGCTTAATACTTATGATCCCATGACATAATCATAATGCTATGATTCTCTACTCATATACAGTGCTGTATGTGATGTGTGTCTCTGAGGTGAGAAAGATGGCAGGCCCCGTGTGAGGACAAGAGGGAAAGGCATGATGTATTTCAAGTTAAAATGTGACAGCAGAGAGGGTTCCAAACAAAGACAAAAGCTCCTTTTGCTGTCACTTTGTTTATCCATGACTGGATGAGCAAGTATATGCAGCCAATAAAGAAGCCTGAAAAAAACAAGTGACATGCTTCGTGTTTTATTGTTCCCCTCCTTTGGGTTTTAATGATAAATATCGATTTTCATTAAAGTAGCTGTCAGCTGTGGCTTTAGTGATTGCAATGTAAATCTGTTATGATCTGTTTGATAGCAGTTTGTTTGGGAAGTCTGTGTGGAGTCTCAAGGTTGTTAGCCTACTCTGTTTTATTCTTCCTCTTTTCTTACAGTGTGGCTGAATGCTAAATAAAGAATATTATAGGAGCAAATCTCTTTCAGTGTCGCATAAAAAACTTACAGTGTCTTAGAGATAGATACATACTTGTACTCATCATTTTACACTTATCCGGGAGTAGAGACTCTGGGAAGAGAGTTCCAGACCTCTCTCGCCAGACACCTCCTTTAGCTCTGCTGCTGGAAACCTTAGGCATTCCCAGGCCAGCTGAGAGACCTAGTCCCTCCAGCATGTACTGGAACATCACCTGGGCCTTCTCTGTGTGGGTCATACCTCCAACAACTTTCGAGGTAGGCATCCAGGGGGTACAGGAGAAAGTTGTCACAGCGACCTCAGTGGACTCCTCTCAAGGTGAAGGAAATGCGAGTCTATTCCAAATCTCCTAGATAAACAAGCTCCTCACCCTTTCTCTGAGGGTAGATGTGGCCAACCTGAAGAGAAAGCTCTTTTCAGCTGCATTTATGTGGGAACCTTGTTCTTTTGGTCATGAGGGTAGGAACGTAAACCAGCAAGTAAATTGAGAGCTTTACCAATTTCACTCATCTGTCTCTTCGCCACAATAGACTAGCAAAGCAACTGCATTGAAGTGGCATGGACTGTAAGATTTCAACCACTGGATTCTCCCCTGACTAGTGAGCAGAACCACAAAATAATGAAACTCACTTGAGGCAGGAACTCTCCTACAACTTGAAGGTGGGCAAGACATGATTTTCTGGACAAGACTTAAACTTCGATTTGAAAAAGCTTATCCTCATTCCGGTTGCTTTGCACTCAGTTACTAACTACCCTAGGGCATACAGTACTGTACATGTTGGCTGGAGTGAGCCAGTGGAAACATGTTAATTACATAAAGCAGGGGGAAATTCTGCAAGAACAGGGACAAAATCTGCTGATCTCCAAACAAGATATGCAATGTGCTTAACTGAACCTAGAAATCCTGTCCATAAAGTTATGAACAGAATAATTGATAGAGGGCAGCTCTATCAGAGTCCAACATGGTCGGGGAAAAGGTCCAACATATGGCAGGCAATGTCGACCAAAATGCTATGCTCTTTCTGAAGCAATGGGTCGACAATTAGTGAGACTTATTTTTCCAGCACCGTTGCATAGGGATTACTCGTGTAGTCTGAGAAGTGTGATTCCCCCTGTGGTTAGAACACACCATCTGATCCCCCTTTTTATCGAGGTTACCAACCACCGCAGTCTGCCAGTCCAGGGGTACTGTTCCCGACCACTGCAGAATGTTTAAGAGGCATGTCAGACTGCCTAATGATATCTAAAAACCTAAAGGTACTCATCCACCCAAAAAGCCTTGCCACTGTGGAGTTTTTTGACAATCTCAGTGAGTGCACGGTTGATGAACAAGTCAGGTCTTGAGCATTATGTTTATGCTTCCGACACAGAATGAATGTCTGCCGATTTTAGGAGAACGATTAATTATTCCTTTTACTACAAAGTCCTCAGTCTAGGTCAGCAGCTCCCTGTTCCCACTAAAAACTGTGTTAGCAAAGCACTGCTTCTCTTTTAGGAGGAGTCAATTTATATGACTGATGCAGGGCATGGTATAACCATGTACAAACACCCACTCACACCCAAGGTGTCAATTAACCTAACAGTCAGGTTTTGGGACTATGAGAGGAAGCTGGACAAACCGGAAAGAACCCATATATGTACAGGGAAACTCTAGGCCAGGAATCGAACCTTGAAACTTGTACACCGTGCAGCCAAACAATACATCAATAATACATAGTCATTCAAGGTGAAAAGACTTTAAACTGGTTTCCTTGAAAGATTAACTAAATATGCTTGCTGCATTTGGGCAAATATATCGAGAAATAATTTTGAAATCAATAGTAAAGAGCACTGGAAAGACCAAAACTTAAGTGAGATGTATTTATAAAGTTTCTATAATTAAAACAAGTCAACTATTTTGTGAAAAAAAAATATTTAAATAAAATATAACTTCCCATTTTTCATTATAAACAATGTTTCATAATCTTCTTTAATTATTGGTTTTTCAGATGAATGAGTAGCTGTAACAGGACACTATCAAAACAGTATAAGCTTCATAAAATGTGTGCTGTTGATGGTTGTTAAGGAAGAATCATAATCTATGATGGATTATTACCATGATTTCTTTAAAGTATAAGAAAAAAACTTAAGAAAATAAATAATCAGTTTTTCCATGATATTGCACACTAAATTGTCCTCAATTTCTGGAATGACCCAAAAGCTGAGTTCATGGTGATGTACAAGAAGAAAACAAATAAATGCATATATTATAATAAAAAAGAAACATAAATTACCAAACCTTTCAAGAGCATAGAACTATGAAGACAAATTTCAGTATTTACTTTAGTCATAGCTACCTAAATCTCAGAAGAGCAATTAAATAAACAACTATGTGGCAATACACATTTTCATCCAATTACTGAAAGGTATTTTAATGTGGCACCATGTGTTTAATTTAACAGCCTATGAGTATCTCTGAGCTATGATGCCTTTCAAAAAAATTACACTGAATATTTCTTTATGATGCATATTTATGTCTGTTTCACATTTTGAAATGAAATAACCTTAACATGTATAATATAATCAAACAAACCAATTCTTTTTTTTTATTTCTTCCACTTTTTAAATATTAATCTTAATATAATGTTTGTAATGGCCATATACAGTATACAGTATCTGAGAGTGTGTAAATAGTATTTTATATCATAGGGCTGCATAAGATGGAAATTAGAAACTGATAAAAAAAATATCCAAGTGTCTAAATATATATATATATTCCTCCATCTCTTACTTCCCTTTCCATAGCCCCCTTTTCAGTTTTATTTCCACTCTAAACTGCATTTCATCCTGCAACAGTTGTCCGTTTCCCTCCCTTCCATTGGTGACCCCTCTCTAAATTTCTCTTCTATAACCTGCCTTCCACTCACTCTACTCTTCTGGGAGGCTCTGTGCAACAGCTACACAGATGCAAAGGTTTAATGCTTTAATTTGGTTGGCTGTCAGCCCTACAGTCTCTTTGATATGTTAGTGCCTGGTCCCATTGAAGACACTGTGATCAAATTTGTGGAGCTGGCAGCTGCTCAGGCAGACAGTGTTTGTAGGTTCCTCCCCCCACACCCCCGCCCCCCAGTGCTGTGTCACTGCAATTCCATGTCTGTAAGTGAATGTATTTCTCACCCCACTGTAGGTCTTTGCTTTGGCAATACACAGGTGACAGAGAAGATAAGAATGACTTTAAACACCAACATGGGGGCTTGCACAGGTGTGCATACCAACCACCGTGCTCATATCTACTGTAAATCACCTTAAAACTGTACCACTGCTTCTATTTTGGCATAAAGGATTAATTACTGTATTTGAGTCATTTTAGAGTTGCAAGCAGCTGCGTTGAACCAAAATTCAATGCCAAGGACTGAATCCTAACCTGTTAACCTGCTCATGTAACAGACTTTACTACTACAGACTTTATTAACCCTCTCATTGATATGTTGTTGTCATAACATGCTTGTGTTTAAATATGAAATGCAAGATTAACCACACCTCAATTAATTTTCAAAAGTCTTTTTTTGCTTCAACCAACACCACAGAGCAAAGTTTTACAATAACAACCACATGACAAAGAGCAGTTCCCAAAAAAGTATTTTTTCTGTCTTTCCTTTTAGGGCTAAAACAAAAAAAAAAGTTAATACTTTGAAAAAAATTAAAAAGAACTTGCCTGTTAGGGCTTGAAACTTCCTTTACTAATTATACTGTTTTATCTATGAAGATATAAGTAAATTTTATTTTTCTCTGTTTTAAAGTACATAAATTGCATTACAAAGTGAAGATAATTTTTTTTTTTTCCATGAAAATATTTCTTAGCGGTCTCTGCACTATTTTTTTTCATTTCATAATGTAATAAATGATGCCCACAAAGAGTGAGTTTCGTGCCATTTTCACAAATGGATAACAACTAGCAGCTGTGCAAGACAACTGAGAGAATCCTCTATTAACAAAATCCAATACAGATTTTGTATCCAGATGAAATAAAAATACTTAAAAATTGGTGTGAATTTTGAAACCCACACAGGAGGATCCTTCATAAATGTGTCGAACCTGAATTTGTGTAATTATAAATCAGCACTTTTGACTAATTAGAGTAACACAGTACATCTCTGTATAACAGAAAGTAATTGGCCATAAGTGGAGGTGCTTTAAATTCAGTTCTGAACAAAAGGGATCCTCTTTCTTAACAATCTTACAAAAAGACAGTACAACCATAGCAAAATACAGTAGGTGTAAAAGGTATAATCTCTCTGTTGGGGAAATTTATCTCAATAAAGAGAGTTTACCAGGGACCACATATTCCATTTTCCCTCTGGGGTAAACAGTGTTGTGAAAGAAATGTACCAGGTGAAAACAGACAGAGGAGACTGAGTCCCTTTTTGTCCCTGGAGAAAAAAAGTCAACTGCCTCAAAAAAGGACCATTTGAGGCAGTTGACTTTTCTATTTTCACACATATACATATGGTTTCATTTGTCTTTCACTTGCTAATAAAATACATGGTTTAAAGCATAGCAGCTAAGATTTGCTATCCTGTGTGAAAAGATTACATTCAGCTTTAAGAGATGTACATGTGTGATGCACAGAAAGACAAACTCTGAATCAGTAACATAAAATAAATGCATCCAAGGAAACTACCAGTGAGCAAACACTTGTTATAGAAACAAGCTCTATCTACCTCTGAATAACAGTAAGGCAAAAAAAGATGTGTACTTTAAAATGTCTGATGATGTATAAATCTAGTTAAAAAAAATAAATGAATTAATCTGTGATATAATGCAGTGGAAAAATATGTTCCAAATCTTTGTTTAGGCAAAATTTAGACAAGACATTTCATCTACAGAACAAAATATTCAACATACAGTATATTTTTATGTTTTTTAAAGAAATTGCCAAATCTAAACTAAAATAGTAGTTCACAGACATATATTATTTGGAGAATTGGGGTTTATAAAGTTCATATTTTACAACGTGAAGAGATGATAAAGTTTAAGGACCTCATGTTGGAGTATATGCAAGGGTATAAAAAAATAAATAAATAATACTGTAGTATATATAAACTTTGTATTAAAAATCACGTTGCATGCTAAACCATGTAGATATAAATGTGTGAAATGGTGTTTGCATTTCAACACATTTGTGATGATCAGGGAGTGTTTTACCACTTCAGAACCTGAAAGACCTGTTGCAATAAATGGAAACATGAAATCTGCTGCCTACCAAAAAAAACATGAAGGATGTTTAGGAATGTTCTTGACCTCAAGCTGAAACAAACTTGGGTTCTGCAGCAGGGTGGCAATTTAAAACACACCAATCCATCTATGAATGGCTAAAGAGAAGAAAAATCAAAACTTTGGGGTAGTCTATTTTAGTCACAGTCTTGGCCTGAATCCTATAATTTGGTTTGACCTCGACTACAGTAGGCTACTCAAACAAGCAACTGACCGAGCCTGCTTTTGGTGTTTGATATCATCGCTACTATAATGTTAGCCATTCAGTCAGTCATTTCTGATAAGTTAAGCTAGCCGGGCAGTAGTATCTTCCCTCACTTTACATTGTCACTTGGAAATCATACTGCAGCTTCAAATAAGACATTGTTATTGATGATGGAATAATCAAAGCAGAAATCTCTCCTGCTAAAAAAAACATTCATCAGCATTGCTTGCCTGGTCTACAGCACAGTCAATAAAATACATGCAACACAAAAGTGTGAATCTATAATGCTTGAGTTAAATGTCTTGCTTCTCTGTCAAGAAAAACAGCACTCACGTGTGGGGAAAAAAATGTAAATGTTTTAATACAGACAGATGAAGGTGTTACACCCCATGTCTCTGCTGTTGAAGAGGAAATCCTTTCAGCAAGACTAAGAACATTAAGCTAAATGTCTTACTGATACTAAGCATGGACAGCTGCTGTGTCAGAATGCCGGGGACGTTTTTTTAATACTTTCTTTCTCTACATAAATGTAAGACTGACAGATCTGACAATTGATCATGTCTATGAGAACATAGGAGTAGTTGTTCCAATGGGTACACCTCTGCCTCTGACCTTTTCATGTGGAGATGTAATAGTTTGGTGAGAGCCTCCACCATTTATATTTAAGACAGTCCTCCCAGAAATTCTAGCCTCTGAAGGCCACTGTAATTCTTTTTATTTAGAGTCTAGTCTCTAAGTGATGGCTAACACTCAGCATTGACCTGAAATAAAAATTGACATTAGTTTTAAAAAGACAAGATCAGATCAATAACGTTCTGTATAATTACATGAAAAATAGGTAGGAAAGGAAGGTGAATAGTAAGTCCAGTTTATAGCAAAGAATCAAGAAATGCAACTGGACCCCGTCAATGAGAACAAAAGGGGCTTTTTAAGAGAAAGTTACATGTGAGATGATAAACCGTGTTCCGTAACACCAAATAGAAAGCAGATATAATCCAGTTGCATCTTTTCCAACTATGTTTGGTGTAAAAAGAGTGATTATAAATAAATAATCTGACAGTAAAAAAAAAAATCTGTGAAAAAAAATCGTACCATAAAATTCACCTTTTATCATATATTTTTCACAACTGTAAGTTTTGATCTCAAACTCAATATTTAACAAAGACATGTGATAGTGCACAAAGAAACTTATAAGCCATTTTGCCATGTTATATAAAGTGATGCACTGTCACATTGCACATCTCAGCTGTAATTCCTGCATATTTTGCAGCTTTTTTGTGCAAGTGTGCATCCTCTGGCTTCTTTTTTTCCCCTCTCATCTACATTGTTGTCCCCCTCCCCTTTAGCTACGACCGAAAGCTTCCTGTCAAACCATTCAATATGTTCCTCACTGCTAGTATGGAGCAATATATGAAATCAAACTAAACTGTGGGAAAACTGTTCACTTGACTGGTTGTCTTATCAGAGAAACACAAGAGTTTTAATTAAAAACATAATCTTTGACACACATAGCTGCACAGCCACGAACCGGAAGACTGGAAGTAACCATCTGCATTTTTGAATGCAAGTAGTATTTTTCAGCAGGGTCTGCAAGATCATGCTTATTTATAATTGTGTTTGGATGGGTGTGTTTTACTCATATTTTGTACTAATGCACTGTTGGTAGAGTCTGTAATAAATAAATTGAGGCTATATTGCTACATGTTTCTATTGTGCCCTGAAATAATATTAAATATTAAAATCTAACAGTTAAGAAGAAAAAGTTTTTTTTTCCTTTTTTCTTTATTTTGACCTCCCTGTCTATCTTCCTTCATCTTTTAACATAACAGACATGTTCTTAGTTGTCAAACTACCATATAATGACAACTCATCTTTGAAATACATTTACTTAAGATCTTCAACAGATTTAAAATAACTCAAACGAGTGTGTAAAGTAACTCTTCCAAACTACTATATCACAATTTTTATTTAAAATCTAAAAGTATTATTTCATTAGTGCCCATCTATAGTGAGTTCTATCACCTGAAAGCAACACTGTATAACTTTTGACCACTAGGAGCGCTAGACCTGTAACTTCAAGGTTTTGCTACTCTGAAAGCAACTGAAAAAGTGCAATGTTGAAAAGTGAAACAGTCTCCTTTTGTGTTTTGGATAGCAGACCTCTTTTGAGATAGGTCATGGAGTTACTTGTAAAGACAATGCCAAATTCATCCATCTAGGATCAATTCTACTCAAGAGAACTAAAAAGATGTCTGATCAGGTTAATGTGATGTCGGATTTTGTTACCTAACAACATAAAGTTTTGTTAGCTCTTGCATTTAAGGGGAGCTCATAGAGCTATGAAGCTCTGGCAAAAGACCTGGGTCACTTGACTTATTTAATGATGACCCTCTCAAGTTACAAAGGTGAGTTTTTGAAAAGTGTAGCCTGCACCGAAAATTGATACATGTCAAGTGCAGTGTATTGACCAGAAAAATTATTTAATATATCTCAGATTAAGCTAATATTAGGATCAAGTTAGGCAGTGTTGCCTTAAATATATAATCATTTAGTCTGATTGTTGTTACTGTAAGGAAGGCTCACATACAATTGTTTGCATCAACAAGTTTCAGATAGTTACTGAATCAAAATTAGTGTAACATGTTATCTCAACGTAAAATATTTTGTGCAACCCACAGACAAGTTTTTAGTTTATTTGGACTACAAGAGACTGGAAGAGAATGGAATTCCACAAAAGTAAAAAAAAAAAAAAAAAAAAATTTCCATTGGGCTTTGTTTCCATGTTTGAAGACATTTCGCTTCCCATCCAGGAAGCTTTTTCAATAAAAAATGTCAGAATTAGTGTGGAGTTCCATGCTCTATAGAGTGGATCAAAAACAAAGACTTATTTTGGCTTAGAAAACAGTCTAATTGTACCAGCCGAACAGGTCCACCCCTTAGGACTGGACACCTGTTTAGGTTCTTTGTTAGCCTGAAATATCTGATACCTGTCTATGAGAATGGAATGTTCAGCAGATAAAATAAAGGCTAAAGAGATTGTTTACTCTGTTGAGCCGTCAGTTTCAAACTGGAATGAAATAATTTCTGAAGGTATTTGGAGCATTTTGGAAGATTGGTTATCAATCAAGATTGATGTTTTAGCGGTGCTCTGGAATCAATATTAGTACAACACTGTAAAGTTTTTAAATACTTTTTGAGAAATTAAGCTTAACCCTTTATAGGGCAAGTTACATTTTTGATCACTTGCATACCCCTTACAAATGAGTTCCCCTCTGTCCCTCAGTGAAATCTAGAAGCACAAGATCTATATCCAGCCATTCAGCAAAGTTACTGCTACAGTACATGGCTGTACATGTTATTTTGGCATTTGACCAATTAGTTGAGCCCTTGAATGATATATTACCTACAGTAAATTAAGTTGAAAAATATAAGTTAAAAAAAAGGTAAAAAGCTAATTGAAAAGTTAAAAAGTAAAGTTAAAAAGTTAATAAGCCTAGTTAACAATTATATTTAGGTTTATAAACTCAAAAATGTAAGTGCCAGTATCAGCATTAATGCCTCTAAGGTTATGTTGGACCAGAGTGTTTTTCAAGTTGGTGTTTCTTGTTATTACATTGGCATTCATTTTTGCCATCAAAATATATAACACTATTGGCTTGAAATTTTGATTTTCAAAGTGTTTCATGAGTGCCTAATAAAGGGGTAAGCATAAATTCTGGAAGACTTATCAGCTTTACCTGAACCACCTGCGATGTTCCTTGTTCAGCTCCAGCCAATAAGCTTTTCTCCGTGTTATTCTCTACAGGTTGAACCATTAAAACATGTTTAAAGCAAAAATTTTATGCAGCAGTTTAACTGTCCATAGATCAGGTCACTAAGGCCTCACCCTCTGACTGCTGCCTAATCCTCTGCTCGGTTTTTACTACATTGTGGATGCTATATAGGCCATATACATTTGCTGACGAGAGAGACGGGCGAAAAGGAAAATCTCTCCATTTACTCTTCAGGTTGTGTTCCTACACAGCCTGAGCTAGTTTACCGTTACCTTTTCTAATACAGTAAGTATTTATGGATCAG
This sequence comes from Cyprinodon tularosa, assembly GCF_016077235.1. Lineage (NCBI taxonomy): Eukaryota > Metazoa > Chordata > Actinopteri > Cyprinodontiformes > Cyprinodontidae > Cyprinodon > Cyprinodon tularosa. Next base: position 313,478 of record NW_024038541.1, on the reverse strand, counting down.
GGCTTTTATTTTCCTCTTGTATGTCTGCTTCTTTGGACTCGGCAAAAGGCCACTCACACTGACCCTGGTTATGATGGAGTTTTCTTCCTGTTAAAACTTAGTTTTTCCTCTCCATTATCACTGCAGGCATTCTCAGAATAAGTGATTGCTGTAGTCAATGATAAAATGCAACTGACTATCAAACTGGCCACATGCTCATCTAGGAGTAGCGTGTCCTGCAAGTCAATGACTCGATACAGTTGGCTTTCCAAAAAAGTATACAACAAAAAAACAGTTGGATGCAGAAGCAGTGGCTGTTTTTTCTTTGATAAGCAACCTTTTACCAATCTAACTCTAATATCTGATTGAACTGTCTGTGTAACATGCTTTGAGATGACACTTGTAAATTGGCACTATATAATTAAAATTAATTGATATTGACCTTAAATGAATTAAGCTTTGTCATCTTGGAGAGGCTCGAAGTAGAGCCTCTTCTCTCTCAATGAGCCTCTCCACATTGAGAGAAGTCAGCTGAGGTGCAGCGGACATCTTTTTTGGATGTCCCCTAGACCACAAGCCAAGGGGACAACCCAGGAGACAATGGAGGGACAAAATCTCTCAGCTGGCCTTGGAGCACCTCAGGCTTCAAAGCACTGTAGGAGTTGTCTAATGTGGGGGAAGTCTGGGAGTCTTTGCTGAGACTGCTGCCCCTGTGACCCGGTCCCAGATAAACACAGAACAATGAGTGCAAATACAAGAAAATTGAAAAGTCTGTCATATGCATTAAACCAATATTTCAATTTCTTTGGTGGTCGTTCTTTCAAAGGGTAGAGAAAAACAACTGTTCTTAAAATTGCCTCAACATTCCATAGCAGGTTGGATCAGAAGATGGCATGTTAACAGTCAAGACGTTTGTCAGCAGACACAGGTAAGTCCCTACTTCCAAAAGCTCCCACAGATGAAGACTTCTCAGCAACTCATGTGTCCTTATGTAAACTTCCACAATGTGTATGTCGATAACATAGGAACATTAAATTTGTATTGTTTTCTGTGCTTTTATTCAAACCTTTAATGCCAACAGAAGTGATGTGGTCCTAGCTACGACTCATAGCAATAAAGAGCCTGTTAGCCTTAAGCTTTTCTGAGACCTGAAAGTTCTAACATCTGACCCCTGTGTGCCTGCCCTGCATACATTTGGACTGGCCGTGGACAGTTAGATTTATCTGTATTTAGAGATTAGGCCTTTCCATTTCAATAAGGCAAAGAACATCAAATGCTAACAGTAGCACCACAAACTACAAAACAGAAGAGCACATGGAAAAAAGGTGATTACTGTCATGGTCTTGGTTCTTTTGTACTTTACTTTGCTCCTTGTTTTCTAGTTTTATTGGTTTAATTCCTATTTTGTTGTAGTTTCTAGATTTATGTTAGTTCTCAGGCTTTTCTGTTGTTGTCCTCTGTTGCCCTCGTGTGTGTATGTTCCTTTCCCCTTGCTTCCTCGTTGTCTCCTCTCACACCTGCTCCTTATCCGCTCGTTAGCCCTGCCATTGTCTCAGTCAGCTATTTATACTCTCCCTCTGCTGTCAGTCTTTGTTGGTTCCTTGTCTTTGCTGTCTTCCCATGCCGTTGTCTACCTACCTCGTCTCTCCCTGGCTCCTCGTGTTTGGTTTCCCCCATGTCTCCATAGTTCTGGTTTGCTTAACATTATTAGTTGGATTTTTGTATTTCTGCCTTTGTTTACTGTTTTTTCCCCATTAAACTCCAAGAAATCACCTCAGCCTCTCTGCCTCTGCATATGGGTCCTCAACCGCAACCAAAACCCTGACAGTTACACTGATGCCAAATATGTTTGTCTGATAGATCCACATCAAAGTGTGATTAGAAGGTAAAGGACCAAACAGTTCTGGTTTCACGACTTGACATGGTAAATTTTCTCTGATAGAAAATAAAGAAAATGTGCATTGTGTACTGTATGTGTTAGTATCAGTGTTGTTTTTGTCAACAATGACGACATTATTTCGTTGACGTTCCTTTTTTTCATGACTATAACGAAGATTGACTAGCTAAACCTGGATCTTTGATGACTAAAACATGACTATTCATAGGTTTGAGTTTTCGTCAACAAGATGAGACGAGACAAAAAAAATAAATAAAAAATTAGCCGGTGGTCAGTCAGACATTTAAAATGCATCATTGTGCTGTAGTTAAGCAGTATGAGCCATGATGCTGCGTCTTGTTTGGTCATGAGCTCCAACTGGCAGCGGAGCAGATTCTGCATGACTGCATATGGACAATGGCAGCAGGGGAGAAAACCAGTACTGTGTGCTGAACTCTGATAAACTGATCTTCCATCTGTGATTTGTGTGCGCGTAGCTTAGAGTCTAGTAAAAAATCCTTTAGCATAACTATTAAGACTTTATTTCTTGAAGCTCAAAAGAGGTGATGCTAAAGATTCTTTAATTTCTACCAAAAGGAATCCCTAAATTAAATCCAAAGAAAATATGTCCATGCATATTGTTTACTTTTGGATAAAGAGCCAGGTTAAAAGGAGCATATATATTTTTGAATATCTCTCTTTCATGGTTCTTGTTTCTATTTAAATATGATGTAAATGTTTCCTTGTATTGTCATTGAAACATTTTCTCTGTTTCCTTTGAATATGTCAACATTTTAGTTAGCATATTCATTCAATTTAGGTCTGGATTGCCATGGCATTACAAGGCAATTATGTAGGTTCTCTCTGTATTTTTTTTATATCAAAACCCTGTGAATTTAAATCTACTTTGACAACATTGCAAAAGTAGAAAGAAGAATGTTTTTTTCCTTTGCTTTTTTTGGAGAAATAACAATTGTATTGATCTGTGTGTAATGCATAATTCATAGTAGATCAGGAAGTTTTTGCCTTGGGATGGAAGGCTTGTATGTATAAAAACTTTCCTTTATTGTAAATTTTGTTAGCTTGTCTGACTGCTATTTTAACCAATATGATGTGTTGAACTAGATCTGCTATTTTCACAGCTTTTGTGAGACACTTTTTTATAAAACGGGCATTAATTCATAAAAAAGTTTATTTGAATTTTATAAAACTACATGCACAACAGCAATGATGAGCTGTACAGCAGCATTGTACCTCCAGCAGTTGTAGTATCTATGCAAGAGCTGTCTGAAATTGGATTTTATTTGAAATTGCAAAGCTTAACTTTTTTTGCAACATAAAATTCCTAAAACTAGACTAAAACCTTTTTAAGTTTTAGCCGACTAAAACTGCCTAAAACTATCACTTATCGTAATGACTAAAATGCAACTAAGACTAATAATAGTTTTTGTCCTGAAGGCTAAGCCTAAATCTAAGATGGCTGTCGAAAAACAACCCTGGTTAGTATGTAATGTAATTTTGGGGGACTTGGTTATATTATTGGGATTCTTAAGCCCTGGTTTCCTAACCAGAATTGAAATCCCGGGGGGTCTCAATAAAACACAACAAGGAAATATATCTAAGAAAAGTAATTTACCTCCCCCCAAATAAACAAAAAAATGCACACACAAACATTACCCCCTACCAAATTTTAATCAATATTTTGTCACGTCACTTGTACTTCAGTCTCCCATTACCCATTGCTCACTGAACTCTGCTACTTCTGCCACTTGTTCCACAGACTTCCCTCCCTCCTGTCTTTGTCTCTCTTTGACTTCCTCTATTCCCCCTAGGCATACACACACTGCCAGCTATTTCTCCTTCTCATTCACTCTGTCCTCACAGGGGAGCATTCTTGTCCTGCTACAGTTCATCCTAACAACTTATTTTGCTCCAGGCTTCTCCATTATTCCTGCTGCACTACGATCTTGTTATCCATTTCCATAATCTTATCTGTTTCCTTGTGCTATCAGTTTATCCCATATGCTGGTAAAGATTCTTTTTAATAAAAAAAAAGGTTTTGTTGTTGAAAATGTTTTGCATTTCATCAAAAAAATGTTTTAATTAAAAGCTAGAGACTGAGAAATTCCCATGTTTAGTTGTTTAGATATATAGAACAGACCAGTTGAGGTAGAAAATGCAGCCTATAGAAAAGCATGCAGTTCTGTCTTAAGCATGATGCCCTTTTAGTTTTAAACAAATTTGCACCTTTCTGCATCTGCCAAATATCACTTAGTGAGCCAGTAACAATGACACTAAACCCTTGTTTTTCATTCAATATCTACATTTCATTCTACAGAACCACGTTTTGCTCACAACTTTAAAGCTTAAAACTTCTCATTCACTTTCTTTAGCATTGATTGATAAAATTCCTTTGCTGAAAGGACAAAAAGTAAAACAAGTCCAGTTGTTATGCATTTTAATTTCTCTGAGCAATATCAGAAAACCACAATAATACTATTTTTCTTCTCTCATCTAGGTCAAGGTTACCTGCACATTAAAAAATATAGATCTAAATAAGTCTGTTTTTTCTTGAAATAAGTGCATTTTTTAATTGAGAAGGTAAGTAAGACACTGCCAGTGAAACAAGACAATTTACATTTAAAATAAGAAAACATAATTGCTAAAATTTCAAGTGCATATTATTTAATTATCTTCTTTCGAGAGTAAAAATACTGATTCCATTGGCAAATCATTTTTTAACCAACTCCAATTAAGGGTAAATACATTCATTTAAGAAAGGAAAACTTATTTCTCTGTCGGTTTTGCAGTGTGTCAAGGTTCACTGCTTTGAAAAGCACTATTCAGATCCGGTATTAACAATTTATTCTTGCTGATCCGATAGTACCTCAATTGTGTTACACAATGGATTTTGTTCGAATGGCAATATCACTGCAGGTATAAATGTTGCAGGTCATTACTGGTAATGATCTCAGAATCAGTAAGTCTGGTCAAATATTCCTTGCTGCATTTGATCATATGTAGTTTAAATTTCAACATAGAAAGAGTGATCAAACAAATTACAAAATAGGGAACGTTCTTTAAAACACAGTTATAAAATATTTTTGTGTGAACATAAAACATTTCAATGCATTTTTTGTACTGGAACCAACTTAGAACTACACCTCTTATAAACCTAAATTGTCTTTATAAACAGTTTATGATTAAAAAAAAAACCAAAAAAAAAAAACCTACTCTTCTGAACTCTTGTTCTAATAAAGGAAACTTTGAATCCTTTTTCACTTTTATGAACCCATATCATGTATTGTGCTGGTGTTGTCACACACTTATTAAAAAAATAAGTCAATATCTCTATTCAATGCACATTTGCACAGTAGGAAAGAACCTAAATATTAAATCTTTCACGGCTATCTTGTCCCACTTTGCCGATAATATAGGCGTCTTAGGGCCTATTTATGATAGCGTCCTCTGCATGCATGAGCAGGACTAGGACTACATAGATTTAAGCACAGAAATCTTAGGCATTCCATTTATTACCCTTTGTGTTGTAAGCACAAGTCAAACTGTGATTCAAAGTTCATGGATTTAGGAAGTATCCACCATAATGGAAAAAAGTTGCAGCCTTGCGCTGATAGCGCATGCTTTTATAATTTACTATGCATTATAAGGCTAAAAAAATTATATTGATTCACTTCAGTATGTATTATTTCAAAGAAACTGTCAAAAATGTGAAATACTTTTTCAGCTGAGTTGTCCCACCTGCTTTTGGTCAGTCTCCAGAGGATGGCATGATGATACAAGTTGTTTTTGCCATATTTATATCTATATACTTTATTATAAATGTATTTCTTCTACCTTGACAAGAAGTACAGAAGCACTGATTTTCCTTATTATTATTATTATTATTATTATTATAATATCATATTTATCTTAATATCATGTGTGACAATTCAGATTTCTTAGCATTTTGTCCTCTTAAACTTTCTAAATAACATTTAAGGAAAGGTCAAAGGAGCGTCTGCCGTGATGACATTTTTGGACTGACATGAGCTGAAGTATCTGAAAGACGCTGCTGGTCTCCTTTCAATTTGCATAATGTAAAAGCAGGTTGAGAGAGGATGTCAGCTTGGGTTGAAATTCATCCTTCACTATTGCACCACCTGGAAAATACTCCAGGATCAAGTTAGGTGTCTTCAGATTAGTCATCAACTCTCTATTGAGAAATAATATCAATAATTGCAAACCAGAAATAGTCTAACAAATGTAAAGTTGTCACACTCGCTGTCTTAAATCCTTTGCATACAGAAAACAATACTATTATGAGTATTATTGTTTAACGAAGTAATGAGGCTGGTTTGTTCATGTGGGCTTTTTTTAAGTGAAATCCCCGCGTTTTGTGGACAAGAGCTTCTTTTTTCCATTTTTTTTTTTTTATGTGCTTGTATGGCCTCCCTGGACATGCCCCTAATGAGGTGGCAGATGGTCTCCTGAGGGAACTCCTCCCAGACCTGGACTAAAGCATCCGCAAACTCCTGGACAGTCTGCGGCGCAACATGACGTTGGTGGATGGATTTCTTCCCTCAAGAAATCCCGCCCCACACCAATAATGACTCACTGCCAAACTGGTCATTTTTAAGGATATTGCAGGCAGCAGTTTGCTTTTCATTGTGTCTCCAGACTCTGTCATGTCTTTCACATATGCTCAGTGTGAACCTACTTTCATCTGTGAAGATCACAGGGTAGCAGCGGCGAAGTTGCCAAGTCTGCTACTCTCTAGCAAATGCCAAGCATCCTGTACAGTGTTGGGTTGTGAGCACAATCCCCATCTGTGATCATTGGGCCCAAATACCATCATCATGAAGATGGTTTCTAACCGTTTTTACAGACATGGACATTTGTGACCTGAAGGAGTGGATTTTGAAGGGCCTTGGCAGTGCTCCTCATGTCCTCCTTGTATAAAGGTGGAGGTAGCCATCCTGGATTGTTGCCCTCCTACAGCCTCCTCCATGTCCCCTGGTGTACTGGCCTGTCTCCTGGTAGTTTTTAGAGCAGCGTACTTCAACAAAAAATAGTAGATGAGTTGAAAAAGAGCTGCAGAGGATGCAAAGCAGGAGCAAGGTGAAGGGAGAAGTAAGAAATACAAGACATCTTTTCCATCAATCATTATGGGCAGGGTGAGATCTTTGGGAAGCACAACAGGCCCTTTTAAGAATCAGGCACAATATTGATAATGCAGTATTATGTGTTGTACTGTAATGTAGCTGCAGAATCATATCCCGGACTCCATTGTCTCTCTGACACACTTTCTGAACATTCAAGCAGACAGAGATTTAAAGAAAGTTGGAAAAGTTAAGGAAGGTGGGTTGGCAATGCATGTGTCATCTTACTATGAAGAATTATAAAGAATTAATTTTCTCTGTTGCACAAATATTGAACTGTTGAAACCCAGGATCTTCAGTGATCCAACAAAACTACTGAACTAGAAAAAGAGCCTTTTGGAAGGGAGACAGAGATTTACGGAGGAGTATACAGAAACAACTTAAGGTCAAGATAAGAGAAAGTAAAGCGGCATACAGGTAGAGGCTAGGAAACAAGCTCCAGCAGAACAATAGCAGAGATGGGTGGTGAGGGATTAGGACAATCACAGGATTCAAATAGAAGAAGGATAAGACTGATTTAAGTCTGGACACAGCCAATTAATTGAATACGTTCTTCGAGAGGTTTAGTGCAGGAATAAACTCAGCCTCCAGCTCCCTTGTCCCTGTACTAAAGAAATCTCAGCCAACAGTCTAAAAAAGATTCTTTCAGGAACCTCTGCGGTTTGCTTATCGCCATGGAGTTTGAAGCACAAAATTATATTCTTTATTCAAAAATACCTGCTGTTTTTTGCAAGTTTCATGCATGTTTTACTTTTTAATAAAGTATAGTAGAGGCTTTATCTAACATCTAATATTGTATTCCAAGCCTTCAGTGTCCCATATATAAAGAAATCCTTTATGAAAAAACAAATCCTTAATGAGCCTACTGCATAAGTACATATTAATTTCATTTTTCATATTCTTTTTCTTCACAACAGGGTCTTAATGCTGCCTTATTCACAGATAACATGTCCGTTCCATTCCACCTCTTTGGTCTATTTATCCTCCTTTCAATCAGTTGGCCTTTTTCTTTCTATATATGAATCTTGTGCCATTTTCCGCTCACTCTTTCTGTCTGAGATTACCATGGTAACATGTTATAGAGATGCAGGCTATGGACTTTCTGATAAATGTGTGAATTTTAATCAAAACCAAGTTTGTATCTTACCTTTGCTTTTTTTTAAATACATTATACTGGTACAATGTTTGGCCATCAAAACACTTAGGGTTTTATATATATATATCCTCCTTAATAATACCACGTTTTTTTTGTTTTGCTTTAGTATTTTACAAACTTTTAAGAGCAGTACAGTATAAAATAATAATAATAATGTAAGGAAAGTTTACTTTAGAAAAACTCTACTGTGAAAATGATCTACATGTTATAAGAAAAAAATCCACACCTATTTGAAGTCAAAACAAGAATCTAGAAACCCAGAAAACATCAGCATTTGTTTTAGGAATTACCATGCAAAGTGCAACTACCCATGAGACTTGAAATATACTTTATTAGGGTTATAGCAGCCGCTAGCACAAGAAGTATTGCAAAGGAAAAAGTAATGAATATTGCAACGTGTCAACAAATTCTGAATGCAAATATTATGCAGTTGGTCCAAAAAAAATGAAATACTGTTTGCTTCTACAGGATAATGGTGCCAAGAGTAGCTCAAAATTACACTGTCCCGCAATGAAAAACCTATATCTAACCTTAACAATAGCTCAATAACACCAAGAAACTTTAGGGGGAAAAACCCCAACAAAATCAATAAAATCCAAAATTTTTGGGTTCAACTCTAATCATCACCACGAGTGATCTAGAAATGAAAAAAATGTAGATAGCACAGATGGTGCCTACTGTGCTGAAATGACAAATTGGAAACCTTGTCTTAATGTTTTGCAAAAAAAAAAAAAAAAAAACACCTCAGTAATTCTGTTTAGTTTAAAGGTATAGTGGAGGATTTTCAAGAATTTTTGAAAAGACTCGCCCTCTCCACTTCAAAAAAATTCACATGCCTATTAAATGAGAGAGCTTGCACAAGCCCATTTCTCTTTGTGCACACTCTGTTTAAAAGTTGCAGTTTGCACCGCTCACACAAGCTTACTTTAAAAAAATAAAAGATTTTCATTGACTTTTTTCCTCACCACAGATCACTTCATATAGTTGAACAACTCTTATCTAACAATGCAACACGTTGAAGACATAAGCTTTCTAATACAACTAAATCCCACATAACAGAACACAATTAAACACATAATAAATAACAAAATAGATAAATAAATAAAAAATTGTTTATTATATATTAATTCTAATACTGACTGCAATAAGCTATTGGAAAACAAAAAACATTACATTTTATGAAACTATAAAAACAGTAATGGATCCCTTGATCCTTCCCTGAAATGTAATTTGATGTTGCAGTAGCAACTACCAGTGTACATCTTCCCAATATTAATACTTTTAAAGCAAAAGGAGAATAATGATGTGGTCTACACAGTTTCCCAGGAGAGACAATGACTCTGCATCTAACAGTTTCAGTTGGATAAAGATTAAGACAAAAGTATCTCTAAAAGTTAGGCAATGACAAGTCGAGAATAAAGACACAAGGATCTCTTAAAGTTATATCATTTATAACAAGCACAGTATCTTAGCTTTTAGCCAAAGTATTTTAGTACATAATTTTTCCTTAGTAAAAATAAAAAGATAAAGTTTATAGTAATGTCACATTTCTAAGCAAGACACCAGTCCTAAAAGGAGTGTTCATTTTTGCTGGGGAGCATTGTACCCTATTTGATTAAGCAACATAGTAAACAAGTAGTGGAGATGTAGCTACATTGCTGCTCTCCATTTAAAATTTGATTTTTCCGTCTGCTGGTGTAAAAAGTACTGAAAAAAAACTTTTTGCCTTAGTTTCTGGAGGAGCTGTCAATATTTAAAAGTGGGATTATTTTCTTATGCTGTTTTCTTAGTACTGTTCTTCATCTGCCTATGCTACTTATTCTTGCAAAATTATCAAACCTCTGCAAGTGAATATACATACTCATTTTTTGTGTATTTCTGCCTGTCCTTGAAAGCTTGTGTGCTTGCCCCGCTTACCAATGTATAATTTAGTGCTTCATTCAGTATTTATCAGAGTTTTGTCTCAGTGGTGCCAACAGCAGACTGTCACAGTTTGACCTCTGGTGCCTCCTGATGACTAAACAAGGCAATACTTAATATGTGTGCAGCTTTGAAGGTACGTTATTGCTTTTGCTGGCCAAAATGTGACTAGCAAAAGCCCATTGAGGTAATTTTTTAAAATACAAAATAGGTAGACGGAAACACAGACAGAAAAATATTGAGTAATTATATACCAGGCCATCACAACAAGAAAATAGGATTACATTTGAAGCAAGCAGACTTCTGCTTAGTTTTTCTGAAAACATTTTTTCACCGATCCAGAAGCCACTTTCACTTCTGTTGGCTAACTCTAAAACAACCTATAGTTCTGAACAGAAAAAACAAAGCTGAGCAGCTTTGTGTGTGAGGTCTGATGCAGCGATGACTGCCTCTGACTTCTACAGTGGAGAAACCAAACAACAACAACACAAATGCATGTCAAAGTACAGGAAAGCCAGTAGCTCTGGGCAAAAATCCAGTTGTACAGACATCCTCGGAGGACATGTCCTTTTTTCTTGCAAAGGACATGTCTTTGACAGCCAGTCAAAGACATGCCAATATTTAGATCTTTCACAGGGAGGAGAGGTGGTTTGAAAGAGGGGTGAACAAAGCCTTACATGTCTTATGAAATAAGACATCACTTAACAAGGGGAGGATTGTGACTTCAGTTCCTAAGCATATATAACTGTCCTTTAAGTCATTCCAAAAAGGTTATATAAGCATTCTCATCAAGAATCAAATGGGCAAACATAAAACCTATACAAAACAAGAAACTCCAACAACCCAGGTAAATGAGGGGTGGGTTATAGATTTAGTTTGTCTTTAAATTTGCTTCAGATGATGGGCTCAGCTCTTCAAATACAGGTTGGAGACTACAGGTTGGACGTAGCCAATATTGCCAAACATCATTGCCACAAGCTCATCCAGGAGGAGCATACCTTGCAAGTCAATGACCTGATGCAAGCAGCTGTTTTTTCTTGAAACTTTAAACCAATTGACTATGTCTTGAGTGTGCCTTGAGATGAGGTGTTCTGAGTTGGAGCTATATAAATAAACTGAATAGAGAGAGATTTATTAGGTCTACAGTATCTCAAAGACATTATCTTGTTTAGGCTGTGGCTTATAAAGTGATACAGTGTTAGTCTTTGACACGAGGCTGACTACATCCAGTTACATTTGGGGGGTGACTCTATGGAGAGAGCCACGCACCAAAACTTTATGGCATCTTAGATACTAGATACATCTTAGATATAAACTCTGCAATTATTACTGTAAATAAGTCTTCCCTTTTCTCCAGGGCATCTTCTGGGTTAATCTGCAGTTATATAGTATTCTATTGTGTTGGAAACAGGAGAAAATTATTTATTTAATCATTATTGTGACCTGATTAATTAACTATTTTAATACAATGGTTGACAGTCAATTCTGAATAAAACTTTAATCACATCTGCCCTTATTAAGCCTATATCAGGGTTTCTTAAACCTGGTCCTCAGGGCCCACTGTCCTACATGTTTTAGGTCTTTCCCTGCCTCCTCACACCTAACCTGAATGAAAAGGTGATTGGCTTATGCAGTGTTTGATGGCTGCTGAAGAGGTAATGCAATCATTTGAATCATTCATGCTTGCGTAGAGACACATCTAAAACATAAAGGACAGTGGACCCTAAGAACCAGGGTTAAGAAACCCTCACTACATTACAACCACAACCACTACCTGTATGGTTCATCCCCAGTATGATGTGAGAGCTGAGTGGCGACAGCGCTCACTATGTGGAATTCACCGCTTGCCGCTTCACCACTCTTGTCTGTGCGGATTGCATAGGGATACTATGAAACAGCCACTGAACCGGGTGAGTCCAATCTGCACAATTCAATCCACTGTGCAGATTGGACTCATCTGGATCAGTGGCTGGGCCGCACAGATATATGGTATGGAGAAGACTTGTAGACTCCACATCTCACCTGTGGTATGTAAATCCACACAGTCTTTAGTGTGAATGCACCTTAAGACCTGAAAAGCACTCAGCATACAAAATAAGAGTGTGTGTCTACTTAATGCACCGATAGCTAAAGCTAATGACCTATTAAGATGTTGCAATGTTGATAGATGTGTGAGTAAACTTCTTTATCTTCTTGAAAACATATTCAATAATGCTGCTCTTGCTCTCAATGGTCTAAATTGAAAAGGCATTATACACTAGGGGTGGGTATTGGCAAAGAAGTCACGATTCGATTCGAATCACGATTCACATGCCACGATGCGATTCTATCACGATGCATCACGATACTTGAAATATTGCGATGCATCGTGATATTTTCACTGAACACTGTAAGAAAAAGATACAGCCCTTACCAGTGGCTGACTGGCTGGGTGTGATCTGGATAGTGTCTTCAATTGATACATAACTGAAAGCAACTGAATTCATACATAGCTGTATTTATTGAAATTACTTTTGGAGGTGTTGCCATGAAAACAAATACTGGACAGAAATATTACTATTACTGGCATGGACACACCAACAAAAAGATCTTAGGATTCATCAAACTTAAAATAACAAAATGAGGATAATCAGTCCGGACATGCTTATGACACAAAGCAGCAGGCGTCAACACATCCGCAGCGACATCTGCTGGACTGGAAGTTGTATTCCACTTGGTTTGATTGATGTGCGCCAACCATTAATGTATTTTATTTGTTCATTTTTTTTTTTTTTATAATCGATTCTTGCCTTCAAGAATCGATTCAGTAGATCACAAAAATTAGAATCACGATTCATCGATTTTACGATTATTTTGCACACCCTTATTATACACCAGTCAAATAATTCAAGGACCATCAACAATGCACCTGCGGGGGAAACTCCATTTTAACTTATGTTCATTCCAAAGAAAATTTTTTAGCCAATCATATGTCTAATTGAAAAATTGGACCCTGCACATTTAGAGTATATTTGCCTCAACCTGCTGCTGTGAAGCAGGATTCTCCACCATGAACATAATCAAAAATAAATATCGATCCAGGCTCAAAATGAGCACCTTGATATGTGCTTGAGAAAGGCTTTGTCTCCATTCAAACCCAGGTTTAAAGCCTAGCAGGGCAGCCTTAAGCCCACTGCTCTCATTAAGTCAGAAAAAATAAGAAAAATGGTCAGTTCAGGTGTTTTAAAAAATTTGTGAATCAGGAAATTGTCAATATACTAAACTGAAAGATTGTTGTTGTCTACTTCAAAAAACACTTTAGATTTTATTTTGTTTTATATTTTTTTATTTAAAGTAACAGATTATTAAAAAGGTCTCCGGACTTTTACTGGTTGATGATTTTCTTTATTCGGACCCCGCTGATTTTTAATAGGTTACCCCTGGTTTACATGACTGTTGTACATATCTGTTGGATAAGTAGTAATAAAAAAAAAGGTTCTAGTCACCAACTTCTGCCTCTTTGTCTATCAATCAATGTAAGTGTGGATGTGAATGAGTAAATGTAGGTAGGTGAAGGACAGTTTCACCAAAGAGTTCATTCTCTGCCTTCATCAGTCATGCTAAGCAATATTAAGGGAAGCAATGTGTCCCATCAATTATTCTCCCCAATACATTTATAATTGTTGACTGCTACTTAAAATAAGACACAGAGGGTATGATGAGTCACTGACCTAAGTACATCCCCTGAGTGTCAGTATATGGCTTTTTTTTAAGTTTGGGTGTGGATAGTTATTTGACAGCAAGGGCTTGTCTTTTTTTTTTTTTGCCCATACCTTCTGAAAATGTATTTATCTTTTAATTCTTATACTTGTATGTCAGACACAAAATTACGGTACCAATACCGATACCTTCACTTCGATACCGGTTCCTGAACGATACTTTTTTCGATACCAGTTTTATAATATCAATTCGAAAAAAAAGAAAATTACACAACATAAAAAGTACAAATCTTGAGTTTTATTTTAAGCTCTGATTTTTCCATTTACATTTTTCCTCTTACATAAAAAAAAAAAAAAAAATCAGTGTCTAATATTCACTGTTACATTGTGAGGACCTTTTTACTTAGCAGTTTTCCTTTAGAAAAATGACCATGTCTGACAAACAAGCCCGTTGAATGGGATCCTACTGACAGTGCACCGCTGGTATGTGGGGGTCTGAGCGGCTCCCACAGAAATATTGGAAGGCAGGATGAACTGACTGCACTGATTACGTTTTCAGGTGGATTTTCCCACTTAAAAACATAATAAAACTACTTTATTCCCATTGATCAATAATAACCAATATAGCTGCAAGGCAGAGAAAGGATAGAGTAGCTCCGCCCAACGCGCGTCAGAGCCACTTTTGCACCGCGCAGCCAGAGCAGCAAAGCTGCTTCAGCCGCGCGTCAGAAGCTGGAACAAGCAGCAAAAAAGGAAGCAGCAGACGTGATTTTGCTGCTCTTGCTGCGTCCAGTTTGAAAGCAGCATTCTCCAAGAGTGTCTCGCATTATTCACTCCGCTCCGGCTTTGCTCTGCCCACGGGCTGCTGAGAAGAGGATGGTCGCGCCGGCTGCGGTCCGCTCTTCTTCCAGCCAAACACCGAGCAACTTTCTACTCTTAAATTGTTTCTGTGCACAATGTATTGCATTGCGCCAGGGGCGTTGCTAGGCACAAAGCTTTACTGGGGCACTGGCCCCCTACCGCATATGCCCCTCCTGCCATACACAAATACAGACAAGCACACTGCCCCACCCTGATAAATTCCTACCAAAATTACCAGTTGAGATATTAATGAGTGTAAGAGCATATTTGTTTTAACAAACATGAACAATTTCAACATTGCAACTATAAAAAATAAGACATTACCAACTTTAAAAATAAAAAGTTTCCTTATACACATTCTGAAGTAATCATTAATTCCTAGGTTTCAGAGTTTTAGTTCAGGGGAAATTTTAACTCAACCTGAACTAAGTTTTTCTTTTATTTTTTGAGCATTAAAGTGTACCTCCTATTTTTCCTTTTTGCAAAGCGGTCAATCACTAGACTGTGACTCAGCTTAGAAAGTTCTTCCTTTTCAACTGATAAAATAGCAAGATGATGGAGCCTGTCTTGTCCCATTGTGCACCTCAGCCAAGTGTGGAGCCTTCTCAATACACTGAATGACCTTTCACAACTCCAGCTGTAGACTGGGATGGTGAGGGAGATCTGGATGACCTGCGTTAGTGTGGGGAACATGGTGTTATCAAGCAAGTTGAAAACACACTGCATATCCTTGATGACAAGGCTTTCTTTTTCAACCATAAAAAGCTTTCAAACCATTTTGAATTAAATTAAAGTTTTTTTTACTCCAAATTTGTCCTGGGGATAGTGGGACAACTTCACTTGTCTAGGATCATCATGCTTTCCCCCTAAGTCACTAATGTCCCCTTCTTGTTTGTGGATGCTGGTTGTTGCTCCCTCATAACCTTCATGGTCCTGTCTCTCCTGTCTCTCACCTGTCTCTCTCCTGTCTTTCACCTGTCCCTTGTCTGTCAGTCTGGCCTCCTCCTCCCTTTCCTACTCCAGCACCTTCATTCTCATTCTCTACAGCAAACATTAAAAAAACGTAAATTTATAATTATGTAAATATCTATCATATTGCTTATAATGTTCCTAATGTAACTAGTTTGCTTAAATCACTAATTCATTACGGGACCTTACCTCCCTCTCTCTCATCTTGTTTTACTGCTTCCCTGTCTCTGCTTCGTGTGAGGAATTTCCTGATATCCATCTACAAACCAATGCAGTCATTTTCAGTTAGTAGCCTATAAATCATGTGGTTTCACTGGTAAAATAATAAAATTGACAGGTAAGAAACGTTACCAGAACAAAAAATGCGTCGCGGCCGCACAGTGTCCCATCCAACTCAGATGAGAGCAGCGCGTTAGTTTACCTGCAGTTCATGCAGTGACATGCGCTGACGTGGGGGCGCTAATACATCCTCAGTTTGGAGATAACAGCACACTTGCTACGCATTTGAGTAGAAATATACGTCTCCTCCCGTTGGAATTATCTAATTTGATGCATTAAAAAAATGTATCACTGTTGCAAATATTCATGAGATTTATACTGGGGCACAGCTCATTTATACTGGGGCACGTGCCCCAGTAAATGGGGTCTGGCGACGCCGATGCATTGCGCACTATTAGCATCAGTCTTAATAAAGTGAAGCCGCACTTTTGACCTGGGGGGCATTTTAAAGGAGTTCCGCGACGCTCACAACCAGTTCACATGAACCCTGGATGTAGGCGTGACCACCTGTGTATTTTTCCTGGATGACGCAATCACGTTAAGCCAATCACCGAAACTTGGTACCGAAAGACGAGGCATGTTTCCATACTCTGTAGAACTGAAGCATTTCGGTCGGTACCATTAAAGAACCGATGTTCGGTACCCAGCCCTATTGGCCATGGATCATGAAATTTGACACTAACTGGATATTCAAAGCACAAGGATGACAGAAACATAACATTTCATTAAATTGCCATAGAATGTCTATTCCACTAAGTGAAATCAGGAAAAGAGCTCATGTGAGAGGAAATGGTACAAATCCATAAAAATACTTTTTATTTTGAATTTTGCAGGGGATCCTCCATCCTTGCCTATGGCAAGTAATGCTCAGTGTGGAAAACATTTAACTTACATAGGTTAAAGGGAATTATACTCAGAGCTCCACCTGTTTCACTCTTGAACATTTAATCAAGTTGACCTTTAATGAGCTTTAAAAATACACCAATTCTAACACCTGTCTCACAGCATCAGGTAATATTTTCCCAATTACCTTTCCTGAGTTATTCCTAAATGTTAGCAAAGATACCCATTAATCCCTGTCTGTGCATAAACTTTGAAGTAGCTGCAGTATGTAATAATTAAAATTAATTGCAATTCAGAGAATGCTACTTATTTTAAGGACCTTTCTTTTCTCGGAACCTTTGTGGTGTTGCACATCTCTAGCTGAAGTGTAAATACAGGGATTCTAATTCAGTTCACTGAAGCTGTATAGGACCGAAACTACAGCAAACGACACCTAAGGGCACTCTGCATAATCAAGAACAAGCCCTATATTTGGACTCACTTTAGCCACCATCAGGTTTTCATTACATCCAAAGGCTCCAGTTATTCCTGATTGAACTTATTTTCGAAAGAACTCCAATGTGCCATCTATGGAAACAAATTATTTAATATAAAATTTACTTTCCAATTTTCTGTTGTGGACAAGTACCAAGTGATAGTCAAAAGAAACAGTATTTTAAAAAATTATGAGCAATTAATGAAAAACAAGTTCAGGAAGGGAGGCCATTTGGCTTGATCAGCTTGGGGTTGAAAAGACAGGACAGAGACGCAGACAAATAGTGATGTATTTCGTAACAACATATTGGACAGAAGGAAAAGGAATCAAAATATGAAAATAGAGATCTAAGCCCAACTTTGTCAGGATACAAAAAAAGCCAAAACCAGAATTAAGTGAAAAAGACTTTCTGAAATAATTCATATTAGTTTGGGACACCCAGGGAATTTCTCTAACCTAATTCAGCACTTGTGAAATACTTAAAAGTGTGGAATTTTTGTTTGCCCATGATCTCTTCCTATTCTCCTTGCTCTTCATTTCCCTTCTGTCCTTCCTGTGTCTGGTCTCGTCTTGTCTCAGAGCATGCCAGTGGCCATGTCTCTCCCTGTGTGGCCAGCTGTGTCATAGGTGATCCATCAGCACAGGTGGAAAATTATTACTGGGCAAGCCCCGTGGGCCCGCCGATCCTGACAAATCAGCTGTAAATGCCAGCCCTCAGCCAAATGCTCTGATTGGTTCTGACAGGCACAGTGGGCCTTATGCCAGCCTTTTGCCCCCTAGAACCCAAAAAAACAGGTGTAGGCACGTATGTGTGCGTGTGGTGTCTCAACTACATTATTCAGCACCTGCTGTTGGGGGTTTATGTCACTGGTTTCCGTTCCCTTGTTCTCTTGGCCCAAGAGCACACACTGTAGGAGTTAGCTGTGTAGGAGAGGAGTTGGGTATAAGCTTATTCTTGTGAGTTGATGTACCCATGTTGATGTGGCCCAATAAACTGTAGTCTTTGTGTTTAGAAGTACAGTCAGCATTTTCTAAACTCAATTGGAAGTAAACTTTTTTTGTGCTGTGCTGTTTCAGTAAAACTTTGTTGTTGTTTTTTGTTTGTTTTGTTTTATGATGAGAGGCTTTAACAGCCAGTTATTACACACTACTCTGTTAAAGTTTGTCACTTTAATGCAGTTATTATGATGTTCACTGACGGGGTGCATCTAACATTTTTTTATTTAATATAAAAGAAATATAAATATGATGTTGTTGCATATGAACCTATTATTCTTTACTGACAATTACAACAAATACAATACATTCTTGGTTTATGTTTGTTTCTGTAACAAAGTCATACATAACAGTGTATGAATAACTAAACTGTGTTTAGCAGCTGTTTTAATTGACTGCTAAATTGAATAAAGAATAGGAAGATTTTACTTTACTCTCTATTTTGAAAAGCATGGTAATAAAAAAGAAAAAGATTTGAATTTCAAAACCATGCTAAAGTCAGACAACTTGTTCTGAAGCTAGCCAAACTGTTAACTTTAGACACAGCCACATTCAAAGCGAAGTACTTCATTGAGCATTATCAAGCAGGAGAACAAATATTTTGTCAGGTTTTGTTCACACATGTACAAATTAAAGGGGATTGTCAAGTCTGAAAAATAAGATAAAAAACTGTTAAATAATTTTTAGATAAGGTTAAAAAACCAAGTGGGGGTCCTATAGGTGTCTTTTTGAGCATAAATAGAGTTCCATCACTGGTCACGATGAACAGACAAACAGAAGTATGCGCCATCTTTCACAAGTCCTGCAGAACTATCAGAAAGCCAGATGAGACGATGGATGCTGATACCTAACAGTGCGTTACTGTCATGAAATGCTTCATGGAAAAGTAATAGGTAGTCATGGTTGGAGACCAACTGATATTATTTTAGCAAACTGATCTAAACCAACTAAGTTCTAGTGAATCCTTAGGCTCCTGAAAAAAAGAAAAGAAAATTTCCATTCTACCAAACAAAAACAGGTACACAGCATCAAGATAAGTACTATTTAAACAATTTCGGGGTGCAATTTCTAAAGAGCTGAGTCAAATGTTTCATGTAAAAATCAGCTGTGACCCAGGTCTGTTTCTTCTTGGCCTCCCTTCCAAATCAGTCACTTTGACACAATCGCACTTCAAACTTAGTGACAAATTATTGCTTTTGGCTAGAAAATGCATTTCAATTAGTTGGATTAAGGATAAACCACCAACTATCACACAATGGTATAGAGAAATGTTTAGGGTCCTCCCACATGAAAGGACAAGTGCAGTTCTTAAGGGTAATGAGAAACATTTCATTGATATGTTGATTTGATATGATTTGTGAAAATGCAAAACTAATAAAAAAAAAAAAAAAAAAAAAAAAAAAAAAAAAAGCACTATATCTCTGCCAGATATAGGTCCACTGGCTGATTACAACATTTCATCTGGGATGCTAATTGGTGGGCACGCTTGGTTTAATGTCATGTTTTAGTCTTTTCTAGGGGTACCATTATATTTGTTTAGGCCCGTTCCATGAGTTTAATTTTGAAAATAATTCTGTTGAATCATGGTTGAAAATCAATGCCTGACTTTCATTTCTTATATTTTCTCTAGAATTTGTACTTATTATTACTTTTGTTAGATTCAAGTTATGTCTGTGACCAATGTGGGTTTTTCTTTCATTTAACCAGGGGTTTCATTAATTTTATCCACATGTATAAATGGATAAATGTGGATCAAAAGAAGCCTTGATTCATTTTAAATCCTCTTTATTCACCATCTTTCTATCACTTGAGATCAGAAAAAACACCAGTATTTAGTCTGTTATGTTTGTAAGGAAAACAGCAACAGTGATTTACAAAGCAAAGCTCTGCTAAAAATAACACCTATCAGCTTCCTAGAAATGTATTGGAATAGAAAGCACAATATTTGACTTGTAATTCTGTGAAAGTTATAAGTACCCTCTGAAAAAATTACTCAAGTCAAGTAAGGATAATCAAACAAAAAGTACGTAAGTACAGTAATCAAGAAAATGTACTTTGCTACTTTCCACCACTGGTTCTACAGCAAGGGGACAGTTTTAAAAGACGAGTCAAAAGAAGAAAAAGAGCTGCTGAAGTCATTAAAGCCCATTTAAGGTGTGCCGTAGAAGATTTGGACAAGCCGGTGAAATACTGGCATAAATAATTATGGATAAATATAATCAAAATCTTAATTCTGGTTGTTACTGCACAAAAAATTTAATGTCAGAGTGAATAGTAAATATCTTGGTAACTTCAAATACAGCTAGGGTAAAGAAAAAAGTAAAAACACCTGAGCAAAGCATGTTTTTAACTATGGGATGTCTCAAAGTCCTCTTTTTTAATTTATTTTTTCCACAAAGTACGGAATAGTTTTCTGTAAGCCTTATCACTACTTATCCTTGGTGTCATTCGAATGTTTTACCCAATACTGAGTTGGTGTACTAATTTGCTTTGATCCTGCAAGGAATAAACAGACCACCAGACACTTGCTGAAAGACCCCAATACCAGCCAGCCCTTGTGTTGGTGTCTGTTGCACCAAGTAATGTTTAAAGCCTTGATGTCATAAAGGTTACTGATGTTGAAGTTAGGGGAGGCCTTTCCGGGACATGGCTTTGGGGATATTGGAGGGACTAATTATGTTCTAACTCTTGGAGAAGGTGGTCGCATTTTCCTGCTGCTCTGCAACTCCCTGCTTTGTCCGTTTTGCTGTGTCTTGTCTTTTCTGAGCCGTCTCTTCTTATCACCCAAATTCAAACAATGGAAATGGTCAGCTGGTCTCTCAATGTAATCAATCAAATTTTCTCAAGTGGAAGACAGGGAAAAGGGGGCTCTTCCTGTCCTGCCGGGACATACCTTGTAGGATACACCATGGACTCCGGGAAGGCTTAGAGGATGATGTGTTCTACAATGTTGTCAGTGAAGGATGTCGAACATGCATGGAATCTTGGATTTATGGTACTCAAATTTCCCCTGTTTGGTTTTGGTGGATACCTGATGTTTCTACAATTACAGAGGATATCGGCAGTTATTAGGGCATTGATAAGGCTGCCAGCAGCAGTTGACATGCTCACAAAGGCTGTGAACAAGCAGGATCGTATGCTGGGTGCGAATGAATGCAGGATGGCTGCGGTGGTTGAATTCAAAGGTGAAATGGGATAATATCTTGGATGTGCACGCTCACTTCAAGGCACAAAAGCTAAACATATTTGGATTATTGGATTCGCCATGTGGAGCCAGCAAGAAAAGAATCAAAGGCTGACTGAAAATTCCTGTGCAGCCTGCTCTCAAAACAAAAAAGTGTAATTTTCGATTTGGCCTCCTCCTTATCAAACCTCCCCTGGATGTTATGGCAGATGTGGATGTGTCCAGAACTGTAGCGCCGGTTGATAAACCTACAACTTATCAAGGACAAAATATCAGATGGACTTTCATTTGGCTTCAGCCTTCTTCTGCTGAAATGTTTGACTCGTGTAACGTTTTTTTTTTTTTTTTTTTTTGATATCTCAACTGAATCCTGTCAAGGTTAAAGTGTGAAATATCCTTTTTTTTCCCTCATCCTCCCCAATATGGCTCCTATCTTTCCACAGAGATAAAGGCAGCGCTATAGGGAGCAGCCTCACGGTGGAGCCCTTGGCAGTAAATTGTTCTCCCAACCAAAAAGACCAATTTGGTTTTAAAGAATACATATTTGTTCTTACAAAGGGGCTTCATGATATCTGGTAGTTTGAATGTTAAGATATAAACATTCTTCTTGTATTTACTCAGTTTAGTTAACCAAACGTAACTTGGTTTAGTTAAACAGTTGATAAATTAAGGACGTGTTCAGCATGGTATGCTTTATGTTGTAATTCGTGTAAATGAAGGAGTGGGTGGTTGGGCTAAACGCTCTAGTTTGATATTATTATGTCTTTAACAAAACTGCAGAATGCTGCTGTAAATATACAATAAGTTAATATCTTATATAGTAAAAATAGGATTTGCTTTTAATTGACTATTGTTACAAAAAAAGCTTCAGAAATGTAGGCCTAAGCATCTTGTTTAATTAGTGTGTAAGTACTTATTTAGTATTTACTTAAAATGGTTTAATTGAAGATCATTAAATCTTTAGTTATATGTTGTACCTAAATATAATCTTACACGTATTCAAGAAAACAAAATTTTCAGAAATAGTTTACATTCATATCTGTGTGGTTTGTCTCTCAAAAGTGTGTTTCTAATTATGTTGACTGTTTCAAAGCTAAAAGGCAATTCATGTCAGTGAAGATTAACTAAAAGCCTAATGAATATTTTGTTGTGCTAATTGAGTAAAGGTCACTGTCTGCACTGTTCATATCAAGAAAGGTTGTTAAGTTTAAGTAACAGGTTTTCTGAGAACGTCTTCTTATTAAGGAGAAGAATCAGATAGGGATTTAATAACATATTTATTTAAAATGACAGCCGAGTGGTGAAAAATTTTACACAAATTGTACTTAAATAAATATTTCTATTTTTAAAACTGCATTAAGTGAAAACCACTGAATCTTGATGACCACAATTTCCCACAGAGAAAGTTGCTTAACAAACCCTTAACAATAATCAGGTGTGATGGGCCATTAGAGTATATTTCAGGTTAAAAAAATGAAAGAAAAAGTTGTTCGTGCAAGACTCTACATGGCATATTTTTAAACCTTTGGATGTCCTTTTCATGTTCACATCCCCAAATCTCTCACAGCAGGAAGTAGAAAAAACAGCACAGGAACAGTCCTTAATAATATATATACACATACACACAGACACACCCTATAGTCCTGATGGCCTTCAGCCACTTCCTTTCAAGCTGATCAGAGGAAAGGAGAAGGTGCCAGTACATCAGATGTTGCAAAGCGTTAAGATGACCTACCAGGATGGAAAATGTTTCTGTGCATGATGTGTGTGGATCTGTGGTCATACAGTATATTTGTTACCTGGTAGGGTTAATTCCTCAGAAATAGGCTAGATGTTGGGGATACAGTATGTAAGTACTTGTGAGGACCAAGAACTGGTCTCCATGAGGAAAGGATTTCTTCTTGGAGTGGGGGTTAAATTGAGGACTTATGGGTTGGTTATACTCCCGCAGAAGTGTGTCACAGCGACCTTGTCGCAAGTATGACGCAGACATTTTTGATTTATACTCAATATTGAAGCGTGGTCTGCGCTATTTATTCCACACCACAGCGCAAAAGGGGAAAGTCACAAACTATCTGTGGGTCTAGATACGGTCGAGGCGGTGGGGAAGTGGGGGCAAGTTTGTCCAAAAATGAAGGGACATGAGGGCGAAAAAAGAGGTTGGATCCAGGTGGAAAAAGGGTCCCAATTTTCTAGCACACCTCGCTCTTCTGGCTGGTCCAACTTCACTAGCCATTTTCCACAATTGCGGTCATACAAACAAAACAAGCCGGTAAGGTACCAAACAGGAGATACGCATGAGTAGAGCGGATGTAGATTTGACCAATCAGAGGCCTCCTGTCTGCAGCACTGTCTGCAGTCACCTACAATTTGGGAGAGGTGCAGCTGAGTGTCTGTGGAGGGGGCAGGGAAGTCTCTGTGTTCACTGCGACACCTACGCAGACGACCTAGTTTCGAAGTATAAATTAGCCTTAAAGTGTGGACTGAGTTTAGGTTAGGTTTAGTATTTAAAGTATTAAGTATTTGTTGGTAATGGTTAGGGTCAGGCCATAGAAATGACTGCAATATGAATAGAAGTCAATGGAAAGTCCCCACAAGTACTCTGCATAAAGCAATACACTCAATTAGCCTTTATTACATATTTATATGGTTTACTTAACATTTTCAGTTCTGGAATTTCTAATTAATTTAATGAGTTTATGGAATTTCTACTTGAATTTCTCAGCCATTTCAATGAAATTTGGACATGTCAACATAAAAAAAATCTGATAAGGGATTAAGAATTAAGAAAGAAATGTAGGCACACCTGAGCAGGTGCTTCTCTCCCTTACAGTTGCTTATCAACTGAAGAAATTGATCTCCTTAGCTTACTTAAGACCTGAAAAGCAGAGTGGCGGATGGTCACTTTTTGTCAGGAATATAAAGACCATAGCTGCCAGCTGTTGTGGCTATTGTTGAAGAAAAAACATGTTAAAGCAAATGAAAGAAGGTAAGGTAATTCATCAACAGCCCCACTGTGTAGCCTACTAAATATTATCTGGAGGGGTAAGGACGCACTCCATTTTGGCCTACCACATAGATCTTCAAAACAAGACCTATGGGTGCAGGTTCACTACTCAGTGACTAAAGGTTCAGGTACCCTCACATAAAGTCCCATCCCAGAACCACACATCTCATCTTACCTGGTATGGGACAGTAGCTACTAAAAGGGACACACATGCATTATCTGGGGTTGGATGCAGGGCTTGGGCTTTCCTCAGTGTTTCTTTGCAATCAGCTAATTTTCCTTATGAAGAAAGCTTTTTTATCAATTTGACTACTGTATGATTTGATTTATTTCATCCTGTAAAGTGCCTTGAGATTATATGTAGTGTATGTTGTAAATTGGCACTATAAAAATAGACTGAACTAAACTAATTGAATTAGAAATTATCCAAGAATAGCTCTTAAACAACAAATACAACACGTAAAAGTTCTCACTTGCCCACAATCTGAATGTAAAACCTTGCTGTATAAAAGAAAAATAATGTTAAAACTTTGGCATACAATTTAATTGAAGTCTGTTGGAAGTTCTTAGACAATGCTTGTGCCAAAAAATGTGAAAAATAAAACTACACAAAAACTGAAAAGCTAGAGGTCAGAACACAGATTTTAAGAATTCTGGAAAAAAAAAAATAATAATTTCAAAAGATGATGAGAAGTTGTGATGGCATTCTTGTAATTTTTTTTAGCAAAACTAGGCTGCCACTTAGTTTTATTGTTCAAATTATCATAAAAAAAAAGCTGCATAGAAAGAAAACACTTCATACCAGCGTTAATAGGCAGTCCAAATGCCTCTTAATAAACTCATACAGCAATTAAATTACCAAATAAAAAGTTCTGAAGCTGCAAGTCTTTATTAATTTAATTCCTTTATAAGTTTTTTTTTCCTTTCTACATTCAAAGATCCTCTTTTTTAATATCATAGTTAAAATACGCTCATAAACTGACTGATATGAATTTCACTTTAAATCATACACCATTTGACATTTTTTTAAAAGTTAAATAAATCAGCTTCTATATTATGTAGTCTTTGGCCAAAATGGATACATATTCTTAACTTCGTTAAAATGGCAGATGCATTATCCAAAAATCTTTTCCTTCCACAGTAATGAGGGCATCATGAAGTTGAAACCCTACTAAAAGCAATAAAAGCCCTGTGATTACCTCATACAAGGAAAGTGCAATTTTAGAAAAGTCATGCTCAATAAGAACAGAAAGGCGCTTTCATTCCTTAAAAGTTAATGAGCTCTTCTTATATATATATATATATATATATATATATATATATATATATATATATATATATATATATATATATATATATATATATATATATATATATATATATATATAGGAACAATGTGCAGTATACCTGCGATGGATGGATGGATGGATGATGGATGGATGGATGGATGGATGGATGGATGGATGGATGGATGGATGGATGGAAGGAGGGAGGGAGGGGTGGATTGATGCTTGAAGATATATCTGAAAGGTTTCAAAGGAATCATATCACAATGATTAATTGTGCAAGTGTTGGGTCTTACCTTGATTGAACAGACATTAAGGTAGCAAAAAAGAGCGGCAAACAGGAAACAATTGAGAGAAACAAGGGAGGGAAAAGACAAAAAAGACTGTTAGGACTTCAGTCAGTGTAAATAGAAATCACAGAATGAATTGGTGGACATATGTTATTCACAAAACAAACAGCTAAACATTATTAAAGCTCACTTGACAAATTAAACAGGTTAGTAGTTCAGATATGTTAGTGTGTACTTTTATTTTTGCCATTTTTTATATATATATACACACAGGTACCTTTACTGTTACTTAAAGGTATAGTGAAGAATTTTAGCGAATTTTTTAAAAGACCCAACCTCCCGACTTAAAAAAAAAAATCGAATGCACCACCATGTACCTGCTCCCGAGAGGAACACCTATTACACCAGTGCGAGAGCAGGCATGAGCCCATTTCTGCTCATGTGCGCTCTGTTTAAAAGTTGCTGTTCTCATACCTCATACAAGCTTACTGTCTTACGTCTGCTTTAACCCCTAAACCCCTTAATCACTATGTAGAGTGAGGACTATATACTGGACTTTATAGTGAACTCAGTTAACTGATCGTGGACAGATGATCACTACTTTTTGCATGCTGTTGGTGGTGTAACTCCTCCTGCGCCATCTTTGTTATACGTCACCGCTGTCGGGTAGCGACAGCCTATGGCGACAACGGCCCACTATGATAGCAAATCCTATGATGCTTTGACAGAAGAATACCCCATGCAAAGCATTCTGGGATATATTTGCCTCTTCTGAGGCCTTTATTTTCTTCTAATACACTTCATAGACACTTTTTCTCTTACGACCCTCTGCTATTTTTAAAGAACCACAGTGAGAAAGTTGAGCTTCACACCTGTCTGAAACCGCTCACCACACATATATACCTGAAAGTGCACACGCACAGAAAAGGATAGAGGTAAGACGGCCTTACGTAAATATACAGTGGGCGCTGATTGGAAATGGACACTTCACTCACGCTCCGCGTGTTTCACGTATTGTGTGAAAAACATGTGACTACTATAGCCACTAGGTGGCAGTCTGACTCCATTTCGGCGTCCCATGAGTCAGAATTACATAGGTTGAGTAGCAGACTGGAAGGGGTGTCACTTGTTGCGAGTGTGTAGCGCAGAGGTTAAGCTGAGTGGTCTTTGGTTCAACAGACTGTGGGTTCAATTCCAGCTGTGGCCGAGTTGCCTTAAATGTTTTTTTTTTTTTATTATTATAATTATTATCGCTTTTTTACAAAGTAATGCAAGTTAGAATGTAAAGTAATGAAACCAGGTTTTCTATTTTTGAAACAACAATTGGAGTTATTCGTTGGACATTCACGCATGAGCCTGTATAAAAAGAGGAGCTGACCAGCTCCTTTAGTCAGAGACTTGCAGTAGACACCGTGTCTGTACGTTTGTGGGC
Organism: Cyprinodon tularosa; assembly: GCF_016077235.1. Lineage (NCBI taxonomy): Eukaryota > Metazoa > Chordata > Actinopteri > Cyprinodontiformes > Cyprinodontidae > Cyprinodon > Cyprinodon tularosa. Next base: position 286,068 of record NW_024038541.1, on the reverse strand, counting down.
CTGCAGTCAACTGAAAAGCAGGTTTATCGGGGATCTTGGTGTGATATTGTTCTATTTTATTTTGTTTTTGATTAAAATAAAGTTAATGAATTAATTTAAAATTGGGACTGCATAATCTTATTTCATGAAAATATTTATAGATAGATTAATAGTAGTTTATAGATACACCTCCGATCTTATCTGAGAACTGTTATTTCTATTTATCTGCATCGCTATTATTTAATGAAAAATAAAATTAATTAAGTTGGAGCCGGGGATACGGACTGTAGCGCAACCAGAGAAAGGCGACAGAGACAGTGCTGCGGCTGGTGATGTTGAAATTAAAATCATATCCAAAGTTGATTCCTCATTAAGATAAGCCAAAGTTATTCAAAAGGGTATGTAAGAAAATATATTTTCTTTAGTTTTGTAAAATATAAGTGCCGTTGAAAGCTTTGTTTTTGTGTGTTACTTTCTTGCCGTGCAATACGTGACACCCCTCCCAGTCTGGTCAAGTAGCAGACTGGGAGGGCTGTCCGTGTTGCGAACTTATAGCGCAGTGGTTAAGCTGAGTGGTGTGTAGACTAACAGCTTGTGGGTTCAATCCCAACTGTGGCCGAGTTGCCTTAATTTTTTTTTTTTTTTTTTATAAAGTAATGAAAGTTAGAATGAAACCAGGTTTTCTATTTTTGAAACAACAATTGGAGTTATTCGTTGGACATTCACACATGAGCCTGTATAAAAAGAGGAGCTGACCAGCTCCTTTAGTCAGAGACTTGCAGTAGACACCGTGTCTGTACGTTTGTGGCCCTGCAGTCAACTGAAAAGCAGGTTTATTGGGGATCTTGGTGTGATATTGTTCAATTTTATTTTGTTTTTGATTAAAATAAAGTTAATGAATTAATTTAACATTGGGTGTGCATAATCTAATTTCATGAAAATATTTATAGATAGATTGATAGTAGTTATAGATACACCTCCGATCTTATCTGAGAACTGTTATTTCTATTTATCTGCATCGCTATTATTTAATGAAAAATAAAATTAATTAAGTTGGAGCCGGGGATACGGACTGTAGCGCAACCAGAGAAAGGCGACAGAGACAGTGCTGCGGCTGGTGATGTTGAAATTAAAATCATATCCAAAGTTGATTCCTCATTAAGATAAGCCAAAGTTATTCAAAAGGGTATGTAGGAAAATATATTTTCTTTAGTTTTGTAAAATATATGTGTGGTAATGTGGCCTTTTTGTTAAGTTGTTGCATGTTTTCTAATTTTGGATTTTCTTTATTTTTGAACTTGTTTGCTTGTTTTCAATTTTGTGTGTTGCATGTTTTTTCGGATTTTGTTTGGAGGCCACATTGCCACACACACCTGGACACGCCCACAACGGCACAGGTGTTCCCAATCAACTAAGCAGCGTGCCGCTGGGACGCTGATTTAAAAAGGGCAGCTGCTTGGTTGGAGGCACAGACACCGGACATGGGAAGGTTTGGTTGGGGAAGGCCGATCTTGGAGGGAGCCGGACGGAGCGAGTGAGAGGGAAGCAGCGGGAGAGCCTTGGGGACTGACGGCAGGAGGCCCGCCGGAGCGAGGTGGAGAGACGCGCACCGGAGAGAGAGACGCGCACCGGAGAGAGAGACGCGCACCGGAGAGAGAGACGCGCACCGGAGAGAGAGACGCGCACCGGAGAGACGCGCACCGGAGAGAGAGACGCGCACCGGAGAGGGAGACGCGCGCCGGAGAGGAGCGCGCCGGAGAGAGAGACGCGCACCGGACAGAGAGACGCGCACCGGAGAGGAGCGCGCCGGAGAGACGCGCACCAGAGCGAGCGAGGTGCAGGGACGCGCACCGGAGCAAGGTGCAAGGACGCACGCCGGAGAGACGCTCACCGGAGCGGGGTGCAGAGAGGCCCGTCATGGAGCGAGGCGCAGAGGCACGCTGGCGAGAGGCGCGTGTTGGAGGAGACCTCGCAGGCCAGCTACGCTGGAGAGGCCCACACGCGCAGCGTGCCGAAACGAGGACCCAGCGCTGGGGTGGACGGTGCCCTCCATTATACCCGCCAAGTGCGCGTCTTTTAACAGACTTCCCCATTGACTCTGCTGCTCTCCACCATCTGGATTTTTATCTTTCTTTTTAATCTTTTCTCTTTTATCTATCTTTTTTTATCTTTTTCCTTTTAACGTATTTTATTGAACACTTTTAGCGAGCTCGTCTTTTTACGTAAATTATTGAACTTTTAATCTATTAAACTTTTTAAGGCCCTGCTCACAATCGCCGCAGTCTGTTTGGTTTTTATGTTTTTTTTTAAAGATGATCGCACCTCTCGGGTGCCACATATGTGCCGTTGAAAGCTTTGTTTTTGTGTGTTACATTGTTTTTGTGTGTTTGTACAATAACTTCTTTAACTTATTTATATATATTACGGATAGTAGCCTATTATGCTGTTTGACTTTATGGCATCTTTCTTTTATTTAGATCAGCTGATGTGCGCTCCATCTTTCCAAGGAATTTCATTAGACCATAGAGATTATCATTCTACAGCCTCAATATCTTACTCTGATAATAATAGGCGTATTGTTATACTATTTTTGTTATTTTTATTATCATCTAGCTGGTAAAATTTTCAGTTTGATCTGGAAAAGGACGCTATGATGCCTTACAACAAGCATGAAAGGCCCAACCCCCCAGGCTTTTTAGGCACATTATGCAAGAATGCTGCTTGCTGCCGCGATGAATAGCAGCGTTTCTAAACTGTTGTCAGGGATGGTTGTGACCCACCCAAAAGTCAGTGAGCTAATCCGGAGTATTTCCATTTTAAATACAGTGAACCCTCGTTTATCGCGGAGGTTACATTCCAAAAAGAACCAGCGATAGGTGAAATACGTGAAGTAGAAACCTTTTTTTTTTTTTTTAGAGTTGTCATACGATGAAATACTCCTTACAACATTGAAATCAGGGAATAAAAACTTTATACAGGCCCAAGCATTTGTTTAACAAATAAAAGTACGGTATAAATGTTAACTACTGTACTGTACTGTAAAATAATGTAGTTATAAATACTTTTAATCATCAATACGAAATGAAGGGTTAATATTGCGGGGATCAGCACCGCCCCGCCGTGATGGATTGGATTTTTCTTCCAAAGCCTGCGGTGCAGCTGTGTGTTTTGGAGAGAAAAACACAGTTATGTGATCAACGCGCAAGTTAGTGAGCTAATCCGGTTTATTCCCATTTTAAATCATGTACTATTTAACCACGTATGACCAGAACGTAATCTGGATATAATGGGTTCCTCTATGTCATCCTGTTCTAAACATCACCAATTAATTAAGCAAACCACTTAATGCAAGAATGCCGCTACTACTATAGCGGCGCTTGAACTCTATTGTCAGAGAACAAGAGGGTAAATGTCTACACATCGGTTTTTCCAAGACAACGATGAGGTTGTAGCCTTGAATGGAGCAGCGACTGGCATGTAATATTCCCAGGGCCAAGAGATACATGTCATTTGCTATCAATAATATATTGATTTGAAATGCAAATAAAAAACATTTTCTATGAGACATTTTCCTGACTTTATGTTTCACTATTATATTATGGGCTACTATATAAATCTTTTTAAGCAAACCTGTAAAAATGTAATGATAATAATGAGAATATTGGACCCAGAATTCGAGGCGAGACAGGCAGTGGGAAAGTTTAAAACGTTTATTAAACACCAACAGGTGCGCGGGGCTGCGTGTCTGCTGCAGGGCAGATCTCTGCAGGGATAGGAGAATACTGGGCAAAAAACTCTGATTACTTCCAAAGAAAAATTATTATAAGAGCTGCAGAGTTCAGGATTATTCAACCACTCTGACGTTCCCCATAATTTGGCCTTTCCCGCTAACAGAGAGATTACATTGGCCACCTTGGCTCGATCAGAAGGAAACGCAGAGGGCTGTAATTCAAAATGAATTTCGCACTGAGTCAGGAAGGCTCTACAGACGCGGTTCAAGAGAAGCTGGACTATCAGTAGCAGACTACGGCGCGGCAGCTGTCAGGGGCGGGGCAGCTGGAGCAGCCTGATTAATAATCAAGGATAAAACAAAAGCTTTCAACGGCACTTATATTTTACAAAACTAAAGAAAATATATTTTCTTACATACCCTTTTGAATAACTTTGGCTTATCTTAATGAGGAATCAACTTTGGATATGATTTTAATTTCAACATCACCAGCCGCAGCACTGTCTCTGTCGCCTTTCTCTGGTTGCGCCTCAGTCCGTATCCCCGGTGTAGGTACCAGATTGACTCGGGCTGCCAGATTGACTCGGGGGCCTGCGCCTTTTGAGATGCGTCAGAGCGTCCGCCATCTTAAATGTGGCAAATCTGCAGTTTCTCAGTCACTTAAACAGTATCAGAGGGACTTTAATCTCTGAATATACTTTGTATTCGTAGTATTTTTGGTTTTGTAATATTACAAGTTTATTTTTTGTATCCCTTTAGCTTCATTCTCCTGAATTTATTCTCGTTACAAATGCAGACCGCGGGCTCAATGTAGTTTGTTTGAGTGGCATTGCCATAATGTCACGTCATCGGGAGGCGCAAGGCCCATGGCGAATTCGGTGACGTCATCAGAAGGCGCAGGGACCATGGAGAATGTCTTCGTAAAATTGTCCGTTTACAAACAGCAATCCCGCTTTCGAATAAAACCTACACCCCGCTATAATTACTTTAGTAAGCTGTCCAGACCAATCAAAATGTTTTGCGCAATTGTGCAAACGTTAAAACAATTATGTATTGTGACGTCATCAAAAGGCGCAGGCCCCCGAGTCAATCTGGCAGCCCGAGTCAATCTGGTACCTACACCGGCTCCAACTTAAATAATTTTATTTTTCATTAAATAATAGAGATGCAAATACATAAAAATAGACAGTTCTCAGATAAGATCGCAGGTGTACCTATAACTACTATCAATCTATCTATAAATATTTTCATAAAATAAGATTATGCAGTCCCTACAGTATGTTAAATTAATTCATTAACTTTATTTTAATCAAAAACAAAATAAAATTGAACAATATCACACCAAGATCCCCAATAAACCTGCTTTTCAGTTGACTGCTGATCCACAGGACAGAAAACTGGTCATAATCAGGGAAGCAGACAGACTAAAGAAAGCTAGGAAACGTCTCACCAAAACACGCAAATAACCTGTCGCTGATGGGAGGCAAACAATCAGCTTAGAACCGCAGAACCAGGGAGACAGGGAGCAAGAAGCAGAGGAAAAAACCAAACCATCAGCGCCAAGATCATGACATAAAAACCCCATTTCCATTTCTTTCGTTTTTAAAATTAAATAAAAAAATTACATGGCAAAAATCCAAATGTGTCTGCTAGTTTAAAGTCCATCTTATTTATTTGAATATTTAACGAAAACATTGCAGATGCTTCACACGCACACAAAATGACAGAAAGATCCGAGCGTTTTAGTTTCTATATATATATAATACCTTTCAAAACCTATGAGTGTTTTTAAAATCTAGTGATTTTTTGAAAGAAAATAAAAGAATAAAAATAGTTAAGCATTTTAAAAGGAATTTAAAAAAAAAGGAACATAACAGCATTTTTTAAATAAATGATTTATTATGAGAACATATCATTTCACCATTTATTGGGGGTAATTAATTGAATGCTTATTTATTTATTGAACATGTGTATATTTATTTATTTATTTAGATTGGAGTAGATGTGATTAGATGAGCTTTATTGATCTCACAGCGGAGAAATTCACTCGTCACATATTGGCATAGAAGTTACTGGAGGTGCAAACAGGGAGGAAAAAGGTGCATTAAGAATAAGCAATATATATACAGTATATCCAGGTATATACAGTATATCAAGATAAATAGGATTAAGGTGCATGTGTACATGTATGGCACACAATGAAAAACAAAACAATAGGAAATAAAAAAAAAAAGAAATAACGATATGTGCAATACGGATGGCTTATATACAGGAGGAGAAATATTGCACATTCAACATATTGCACAGCATATTGTTCAATAAATACAAAACTATAATGTAGCTGCAGTGGTTTTTACAGGAGTTATTGTTGATATAGTGCATTATTATAGAGTCTGCTGGCAGCAGGAACGAATGACCTGCGGTAGCGCTCCTTCTTACAGACATGGTGTCTACTTTAAGTCTCTGACTAAAGGAGCTGCTCAGCTCCTCTTTTTATACATGGGAGACTCATGCGTGAATGTCCAACGAATAACTCCAATTGTTGTTTCAAAAATAGAAAACCTGGTTTCATTACTTTACATTCTAACTTTCATTACTTTATAAAAAAGCGATATAAAAAAAAAAAACATTTAAGGCAACTCGGCCACAGTTGGGATGACAGTCCGTATCCCCGGCTCCAACTTAATTAATTTTATTTTTCATTAAATAATAGCGATGCAGATAAATAGAAATAACAGTTCTCAGATAAGATCGGAGGTGTATCTATAACTACGCAACCATTTTCATAAAATAAGATTATGCAGTCACTTGACTGCATAATCTTATGTTAAATTAATTCATTAACTTTATTTTAATCAAAAACAAAATAAAATTGAACAATATCACACCAAGATCCCCAATAAACCTGCTTTTCAGTTGACTGCAGGGCCACAAACGTACAGACACGGTGTCTACTGCAAGTCTCTGACTAAAGGAGCTGGTCAGCTCCTCTTTTTATACAGGCTCATGCGTGAATGTCCAACGAATAACTCCAATTGTTGTTTCAAAAATAGAAAACCTGGTTTCATTCTAACTTTCATTACTTTATAAAAAAAAAATAAAAAATAAAAATTTAAGGCAACTCGACCACAGTTGGGATTGAACCCACAAGCTGTTAGTCTACACACCACTCAGCTTGACCACTGCGCTATAAGTTCGCAACACGTGACAGCCCTCCCAGTCTGCTACTTGACCAGACTGGGAGGGGTGTCACGTATTGCACAGCAAGAAAGTAACACACAAAAACAAAGCTTTCAACGGCACTTATATTTTACAAAACTAAAGAAAATATATTTTCTTACATACCCTTTTGAATAACTTTGGCTTATCTTAATGAGGAATCAACTTTGGATATGATTTTAATTTCAACATCACCAGCCGCAGCACTGTCTCTGTCGCCTTTCTCTGGTTGCGCTACAGTCCGTATCCCCGGCTCCAACTTAATTAATTTTATTTTTCATTAAATAATAGCGATGCAGATAAATAGAAATAACAGTTCTCAGATAAGATCGGAGGTGTATCTATAACTACGCAACCATTTTCATAAAATAAGATTATGCAGTCACCTGACTGCATAATCTTATGTTAAATTAATTCATTAACTTTATTTTAATCAAAAACAAAATAAAATAGCACAGTATCACACCAAGATCCCCAATAAACCTGCTTTTCAGTTGACTGCAGGCCCACAAACGTCACCCTCAGCACGGCAGAGGTCCCAAGCGCCACCTGGTGGTTGTCCGGGTACATTGCAGTTCTTTTTGAAATAAAAAAACTGGCCTCAGGAAATACAACGTGATTCACGTGGGAATCACACAGGAATCACGCAGGAAACCGTCCATTTCCAACCAGTCCCCACTGTATCACCAGAACGATTGACAATTAGGAGGACCACTTATTAAGATGATCCACCTGGAAATAAATGATTGTCCTCTATACCTTTAAGTAAAGATATAAGTATGCTCTAACTATTCGAGAGGTTTACCCAGCATAGCAAAAACTGACAGTTCAGGAAGTAGGGGCCAACAGCTGTGAAGAACTGACCTGGAGCCTATACAATGTTAAAATAGTTTGGACTCATCAGACTATAGAAAGCACATTATTTTTTTAACTGTTGGAATTATATTAACCACAGGAATTTATGGGTGACCTTGGAATAAAAAAACGATTAGTTTACAGATAATTCCTTTGATTGTTTAAAATATCATATACTGATAAAGTGAAAAAAAAAACAACCTAATAAACAGTTGACCTCTACAAACCTACCAGATGAACAGACTCAATACGCTGAAAGTTATATACAGTATTTTTAAAGGGAGAACAATTTTTCATCATTGCTAGCATGCTACCAGATGGTATCTTCACCCAAATGGCCTCAGTATGGTAATATTTTTCTCTTCGACATTGAATGGTCACTTTTGTTTTGCATGGTCAAGACATTTTCTTTGGCACAATGTTCCATCTATTGTCTTCGAGGACAGCATCACCACAAACAAATCAGTATGTTGTTGTGGTTTATGTAAAACTGGTTTGGAAAGCATAATGATTGTTTTCTTTTTACTTAAATATGAAGATGTTTACTTGGACATGTTTATTCATTTTCTGCCCTTATATTGCTTTTTACTCATACATTTCTGTTTGTCCTCATAGAGAAAATGGTGTTTAGAAAATTCCTTAGAAAAGGTGACAGAATCACAATAAACTTTTAAAAGTTTACTTATTTTTCTGTTCTGCCTTTAAAAAGTTTGTTTTTTTTGTTGTCGTTTTTTTTTTTTTTTTTTTGTTACACAAATTCTAATTTTCCTGTTTGTTTAATTTCATGTGTGTTTAAAAGGGCATGAGTGGATTGAGATATTATTCCCATTTGCTGAAGGTATTGTCTCCTCCTTCAGTAAGAGTACCTTCAACTATTAACTTGAACTTTAACATATCTGCTTATCACTTGCTGGGGATTTAGGGAGCAGTATGCAGGCCTGTCTTTGCCTTATCCTCAAGCCAGCGTTTTTGAAGCTGTTTGTTTATTTATTTTTTTGTGAAATCTGATTCTTCTGCGTGGTTGTTCACATTTCCAAATATATGAGACTTGTATGCACAGTAGAGGGTGCAATGACGTCACACAACACAACAACACTATCTTTTTAAGAGACTTTTAAAGACTGCTCTCCGCATTATCCTCCTCTATGGTTGTTGCTTTTCTTACTGGTTCTGTGTTGCAAGATGCAGAATAGGGAACCTTGTTGAGTTTTAATGACGTTCAGGTCGGATGACACAGGTCACATTAAAATCGGATCTGTGTTGTTCAGGACGCCATGAAAAGATCAGAGAGACGTCGCATATGGGCGAAAAAAAATCAGACTTGGGTCATTTCAGGCTGCAGTGTAATGTAGCCTTAGTGTGTCAATTTGGGCTGCACCTAATCATTATTTCTCAAATTGATGAATCTGTCGATTATATCTTTTATTAATTGATCAATAATCGGATAGCCAAAGTTTCCTTAAAAAATATTTTTTTAAGAAATGAAACCAGGTGAAACCAATGCTTTTCCATTTGAGGAGTTCTGGATAAAGCATATTGACAGACAAAAACATTTTTAGTATCTTAAAAAAAAAGTTTCATGCAAAATATATATATATATATATATTTTTTACAATTTTGATATAACTACTGCTCTATGTGGGTTGCTCTGTCAGCAACAGGCATGTTTTAGAGTCTCTATACTCTAGTTAACGATTAATCAACTACTAAATCAGTTGCCGAATATTTTAATAATTATTAATCATAATCCAATTAATTTTTTCAGGACTCAATGTTTTTAACACTATGTCTGCTGATTTGGACATTGTTTTATATAATTTATTTGAGAGCAGCAAGACGCATATAGAACTTAACTCAGTTGAGTATAAATCTAATTAATTCCACAACTATCATGTAGAAATACATTCCCGGTCAAAAAAGATCCTAGTGGAAGTGAAACAGAGTATCTAATAGGAAATTTATCAAAACTTAACTCTAGGTTTTTGATCCGTTCTCATAGTGTGATCCTATAAGTTGAAAATTGCTATGTGAGCATCTATGCCAGTATAACAGTAGAATAAATCAAACTAAACATGTGTTACTTTGATATGCAAATCTCAAAATAAAATGTATCACAAATATTGCTTTGCGTTTTGATAAACAACATGAGTTTAGTGTGTAAAATATCTTTAAACAAAATCTAATGATGATTTTGGCACTAACGCAGGGGAAGAAAAAGGAAAAAGCTGCAGAACCTCCTCTCCATCCCTCAACAACAAATGGTGACGATAAGTGAAAGGCAGAAAAAAAAAAAAAAAATAGGGATATTAGCCCTGAGCTGAGTGATAAGAGAGGGATGTAAGCAGCTTCCTCTTATCTGTTCAGACAGAAACAAACCCAATCCATCTCAGCTCTAAGCAAAAAGCCAGATGGAGCCCCAAGACACTTGCACAAACACATACGTCATGTTTCCCTGTTGTATGCAGACTTTTCATTGACTTCCATTCATTTGTATGGCCTAACCCAGACCCTTACCCTATTACCAACATATGCTTAACCCACACCTAAATTCACACTTTAGACATAAACCTAACCTAAAGTCCAAAAGGAGAACTTTTCTTTATAGATAAAGAAAGGCAAGTGGTCCCAACAAGTAGTGCCTGAAGTTAAATTTCTTGGCCTCCAGCCACTGTGGCAGGGGATTCATGCCATCCAATGGCCAGTGTTTTTTTTTTTTTTTGTTTTTTTACCAGTCAACATTTTGTTACGTCTAAAATAACAGTAAACGACTCAGAACATGCTTACATGCTTTAAATAGTTCTTAAAGTTGTGCTGAATACACCAATCTAGTCTTATTTATGACTAGACATACATAATGAGCATGTCACCTGGTGTGACAAGTATTTAGAATAGAAAACGATGGAAATACAAACAGCCAATCATCTCACAGATTGGTCTCATTTATTTAGTTAACGCTCAGCTGCAAATCTCATTAAGCGTATAACTGATTTTTTTGTCAGTATTTGCAGCCAGGTTCAATTCATTTTTTTTTTTTTTTTACAATAAATCAGCTTAAATTTGCATTTATTTTTTTGTACATTTGCCTATTTATTCTCATACATTTGCTACTTGTTTCCTTCTCAATGTGCATTTTTTATCTCGTAGATCTGGGCTTTTAGTCTCGTAAAAACTGAAAAATATAAATTCCTTTTTTTTTTTTTTTTTAAGTCTTTGAATGGCCCTAATACTCCATGTAGAAAGGCATTTCCATCTGAATTGGCCAAATCGGTAATGCAGCCAAAGCCAAAGCAGAAAGGGGTTAGAGGTTACCTTGATATTGTTAGTTCTAATTTAACATAATATTCAAGAATTGTGCTGCTTAAGGTGGATGTAAACATTGAATTACTTTGTGCATTAGTTTCTTTTAAAATGTTTTTTGCCTCTGGTATTGGATATTGCGTAGCTGGAATGTGTTTTGCCATTATTTTCTTCATTTTGAATATTTACGATACATGACCATAGCAACCATAACAAGTTTTTTGTTTGTTTGTTTATTTTTAAACCCAGGAACAGCTCATTAACGTTTCACAAGCTTTAATAATACTTCAATTGGGAAAAGTGAGATTCTTATTATACAGGTTAACATGGTCATTTGAAGGAATTTTATGTTTACCTACAATCCCTCGTCCCCTCTGCAAGTTTTGGTATTCACTCTACCTAGCTAACTCTCAATATTGTAATGCGAACAACCCTCATGGCAGCACCTTTTACAGCAGCTTGGCCTCGGACACTGCATCCCCCCTTGGAGGGGCTGTAACTAAACTGAATTTCCCATTGGGGATTAATTAAGTAGAATTTAATATGAGATTTGAGAAAGACTAAAACAAATTAGCATTAGAACAAGAGCATTTTCGTAGAACTTTTCTTCATTACCTGCCACTGTAACATCATAACTTTTTGGTAGTAAATTATTGATAATTTGTATTTAAATCTTTTATTTAGGCAAACCAGTTGACCAACCAGATTTTTTATATGGGACCTGGTTTCTGGGCTGAAAGCCAATACAATGTTTTTCCTACAAGTCAAGGCAGGGCCCATCTTTAATTAATCATTCATGAACAGACCAGATTCTGAATAAAAAAAAAACAATCCAACCTCCACAAAGTGAAAGAAACAACAATTTTCATTGTATCTTATCACTCACTAACCTGACTCCACCAGATGGATTTGCTCCGCATATCCATCTGGAAACCTTCCGTAGAAGTAATTTTGGGAAGGGGCGAAAATACTGGTTAGCTGATTGGCCTATGTTGGTGATAGACGGGCCAAATAAACCAATCAGATCAACGAAGCATATGACTTAACAGAGCGACGACGAAGAGGAGCCAATTGATAGATCAAACTCTTGCCGAAACCAGTCGGGAGAAGAGCAAAAACATCTTTTCCTCTGCCTCCAGAGCAGTGTTTTGCTCTTCTTTCAGTGAAGAAATACAGTGTAATTCCGACAAAACTTGCTCGATAGCCACGCTAGCGCTAGTTTCATCGGCTGAAGTCGCCATGTTCTTTAGACTGAACTGTCGCACTTCTCGTTGCGTCACACCTCAACCCGCCTCAAAGCCAACGCTGATTGGACGTTCGTTTGGTGAACGTCCAGCACCAGCAGGCACTCCATCTCTTGTCATGTCCCTAAATGCGGGGGCATGGCGGGGGTGGAGGGGGATAGGGCTCGTGAGTTCACGTGTGATGTTTGCGAAGCCCGATTCCCCACGCCTGTTGGTGTCTCCCAACACAAGCGACATGCCCACGCAGCGGTGTGGAATGAGGTCAGGCGGGCAAGAGAAAGGGCCAAGGTAGGAGAGATCAAGGCGACGAAGCTCTGGAGTGTTGACGAGGTGCGGGAGCTCATCCGTCTCATCCAAGAGCACGGAGATTCGGTAACCACATACCAACTAATAGCGGAGAAGTTGGGGAATGGTAAGACGGACGAACAGGTGAGGAGCAAAAAGAGGCTCTTGCGAATACAGACAACCGATATGGCAAGGTTAGTGAGTGATAAGATACAATGAAAATTGTTGTTTCTTTCACTTTGTGGGGGTTGGATTGTTTTTTTTTATTCAGAATCTGGTCTGTTCATGAATGATTAATTAAAGATGGGCCCAAATTTTCTTCAACGGAGAGTCTCCAGACTGATTAGCGAGTGAAATCTTGAAAGCTTGCAAGATCAGGATGGTCTCACGAGGCTAATCACTCACTACTTCAGCTAAGAAAATTACAAAAAATGAAGCATAAAAAGAACAATTATTTCACACAATGAAGAGCCCTATATTTACAAAGCCAAAAGATATAACATAATATACAGCCAATGTGTACATTATGTGTGCTGACAGAAATATAGCCTACAGTATATACGGCATATCATGTTAGCCTGCAATTGTCACATCTGGCAGTTTCCACAAACCCAATGTGAATCCTTCCTATATTTGCAAGTTGTACTTTCTACAACACACACAGCCCTTAGCGTTATTGTTTCTATTGTAGAGTTTGAGAATGCAATGCACCTGATTGTCTATCTAATACATATATGCAGAGACAACAGGTTTAGCAGCAGCAAGAGAGGAGCAACAAGTGGATTGTAAAGACAAACAGGTTCATTAAAAAAAGACAGAGAAAAAAGAAAGACTCTGACCCATCCCATTTCATGTCTCATTTTAAGCCTGCAGACTTTCTTCCATTATGCTTGGCCCATGCTGTCAGGTACTCATTAAGCCAGAAGACTGCTTTAAAAGATATCAAATAAATGTTTTGCCTTCATTAGTTTGTGATTTAAAATAGAAACCTAAGAGAGAGAAATAGTCAGAATAGGAATAATCTGGGATTCTTTACTTACTAGCAATGTAAAGTTGAAGTTGTGTTAAGTATGTAACAAACTTACACAGTATAAAAGAGGCTTCTTCAGTTCCTCCCCTTGAGGTCAGGTTTCCTGCATGTTTTAGATGTGTCTCTGCTTCCACCTAAATCAAATGCCTAAATTACCTCCACAGTGACCCAGTCCCAATACTCTCACTAAACCCTAAGCCCCTCTGAAGTGTGTGCACATGGAGGAAGTATACTTAAGGATTCAAGTGCACTAGTGACAAGGACACAACATCTGGATAATAGCAACACATGCATCCTGCATCATTACAGAGACATTGAAAGGGAAGGGACCTGTCCCTGTTTTTTTAACTGTAACAAGAAATAAACAACCTTTTTCTATATCAGGAGAGTTTGCTGTTAGAATCAGCATTAAAATTTAATATTTTATCAAACATCAATAAAAAGACTGAAAAAAACCCATTCCAAGGATGATATTTGACCCTCAATATACACCATAGTATGTTTCTTTTGTGCAATCTTAGTGAGATAGTGAGTTGACAGAACTGGGACAACCAATTGTGAAGTTAAAAGACCCCACAGGGCATAATGTCTAACACTCAATGGTTAGAGCTGGCAAGTGAACCAGTCCAACCTTTAAGTAATGATGGCAGCATGTGGTTCACAAGGGGGTGTTTTAAACCGTAAAAATGTCTGCAGTGCAGTAGATTCTGTCTGCATTTGCAAACAAACACACATACCCGGACACATATGGCACAGGCAGCAAGTTATTAAATGACAGGGATTTAAAAATTAGTTATGTCTAAACCTCTTAAGTCCCCCTGTAAAACTCAATAAATACGAACAGACAAACAACAAAACATTAAGTTTACCACATATATCTGTGTAGACATATTACACACTCAAATCCTTTTAGCACTTTTTGCTCAACCGCATGCAATATTTAAGAAAGGGGGCAGGAAGGTGGGGCTTATAAATGCATCTTTAACATGCGTATGGATCTGTGTCTTAGAGCTTTCTGTTAGAAAACAGATATAATCCTGTTTGTATGATTTTTATTCAATCGTGTGGCCCCTTGTTCTTCCCTTTTTTGCTGCTAATGGCATTAAACAGATTCAGTTTGCTGTCTCTCTATGGGTTCAGTAGCAATTAACTGCACTTTGGAAAAAAATAATAAAAAATCTACATAGATGGCTTGGCCTGAGGTACATCACATAAGTGAAATATCAAGCAGACAGAGATTGTTGTGTATGTAGTTAAGGTCATAGTTTAAGGTTGGTTAGGGTAGTCTCTATTTTTTATTGAATATTTTTTAAACAAGATGTGCATTCTATATGTCCAAACCCTCCAGACTATTAGATTTTAAATGTCTTTTGTTAACTTTGTCTTATATTTTCATAATTTTTACTTGTTTGGTTTTCAAACTGTCACTATCATAGCAAAATAATCAGTTTAATTCTTTTCAGTTGCAGGGGCTTCTATGAAAAATTTAAGGGCTTAATGGCTTGACCTAAGAGATCAGCCTAAAAAAATTGAGCTAAAGCTATTTAGTGAGCAGCTTTGTTTCCATTGATAACAGAAAAGTTTTACTTTGTAAAAACATATCTTTAAACATGCTTTCCTAATACCATGTAAAATAAACACCATCTTTGCATCCAGACCACAGTTAAAACAGTGCATGATAAAGATAAAGATTTATGTAGTTTATTTGATCCTGCAGCACCTTGTGTTTTATTTTTTTTTATTTTTTTATTTTTTAACCAAAAGAAGTTTGTGCAAATATCAATAATCGGGCTAACAAACGATATGATGTGCCTGCTACCCTCTCTCTACCCGTTTTCTCTGAACACAGACTTTTTTTCAAAACGATTAATGTATCATTAACAAGCAATAACATGTTTTTCAGAGTGGTCTTAAATGCACCAGACTCAAACCAGCCAGCAAAATGCAAAAACAGTATTACTTAGGTTTTGTAATTATACAAATAACTTATGACTAGTTACTTTATGCCAAGATCTGATGCGGATAGAGTGCACGACCCATGTACGGAGGCCTTAGTCCTTGATGCGGACCCAGGTTCGAATCACACCTGTGATCCTTTGCCGCATGTCTCTACCCCTCTCTCATACCTCCTTTCCTGTCAGCCTACTGTTAAAAAATGAGCCACTAGCCACTAATGAGCCAAAAAGTTTGTTAATGAGAATACAAATAATAATCTTATCTATGTTATATCAGTTGCTTGTTAGTTGAGGCAAGAGTAAAAAACCGATTCTCTTAAATTTCTATAAAGCTGGTGTTCACTTTTGCCATGAACATATTTAAAATAGGTTTTAATGAATGTGTTTAATGAATCCTTTCTGTGTGCGATGAGGAAAATTTACTTAAAGGAATGGTGTTTTGCTGAACATTTCAGTCAGCTGACACATCTATCTACTTACCCTGTAGATGTCTGAGTTTCACAGAGTCAATTCAACCACGGGTAAGCAGCTAAAACCTTAGATTTTGTTAGCTGTAAGTATATAGATAAAAGATTTTAAGTTGGTCCTCTTGGGCTGCACTATGGCTGTTATGATGGTGTGGCTATCTAGCCACTATGGAAAAAAAGAGACTGAATTCAGAAAGATGTGGATAAATCAATGTAGATAAACCATTCCTTAGACATAAAGTGTACACTTCCTTCTAAGATGGTGGTTACTCCCCTTTGTATAACATATGACGATTGTAAAGCAACAAAATCAGTTGCAATTGCTAAGCAAGTAGTTAACAGCTTTGAGCTTCTATATTTTATTAGCCTATGTGTCTTAGATACTTTAGACTTTTTTTTATCTTACAGCAGAATCATAAGGGCAGTCTGTTGGGCAGTGAATTCCACGCTGAACAGACTGAAGGCATATCAGAAAAATAATGGTGGACACAAAATATTCAAGAGGGTGTAATTAAGACAATTTCACTAATGGGTGTTCTCTTATTTGTTGACAGTGATTTAAAACATTGATACCTGTGTGCTTAGCCATTTTTTTAGGGGAAAGCAGATATTTATTTCTATTAATATTTACTCTTATTCTCTCTATTCTATATATCGTTTATTGTCCAAAGAAGATAGAAAAAGTCTAAAAATGCTAGGGGTGTACTCATTTTTGGGAGATACTGTATATTACAGTATTAAGATGGTATTCAAAGTAGTTCTTTTCCCTCTGATGTAATTATCTCCAGTTCAAAAATTTGATTTATTGTATTTGCTGGACCCCTGACTTTCTGACTAAGATACCCATAAAAGATTAATCACTCACAATTACGCACATTATCATATCTGATAATATGCTTTTCAAATAGTTGTGTGATCTTATTAACCCCTCTGTAAATTTAGACAATCTAAAATGCTCATTTAGTCAATAAGCATATTAAAAGAAAAAAAATACTTCAGAAAGAATGTCAATTTTTTTTTACAAAACTGAAACTATAGTCATATATTAGATTGCCTGAGACAAAAATTCTGTTTTTTGTATTTAAATTGACTTAATTTATGTTTCTATTTACATGTAAATTAGATTTAAAAGTTTGACAGGCTGCAGCAAACCATGCACAAGTGTGCCTAAGGTTGTTTTGAGTTATTTACAGATCCTGACAGAGTGAATTGTGAAAAGGTGGATGTTTAACCATTGTGTGTAAAAGTTCCAACCACAAATGCTCTCACTGAACTTTCTAGAGCTAAATTCCACCTTGATCATCAGAGAGACACTGAGTGTAATCACTCCACAAAAGCAACCAGATACCTATAACAGGCTCATTTCTGTTTAAACATGCAGCGTAATTTAGGATTCAGTTTGAAACAAAGTGTTCCTTTATTATGTCCACCAAGGAGGTTATGTTTTTAGGAGAGTTTGTGAGTTAATTTTTCTGTCTGTCAATGTACATGACAACTTGAAAAATTATGAATGGATTTTAAGGAATTTTTATCAGAGGGTTCCCTCATGCCAAGGAACAGTTCAACTTTGGTGATGATCCAGATCATAATATGGATGCAGGAATTAGTAAATATTATCTAACATAGTGTGATAAGGATATTGGGCAGAAAAAGTACTGCAATCTTCGGAACATAAGCCGCTACTTTTTTCACAAGCTTTGAACTCTGCGTCTTATAGTCCGGTGTGGCATTTGTATAGAATTTTCCTGATTTTTGTAATATCGTAAAAGGACTCCACCCCACCCTCCACTGTGGTATGGCACTACTTTGCCTGGCGTAAGGGTATGTAATCAGAATGACAGTATAGATGGAAAAGGGTTGTATGTTGGTCACATGTCTGTCCACCAGGCAAAGTACTGTAGTGCTGTAGGATTTAGCACCACAAAAAAGCAAATGTAGCCACTCTACATTAGTGTGAATGGTGAGCTCAAAGTTCATTATGTTTTTACCAGAGGTGTTCCTTATGCCAGGAAACAATACATTTAAATTTGGTAAGGAGCCAGATCATGTACAGTACAAGCTTTTAGGTGTAAGTCCCTATTTGGGGAAAATTTGAGGAATTCATCAATATTGAAGCTTAAATTTTCTGAGGATGTTAATATTAAAAGTCAGTATTCCCCTTCAGTACATACTGTATAGAAGGCAACCATGCAAATCAAGTATTAATACAGCTACTGCTTGAGTATTTTCAGATGCAAAACAAATACCTATTTTATGTATCTGACCCATTACAACATCCAAGCACTTCTAACTAGTTACACAACAAAATAATAATACAATGAAATGTATGAAGGTAGTCTGTCTTGGTTCATGCATTATGTACATTATGTATGAGGCATTCAATTTCAGACTATAAGAAGACAACCTGTGACAGATATGTATGGGTATGATTAATATATTTGCTGAATATATTGATGGACTTCTCTCCAGTCTCTCCTGTTGTCCCTCCTCCCATACCTGCCAGTGGTGCATTTGATATTTAGCTGTTGTACAAGCAGAAGGAACCTAAATCCTTAAAATCAACTCACATCAGCCAGATGAGCAGTGTGGGTGTGATTATTGAAGCCCATTCAGTTCACCTACATGGCTCCAATAGCAGGAGCTTTAGCTGGAGGATCACTTAAAGTCTTAGGTTTTGTGACATTTAATCAAATAGCACAAAGAGCAAATACCTTTTAGATAAAAGAGTTAATTTCATGCATTTGGAGAGATATCATTGATCTTTCACCAGGTGAACGCATTTTGCAGCTTTTTTTAGTATTTTGTACTGTGACTCATCAGAAAACAGACATTTTAAAAGGAACACATATAGACAAACAGAAAACAAAATATTACTATATAAACTATGGGGCCATTTTGTCACTACACATATCCCTTTTCTTTTAAAACTGCAATGCCTCTAATAAAAATAATAAATATTACAAAAATGTAATGGGGAAAAATACTATATATTGCACATAGAAAAGTGTCTCTCTTGTTGTCTCTGGATAGATTAATTAAACATTGAAGGTTTGTAATGTTTTTAATGTTAGTGCTTCTGCCATAAAAAAAAAAAATCATCCTACAGGTGAAAAAATTTGAAAATAGTGTTTTTTTTGAGAAAAAAAAAGACATTTCACTTTTATTACTTTCACCAAGAAGGTTTTGTTTTTAGGAGACCATTGAAAAAAATAAAAAAGTTAACTGATTTTGTTTTATTTAATTTGAGTTTCATATAAGAAAAAGGTCACGAATCTGAATTAAATCTCAGAATTCGGCTTCAATCTGGGAATTCTGGCTTTTTTCACATAATTTTGAATTTTTTCTATAAATGAGGAATGGGGCCTTTGGAAAAATTTATATTTCATTTAAGTACAATACGCAAAAAAGCCAGAATTCTGAGAAAAAAAAAAAAAGATTAAAGTCAGAATTCCGTGAAACAAGCCATATTAATATTCATTGGAAATATCTGGGAAATATTAATATCCCATATTAAACTATAAAAAAAATATATAAGTTTTTGTTATTGTTTTTCAGTGGCCCTAAACTTCTTCAGTATGTGTGTCTGTCTGTTCACAAGATAATTTGAGTAATCAAACGAATTTAATGAAAATTTTTTTTAGCAAAGATGTGCCTTAATCCAGGAACAAACCCTCAATTTTAGTGATGATCCATATCATAATCCAGATGAAGAGATTATTTAAAGTATTCTTTAATATTATTTTGTGGAACAAGCAGTGCCCCCCTAAACCAGAGAGTGGTAGCAGTGACTATTGACAGCTTCGGATTCAAAAAGTCCAGAAGTGTTATACTGAATACAAAAACGCAGGAAAGGTGAGCCATGCCTTACTCCAAGTCTCGATCTGCTGGTCAAATAGTTATAGTTAGCAGAGTGCAGAGTGAATGAAGAAGGTGAGAGCAGAACATTTGGTAATGATCCAGGTCATATGCGAGTTTTAGCTATAGGTGTAAGTCACAATTTGGGTCAGAATTTGCTGCAAGGCAAAGCTCTGCGCTCTCCGAGTGCTTTTCTAACTCTATGTTATATCCTTTTTTTCATCTTTCTTCTTTCTCCATTTTTAAAGAACAACTATTTCTCCCTCGTCTCCCTCTGTGTTTTGGAATCTACTCTGGACCAACAGATTGAGAAGTAATGGAGTTACTTGTGAAGACAACACCACACTTAAGCCTCTAGATTAAATCCTGAAAAACAAAACAATATAAAAAATATGTCAGGTAAGTTTCAAATCTTTTTTCTCTTCTAACAGCTATTTTTAACTGAGTTAGCTCTTTACCTGTTTAGCGGGAGCTCTTATTTGGGCCACATGACTCATTCAGGGAATGAGTCAAGTTTCTGATGTTACATTGGCGAGCTTTTAAGAACGGCAGCCTGCACAAGGCATTGATACGTGTCAAGTGCTATAAACTGGCCTGAACATTTTTTATTTCTATCTGAAATAAATATTGTACCAGGGTCAGATCTTACAAACTGTTACAAACAGAAAAAAATAAGTCTGACAACCTGTTAAACAGGTCAGCCAAGTCAACATAGTTGCAAAAAGATCTCTGACTACTTAGAAATATGCAACATTGGGCCGGATCTATCAAAGGTTTGCGTGTATAAAAACGTGAGCTATTTCACTGCGCACGCTAAAAAATGTACAAACTGATCTATCAACAGCGTGCTAAAAGGATTTGGTCTTTAAAATGTGCTAAATAGCGCCTCTTATCCATTTAGTACTTTTTCTGCAATGAAGATGCAATATGGGGCGTTTACACGCAAAAGTGCGTCTTGTGGGAGGAGAACATGTAAATATATATCAATTTAGCACTCGCAAAGTGATTTATCAAACCTGAAAGCAATTTTGCTAACGGTATCTGACTCTATATTTAACACGTTTCAAAAGAAGGTGCAAATGGTCTGTATGCGTAATTGCGCACACATGGCAGCGGTTATTGTCGCAAGAAGGAGACATTGAAATGAAGCAAGGAGACGAAGAGAACGCATTTTTTCACTCCGTGTGAATATTTTTGGAATGAACGAGGAAACGATCAAAACATATCGTTTATCCAGCATTGCCATTTTGGAGCTGCAATTCCAGTGATTTGCTCCTCACAGAGCGTCAGCTGTACTTGTTCCTCAATGCTGGTCAGAGGCATCTCATCTACTGTGCCCCCTCCTGTTTTGTTCGCAGATGTTTTGTTATATGCCAGTTTTTCTTTGGTTCGCCTTCTAATATCCTGGTATCTTCTTTTTACCTCATCCACTGTTCGCAAGGTTTCACCAACAGCGTTTACTTTATTACAGATTTGTTCACATATAGCGTTCCTCTGTGTGACAGTCACACTTCTTTGCTGTAGCTCACTTAAATGTTTGTTGGCTTCATCCACCAATACCTCCATTTCCATGGGGTCGAATTTCCTTTTGCGCTTTCTGCTGTCCAAACTCGCCATGCCCCAAACCACCAAACGCGCAAAACCATCATTTAAATAGGGCGTCTCCAACAGTTTTGCACCTGCCACCAGTTACGCAATCGCTCTTGTTAAATCACCTGCAAACCATGGTTCAGCCCCTCCCGCAATATTCCAGTTTGCGAGCGCAAATTACTGCACGCAAAATTGGATCTTGATAAATCCGGCCCATTGATTCCTACTGTAGCTTCCTGTTGCTTAAACACAGTAGGTCCTCTCTAATTATCTTCATCTTCATAATTTTTTTGGTAACAGATATCAGTTTTTGTGTTACTAGTTTCTCCATTTCACTTTCATGCATAGTTCCTATTCATTCAACTTCGATTACTTCTGACCTTACTTTCATTCAAAGTCATGATGCTTTTAAAAAACGCACCTTTGAATGATAAATAGTGATTGTGATACACTGATTTATTGACCAAACAGAATAACACTTAAAGTTACTCTTCCAGCACATATTTAGGTTTAAGATATTTTGTGGTCTATTGTACAAAAAAGAAACAAACAATTAATCAAAGTATTGAATTAAATAAGGTAACTTAAGTTTATCAAAACAAGACAGTAGTCCAACAGCAGCTTGTTTTAATCAGTATTTGACTATACAGTGGGCGCTGATTGGAAATGGACACTTCACTCACGCTCCGCGTGTTTCACGTATTGTGTGAAAAACATGTGACTACTATAGCCACTAGGTGGCAGTCTGACTCCATTTCGGCGTCCCATGAGTCAGAATTACATAGGTCGAGTAGCAGACTGGAAGCGGTGTCACATGTTGCGAGTGTGTAGCGCAGTGGTTAAGCTGAGTGGTGTGTAGACTAACAGCTTGTGGGTTCAATCCCAACTGTGGCTGAGTTGCCTTAAATTTTTTTTTTTTTTTTTTTATAAAGTAATGAAAGTTAGAATGAAACCAGGTTTTCTATTTTTGAAACAACAATTGGAGTTATTCGTTGGACATTCACGCATGAGCCTGTATAAAAAGAGGAGCTGACCAGCTCCTTTAGTCAGAGACTTGCAGTAGACACCGTGTCTGTACGTTTGTGGCCCTGCAGTCAACTGAAAAGCAGGTTTAATGTTGTTAATGTTTAATGTTGTTCAATTTTATTTTGTTTTTGATTAAAATAAAGTTAATGAATTAATTTAACATAAGATTATGCAGTCAAGTGACTGCATAATCTTATTTTATGAAAATGGTTGCGTAGTTATAGATACACCTCCGATCTTATCTGAGAACTGTTATTTCTATTTATCTGCATCGCTATTATTTAATGAAAAATAAAATTAATTAAGTTGGAGCCGGGGATACGGACTGTAGCGCAACCAGAGAAAGGCGACAGAGACAGTGCTGCGGCTGGTGATGTTGAAATTAAAATCATATCCAAAGTTGATTCCTCATTAAGATAAGCCAAAGTTATTCAAAAGGGTATGTAAGAAAATATATTTTCTTTAGTTTTGTAAAATATAAGTGCCGTTGAAAGCTTTGTTTTTGTGTGTAACTTTCTTGCCGTGCAATACGTGACACCCCTCCCAGTCTGGTCAAGTAGCAGACTGGGAGGGCTGTCACATGTTGCGAGCTTATAGCGCAGTGGTTAAGCTCAGTGGTGTGTAGACTAACAGCTTGTGGATTCAATCCCAACTGTGGCCGAGTTGCCTTACAATTTTTCTTTTTTTTTTTTTATAAAGTAATGAAAGTTAGAATGAAACCAGGTTTTCTATTTTTGAAACAACAATTGGAGTTATTCGTTGGACATTCACGCATGAGCCTGTATAAAAAGAGGAGCTGACCAGCTCCTTTAGTCAGAGACTTGCAGTAGACACCGTGTCTGTACGTTTGTGGCCCTGCAGTCAACTGAAAAGCAGGTTTATTGGGGATCTTGGTGTGATATTGTTCAATTTTATTTTGTTTTTGATTAAAATAAAGTTAATGAATTAATTTAACATTGGGACTGCATAATCTTATTTCATGAAAATATTTATAGATAGATTGATAGTAGTTATAGATACACCTCCGATCTTATCTGAGAACTGTTATTTCTATTTATCTGCATCGCTATTATTTAATGAAAAATAAAATTAATTAAGTTGGAGCCGGGGATACGGACTGTAGCGCAACCAGAGAAAGGCGACAGAGACAGTGCTGCGGCTGGTGATGTTGAAATTAAAATCATATCCAAAGTTGATTCCTCATTAAGATAAGCCAAAGTTATTCAAAAGGGTATGTAAGAAAATATATTTTCTTTAGTTTTGTAAAATATATGTGCCGTTGAAAGCTTTGTTTTTGTGTGTTACATTGTTTTTGTGTGTTTGTACAATAACTTCTTTAACTTATTTATATATATTACGGATAGTAGCCTATTATGCTGTTTGACTTTATGGCATCTTTCTTTTATTTAGATCAGCTGATGTGTGCTCCATCTTTCCAAGGAATTTCATTAGACCATAGAGATTATCATTCTACAGCCTCAATATCTTACTCTGATAATAATAGGCGTATTGTTATACTATTTTTGTTATTTTTATTATCATCTAGCTGGTAAAATTTTCAGTTTGATCTGGAAAAGGACGCTATGATGCCTTAAAACAAGCATGAAAGGCCCAACCCCCCAGGCTTTTTAGGCACATTATGCAAGAATGCTGCTTGCTGCCGCGATGAATAGCGGCGTTTCTAAACTGTTGTCAGGGATGGTTGTGACCCACCCAAAAGTCAGTGAGCTAATCCGGAGTATTTCCATTTTAAATACAGTGAACCCTCGTTTATCGCGGAGGTTACATTCCAAAAAGAACCAGCGATAGGTGAAATACGTGAAGTAGAAACCTTTTTTTTTTTTTTTAGAGTTATCATACGATGAAATACTCCTTACAACATTGAAATCAGGGAATAAAAACTTTATACAGGCCCAAGCATTTGTTTAACAAATAAAAGTACGGTATAAATGTTAACTACTGTACTGTACTGTAAAATAATGTAGTTATAAATACTTTTAATCATCAATACGAAATGAAGGGTTAATATTGCGGGGATCAGCACCGCCCCGCCGTGATGGATTGGATTTTTCTTCCAAAGCCTGCGGTGCAGTTGTGTGTTTTGGAGAGAAAAACACAGTTATGTGATCAACGCGCAAGTTAGTGAGCTAATCCGGTTTATTCCCATTTTAAATCATGTACTATTTAACCACGTATGACCAGAACGTAATCTGGATATAATGGGTTCCTCTATGTCATCCTGTTCTAAACATCACCAATTAATTAAGCAAACCACTTAATGCAAGAATGCCGCTACTACTATAGCGGCGCTTGAACTCTATTGTCAGAGAACAAGAGGGTAAATGTCTACACATCGGTTTTTCCAAGACAACGATGAGGTTGTAGCCTTGAATGGAGCAGCGACTGGCATGTAATATTCCCAGGGCCAAGAGATACATGTCATTTGCTATCAGTAATATATTGATTTGAAATGCAAATAAAAAACATTTTCTATGAGACATTTTCCTGACTTTATGTTTCACTATTATATTATGGGCTACTATATAAACCTTTTTAAGCAAACCTGTAAAAATGTAATGATAATAATGAGAATATTGGACCCAGAATTCGAGGCGAGACAGGCAGTGGGAAAGTTTAAAACGTTTATTAAACACCAACAGGTGCGCGGGGCTGCGTGTCTGCTGCAGGGCAGATCTCTGCAGGGATAGGAGAATACTGGGCAAAAAACTCTGATTACTTCCAAAGAAAAATTATTATAAGAGCTGCAGAGTTCAGGATTATTCAACCACTCTGACGTTCCCCATAATTTGGCCTTTCCCGCTAACAGAGAGATTACATTGGCCACCTTGGCTCGATCAGAAGGAAACGCAGAGGGCTGTAATTCAAAATGAATTTCGCACTGAGTCAGGAAGGCTCTACAGACGCGGTTCAAGAGAAGCTGGACTATCAGTAGCAGACTACGGCGCGGCAGCTGTCAGGGGCGGGGCAGCTGGAGCAGCCTGATTAATAATCAAGGATAAAACAAAAGCTTTCAACGGCACTTATATTTTACAAAACTAAAGAAAATATATTTTCTTACATACCCTTTTGAATAACTTTGGCTTATCTTAATGAGGAATCAACTTTGGATATGATTTTAATTTCAACATCACCAGCCGCAGCACTGTCTCTGTCGCCTTTCTCTGGTTGCGCCTCAGTCCGTATCCCCGGCTCCAACTTAAATAATTTTATTTTTCATTAAATAATAGAGATGCAAATACATAAAAATAGACAGTTCTCAGATAAGATCGGAGGTGTACCTATAACTACTATCAATCTATCTATAAATATTTTCATAAAATAAGATTATGCAGTCCCTACAGTATGTTAAATTAATTCATTAACTTTATTTTAATCAAAAACAAAATAAAATTGAACAATATCACACCAAGATCCCCAATAAACCTGCTTTTCAGTTGACTGCTGATCCACAGGACAGAAAACTGGTCATAATCAGGGAAGCAGACAGACTAAAGAAAGCTAGGAAACGTCTCACCAAAACACACAAATAACCTGGCGCTGATGGGAGGCAAACAATCAGCTTAGAACCGCAGAACCAGGGAGACAGGGAGCAAGAAGCAGAGGAAAAAACCAAACCATCAGCGCCAAGATCATGACATAAAAACCCCATTTCCATTTCTTTCGTTTTTAAAATTAAATAAAAAAATTAAATGGCAAAAATCCAAACGTGTCTGCTAGTTTAAAGTCCATCTTATTTATTTGAATATTTAACGAAAACATTGCAGATGCTTCACACGCACACAAAATGACAGAAAGATCCGAGCGTTTTAGTTTCTATATATATATAATACCTTTCAAAACCTATGAGTGTTTTTAAAATCTAGTGATTTTTTGAAAGAAAATAAAAGAATAAAAATAGTTAAGCATTTTAAAAGGAATTTAAAAAAAAAGGAACATAACAGCATTTTTTAAATAAATGATTTATTATGAGAACATATCATTTCACCATTTATTGGGGGTAATTGGGGGGCAGCACTGTCTCTGTCGCCTTTCTCTGGTTGCGCTACAGTCCGTATCCCCGGCTCCAACTTAATTAATTTTATTTTTCATTAAATAATAGCGATGCAGATAAATAGAAATAACAGTTCTCAGATAAGATCGGAGGTGTATCTATAACTACTATCAATCTATCTATAAATATTTTCATGAAATAAGATTATGCAGTCCCAATGTTAAATTAATTCATTAACTTTATTTTAATCAAAAACAAAATAAAATTGAACAATATCACACCAAGATCCCCAATAAACCTGCTTTTCAGTTGACTGCAGGGCCACAAACGTACAGACACGGTGTCTACTGCAAGTCTCTGACTAAAGGAGCTGGTCAGCTCCTCTTTTTATACAGGCTCATGCGTGAATGTCCAACGAATAACTCCAATTGTTGTTTCAAAAATAGAAAACCTGGTTTCATTCTAACTTTCATTACTTTATAAAAAAAAAAAAAAAAAAAATTTAAGGCAACTCGACCACAGTTGGGATTGAACCCACAAGCTGTTAGTCTACACACCACTCAGCTTAACCACTGCGCTATAAGTTCGCAACACGTGACAGCCCTCCCAATCTGCTACTTGACCAGACTGGGAGGGGTGTCACGTATTGCATGGCAAGAAAGTAACACACAAAAACAAAGCTTTCAACGGCACTTATATTTTACAAAACTAAAGAAAATATATTTTCTTACATACCCTTTTGAATAACTTTGGCTTATCTTAATGAGGAATCAACTTTGGATATGATTTTAATTTCAACATCACCAGCCGCAGCACTGTCTCTGTCGCCTTTCTCTGGTTGCGCTACAGTCCGTATCCCCGGCTCCAACTTAATTAATTTTATTTTTCATTAAATAATAGCGATGCAGATAAATAGAAATAACAGTTCTCAGATAAGATCGGAGGTGTATCTATAACTACGCAACCATTTTCATAAAATAAGATTATGCAGTCACTTGACTGCATAATCTTATGTTAAATTAATTCATTAACTTTATTTTAATCAAAAACAAAATAAAATAGCACAGTATCACACCAAGATCCCCAATAAACCTGCTTTTCAGTTGACTGCAGGCCCACAAACGTCACCCTCAGCACGGCAGAGGTCCCAAGCGCCACCTGGTGGTTGTCCGGGTACATTGCAGTTCTTTTTGAAATAAAAAAACTGGCCTCAGGAAATACAACGTGATTCACGTGGGAATCACACAGGAATCACGCAGGAAACCGTCCATTTCCAACCAGTCCCCACTGTATGTGGATTTTTACCTTGACTATATTTAGACGTGCATTACTCCTATAAATGAAAAACATTTTGGTCCAGCTCTTGTCAGCTTCCATTCTTCTTCCAGCTGCAGTCTACTTGATTGAAAAACGCCTGTAGTTGACATTTAAAAAACTTCATACCCTGCCAAAATTAACCACAACTTTGAGTTTCACAGCAACAATGTGGATCACATGGCAACTTTGCTTGAATTAGCTCACCACTCTCTCTACATTTTTTAAATAAACTGGTATTTAGTTTACAGGTTCTACATGTCTTGGTCTTCAAAAAAAGGATAGTGAACTAAACAATAAGGCATGCACAATAGAAAAAAAGATGCCTGTAACCCAACATATCATTTTGCACAGTAAGACTGTTTTTTTCCATCTACACTTTTGTCCATTGTCACATGTTTTTTTTACCTCTGCTGTGTCTCACTATGGGTTTCAGAGCTAATTCTCTGTTTCGTCTCTCTCTGGATTTCAAGCCTTTCACCCTGCACCTTAGCCAACTTAGTCCTTGGTTGCTTTTTGACAAGATTGTTCTTCCTTCCACAGGGATACTGATGCTGTGACTGATGTGTTTAGTTATACTCCCTCTGTTTTACTTTATTTTTTTTTACCCACTTTTAGCATTGAATTAATACTTTTCACTTGTGCTCCAATTCCTTCACTGCAAAAACCATCTAGAAATAAGTACAAAATTTCTTAAAATAAGTGCATTTACCCTTAATTTTAGTAGGTAAATAAGGCGATTTGCCAATGGAATGAGTATTTCTTCTCCTAAAATAAGACAATTAGATAATATTCACTTGAAATAAGACAAAGCAATTGTTTTTTTCTTATTTTAAATGTAAATTGTCTTGTTCCATTGGTGAGGTGTCTCACTTATCTCCTCAATTCAAGACAAAATTCACTCAATTTAAGCAAAAATAACTCATAGAGATTTCCATTTTTTGCAGTGTTCTGCTGCCTCCTGCCTGTGCTGCACTGCTTAACGACTCTGCCTGCCTTTGGATCCAATACTCTGCCAGCCCACTCACCACCACCAGTCTACCATGTCATGCTCACCTTGTCTCACCAGTCATCTGTTTTCTGCTTGCCAGCAATCAGCTCGCCTTGCTACACTAGCTGTTTCCAACTATGCCTTCTAGTCCCTCTCCTCGCCTTCTAGTCAGTTCAGCCGTCTGCTGCTCCAGCCCTCTTGCTTGCCGACTTATCCCTCCATCACACAGTGCATTCTTACCCTATGAAACTCCAAGTATAGACAAAAGTTTTACCTAAATGTATTGTACCTACATTTAGGTAAATGATGGTAAATATTCATAATGCTTTATGTGAAACTAGAGTGAGTTACTGCCATGGAAATTAGTGAATTTAAACTACATGACTAGCCCCTTTACATCAATGAGAACATTTAGGAGGGAAGGTCTGATGATATATCAGTATACTGATTTCTTCACTGTAAGACACATAAAGCAGTACCTTGTAGTGACTATCAATCGCAAAATTAAGTTAATGTGGATGCACTTAGAATTTAAGTTTCCTCAATGTTAATGTTCTTAAATTTATGTTTCCATAGTGGATTTTAATACAAACTAAAATAAAATTAAGTAAAACTACCTCATAGCAATTTTTATATTAGAATGAAGTTTTTTGTGGAGACAGAAGTTGATAAGAGAGTGATGATACATTTATGTGTATATGGATCCTGGTCAGAACAAGAGTATGTTCACTCCGAGTTGAGCAGGTGGATAACAAATATGAAAAACTATTATCAGTGCAGCACCGATTCAAAGAGTCAACATGATGATAAGCAACAGGAAAAGCCTATTTCACACCCCTAGAACTAGAGATTCTAATGAAGAAATTAAAAACAGAGGAAAATGTTGCTAAAAGACAAAGAAACAGTGCTACAGCTGCAAAGCAGAGGAAGATGGCACAGATATCAGAAATACAAATTCAGCCAAAGTACTAAATATCAAAATTGCCTTTCATTGCCTGTTGTAACCATGATAACATTATGGGGAAAGCTGGTGTATTGCTTGAATGGAAGTGGATCAATGTATTTAATAAAGGTGAAATCAAATGGCAGCAAATGAAGATAAAGTATAAAAATGTTGTTCTAACTGGTAGCACCTGTGCATCATTGTCTGGTTTTGATACTGTCTTCTTTTACACAGTGAATACTGTCTGTTTTTGGCCACTTCTGATGTTGTCATCCCAGTAAATGACACTTATTTGCGGTTATCAGTTCCATAAAATAGCTTTAGATATTGCCTCCTTCTTAACAGTAGGTTGTTATCACAGAGTGAGTCCTAATTTAAACCCTAAGTTAATTCCTTTTACCCCAGCGAAAATAATTAATCCATTTGCATTCATGTATTATAAAAAAAAAAGAATCGATAAGTAGTCATATTAAACAAACCATAAACAAATGTCTCATATCCCGTTTTTTTAAAAACAACAATTTTAAATACAGCAGATATAAACTATAAAGTAGGTAAATAGTGAATAAACAGTTTTAGAGGAAACTGAAGTGAACGTAATTGGATTTAAGAAGGCCAGAGACAGAGGACACAGAGTTTATTGAGGAAAGACTGCTCCTGACCAGGTTAGCTCTGGGGAGACTGTACTACGGTAGCAGAATCAGAGTTTGTGTAAACTCTCTATGAGAAATAGAAAACTCTGAGTTCCCCTGATTTCAGGTTTGAAAAAACTGGAGTTTTCAGTAAACCGTCTTAATAAGCATCATTTTGCATTTTGTTACAGGACATCAAAAAATGCAAAATCAAAAATCTGCCACCCTAGTTGTTGGTCAGTCAATACATGAAAAAAAAAATGGTGTTATAGAAAACTGCATTATCATTTGTGTAAGAAATACTACAATTGTCAGAACAATGAAGTAAATAAACAGATAAAATGTATAATTTATTTCTTAATTTTAAATGTGAATATATATCTACATAAGTTCAACATGAATTTGCCTCAATTTGCGATGCAAATATCATGTGCTTTAGTCTTTGACAGCTGTTAAAGAGTCAGCAGACAGTCCACTTTGGCTTTTTTACTAAGTTAATTTATTCCCAAAGTACAATATGTAATTTCAATATGTGCTCATTTATCTAATTAAAATACAGACAAAGAGGAATACATATGAGTGCACAACACACAATGTATGACAATAAATAGATTCATACTAACATAGACACTGAGAACAATAAAGCACACACAAGAGCACCTGCAACCTCTCCATCTTTGTGGCACATTCAGAAGCCCTGCACCTCATTTAAATACATGTAAACATTCACATGCACACTCAAGTAGCTGGGTACACAATGAGATGAATGAATGTTAATGAAACTCTGATTACGGGCCTGTCTAAAACAATGGAGACAATTGGCAAGTTGTGTCAATGTTTTCCACACAATCACAAAAGCAATTTACTGTGTAGATAATAAAACAGCTCACTATTCACAATCTGATTTTGTCTATATTTTGGTAAAGCTTGTGTTTGTGGGGCCCATAATAATTTAAAGCGATCTTTTAATTGTACTAGCATATTCCTTATGTCTACAAATAATGTCAAAATCCAAAAATATGCAGATGTGATAAATAATTTATAAGGGAGCTAAAGACTAGGATGATCACAAGAAGAACTTTCAACCTTAAAAACTTGGAGAACTTAACAAAAGTGCATAGGTAAACACAACCAGAGGACCTATGTTCAGGTCGGTTAATTTTGAACATTGATTAAGGGAAATTCAGTTTCCCTCTACTGTACTCTCCTCTTGAACTGCTTTATAGCCTTTTCTCACAACACTGATAAGGAAAGCTCTGTGTTTACACCTTGAAGCCTTCTCTCTCCAGTTATTTTCCTGAGAAGAGATCGGGACAAACTCTTTAAATCAGAGGTCTCCAACAGGGGGTCAGCAACACCTAGGGGGTCCTCAGAGGTACTGCATGGGGGTTAAGAAAGTTTTGGTTGATTAGACTTTTTTTTTTTTTTTTTCATAACCCCCCTGCAATTTTTTCCACTAATTGAAATGTCTTTAAATATACTACATTAACATGAATTCAACACACTGACCTGTAGTAAACAGATAAATGGAGGCAGAAGATGTCTTTCAGTTATCAATAAACATATTCAGCGACAGGAGCTTTTTAAAGCTGGGCACCGTTTCATTGCACTTCCCCCTAGCTCTTAAAATTTTTAGGACACACTACCCTTACATGCGCAAAACTGAGTGCTTGGGACCAAAATGAGTGCAAGTGATAGAAATGGGCTAAGTGTATTAATATGACTAGGAAAATATGATTACCTGTTAATGGAATGAGCATTTTACCCTTAAAATAAGACAATTAGATAATATGCACTTGAAATAAGAATGTGCAATTGTTTTTGAATGTAAATTGTCTGGTTCCATTGGCAAAGTGTCTCACTTACCTGCTTATTTCAAGGAAAAATTGACATTTCTTAGATATATTGACTTACTTAGATATAATTGTTTTGCAGTGCATTCCCAAATCTTGCCACGTTCATAATGATGATGACTTTTTATCCTAGCAGAGAAACTCTCCAAATAAGATAAACTACTTGAGAAAATATTATTTCTGACACGCAACAAGCAGGTATTAATAGGGTTCAACGGACTCACACATCATCAATTAAAATAATCCTAAAAAGACTATAATAAGACAGCAGATGCTCCCTGCTTTTTTCTTGCTCTTTTGCGGCTGCTCTCAAGCCAGCCACATTGAAAAGAATTTAGGAATGTGAAGTGCCATGCAGGCCACAGGAAATGGAACCGTCTGCCAAAGTTTAGGGGACTTATTTGTAATCTCAAACTCTGAGTTAACTGGAAACTTTGAGGCGCCAGAGAATAGAGGCTTTCATCATAGAGCAAAGCACAATTACTGTACTGCTGAAGGAATGACATGATAAGCTTTACTGGCCTTTGGAGGAAACATATTTTAAACTAAGATCAACAATCAGTTACAGGTCTGACAAAGTTAGAAAAAGACTTAAATGCTAAACACTTTGGTTTTTTGATCAATTTTGATCAACTAACAAGAAGCTAACTTTGACTGCATGGTACCCCATGCTGACATGTCTTGAGCTGTTTGTTGAAAAAGCTAAAACAAACTTTATTTCAAAAAGGGTTTAAGCATTAATATATAACTATAATGTTTATGAATTTTCTCATATTTAGATTACATTTGATTGGCAAAATACAATAGAGTCTTTTTTAAATGAGTTCCTTTGTGTACGCTACCCACTGGCTCTGTTGTTTCATAAGCCAAGCCTAAAAAAGCTAGGTGGACCTTACTTTTTTAACTATTTCCTAAGGAATGGTCACATAACGTTAACAATCAAATAAATGTTATTGATTTTGGATTAATCAAAAGATTTAACAAAATATTAATTTACCAAATCATGTTTTCTTCACCTCTTGGGTTTGCATTAAAAGTTGATTTGACCAATTCCAAACTCTTCAAGATTTACTTTGGTTCTCAGATATGAGATCCATGTCAAACTGTGATATTATTGCATTGTTTTATCGATTATTCAACAATTTTCAACCATTTTCATTCATTTTGTTTTTTATTTTATCCTAGTTTAGTTTAGCTTCACTTGTTTAGATACCAGTTTTCAACTGAAATATTTTTATTTGGATTTTAATTATTTTGGCCTTAATGTGAATTTATCCCATACGTGTGCGGAGTTAACAGTTTGACCATGATATAACCTCAATTCACCACTTTATTTTATGTCCTAACACACAGCCAGTCGGGCGTATGCCTATGGAAAAATTTACGATAGTCAGAAACGTTATTTCATTAAATAACATACTTGCCAATCTCACTTCTGTGGGCATTAAATAAAGCGTTCTTGGATAACAGGCCTTCCTATGTGAGAATTAAAAGTGAAGCGATTGAATACAACAGTAAAATCACATTTCAATCCAATTAGCAGCAGTTTTATAGAAGTATGTCAATAGAAGATTTGCACATCTAAATCGTGAATTTTTTTTTTCATCCAACCAAGGGTACATTCAAACTGCATGTCTTGATACTCAATTCTGATTTTTTTTGCTAAATTCCAATTTTCTTCTGCATGGTTGTACAGACTACTACTTAAATGCAGCCATAATCAGACTCGAGTCTGTGCATTTTACAGCCCCAACACATATGTAATGTGCAGATGGACAATGTTGATGTGTCAAAGCAGTGGATTGTTTAGTGAAGTCATAACAAATGTTGGCATGTCTCCTATTATAAGTTGTTAAACTTTGGGAGCCAACAATGTTATAAGTGGGCACATGTAATATGATGTGATTATTCAGACAGCATGACAGCTGTAATTGAATAGAGACCCACATGTGGAAGTGGAAGTATTAAAATTTTTTTGGAAGTGGACGATTAAAATTGGGCCGTTCTGACTAATGGAAAAAGTTGGATATTATCCACTAAACAAGAAAATCAGACCCTCTGTAATAGGTAAATTACCGGTGCCACAGAACCTAAATTGGATTTACGTCTGGACTCTTAGTTAGCCATTCTAGATCATCAATATGCTTTGTTCTTAAGTATTCTATTCTGGCATTTGCAGCATTATAAGTGTCTTGATTTATGGTGATCCACTATCTCAAACCATTTAAAGACTAAAGTTTTCAACATCATTTCAGTGAATCCATATTTCTATTATAAAAAATATATATAAAATAATGACAACAACAATAGGAATCAACCCTTCCATCCATTTTCCGTGTTATCCCTGATGGGGTCGCGAGGGGTACTGGTGTCTATCTCCAGCTGTATACGGGCGAGAGGTGGGGTACACCCTGGACAGTTCCCCAGTCCATCACAGGGCAACACAGAGACAAACAGGCACACACTCACACCTAAGGAGAATTTAGAGAAGCCAATTAACCTAAGAGTCATGTTTTTGGACTGTGGGAGGAAGCAGGAGTACCCGGAGAGAACCCACGCATGCTCAGGGAGAACATGCAAACTCAATGCGGAATCGAACCCAGAACCTTCTTGTTGCAAGGCTAATACCAATAATAATAATACCAATAATAGGTTATACATTTTATTTAAACTACCTTTGAAACTACAAAAAAGTACAAAAAAACATAGTCACTGATACACAATATTAAAAACAGAACACACCAAGCACTGGAGGTAAGAAATTAAAATATAAGTTACAGGAGTAAATATCAAGCCCAAGCTCTGAAGAGAGAAAAGATACAGTGCTATGTGCACGTCAGCAACATTCTCATTAAAGCATAAAAAAAACAATTTTCCTTAATTTCCATTTTAAACTAACTACTGGGTCGGCAGCGTTGCATCTTCTGGATTAATTTTGCTTATCAGTTTTTCAGAGACAATTATAACCATAATATTACCAGATGTGACTTGAATGAATTCCCAGACAGTCAGTACAATAATATGAATCCTGTGTTATCCAGGTGGTAATTTATACAACATTTTATAATCATAGTTTCCCTTCACCCTTTATTTGTGAAACTTTTAAAAATTGTAACTGTGGTAGGAGATGCACAATTAAATCAGTTCTTATTTGGCATCTTGTTCTTAATGCAAAAGTAATGGACCATATAATTTTTCATCTACTTTTATGTGTATCAACAATTAATGTCTGACTGGCAAAGTAGAATCTCTGACATGACATTATAAAATGTCTTTTGTGTCATGTGACATTTTTTTTTCTTTATTGGCATCTTGGATAGCAAAAACCATAACATTTGGAATCAGACAAATGAGGGTGATCTAGAGGTAAAAGGCACAGGGCATTCACTGTACCCCTAAGAGTGGGCTAAAGGTACTCCACTTGGCACTATTAATGAATGATCTATGAAGATATCTTGCTTGTTGTTTTCCTATCTAATCTTAAAAATGTTTAAAATGGTATTTTATGGATTCTCTTACAAGTTATAAGAATTATAAACTGACATGCTCAGGGGTTAAAAATTTTGTAAAAAGTTGTCCCAGTAAAATGTAAATACAGGATAGCTTTATATGTAAACTTTGGAACACATTTATAAGCCAGTCTTAAAAGCCTTTCTATGTTTCTTTACATGGTCAAGTTCAAGTTTACTAGTTCTTAAAAGCTATACATTTATAGCTATCTTTTATTAACTGACAATCTTTTTATTCGCCATTACATTATTATAATTCTGTCCTTTGGGTTTATTTCATAATCAGAAGCTCACTGCAGCTCATACAACTCAATTTATTTTCAAATAAATGGATTCCAAATACTGTATAAAAGTAGGCTGTTATGATCCCCAATTTAGAAACGTTAATATTCCAGAAAAGGCCTTTTTGTTCCTTTAGAGTAGCATAAATTATGATCATTGACATAAATTATATCAATTATATTCACTGTGTGCAACATGAAATAAATGTCTGAAAATGGTAGATTTTTAACACCCAATTACATTTGCTCTGTGAATAATTTTGGTCACTTGAAGGCATGATTGATAAAGAAAATAGTGTTATCCATTTCAATTTCACACAGAAAATAAACAGGTTTGAAAAATGAAACAAAAAAAAAGGTTTACTTTAAAGGCAGAAATTTATTTATTTAAAGAAAAGATAGAGAAAAAAAGGAAAAGAACTGCGGCAGGATAATTTTCTTCTTCAACTTCAATACCCATAATTCCCTTTTGGCCTCCTCTTATGGGTTATTGGCTGCTTAATTTACAGAAAGAAACCAAAGAAAAGAAAAAGGCAGAGCAGAAACACAATTTCATTGGTTGAGTAAAATAGAACTTAAGAGAGAAAAATATTTTGATAGTTATATGCAGGGAAATTAAAGCTGATCATCAAATCATAGAGTACTGAGGGCATCACTGTTAGCTCATGAAGCCAATAAAGAGTGGGCATCCTCAAATAGACTAGATTTTAGCTCCTTAGTGTATATATGGTTACTGAGATATCCTTCTGGACTTAAGTGCAGCTTTGGACAAAGTTTCTCACGCCTTCCCTCTTAATAGAATTATCTTCAATTGGCATCACTCACACAACACTCCACTGGTTCCATTGCTACTTCTCTGGTTATATCAGTTCATCCAAATTAAGTCCTTCTACTCAGATCCTACCCCTGTTACAACCCTGGCCTCAGGATTCTGTCCTGGGGCCCCTCCTTTTTATCATTAACCTTGTTGATGCCACTTGGTGACATATTTTGGAAATATCCATTTTCATTGTTATGCGGATGACATCCAGCTGCTGATGAAGGTTCTCAGTCATCCAGGTCATAGTCATTCCGTTTTTTTTTGAATTTTTACGGAATGACATTCAGCTCTATTTATGTGGGGCGCCTAACTTCCTCCCATATCCCTCACCTCCCGCTTTGCTGAAATCAAACCCTGGTTCACCTCTAACTTTCTGAAGCTCAATTGCAACAAAACAGAGATCCTCCTGGTAGGACACAAATGAGTTTCCTCCAAGATTAACAGTTTCTCTCTTACAGTTCTCCTCAGGTAAAGAGTCTGGGTGTCATCCTAAGAAACATTCATTGTCGTCGTTCAACTCTTTTCCTGCACTCTGCTTTTGAGCAGCCTTCAGCCTTGTCACCTCCTGCATTGATAACTACAACTCTCTTCTTTTGTCTTCCCCATAAATCTATTCATAAACTACAGTTGGTCCAGAATTCAGCTTTTTTTAACGAACAAAAGCCCCTGTTTAGATCACATCACCCTTGTCCTAAAAGAGCTTCACTGACTTTCTATAAGCTTCACAATCGAGGCCAAGATCTTCCGGTTTGCTTTCGAGTTCATTCATAATCTTGCCAGCCCATACCTCTCAGATCTTCTTTAGATTGCTATCCCATCCCATACCCTTTCTCTTATATCCACCTTGTGGATCCTCCTAACCACCTTGTCACCATGGGAAGCAGAGCTTTCTAGTGCTATACTCCTAAACTTTGGATTTCAGTCCCACAATAGCAATACTGACACTTTCTGTCTAAATCATGGCTTAAATCTCATCTGTTCAAGACTGCTTACCTCCACTGTTTTAATACAGTGTGCATTGTATGATATATCTTAATTGTTTTACAGTGTCCTTTGAGGACCACAATGTTCACATTTTGGACAAAGAAGACAGGTGGTTTGAAAGGGGTGTTGAAGGAAGCCATTTATGTTAAGAGAGAAAAAACAACCTTAAACAGAGCAGGTCAACTCAGGTTTCAGCTATCAAAAACCTACAAAAAACCTACACCACAGCATTAGAGTTAATTCCTTCCAGCTATCATCTAAACCCCTGTCGCTATGCAGGGGTCCAAAACATCTTGCCTGGTTAGCCAGGCCAACAATGACCCTAACGACTCCCCCCTTTCAGAGGCATAGAACAGTATTGGGTATTTCAGGCTAACAAAGACCTCAAGCGACTCCCCATTCCTAAGGGGCAGACTTGTTCTTCTGGTTCAATTTGTATGTTTTCTAAGATAAACCAAGGCTTTGTTTGGGCTATGCCATAAAGCTTGGAACTCAATACTAATTCTGACATTTTGAATTTAAAAAGTTTCTTGGATGGGAAATGAAATGTCTGCAAATATGGAAAACAAAGTCCAGTGGATTGTTTAACTTTTTCAGAATGTCCTTTCATTTGTTTCATAAAATAAAAAACAGTTATGGTAACAAAGAATTTTATTTATGACATTAGGTCAGAAGATAGGGTTAATATGAAGTGGCTTGATGTTGGTATTCAAACAGTTTGTGCTGCTGCCGTCCAGTCTATAAAAACATGTTACTTTCAGTTGAATATAAATCACTATGATTAACTTTGTCATTATAAAGTGCTTTATCAATAAATCTGATATGGTATGATTTTTTAAAGATGCAATACTGGAATTTGAAAAATATCTACTGTTTACTAGCTTTGAAAGTCAGTATAACTTTTTGTTTTTAGATGATGCAACTGCAATTTCAAGATGATTGTTCAGGGTGTATCTTATGTACCACAGCTGGAGCTTCACACAGAAATTCTCATTAACATTTCTAAATTTCACTCACTCATTTTCTGATTTTTTTTAGCACATGCTTTACTGCTTTCAAAACTTTCTGAGATTGCCATTTAATGTTCTTCACTGGAACACTAGTTTGGATGCCTATGTGTCATATGGTTAGGGAGATGAGAAATTTTAAATAAATATGTCAATAAATGAATTTTTGAAACTATCTTTTATTTTATTTTTCTAATTAACAGTTAAACAGAAAAATGTATGCGTTATACACATTTTTGTGTATAATCTATTTTAAATCTTTTTTTTTAAACAAGCAATTGAGTGTTGTCTCTCTCTTGTATTGAATAATGGGACGTTAGGAGTTTTCCACTGTCCTTAAAATACAAAGTTTGTATAAGAAACTTTAACATGGGTTTAAAAAGCATTACCCTTAGCCAGTGTTTTATTGGTTTGAATTCATAGGGTTTTTTCATCTTTAAAGAAACAACAGGAATATGTGAATAGAAACAGTCCTGAAGAGACTGACTATTATTTCTGTGCTCCCCTTTTTGGAACTGATCCTAAACTCTATTTATATTGCGCTGTATAGAAAGCCAAGTAGGCACAGCTGTGTCTCCTCCACATGGCAGTAGTCTGTTGTTACACCTGTTTAGTATGGTAAACCACTGATTTGCTTATCGAGAGCACTGCAAGGATGTATTAATAGTCTGTAAGAAAGCTTTAACAAAAAGGAGGGAGTAAGAATGTTTTATATCCTGAAGGAGAATGGACAGCCGCATGTTGGAGATGCCAAGTCTTTACTGCAGCTGGAAACTGCAGACAAGAATTGAGGGCAGTGAATATTGAGTGTCTGCCAGCTGACAATTGTCTAGACCAAGACAGATGGGAGAAAGTCCTACATCTACAATTGAGTGGCTTTTTGAAATTGTGAGTTGAACAGAAGAATCCAGATGACAGAAGGAAAATGCCAAGATTTATATGCCGACTTTTGGATTAAAAAGCCTGTTGCAACAGCTGTGATTCAGTTTAACAACTTCTTGACAGACTCATCACAAAAATGAACAGGGTCGGTAGCCTAGTAAACTAGCCCCTACCACCAGCGCCAGGGGCCAAAATCTTTTTTGCCTGCAAGTGGTCTAGCCTCGATCAATGCCGCAGTGCCTAGCACTGGCGGGCCAATCACAACACAGAGATGTGTTTTGAATTTCTGGATGCAAAGTGAGTGGGGTTTTGAGGGCATGATGACAAAGCTGTGCGACGCTGGAGAAAGCACAACAAGAAAGATGGGAACAACTATTGAACAGTTCTTGCTTGACCCAGCTTCGGAATCAGTTTTGGAAGGATTAAACTGGAGATTTTCGTTGCAACATGAGCAGGAAAAGGACGTATTCACTGTTTGTTTTGGTAGTTAAAAGGCTTTTTGTTTAAACTCCCCCACCAGCCTTCTGTCGCACTTACTACATCACAGTCACTTGGGCTCATTGGTCAGAGTGTTGGCCAATAGGCACAGACATGGTTTGAAAGACAACGGGTGTTCCAATGTCTTATTCATCGGAGCAGACTAAATTACACATTTTATCTGACATTTAGTCTGTGTTATAAGGCTACAAGGTTGTATATTTTTTGTAAATAATAAAAACTATTACAACTAGTATATGTCACAGTGCACACAAGCAGAGATTGAGATGCTCGTATGAAATTGTAGCATCTCAATAACACTTATTAAAACCATACTGTTAAGGGAGAAGAGCCACAGTGTTGTGCCAGTGTGTATTGTTGTGGACAAAGATTTCTGCTGCAGTGTTTCATATCATGTCTCATCACTTATAAATATATATAAATATATATATATATATATATATATATATATATATATATATATATATATATATATATATATATATATATTTACATAACAAACCTCTTCCTCACCCATCGCGGGCGGTC
This sequence comes from Cyprinodon tularosa, assembly GCF_016077235.1. Lineage (NCBI taxonomy): Eukaryota > Metazoa > Chordata > Actinopteri > Cyprinodontiformes > Cyprinodontidae > Cyprinodon > Cyprinodon tularosa. The sequence goes on along the minus strand of NW_024038541.1, from coordinate 245,282 downwards.
TTTCCCCTTTTTCCTCCAAGCTCGGGTCCTTGGGAGCTTGAGGGCTTTGCGCATCTTGGATAGTGGCTGTTACACTCATTAGTCCTCGGCCTCCTTCCTTACGGCTGGCGTACAGTCTTAGGGTACTGGATTTGGGGTGGTGCCCTCCGTGCATGGTTGGGAGCTTTTGTGTCTTAACATCTGTGGCCTGTACCTCTTCCTTTGGCCAGCTTATTAATCCTGCAGGGTATCTGATTACTGGCCGTAGCCACTTTCCTTGTTACCTTTTCAAGGTTGTCAAATATGTATATATATACACACACACAACACAATTGGTTTCCATCACTATATATGCACATCACCTTTACATCCAGCATTGGTGTAAATTATGCTAAAATATGCTAAATTATGTGTGATTAATCAACATATTAAATTTACGCTAAAGTACCCAAAAGAATTCCATCTTCTGGCTTCTTATGCATATAAACTTGATCAACATCCAATACGTAAGTGATGCTTCTAAGTTGCTAGTGTCCAGCTGTTGAGCTCTAAAGACGGTAGCTGGCTGGTGGGCTGGGGATCACACAAGGAAGTGCTTTCACTAACTACCCAGAAAACATTCGTATTACTTAACTCAATCAGTTCAATAAATGGAGGCTCAGTTTTATTTATCGATACTGATTTTGAAGCTGTTTTGAGTTAAAACGTTTAGAAGGAAGGTTCGTCCGTAAGAAAATATTAGGTATATAGGAAAAACAAGCAGATGCAATACTTGTGAAAACACAAAACAGTTTTCTGGACCATCTTGCCAATACCAAAAAAGGTAGATTGGCGGATGTGTTTTTGAATATAGTGATTTAATGAGTTTACCATAGAAAGATAGTATAGCAAATGACTGAACATGGGATACTTAATATTTTCCAGGACTGAGTTAATTATCCTTCTGCATTTATTTTCCATGAAGGAGCAATCATCTTGTTTTATTTGGTTCTACTCATGGGCGTAGGTTTGCATAGGGACCATAGGGACATGTCACTACCAAAATTTTGAACCGACCTAATTGCCCCTACCAATAATTGGATGTGAGCAACATGTTTATAATTTACAGCAGTAGTTGTTGCAGCAGTGGCTTCTTTTCCTCTCGCAGCTCCTCTGCCTGCTCTCTCCTGTCCCTTTCATGTAGCAGCGCATGGAACTGTGCTGCGCTCTTTAACTCCACTCTCATTGGTTGTTCTGCCTTAAGTTCCGCCTTCTCTCTCTCTGATTGGCTGTTTTCTAGTACGTGTGTGCTTGGAGCACAACATTGAAAATTTATTCACACTAGAATGCAGCGGTTACTACAATTAATATTAGGCTACAAAACTAGTCCCAATAAAAAAATTAATATTATGTACAGTAAAAAAAAAAAAAACTTTTTTTTTCTTTTATAAAGCGAAATATTCTGAGTCAGCCAGGAGTTCTGAAGACTGCTGGAAAAACGGGCAAATAAAGGCTGTAAGCCATCAACATTTCTGATTCTTAGCCACAGCCAACTAAAAAAGAAAATGTGAGGGTTTCCTTTTTACCGATATTTAGTTGATATTACTGTTTTCATTTTTTCATTTTTTTTTTTTTACAATTTTGATATAGTAACTGATCTAAGTGGGTTGCTCTGTGGGGAAAGGCACATTTTACATTTATATTACTGTATGTTTTAAAGTCTCTATACTCCAGTTAATGATGAATCACTTACTAAATTAGTTGACGATTATTGAAATAATCAATTAATATGATTCATTTTTTTCAGCCCCAGATGAAATACATGAATTGGCGACACAGAGTAACTACAGCCCAGATGTTGAACTTTTATAGTGAAGTTAATATTTTAATGAATGTATTATTTTGCTTGATACAGAGAGAGAATAGTAGGTACAAATATTAGAGTGGGGTTTAACTCTGCACAATTCTATATCTTCAAAAGAAAATACTGTATTTACCTTCTGTCTTAGTCTTTCAAATGAAACCATTTTCAAAGTGGAAAACAGTCCTAATTCCACATTCATCAGAGCCGGTGATACTTCAAATATTGATAAACAGCATCTAATGAGTGTAGAGCTTATAACATTTTTATTAATGGAGCAAAATGTTGCTTTTCTCTTTTAACAATGAATTCCTCTTATCAGTATGGATGCTCACATCGAGCATAAAAAAGGGCATGCATATTGCATAGCACCAATGACACCAGACCAATAGTGTCCCTACCAAAGTTCAAATCAAACCTACGCCCTTGGTTCTACTTGCTTTATTTCTCAGACATTTATTCTGTAGTCTATATTTGTGAGAAATAAGACGTAGTATGTAATCTAGTTCCACACAGCAACAAATTTTATACCTCTGTTTACCACTAGATTTAACCTGAAATATTTCTTCATTTGCACTTTCTGAGACACTGTGTCACTGAGGTTTCCAAACACCTGTATCAAGCTTTAATAATCTTCATGTCAAACTGCCTCAGTATAATTTCTCTACAACTGCTAACACATTATGAGGGCAAGTCTAATGAATATATGTTACAGACAGAGGCATAACTTTCTGAAGGACTGGTGTGGACATATCTCCAACAATTTGGCCTGGTGGGGACAGTTACCACCGATAATTTCCGCTTTTTTTTGCCCTTTCTGCTCATTTTCTTTAGCCAAAGGTAACAGAGTTGGGTACAGCTATCTGTGATCAGAGAGTTTGGAGTTAGTGTTTTTTTTCCTCTCCCATGCTGCTCCCCTGTCCCCTCTCTGTGTAACATAATCGGATCTGTCGCTTTGAGATTTGCGGCCGCATTTCACTGATGTACAAAGCAGCTTCGTGGTTGAAGGAGAGAAACACAGCAGCACTCACTGAATATCAACCTGCAGCTAGTTTGATGTTTGTTTAAGTAAGAGTTAGGCGATGGGTTGGTTAAAAAAAATTAGAGATGCCACAGAAAAATCTGTTAATTAGATATACAGAGTTTTTAAGCTTAAAATGGGAACAGATTGTAAGTTTATACAGGTTTGTAATATAATGCAAGAAGCTTGAGAAAATATAGTTTGTCCTTCTTTACTAGTTAAAAAAGCTTGGCTTCTCAGAGGACCATGACTCCCAGTTACAGGTTAAAATTAACATGTTTTCTTCTTGAACAGGCAGAATAAGACAGTAGAGCTTCTATATATCTTGGAATTTGGTTTCGTTATATTAGTAAAGAAGTTCATGAATCTTTTTAAACAGAGCACAGAGAGAAGTAGGGAGACCTGCAGATTTAAAGGTGAAACAGATTTACTGGGATATGCAACATGCAATAAAATATATCTCCAAGTTTACCAGAAAGTTAACAAGAACAAAATATGCTATGCTATATTTGAAATGCAGCTTATCCATATTTTTCTGGATGGATGAATGGAATTCAAATTGTACCTTTAGGGATGCATGATTTATCAATTTTGGCATCAGAATTGAATGTTATTGTATATTTTTTATACATCAATGTTTTGGGCCCTTTAACTATGTCTAAATAAAAGGCATCTCTAACTATCTATAAATATAAATATCAGTGTATTATGCTTCTAAGCAAAAGGAAAGCATTCAATAAAAAAAAAAAAATGTTTGAGCTCATTTCTGGAAAATACAAAAACCTAAAGAAAGCGTTCAGGTCAAGTAACTGTAGGTCCATCAGCCACCACCCCAGTGTCCGCACCAACTTTCATCAGAAAGTTACACCCTTGGTTACAGAATAAAATCAAAGAAGTCAATATGCCTAATCTAGAGAGTAAATGAAGGAAAAACAATTGGTTTCCATCAAAATACAATTCTTGAAAACCTTATATTTCATTTTTCTTCCTTTTTTTGTTCTCACGCTTTGTGGTGTTTGCTTGTGGTTTTTAAAGTCAACAACCAGTATAAATGGTGGGCAAACCTAGTAGCTTTAGAGCTGTCTCTTACAGAGCCAGTTTAAAGATAAAGATGATAGAAAAAAGATTTTACTAAAGGCAGAATTCGGTTAGCCAGGCTATTACCTTTAGCTATTAGTCACCAAGGGTTATTTCATGATTGCTTAGTTTCAGGGGATGGAGATAGCCTGGCAGCTGGACTAATTATTTACACGGCCTTTTAGTGTGAAAAGGAGCAGGTAAAGCCAGATTTCAAGTGCAGTTCTAGCAAATAAGGAAAAAGCTTGAAATGAACCATATAAGTATGGATGTGAAGCAGAAACAAAATAAAAAGTAAAGCTCCTAAAGCAGCAAGTTGTTGAAATTACAGCAATATAAACAGCTTATAATGCATTTATATAATCAACTCTTTCAGCATATAATGAAAGACATTTTGAGCCCGCTTCCTGAGCTGTGATTGGTCTACATTGTTTTAGAATGGAGGGTTTTGAGTCTTATTAGGCTGACTTAGACCCATGTAAGTAGTTATTGTCCCCATTAACTACACAGCTTCATTTATATTCCATAAACTGCTATGGAATATCTACAGTTCATCCGACCCAAGTAGCTGTGTGAATTAAACTAAATGTAACGGGATCTAAACTGGAGTTTATTCGTATTGAAATTTCATATATTAAACATTTTGTAAGCGTTATGTTTCTGTTATTCTATTTATTGTTTTTTTGTATGAACTTATTCAAATTATTGCTACCATTGTTGAAAAATGTGACTATAGCAAGGCTGTTTTTTTTTTCAGGGAATAAAAAGGTGACAGGTCTCACTTTGAACGCTCAGCAAAACATCCACAGGTGGGTGTCCAACCAAGCAGTTTTAGTTTTGACAACTCCACTTTTATAACAAACTCTTCCCAGAGCAGATTGGTAAAGATGTTTTACATTTACAGTTATTCTCACAAATGTAAAGAATTTTCACTAATGTCTTATATTGTAACTGCTGTGCTACAGCCTGACCAATGCTTTATTGGCCTATGTTTATACAAATAGAACATTCATCAAAAACAATGTACTTCCATACTTAGAAGTAGTAGGGAGTACCAATTGGATAGAGTGATTAAAGGGGAAGTAAACATTGTTTTGTTTTCACTATGTTAATGATGGAAGACAAACAGCAAGATGTTTAAAAATAAAACACCTATATGGTGACAGTTTTTATAATCTGATTTTTAATCTGGAGTTGACAATTAGGACTAAAGAAAATACATTATTGACAAAGTTGGATTTAGCAGATCATAAAAAAGAAGCATAGCCAGTAGTTAACGAAACAAAAAGTCAGTGTAACTTTTAAGAATTACTTGCTCTATGAGCATAAAGCAAGGCACATTTTGTTCATATATGTGCTCTTCTAGGTTCTGGAAATAAACACTTGCTCCACGATCTGGCTTGTAAGCATTAAAAGCATAATGAAATAACTCCAGTCTCCAAACAGTCAAGATTAAATAAGTTACAAACTAACAACAAGCTGTAAGTGCTTGAAAGTATTTTTGCAAGCAAGACTCTGCAAATCACTGAGCCAAGTGGTCATTAGAATTCAGACAGGTCATGCAATCAGCCGATCAGGCGGTCTTCTGTCTTTTAAGGATTGGATTACTTACAGGGAAGTTATAGTTTTACCTAAGCAAGAGTGACAGCAGCCCTCCTTAAATTCCCTTTGGTTCCTTTAAGTACATTTCACTAATCTTTAGGGGGACACATTTTTTAAAATTTAGCTTCAAAGTGTGCAATAGAAAAGCAATAATTAAGGTTTTTGGAACTTCTCTTGAAAATGAGGAAGAATTAAAAGAGGAATTAGTCCAAAATTGTTGTTTTTCAGCAGTCTTTTTTGTTTCTTTCTGGATATGGATACAAGATATAACAAACACATACAGAGAACCTGCAGCTTTAAACTTTTATGTCCAGAGACCATGCAGTTACAGTAGGTAACAAAAAGAACTGAGGTATATCCAATTTACATGACTAATAATGTTATCGGCTAATAACTTGCACAGAAATATTTTTTTTTCTTGGACAGTGCTCTGCTCCAAACATGTTTGCATGCACACTCCTCCTCTGGCCTACAATTACAAAGCTTGATAAAATCAAGGAAAATTTGAGCCTGTCGATCAGTCGTTTAAGTTATTCTCCATAAAGAATTCATTATAAATAAATTTAGATGCACATTATACTGTAGATGCACACTCTGAAAGCCTTATTTTATCTTCAATAAAGTAAGGCTTTTATGAAGGAAGTTGCCCCATATGATCATGACAAGTTTGGTAGAAAGTGGTACAAGTAAGATTCATTAAGAGAAGCTGATCAAAATCAAACATCTTCAAAATCAGTACAACTTTTACGTATTAGTAACTAGGAGCATTAGAATTATTAGCAATTATTATTAACATAATATTAATACACTAAGGGTCGGATCTATCAAAGGTTTGCGTGTATAAAAACGTGAGCTATTTCACTGCGCACGCTAAAAAATGTACAAACTGATCTATCAACAGCGTGCTAAAAGGATTGTGTCTTTAAAACGTGCTAAATAGCGCCTCTTATCCATTTAGTACTTTTTCTGCAATGAATATGCAATATGGGGCGTTGTGAGGGATTTACCCCCTCCCTAAGAGGTGCTGTTTTTCATGTTCTTTGTATACTCTGGGTTATTTGGGTGAATGTATTGTTTTGGGAGGTGGTTTGATTTGTTTTAATCATCTTTCTCATCTCTTTGAGGTCACCTGGTCCTGTGTTGCCGTGGAAGCGCGCCCATGAGCAACGCTGACAAGGACCTGGTGTTTCCAATCAGCCTCATTGGGAAAATCCATTTTTGGAGAGGGAGAAATGCATTTCTATTTCGACTGGATTCCAGATTGTTTGTTTCTAGTTTTGTTTTGGTTGTGTTTAAGTTAATGGTAAATTTATAGACACTTTTTAGGTATAGTTTAGAGTATGTTTGTTTGTTTTTAGCTGAAAATGACTCCACCCCTCTAATTAGTTTGGATGGGAGCCCAGCCTTTAAAAACCCAGGTGGTTGGGATGATAGGGAGTTTTTCCCTCTGGCTTTGACAAACATGTGGTGCTGTAAAACTGAAATGTAATGTATGAAACTGAAAAGAAAAGATAAAAGCTATCGAGTGCTCGACAACTGCAGACTCCAGCCTCCTTCCTCCGTGGTCGCAAACTAACATTTGGTGTCAGAAGTGGGATGCGACGCTGATTTCAGATAAGTGTTAATTATGGGTCCAAAGCCGCAGACAAGAGGCCTCAAAGCTGCAGAATCGGATCCAGTGGAGGAAGCAGACCAGGATGGAGCTACAGGTCAGCAGACTTCGCAGTTCAGTGATGAAGCAGCATCTGTGGACATGAAAAATATTGCTGCCATGCTGGAAAAGTGTCTTCAGTTCCAGAGTGACTTTGTTGACAGATGGGACAAAGAAGAGTGTAAGCAAGAAAGGAGATGGCATCAGATACAGGCTGAAGTTAAAAATCTGAGAGATGACTTGGAGAAGAAGCATCAAACGGAAGCTTGTTCTCATTCAGGCCCCTCTTCGGAAGATGATTTAGAACCGGCTTCTCGGCATAAATCTAGAGGTGAGCCAAAACAAAGAGCCTGGACTCAATCTGATATTCCAAAGTTTGAGGAAGGAGAGGACATTGAACAGTACCTGACAACCTTTGAAAGGTTAGCAACAGCATACCAGTGGCCTGAGAGGGACTGGGCAGTAAGGTTGGTACCTCATCTCACCGGCAGAGCCCGAGCAGCGTATGTGGCCATGGCTGCAGAGGATTCATGTGACTATGGTGAAGTAAAGGCAGCCATCTTGACAAAGTATGAAATTAATGAAGAAGTGTACTGACAACGTTTTAGAGAGCCAGATGTCCGTGTGAATGAAACCCCCCGAGAGTTCTACAATCGTCTGAAAGATCTTTACCTGAAGTGGATACAGCCGCAGAACAGGAGAAAGGATGAGATTGGAGAGATCCTCATCCTGGAGCAGTTCTACAGTTCTCTGTCACTGGAGCTCAGAGTATGGGTCAAAGAGAGGAGCCCAGCATCGGCACAAGAAGCGGCAGAACTTGTTGAAAACTTCCTAGCTGCACGACGGGGACCAAAAACCTTCCGATACAACCCTCAACAGAAGTCCAACCATATGCAGGGTAAGTCTGTGGGGTTTGGTTTGGGTGGTGGTCCAGGTCAGATGGCAGGGGTAGAGAAGCAAAGGGGGAAAATGTTTTCATCTAAGCCTAAATCGGAAATAAAACCTGTTGTCTGCTATTTCTGTGGTCAAGAGGGTCATATAAAACCAGAATGTCCATTGAGAAAAGCCAAATCAGCATATTTTTGCACTGTACCAAGGTCATTGTCTGCAGAAGACCAATTTCAGGGAAAAAAACAAGTTATGGAGGTTAGAGTAAATGGAAAGCCGGCCATTGCTCTATTGGATACAGGAAGTGCACAGACCTTAGTTCACCCTTCTATTTTGAAAGATCAATGCTATCTACAGGGTCCAGGTCTTGATATTTCCTGTGTGCATGGTGATCATAAAACTTACCCCACTGCTGCAATCTATCTAGAAGTGGCAAACCAAACTTATCTCTTAAGTGTAGGTGTAGTGGAAGGTCTTCCCCATAATGTTATCTTGGGCCAGGATATTCCAGTCTTGCCAGATCTGATCCAGACCTGTAAGCCAGTGTATGTTGTAACCCGATCACAAGCACAAGCTAAACAATTAGCTGGGGGAGATGATTCAGAACCTCTACCAGAGACTGTGAAGTCAGGCCAGCAGATGAACACTGAGACTGCTGGTAAACTGAATTCCCTGCAAGAACTGCCCTTCTTTAATTTTGATATTCCTTCTGAGAGGGTGGTTAAAGTGAGGAAAAGCAAACAACAAAGGCGGCTTCAGAAAATGGCAGGCACAGTTAGACAAACATCTTTGGGATTGCCAGATCTTGATGGGGACATTGTGGGCTCACAAGTTGACTTCAAGAGATTACAACAGTCTGATGAATCGCTGAAGGGTCTTTTTGATCAAGCAACCCCCATTACTGCGGGAGAAATTGATAAACAGTCTGTGGGGGGGTATTATATCCTTAGAGACGGGTTGCTTTATCTTCATGGAGGAAAAACAGGATGTGAAAAACTGGTGGTTCCACAGAGTCTAAGGGAACAGGTGTTAAATTTGGGTCATGGGGTACCCTGGGCTGGACATCTGGGTTTTAAAAAGACCTATGACAGGATTTATGCCAGGTTTTATTGGCCAGGTCTTTATAATCATGTAAAAGAGTACTGCCAATCATGTACAGTGTGTCAGCTATCAGGGGGAAAGAATGTCCCAAAGTACCCACTACAGACATTACCTATTATTGATGTTCCTTTCAGGAGAATAGGTATGGACGTTGTGGGACCACTGGAACGGACTCAAGCAGGAAATCGGTTCATTCTGGTGGTGTGCGATTATAGCGCTCGCTATCCAGAGGCTTTCCCCCTTAGGGACATAACAGCTAAACAGATAGCCTATGCTTTACTCCAGTTGTTCTCTAGGGTGGGGATTCCATCAGAAGTACTTACTGATCAGGGTACTAACTTTTTGTCAAACAATCTTAAGCAGGTCTACAGATTGTTGGGCATAAAGGGTATTCGGACCACCCCCTACCACCCACAGACTGATGGGTTGGTAGAAAGGTACAACCGGACATTAAAGAGTATGTTGAAGAAGTTTATCTCTGTCAATGGTAAAGACTGGGATAAGTGGCTACCCTATCTTCTGTTTGCTTATCGGGAAGTTCCGCAAGCTTCCACTGGCTTTTCGCCATTTGAACTTCTTTATGGCAGGCAGCTGAGGGGCCCTCTGGATGTTCTTCAAGAGTCCTGGGTTGGCAAGAAGGATCAGTCAACCAATGTCATCAACTACGTTCTAAATATGAGACAGAAGATGGAGGAGACCACCAACCTCGTCAGAAAGCACCTGGAGAAGGTTCAACAGCAGCAACAGACCTGGTATGACAAAACGGCCAGATGCAGATCCTTCAAACCAGGTCAGAAGGTTCTTTTATTACTTCCAACATCTGACAATAAACTTTTAGCAAAATGGCAGGGGCCATATACTGTTGTGAAGAAGCTAAGTGCTACCACCTATGAGATTGAGATGCCTGAGAGAAGGAATTCAAAGCAAACCTTTCATATCAATCTGCTTAAGGAGTGGAAATCCCGGGCTCCGCCCCTTAGTCAGCAGTGTTTTGTGCGTGCAGTGCAAGAGGAAGATGATGATGAGGGTGAGCTGCCATCTGTAAAAGACTCTGTTATTTCACTTGATCTCTCTCATCTCTCTCTCACCCAGCAACAGGAGTTGAAGGCCATTATTCCTTCAGATCTTTTCAAAGAACATCCAGGTTCAACAAACTTGGTGGAACACGATATTCGTCTGAAATCCGGTGTTCCCATTCGACAACGAATGTATCGGATCCCAGAGAAGATGTCTCCTGTATTAAAGGAAGAAATTGAGGTCATGTTGAAGCTGGGCGTGATTGAACCATCCACCAGCGAATGGAGCAACCCGGTGGTTTTGGTGATCAAGAAAGATGGGAGTATCCGTTTTTGCATTGACTTTAGAAAGGTAAATGCTCAATCAGACTTTGATGCTTATCCATTACCCAGGTTGGATGACCTCATTGAATGTGTTGGCCAGGCTAAATATATAAGTACTTTAGATCTGTGCAAGGGATATTGGCAGGTCCCTCTAACGGATGCTGCTAAGCCTCTCACTGCCTTCAGGACCACGCAGGGATTATGGCAGTTTACAAAGATGCCTTTTGGACTTCATGGAGCACCCGCCACTTTTCAAAGACTGATGAATAAGGTACTGTCAGGTATGGAATCATTTACTGCAGACTCCAGCCTCCTTCCTCCGTGGTCGCAAACTAACAGGCGTTTACACGCAAAAGTGCGTCTTGTGGGAGGAGAACATGTAAATATATTAATTTAGCACTCGCAAAGTGATTTATCAAACCTGAAAGCAATTTTGCTAACGGTATCTGACTCTATATTTAACACGTTTCAAAAGAAGGTGCAAATGGTCTGTATGCGTAATTGCGCACACATGGCAGTGGTTATTGTCGCAAGAAGGAGACATTGAAATGAAGCAAGGAGACGCAGAGAACGCATTTTTTCACTCCGTGTGAATATTTTTGGAATGAACGAGGAAACGATCATCAAAACATATCGTTTATCCAGCATTGCCATTTTGGAGCTGTTGGGGGAACTCCGAATGGATTTGGAGCCAACCACAAGGAGGACCCACGCAATACCAGATATCACAAAACTCCTTGCAACATTGCACTTTTTTGCATCTGGGTCATTCCAGCGTACGGTTGCAGCGAGAGCTGGGATCTCCCAATCTCGTTTTTCAGAAGTGCTGTCCGACGTTCTGAATGCCATGTCGCCCTGACGCCCTAATGGAGAAACCAGACCTTAGGGAATAAAGGTTGCCAAAGTTTTATATATATATATATATATATCAGACATGTTCACAAGTCATTTTTTGCAAGTCCAAGTCAAGTCTCAAGTCTTGAGAGCTCAAGTCCAAGTCAAGTCTCAAGTCTTGAGAGCTCAAGTCCAAGTCAAGTCTCAAGTCTTGAGAAGGCCTGTCGCAATAATCAATTAATCGCACAAAAAATTCTAATCACTTGATTCATTTAAAAAAGTGCAATAATTTTCGTGCTTGCTTGTTTCTCCTTGTGTTTTCATTTCCGTCACTGAGACGGTATAGCTTAAAGGTCGCTATTATATCTATGGAATTATCATTATCTTGAACTGCTAAATGAAAAATACAATTAAAAAAAGCACACGCAAAATTTTCTTACATTTACCGGACATTTGTGGTTACAACTTTTCCTAGTTTTAGCAGTAAATGTCTGCTCTTTTATTGAAAATGAGGACTGTGGAAAAAAAAACAATCACAATCCTGCCGTCCATGTAATGTTGCGTCAGTGACGTCAGTGTGTTGCACAGGGAAAAATATGGTTTATGGTTTTCTTTCATTTAAATGTTAGTTTTATGCTTTGCATGTTTGGAGAGGAAGATATGATTTGTTTTTCTTTGTATTTTCTTCTTGAGCTTTGCATGTTTTGATGTTTCTTTTTTATATGATTGTTTTCCTTTATTTTAGACTTTTGAATTTTTCCTGCATGTTGGGTTGTTTTGGTTTGTTTTTCCCTTGTGACAATCCATGCACACTGGACTGAAGTAGTTGTCTGAGGAGGCGGAGTGCATTAATTGCGTTGCGTAATTGCTGCGCTCAGGTGTGAGCAAGGGCTGATTAAAGCCGACATAAAAGGAGTCTGAAGGAAAGGAGAAGGAGAACGGAATCTGCAGGTGACAGAGACGGACGCGCTGCCAGGGGAGATGCAGGCGGGATCCGTGCGCACTTATGGCCCAGTAAGAAGTATTAGGGCAGAGGAGGAACCTCGCCTGTAAGTAGCGCTCCCCCTCGCTTAAAGCATAAACAGGAATATATCTTCCGACGGGGTTTTGGCGCGTGGATGCTGGCGTTCTCCTTGCTTCTCTTTTTAGCTGGATCGGTCTGGAAAGGGGTGTGGCACGCCAGGGAATGGAACAGTGCTGGAGCGCTGCAGAGTCTGTGGATCAGCCAGTGGGTGCTGCAGGCTGATCACTCGCACCAGAAGCAGCATAACAAGCGGAGCCCAACTTCCAGCCTCTGTTTTTTAAGGAAAACTCTTGAATTTTAGGTTTTATCAGGAGAAGAAAATGACTGTTTTATTATGCCACTTTTGCTGTGGCTTTTTGTATAAATAAAACACTTGAACTTGAGTGCTTCACGGTTTGGGTCTTTGAGGTGTTTTTTTTTTTTTTTTTTTTTTACCTCTTCTGTGTGCGGGTAAGGCGAGCGGCGATCAGTCAAGTTAGTAAAACAAAAAACACTTGAATAAGTGTTTTTACACTGGAATAAAATATTGTTCACAAGTCAGAAATCACGAGTCTCAGTCGAGTCTGAAGTCCTTTAAATGCAAGTCTAAGTCGAGTCTGAAGTCATTAAATATGCGACTTAAGTGCGACTCGAGTACGAGTCACAAACTCGAGTCCCCACCTCTGAGATATATATATATATATATATATATATATATATATATATATATATATATATATATATATTTTTTTTTTTTTTTTTTTTTTTTTTTTTTGGAGGGGGTGGGGGTGTCACTGTAAGATTTAAATTTCTTAATGCACTAGTTTGTACAAACTACAAACTACTTTGCCGCAAACCACGAAACGCGCAAAACCATCATTTAAATAGGGCGTCTCCAACAGTTTTGCACCTGCCACCAGGTACGCAATCACTCTTGTTAAATCACCCGCAAACCATGGTTCAGCCCCTCGCGCAAAATTCCAGTTTGCGAGCGCAAATTACTGCACGCAAAATTGGATCTTGATAAATCCGGCCCTAACACGTCTGTTAAGTAAAAAAAAAAATGTGATAATGAGATATGTAACAGGTATGTTCACGGGATAATTTCTTATGTCTTAACTCTCTATTTGTCATTCCTGATGCTTTTTATTTGTTCAGAGAAATTTAATGTTGCTTCAGGTGTAAATAAATAAATGTGAAAGGATGCCTTGAAACCTTTTTTTGTTGTATACATCAGTAAAAATTTCCAAAGATACATTTTTATTTCTCCTTCTCTGTGCACCTCTTACCCACTTTCAGACCAACTATGTTCGTAACTCAGCTGCTGTTACAGGGACCACAGAGTGTAAGAGGATGACAGAAGAAGGGACAGAGTGGCAATGGCGTAACGACACAACAATAGGCCCGCAAGCAACAGTATCTGGGTGGGCCCCAGATGCAGTAAAACACCCCATCCTAATCGCCTAATTTTCGCACCATTACGTCTGTAAGGAGACGTCCTCGTCCACAATTGCGTAGGAGGCCTACCAGGTGTCGGTGACGGGGCCCCTATGAGGTCGAGGGCCCCTAGGCAACTGCAGTCTCTGCTTACCAATATTTACACCATTTCAGAGTTGACCTGTTTCCCCAAGTTTTTATGAAAACTGCAGCACAGATTAAGTACAGAAATCACTAAAGAATTTGCATTAGTTGTGCAATAAAATAAATCAACAGGATGAAAAAGAATTCCTAAAATGCTCCTCTTGACAATCCTACATATGGCTACATTACCAATCCATTTTTCATTCATCCCTCCATCTTGTCTTTTTCCCACCTCCCCAACTTGAACCTAATGCATTCTCCAAACAAAGGTGTAAGAAATAATTAAACAGGCCATTGACAAGTAGGCAGGGCATCAAGAAACAGGCCAGAGAGGTTAACCTTTTTTCTTTTTTATTGTTTTGTACTGCTTATTAAAAATAACCAGCTTTATGCATTTTTATTTTAAATATTTAATATTATAGTAACTAGAATTATGATTATTTTTTTTCACTAACCTGAATTTATTTGGTCCCCCAACAAAGCCCTTGGTGTGTGATGTGTGGACAAAGAACTGGCTCTGATTGGTTTAATTAGGACGGACATGGTGGTGGGATGACTTCTATGTGACTGTAATTGTAGAGGACAACCTGAATTTAGCTTTTATAGCTATATAATAAAAAAAAAAAATAATAATTCTGTGAAATGAGGGAGTGCTTTTGTTTAAGACGACTTCCATTACTTGCTAGTGATTCCCTGAAAATGTTGGGTTTAGATTGAGAAATACAAATTTGAAAGGAAACAATACCTTCCAAGCAAATCCAGTCTGGGCTTACCTCCTAATGAAGGTAAGAACGTAAAGACTGTACACATTTATAGTCTAATTAGGTCACTACTCAGTAAAGATTTTCTTTTTCGTTGGGTAAAACTATTGAAAGAGAGCAGCTGTTTTGTAGTTTCAGTCATTAAAAATATAATTCATATGAGCAAAGGCAACAGGACAAAACAAAACTGATGCTAGGCAGTGGCTCAATGCATCATTTTTGATTATCATCACAACCTTTATATAGCTTATACTTTAGAACTAATTTAATCCAAATTACGATAAATGAACAAGAAGTAGATCAAACTCTAGTTTGGAAATTGGTTTACAACATTTTTGCAATGTACTATGAACATATGAACACAGTTTTACTTTTTAAAATGGCTAAAGTGAATTTAAAAACAGTTCTCGTTAAGGATAAACATGCAAGGATCTGGAGCCACATGGTTATGTAGCATTTTCAGAGGTTTTATTGGTGGCTATTGGACATGTTTTATTTTTCCTTATCAAATGCAACAGCAGCTGTATTGAACACGCGGATAGAATATGGAACACAAAAGAATTTCAATTAGCTTATTAGATTTTTTATGTTTTGTGTATGTTTTATGTTTTAGTGTTGCATAAATTTTCTCAAAAAAATCTTTTACAAGTTGGCATGAATCACGTATAAAATAAAACTATGCTTTGTCAAATGAGAGGTCATAAATTCATTTTATTATGTTTACTTAATCTTTTCATGAGGTTTGCGCAAATCATGAAGCAGTCATGGTAAAAATATTTAGTTTAGTCTTAATCCGATTCAGAGGTGGCCTTATAAAACTCCTCAGCCCTCATGAAAGTCTATCCTATAGGCCCAGTAGTATAATTATTTACTTTTATCAGTTGGAGACCAAAATAAATATGCTTTCGTTACTTAAAAGATAAAAATATAATTTACCTGAGAAATAAATACATATTCAAGTACAGCAATTTGTCAATGCAAGTGGCTCAGAGAAACAGTTATCTTTAAATGATCAGATTTTAAGAAATATTTTAATAAATATTATATTCTAATATAATAAATATATTAATAAATATGCTTAAAGATGCACTGAAAATGTTCAAGCTTTTGCATTTGGCTATTTATTTGTTCTGATAACACTAGTTTAGCTTAACAAAATAATTCACTATAATATTTACTTCAAAAATTGTATTTGGATCAGAGCTGTAAAATCTCAACAAATTGTATGGCTATATTATTTTTAAGCATACTCTGCAAAAGTCTATGTGAAGACTTTATTGCTCACCATGTTCTATTTCAGAAGATCTCTAAAGGGGCGGATGTGGCACAGGGGTTATAAAATGTTCAAGTCTGGTTTATAGCATTGATTTTTATTAACCGTATTAACATGACCCAGAGAGTTGGTTGTACTTAACATTTCCCTTCCTCTCATGAGTACTCCAAATAACACACCAGTGAAATTTAAACCCCAAAACATACTCAGACAAACAGGTTGCTCCTTAAGACAGAACACCCAAACGCAAGCTGAGCGCTGTTGTTTATGGGGTGTAGCAAGGACTGCTGGGACTCCTACAGCAATTAAGCATTTGCACCTCTGTACATTTGCACCTCAACAGGAAAGAACACACGTTTGAAAATGAAAAATGTTCAGATTCTGGAGAGAGAGGACAGATGATATGAAAAAAGGATGAAGGAAGCCATCTTTGTTAAAAAAAAAAAAAAAAAAAAAAAGAAAAACATCACTGATCAGAGTAGGAGGATTGCAGTTGCAGCTGCCAAGAATTTAAAATTGGGTCCTGGATTCAATGGCCAAACACAAAAACCATCAAAAATCTGACTTGGAATATGTCTGGGAGGATTGACAATCAGGTATTTCACAATAGTAGTGCTCCAACTACAGATCGCTCTAGTGTGAGTCCACATTTTTGCAAAGACTCCTGATTAGGTGTCAAAATACTTTCAGAAAGACTAGGCTAAAGTTCCATTGTCTGCATTGTAACCTTGCATTTAGGGTCCAAATATGAAAGCGTATAGTGAGGAATGAAGACATAACTATTGAAAAGAGGTTGCAAGGTTAAAATTAGAACAAGTAGACACCAAATTAGGGAAATTTTGCCTGACTTTGAAAATACAGTATAAAAAATTTTGGGAGAAATATATTACAGCTTTAAAACGTGGGAACAGTTTCCTTTGATAACCATTTGTAGAGAAAATGGCCTGTTCCTGTCTAAGAGATGAATTAACCACGTCAGGATTTGTTTTTTGTGATACTAGAACTGTATTTTCTTGAAAATAAATGGCTTTCAGACAAATAATGTTTATTTGTCATTACCCTTTTAATGCATGTAAGCTGCAGTCAGAGTTTGATGTATTATGGTTAGATGATTACTGTGGGATTCTTCAGCTTTCCAAGGCAAAAATCAACACTTTTTCACCAATGTGCTTTATTGTTGTCTCTCACAACTGCCAAACCATACACCAAGCTTATTTTTCTTTTCCTAATTCCACTCGTCACCCGCTCTTTCACTCTTCTACTCTCTCTCTCTCTCTCACCAGACAGATCATTAGGATTAGCTCTCTGACACCGCCTTTTTCATCAGATGCCGATCGGCCACAGTAGCAGAGTGTGGGAACCAGAAAATGAGCTTCTGACAGATAATAGGCCGCTCTGTACCTTATATCAAAGGGAACAGATAGCAAGGGAGAGAATGATGAAAAGTGAAAAAGTCAAAGATTTGCCTTATATTTTCCACGCTCTTTCTTTGGTCTTTAAATTCTAGATACTTTTGCTCTTCAGACTTAAATGTGTCTTCACAGGGAAGACAAAAGTCAACCTTAAAAGTTATTAAGAATAATTAATCATAGTTTAGTTGATAAGTAACTGAATTTTAGTTTAATTGTTTTTCCTCTATTTAGTTGATCATAAATACTGATTAGCATACTAGAATAAAAAGCATGTTATAATTTCATTAAAGAATATTTGTAATATTTTTTTTCAGCGGATGAAAATCAGTAAAATAGTTGATATATAGCAGCGGGCTTAATATTTTTCACAAAGTGCTCTAAAGCTGTAGGGAGGTTTATAATTTCACATACTGCAGCAAGCAAATTTTTTTGGTTTTAAATTATATGGTTAGATTAAAACAGATTTCACCAAATTCTGATTGATATTTCAAATATTTTATATATTTTTCGATTTCGCTCCATACAATATAATTCCGATATCAATATAAACAATAAGCGTCCGGAAAAATTGCCAAGAATGTCCTCAACAGAGGCCTGTACAAACTGCAAAATATCTTGTTGCATCTATTAAACTCTTTCAATATACAAATTTATATAGAATTGTAAAAAAAAAATGAAACATCTAACTATTTTTACTTAAGGCTACAAGCTCAACAAACTGAATGGATATTTAACCAGGAAATAATCTGACCCGCCTCATATTTCAGTCCATTGGTTTTGCTAATCAATTTTTTATGTCATTCCATTTTTTTTGGTGATCAACTGTCATTTGTTGAAAAAATAAAAATAAAAACAACAAAACACACAACTAATCCTATGTTAACAAATCATAATACATCAGCAAAATAACTCAATAATAGCTCTGATAATACAAACTAAAGTTCCCCGTCAACCATGAAACATTAATACACCCTAGTGACACTTTAAAAGTTTTTCTTTTTTAAATATTCCCGTTTGAAAGATTTCTGTCTTCCTCTCTCAGTCATGCTACAGCCCCACCCCTTTACTGAGTAATTGGGAGGACCCAGCCATCTCCCAGTGAAACCATTCATTTGAGGACTAGAATGGGGGGGATAATACACACGTATGATCTGTGTTCTAAAAATATGATAACAGTTCAGTCATATGGTTTGGTTTTTATTCATTTTAAATGCCTAGATGATTAATTAGAATACCCTTTCTTTTGTAATTGTTTTTCCTAAGACCACTAAAAACCCTCTGTGTTGGTTGAGTCCAATTCAGCCTGCTGCTCCTGGAAAAATAGAAAGCTGAAGGGGTAGCTTGATTAGTAGCCAGAGTTAAGGATGGAAGGAAAAGGCCAGCTAGGGCTAAAAAGGGAAAAATTAAAAAAAAGGGAAAACCCTTTTAAAAGGATGCTGCAAAGTGTGCAAAACTCAAAAACATTTTCCAGGCTACAAACAGAAATGCTAAACAGTGGCAAATGACTAGCACTGGTGTTACGCCTTTTTTGGGGGTAATAAGCTAATATCACACTCCGCTCTGACTTGACCAAGTGATGTTTATACAATTTACCACAAATATATGTATGATTAAAAAAATAAATCAATTTAGCTGAGATAGCATAATTTAAATTATAAAGTAGTCTAAAAATTATTTCTTTGCAGGATTGGTAACACCAGTGCATATTTCCGGAATCAGAAATGAAATTAAAGTAATTAATTAATCAACCATTCTTCACAATTGCAAGATCTTTTGTAGTAAATAAGCAGCATTAAACTCCCAATAAAATCAGCCTGCTACTGCCTCCAACAAAAAACAGATGTTAGGCAGGGTTCAGCTACGTCAGAAAGTGGTAGGTTAAAATGTGTGCAGAAGTTTAATGCAGTTTAAATGTGAATGTTTTACTGTTGTAATTATAAATGTTTTAATTCACTGTATAGATGCCTGCTAACCACCTAATCCACAAATGATTGCATTATTTTTTTAGCGTCTAGCAAACAGCATCAAAGTCCTATTGAAATCAGACATACAGTACAGAGAGATTAGAAGTTAGGGAGGGAAAAATTAATTCTGAGACTGTGAGGGGAGCTCTTGCAAAGCATCACTGGATTTGTTTTGAGATGAGAGAGAACAAAGATGCCATTGTGCTGGGAACCAGAGTGGTATGACAAACAGGGAGCAGAAAAGTAGTGATCAGCTGTCCAAACAGAGACTTAACTGAGGGCACTATAAAGTCCAATATCTTCTAGTGATTTAGTGGTTGGGGGGACATTCGGACAAAGCACGTTGTTAATTTGCTGCGCTTTTCTGAGCAAGACATGACAAGTTCTTCCTGAATTTTTCTTTAAGGTAAAGACAGTTATTCCTCATTAAGAACGAAGAAATCTTACAACACATATTGTACTTTTTTTACAGCACTCTGAGGAAACAACCTCAGCCTCTACATCCCTTTACATGTCACATATATATTAATATTAATTTATTTTCCAGTCCCAACTACCAACATAGTTCAAAACACCAGATATCAAAAACTATATTGGGATAACATGGTTCATGTGTTGATTGACAGTGCTTAGAGGTTTTTCCAGATCAAATATACCCTTTTACAATGAACTACCAAAACTAGAAAAAAAAAACTAAGAAAAAAAGTTAATTTTAAAACAAGAACTCCCAAAGCCGTCATTTTGATGGTTCTGAGATTTTAAAAGGAAAGAACTTTATTTACATTAAGCGACTTTTCCTGCTTCTATATTTTCTTCATATTCATGTAGTTTTTTTAATAAAACATAAACGTGAACATATAATTTTACCTCGATCTCACACAGCCATTATTTTGATGGCTCTATTACAGTAGTAGTCATTCAAAATTCCTTGGTTGGTCCTTGGCTGGACTTTTGCTGGTCCCCTACAATTCCTTTTATTAAATAAATTAAATATTCTTCCTGTCATGATTTGTGGACATTAAGACCTAAAGAGAAGCGTTATCTCCTGTTCAGACCCTGTAATTCAGTCAAAAGGTGGATTCAGAGTAAAAAAATATGCAAGAGTGAGTCACTTGAGTGGCTGGAAGTTGGAGGGGATTTCGCTTGGAGTTGGAGGTAAGTGGGCTGCCATTCGGATGGCATTTGACTGGGAAAGGCCATTTTGAATGCCTGCTACTGTAGTTGCATTGAAAATTCTTCCCGTGGCTGATTCACATTCGGTACTGTTGCCTAACAACCAACATTCTACCTAGAACTCTTTGGCTAATACGGAAAAACTACTTTCAGAAAAAAATCTAACAGCAAAACAGGTTTTAGAAATGCTTCAAAATATTAATAATAGTAATTTGGGCGGAAAGGGAGATACCGATGAGGACAAGTGGTTAGGTAGCTGCTCAGATTCTGACAGCAAGTCGAAGGATGTTCATCCACCCCTGGCAAAACGCAGACGTATCAGTGACCCAACAGACAATAGTGAATCTTTTGTTCAAGATTTGGATAGCACTGCCCACACCTCAGCCAGTACACTCAGCGGCTCAAAAGCCAAACCAGAGCTGATGGGCTACTATAATCCAGATGATTAGAAAGTATTCCGTAAAAGCTCCAACGCGAAGTTGGCTTCTAGCTTTATTTTACGATCTCCTGGACATAGCAGCTTTAAAAACAGCGTTGGTTTTATTCAGGAGCTGTTTAAACATAACTGTCTCATGCAGAGATTTTATCCTCGAACTGGTAAACATTTGTGTGCCAACCACATGCGCTCAAGCGAGCCATAAGTTACCAACCCCTCCGCCTCTGAAGATCAGCTTTGGCAAGGTAAAGAAACCAGTGCCAGATGTGTCAGCGCTGCACAAAAAAATAACGCTCATATGCTTGACATAAAAGTGAAAAGGAGGTGTGCAGGAAATGTATAGGGGTAATCAATCAATTTCTGTAAATAAAATTGTAATTTCAAACTTTGAACCTGTGTGGACAAAGAGTCTTATTTTACTGATTTATTTTTAATAAAAATGTAGACCACAAATAATATTTGGCATACAATACAGCCCTAAATAAATATGCATTAGACCTGTTCTAAGGTTTACATAACCACAATGGGTTTATATGGCACACTAGAACCATTTCAGTCTATGCATATCATCACTACTAATGTATTCCATTGGGAAAAATATCACCCGTCAAATTCTCAGCCAGTGGGGGTTCAAGAAGGATCAGAATTCTGGGTTAAGAAACATATAGACAAAGGTTATTTAAATTTGGTTTTTAAAAGTAAACAGCATCGCTGGATAACACATATCAAACCTGTATCCAAAGAATGTGTTAATATTATGCATAACAAAAAATCTATTAGACACTAGTTAAATAACATGTTCCTGCGTTGCCCCTTAAAATTTCCCTACAGTCAAAGTATTACTTGGAAAAGATGGTTTCTAATATCTCAGACAGCTCTGTGGGCCTGTTTAGTGGTTTGAAACAGTTAATGAATGAATGAACTTCAGAGATGTTTTATACAGATTTTTGCAACCCTGTTTGCACAGTGATCAAGATCTAAATGGGTTTTCTAATGACATACAGGAGAGATAACTGTAATGCAAGGGAGACATTGAACCTCTTAGCTGTGCTGGGTCTGCTGATTAATGTAGCGTTTCTCACAACAAGAGGGCCAGCAAATGATTTTGTCCTGCTTTACTGAGGAAGGTTATGAGCAACACGAGACAAAGCAGATAAAGTGTGTTGGAAAGTACAAACAAGAATATTATACAAGAATAAACAATACATATAAATATGCAAATCTTTTTTCTTCATCTTTTTTTTTTTTACATGATATGTCCATCTTCATTTAGGTTTTTAACCTTAACTGTTGTTTAAAAAGCAGTCTGGGTGGTGGCAGTAATATTAGTAAAAAGAAAATGGAAACTAATCATGTTTATGTCAGTCTGCAATCTGTTTGAATAAAGTCAGCTTACATTTGGTTGAACATATTTTCCTTTTTAAATTCTAATAGAAAAAGTAAACATGAACAAACTTACAATATATTGGAAATACATCTTGCTCCCAACATAGGGTGGCCAGATGTCCGGCTTTAGGGCGGACAGTCCGGATTTTCATTGCACTGTCCGGCGTCCGGCGCTGCACCCAGCCGGACGTGTATTTGTCCTCCTTTACCCCCAGATTCCACATACTCCGTCAGCGCTCCGCCCCGCTCGCGTACGGAGTACTTGTCTGTCATGTAAATCAATGAGAGCTGTTCCACATCCTCCGCTCGTCACCGCCCACGTACGTCTTCTCCGTCCTTCACCGTCAAAATACGGAGCTGAGCTATTTTTTGCTCCCCTCCGGTCCGTCCAGATCAAGACCCGCTATTGCAATCGCACCAAACAGAAAAAAGAATGTAGAGAAGACCCGGTTTGTCAAATTAAATTATAGTAAAAACAGATCGGTAACTAGAAATTAGAGCATAGTTTGTATATATTCCCAAAAACTAAGAGCAATTAATCAAATAATTGGATGCAGACTATTGGTGCTTCAACAGACCAGGAAGAAGTTGTGAGATTCTAGAGTGAATCTCACAACTTTAAAAGAAAATTCTTATTGCAGGAATGGATGAAGAGATGATGAGTTTGGAAGCAGAGAATAAACAGAGTTCATACAAACTATGGATGATCCTAGTTATCCCTGTTACAAAAATCCACAACAGAAAGAAAATATTTGGGCAGAAACTGAACATCTGCTGGATGATAATGGGGATTTTTTTAATATGTCAGATTAAATTAAGCGTTCACAGGTTTTATACAGGAATGAGGAACGCTAATTTAATGCTCTTTTTAATGCTATTAGAAATAATTTTAATGCCATCAACACGTATCATGTACACAAGTTATTAGTTTACATGAAATAAGGAGCTGTAAGCACAGTTCCATGACTCAAGTTTATATATATATATCTATATATATATAGATATATATATATATATATATATATATATATAGATATAGATATGGATAGATAGAGAACATGGTGAAATCATCTTTACTCTCGACAGGCTGCAGCCATGTCATGAATTTCTCTTTTCCAGCCACTTTTTGCAGTTTGCATCGTCCTATTCTCTAGCTCTTTCTCGAGCTTCTTTTCCAAACAACTGCTTTATGATCAATTGCAGCAGTTCTGCGCAAATTAATCGTGTTAAAAAATGGTCACTTTTTAAACACCACAATGTATTAAATAAATACAAATGCTGGGAACCAATTCTTTTTTACATTTCTTTAATATTTTGTTCTATTCAGCTACACAAGCATCCTCTTTAAACTACTAAGAATTGTGCTATAAATGTGACTTTACCCGATTCTTATGTACACCTTAGTAATTTATTGATATGCCGCACAATGTCCTCCTTTTTGGTGCTATAGAAATGGCCACCCTATCCCAACATCATGTTAGAGATAGATGTAGGAAAGTAATTTGTGAAGTCTTAGATGCAAGCTGAACTGTGTTTTTCTGTAACCTTATATGGACATGCTGTGGTCTGGATGTAGGTTAGAAAGAGGAAATCATAGACTTTGAAAGCATCTGATGGAGTCCAAGGAGGTTTTAGGATGTTTATGAGAAAAAAACTAAGTTGGGGGGTCTCTTTATTTCGTTCAATTAATCACCTTGAAATATATTTTGCTTTTTTTATACATCTATGAAGGTAGTCGTGCTGTAAGGAGGTTTTCGTTTACTATTTTACCTCGTCTGCTACACCCTGCCTCCCTCTAAAAAATCAACATGACAGTCAATGGACAGCAGTGCTCACACAGGAGAGCACATATCTATAATGCAGGGGGGTTAAGTCTTTCCACAATACTGCACAGTGCGTTTGGATAAGATCCAGATCACTCTCTTAATCAATGGAAAGGAAAAATGTTGTAAGTTAAGCCATGGTAGTGATGTATAAACCACTTATTATATGCATCAAACTGTTCTCATACTTTAAACCTTTACCTTTTCCATCATTGAGGAAATCTCAAAAAATCAATCTGTTCTAAAATCCCAACAAAAATGCACAAAATAAGATGCTTTGGCTCAAACTGTCTCAAAGCAAAGAAAATAATGATTTTAATAAAACACTGCAAATTTAGGATTGCTTCAAGCTTTCTGCTTTTTGTTTAAATAATATCTGCAAATCAAGGCTAAACTTTGTTCCCAGGGATGAGCTATCATTAACTGAAATTAAGCATTTTTCCATGTATTATTAGTCCAAAACTGAACTGATATATATATAACTGATATATCTATATCTATATCTATATATATATATATATATATATATATATATATATATATATATATATATATATATCTATATATATATATATATATATATATATATATATCTATATATATATATATATATATATATATATATATATATATATATATATATATATATATACATATACACATATATATAGTCAGGATATTTGGGAGAAATGCCATCATCACATATCAGGTGCAATTCCATACTCATCTGGATTTCTTCAAGGCATCCCTTTAATTAAAGTTAATTTGTTGGACTAATGGGTTTGAAAATCATTCCAGGAAAACTAAAAATAGAACATTCTAATGGGATATATGCTTATCAATGCCTCCTCCTTTAAATCCATGGTAATATAGAGTGCATATGGACTTGTTTCTTTTGATTATGTACCTTAAAACTAACTAAACTTCTAAAAGCCTTACCTGTCGAAATTGTATTATTTTGCACTCAAGCCCACTATACCCCAAAGAAGCAGTATGTGATGTGTCCTTTCCCCTTTAAGCTTCCTTTGAAGAGAGCAGAGTTATTGAAGCAGGGAAGCAGTGTATGGAAACTGACACTGAGTGGGGATAAGAGAAAAGGAGTCAGATAGTAAGTGTGTAATGTCATTCATTGGGGAAGAGTTGTATCACTCCAGAGTAGAGGTGAAAGTGAACTTCATAGCCTGGGGGCAATTTTCCTTTTTCTTTTTTTCTCTATATTTGTCTCCTTTACACACACTCAGTCACTTCACAGTCAAGATTTTTGTAATAAAGTCAGCGTGTCTCCAAAAGTAAAGGAAGAAGCTCTGTTAAAACCTTCCAAAGGAGCATAAAAATAATTGCAAATAATGACCTCGGACCAAAAAAACAAAATTCTAATTCTGTTTTTATTTTGCCGTAAGTAGATGTATAATTTTTAAGGCTAATGTAATCTGTTATGTTAGCCTTGAAAACCTTTACACATTAAAACTACTGACATGTTTTAAAAATACACGTCATTTTACAATGGCTATTCTAATGTTTACAAACTAACTCACTATCTGGGAGGAAAGCATTTGCCATTTTGTCCTCTATTAATTTTGTGGTTTAGGTTGTTTGATACAACTTTGTTGGGTATGAAATGAAACTCTAATACCATTTCATCCCTTCTTTGACAGACAATTAATAAAAGTAATATTCTATATTCCTCTATCAGTGTGCTGCAAATAAATTTAGCTTAATGGCTTAAAATTTATATTGAACAGCTGGTTACTTAAAGGTAGTTTGGGATGACCAGGGATCATGCCAATCATAGCACATGTAGTTTTTCTCAAATTAAGTAGATTGATAAACTCACTTAAAATATAACATAAAAGTTTTGGATGTTAATATGACATGTTTTGCTCAGTTTAGATTTGCATGAAGTTGATTTACAAAATATCTTAAGAGAATCATTCTGAATTTTAACTATGCTAACTTTGTAATGTATCTTATTCCTTGTATCATTGGTTCGGTTTAAGTCTTTTATTAAGTACAAGGACAAAGCATATTGATCATGTTACTGTCAAAATGTCAGGATTAGCCAGAAGGCTACTTTTCTCTTAAAGTTATATAGCTGTCTCATCCTGTTAAGGTTTAAGGGGTGTAAAGATTTCATACAGCAAAGTTGTCTCAAGACGACACAGTGGTGCTTATTACAGTAAATGCAATGTAAAATACACTCACTCTGGGTAAATTAAATTGTGTGTATAGATTAAGATACTTTTACAAATCCAAAAAAACTTTTTTGTAGATGGATGTTCTCATCTGTCTCCAGGAAAGTTTACAATTACATATCAGTTGTATGGTATCAAAACATTACTGAGGTAACTACCTTTACAATTAATAGATACAGATTGACCAGCTCTAACCGAACATATAACATACCTTTTCGGAAAATAACTCTTGCTATGACTTGATTTATACCACAAGTCAAGGCATATCTGTCCTATGCTTCATGATAAAGTGTTTGAAGACACAACGCTTTTTGTACACTATCTTTTGGCAACACTCTGCTACATAGTTGATACTGTAGAATACACAATTTTATCTTCAGTCAATCAACATTTTTTTAGGGCAAATTCAATTGCATGTGTTTTGAATAATAAAAAAACTGTAGCCATATATGTTCCTGTTACAAAATTATCAGCAAGTGCATTTGATATGTAACAGCATGACCCACTAACATGTAGTTCAGTGCTAGCTGTTCAGACACTTTTGTGCATCAATGATTGCGGACACATCTCCAGATAAAAAACGTTTGAATTGGCTCAAAACCAAGGCAGGCCAACCATTTTGCTGATTAACTCAACTATGAATTCTTTTAAACCTTGGAGGCCTTATTGTAATTTTTCTTCAGTATTTTACTTTTGTTTTAGGTAATCATTAGGCGAAAAAATGGCAGTGAAAAGTACAAGCTTGACAAGGTCATCTGATCTGATCTGGCACAATGGCAATACACATCAGTGCATCATGCCAAGCTATATTACACAAAGCCACAACACAGAACATAAACTAAAAATGTCCTATAATTTTAAGGAGAAAATGCAGTAAACGCTATTTGATGATTATATTCATGGTCCTGCCTTACACACGTTTCTTCCATTCATGTTGCATTTATTTCTATGGCCTAAACTGAACCCTTTACCTACCCACTACCAACACATAACTTACCCTAACCTGAACTACCGGTAAATTTAAACCTTAGTCCTAATCCTAACCCCACCCCAAAAGAAGATTTTCTATTTATGGGGACCTTGGTAATTGGTATCTATAAGTCCCCAAAAGGTAGCCTTTCTGCATGGTGTTTGCATGTTCTCTCTGTGCATGTGTGGGTTCTCACTGTGTACCCAAGCTTCCTCCCACACTTCAAAAACATGACATCGCCTCGCCTAAATTCTCCTTAGGTGTGAGAATGTGCGTGAATGGTTGGTTGGTTTGTCTCAGTTTTGCCCTGTATCACTGGTGACCTGTCCAGCGTGTACCCGGCCTCTTACCCATTGACAGTTGGAGATAGGCACCAGCACCCCAGCTGGGATAAGCATGACAGAAAATGGATGGATGGGTTCAAACATTCATTTTTCAAAGTCACTACTCACAAAGGAGAAATTAATATTTTGACTGCTGCCAAACTATAAATGCCTCGTTATTTTAAAACAATTCAGCATTTAAACCCTGACAATTGAAGCAAGGAGAAGTAGATTTCCAACCAACTTTTTAAAATGATCCTTTAATCAACAATCAAAGGGTGCTTTTCTAGTGTATGATGAGGGGATTGACAGCTTTACTGTATTTTTCTTTAAACAATTGCAGGTAGCTGTTCACTTTACAACAAAACTTAAATTCAATACTAAATCAAATCAAATAAACTGAAACGACCTCGATTCTATAATAATTATTTGTATGTTGCTTTAAACAAGCAGTTATTTTACACTTATATACAGTCCTTCACCCTTTTATATATAATATGCGGCATACTCTTTTCCTACATCAGTTTTAAGGTTAAATGCCTATTGCAGACAGAATAAACAATGGGCTAAATAACAATATTTTGGTTTGGTGTTTCCTATTCAATGGCTGCCAAGATATGATAATCTTCCATCTGAAACATTTTTTTCCCCCCTCAGGGCTACAGTTATCAGTTTTAAAGTAACACAACAGATGATGCTAGATGAAAAAAAACACTGATAAAAATCTGTTTATAAGTTGGATCACTATCGGTTTTAGGTAGTATCTAATCTGTATATATGCTTCAAATGTTGATTTATGTACTGACTTATGTACTTTGAGCACAACAGTGTAGGTACCAAAGCAACTCCATTTGAAATTCAACTGATAGACATACATGATTGATGAATAGATTATTGAAATGGGCATTCTGCTGTTCTGCAAGAGTCTGTGTGTTTTCCATTCCCTATAATGATGCACGGACAAAATACATACTGACCTGATCTCTCACCTTTTCAACATGTATGGTAAATATATATTTTTTTAAATAAATTTTGTTCTGATTTATTTTCCTCATGACGTGTTTATTCCTGACATCTTCTCTCCTCTGGTCTCTTTATTTGCAAACCAACTAATAGGCAATGAATG
Source organism: Cyprinodon tularosa (assembly GCF_016077235.1). Classification (NCBI taxonomy): domain Eukaryota; kingdom Metazoa; phylum Chordata; class Actinopteri; order Cyprinodontiformes; family Cyprinodontidae; genus Cyprinodon; species Cyprinodon tularosa. The sequence continues at coordinate 216,526 of NW_024038541.1, read as the reverse complement.
CTTATTGGTAATTTATTGCAAATATTACTAAAAACATAAAAAAAAAATAGAAAAAATAATAAAGAAAATGTATATATACAGTATATATATGTATGTCTGTGTGTATATTACTAAGTAAAAGATAATACATGCTCTTTCAGTAAATCTGTACATTGTCATTTAAAGTGTAATTTTTCTTCAGTTGCTCCAGTTATTACAATTATCTCAGACAGTCGGGTAGAGGAGAGATGTGTCAGTTTTCCACACACAAAATCTATATATCTTAGAAATAATGTGGCATTTGGTGACTTTAGCTTAATTTGTTCCTAGAGATGTTACAATAAATTCATTTGAGTCAAAACAATGTGTGAGGTTCATGATAGCAAGACCAGGTGAGATTTTCACCACCTTTTGGAAAAAATCAAGAATAATCTTTTTTTTTAATAACGGAATCAAAAGACACACATCGAGAAAAATGTCAGTCAAAATGAAAAAAGTACAGTAGCAGCAAAATGGCCCTTCCCAGACAAAAGCCAGGTGAATGGCAGCCAAATGGCAGCAAAATCCCCTCCAACTTCCAGCCACTGGCCTTCTCCTGGGCGTGTATTATTTTTTTTACTTTGACTCCACCCTTTCACTGAATTAAGGGGTCAGACCAGGAGATAACGCTTCTCTTTAGATCTTAATGTCCACAAATCATGACAGAAAGAACATTTTAGTACAAAGATTGATGTTTAAAAATGAACTGTAAGGGACCAGCCAAGGGCCCATCAAGGAAAGGGGAAATTTTGAATGGCTACTACTGTATGTAACACAGTATATTTGTATGAAATGTAATCCTGTTTGAGGAAACTGAATGGTTTGTAGATCATCTTAACAATATACCTAGCCTAATAGCAGTAGCAAACCAACATACAAATATAATGTTAATTTAAACTACCAAAGCAAAAATACACAATGACAAAGAAAAATGATAGCATCAAGTACAAAAACTACAATAAAAAAAATCATGCAGTGGTTTAACAAATAGATATTAGTTAAATAACAATCAAAATTAAATCTTGAGAGATTTGTGAATTCACAAACTCCCGAAAACATATCTTGCCAGGAGACAGCAGATGCTTTGGCCTCAATACAGAAATATTTAAGTCCAATGAAATGTAGTGGACATGTTTGACATCAAAGCATCAACCAGAAGTGAAGAGCTGAAGGAAAACAAACATGGCTGTTTACTCGATAAATGAGTAAAATGACGTGATTTTTGCCTTATTGGGTGGGAAAATGGTTAAGTGTTCCCCCAACCGGATTTGGCTAATAGTTTCATTAGTCAGTTAACTCTGCCAGTTGTGAAACAAATCAAGCTACTACTTCTGCTGCAATTTCCTAAAAACTCAACATGGGAGGCTGGTACCCAATTAGCTAGAAGAACTGTACTGAATGTCCCTAAGTTTTGGAAACACTTTCTACATGAGGCTTCCCATATCGATCCGTGCAGTTTAATTTGAATTCAACCAAACACCAGTCTGAATTTTGCCAGGTTATCTTTTTAGTGGCTTACTTTGATTTATTATCAAGGCATAATGATAGCGTGCTTCTCATACATATGTGTCAGTGTGCTTTGATTTGATTTATCCACAGTAAATGTTAAGTGGTTATTTTTAGTTTCACCAGTAAAGAAGCCTTGCATATTGCTTAAATATTTCTTCTATTTTGTGGATGTTTTAGTGCCTAGTGAAAAAAAATATTTTCCAAATAGCCATGATAAACATTACGGTATATTTTAAAACTGCTTTAGTGATGGCAATTCACAGAGAAAAGGCTCTCATACTGTAAGCTTTATTAATCAATTAATGTGTACAAACTGAATCAGTATGTCTATCTTTTGAACCAGTAATACAAACTACTACAATGGTTCTAATTTAAAAATCTATTTTCTTAATAGTGAAGGTTGTAGTACATTATGTGTGGTAAAGTCTCTTATTTTGTCATCTCTCCCCACTTATCAATTTTCTTCTTTCTTGTATCTAGGAGAAATTCCTGCTCTTCTGACGTGTTTAGAACAGAACCTCTCCTGTTCAATCTTTCAGTATCTGATCCTATCTAGATTTTAAGACTAATTGTAAGGTTTGCTTGTCATATCTCCAGGTTGAATCTGGGAATTGACAGGAAATTCCTACTGTCATCCCTGGCTGTTTTGGATTTTTTTTTCTTTGTGGTTTCAGTGTATGTAACAAAGCTTGATTTTAGCCACCCCCCCTCATATCCAAAAAAACAAAGGACACTCTCAGTTTTAAGTGTTCCCATGCGTACAGTAAGTGGAAAAAACATGAAAACTGGTAGAAACCCTATAAAGGCTTCTCCAACCAGGAGTCAAATCAAGCCATTGGTGTTGTAAGATGACAAAGCTGCAAACTGTACCACTATAACCCTAATGTGGATTTTTAAAAAAAAAGCAAAACACATTGAACATTTAGCCAGTTCCACAATGACAAGGCTCAACAACATTCATGCACATTCATGTCTTACCTTTTTAAGAGTTGTCAAGGAAAAGGAATGCATGACAAAAAAAGTTTAAAAATAGATTATTACTCACTCTTATCTGACACATTGAGGATTTTTTTTTATAGAGAATAACATTCATTTGTTGTTGTTTTTTTGTGGTAGGTGACTGTGGTGTTTGATTCAGGAGTATGTCCTGAAACCAGAAGAAGGCAGGTTTGATCTGCAGCTCTGTCCAGTCTTGTGCCCTTGAGCAAGAAAACTCACCTGCATTGCCTACTGGTGGTTGTTGGGTGGTGGCAGTTTTGATCAAGTAATAGCTATATAATAAATGTAATAAGCCAAGCTTAGTTTATATTAGGGCTGCAACTAACGATTATTTTAAAAATCGATGAATCGGCCGATTATTTTTTCGATTAATCGATGAATCGGACAAAAAATATTTGTTATATTAACCTCTTTATTCCAAAATAAACATTTTAGACAGAACAAACAAGCACACAAGTACAGGTTGCTCATTAACTGTACTGGTGCAATATGAAAAATAAATGTTTGTGTTAAAACTACGCAAACTTACATGAGAAATGTAGCTGTACATCCACAAAATATAGGGTAGTTTGTTTCATAAAGCGCAAAAAAATAAATTTTTGTTTTTTAAAAGCCCCTAAGGGGTTCAAACAATAGGCCCCCCCATTTCAACAAATTTGTTTTTTTTAGACTAGAAGAGTTCTGCCTTTTAAGACAGGAAATTATAGCAGTTAAAGGTGGTACTTGAGAAAATACTCAACCATAGAGATAAAAATAGCCCTGTGATTCAAATTATAAATTGTATTTGGAATAAAAATGAGAGAACTAGGGGTGCTAAAAAACACATCCTCCAAAAACAGATATTTACATGGAAATGCGGCATATAATTAATTGACATATTACTGATCTTGCTGGATTTTATTCTGCTTTACTTCCATAAATTGCAGGATCTTCTTTACTTTATTTTTGCCAGAAGATTTAAACTTTAAAAGCCTTGCCCTCATAATTTGCAAGTTAATTTATTTATAAAGGAAATATAAACGCTGCTTAAGCTAATTCAAATGAAATTAAAAGTAAAATAAGTAGCCAACCTTATCACTGTCTGTAACCTACTAACAAGGTAAGGAAAGCATCAGATGAGCTACTGTACCTGAGAAACTAACGTTACGTTTCCCCACTTTAAAACGAAACAAACATGGTGGTTCCGTGCCATGTAATTTTTTTTTGACAAAAGTTGCATGTTACGACTTTTTTCACTTTACAAAGCGCAGGCTATTTTAATTATTGTGATCAATTTGCGCCGTCAATCCCGGCGCATGCAAGCTTCATTTGCAGTCTGGACGCTGAGGGTAAACTTACTGCGGCTCTGACTGCAGCGCTGAGAGGGACTCCTGTGGGAGAGGGAGAACGGGGTTGGGGTGGGGGAGGCGCCCCACGGCAGAGTAGGAACGATGCATGCTTTCACGTAAGAGTCTCCAAAAGCCGCCAGTGACACCGTAAATAGTCGCCAGATTTGTCGCTAGTCGCTTTTTTGAAAAATAGGCACTGGAGGGGTCTGAAAAGTCGCTGAGTTGGCAACACTGCGCCCTGCAGCGCTGGCTCGCTCTGCCGTATTTTTTTTTCTTCCCCCGTTTCAGTCAAGTGGATGTGATGACGCATTAATTACACGACACAACTAATCGATGATAAAATTCGTTGCCAACGCTTTTAAAAAACGATTTTTATCGATTTTATCGATTCGTTGTTGCAGCCCTAGTTTATATAAAACCTTAAATAATATAATGAGCATACAGTGGTTCACAATCAAAATATATAAACAAAACAGGTTTAACAAGTCTAGGGAGGTTTTGTAAGTTTTCTTTATATAGCATTTATCACCATATCTGCTGCTGTTCCAAACAGACACTATTGAATGTATTAACATCTGGCTTATCTTGGACAATCTCAGAAGCCAGTTAAACGGACTCTTAGGATTTTGTTCTCTTTCTTTCAAAACTAGTCACTTAGTCTACCTCATGTTTATTTTCTAATAGCATGTAGTGTTTTGTATAGATGATAGATTTCTGTAATCCTGAATTATTAGAAAAAAGACATCATTGTTTAATTTGCAGTCATTTGTTTTTTATATACAAATGGTTCATCACTCAGGCTAGACCCACCCTCCTTTTGGTGACAGTTTGAATAAACATAGATAAATAGTTCTTTGATTGATAATTAATAAATATGCTGACAGCCTAGCCTAAGTCCTTAAATTGGTGGGAATAACAGTTTTTTTTACAGCCAGTCCAGGAGGCACCCGGAGGTGAAAGACCCAAACACCTGGTAAGTGAGCAGATTAGAGTTTTAGTTATTTAACTAAGAACACTAAATTGATTTTACCTCAGATTTTGAATAAGTTAAATAATTAAATCCAGCTCCAGTTCTAGTTAATCATTTTTTGATAATCTACAGGTTATATAGATTATTCCACAACAGCTGACAGAGAAACCAAATTAGAGCTATAATTATATCAAAATTGTAAAAAAAAAAAATTATATGTAAACATTTTGCATATAAGATAAAAGGATGTTTGTCTTCTTTAAAGAACCCTTTTCCATCTCATTATTAATCGATTAATGGAAAAAATATTGACAGGTGAAATGATTTGAAAAATCAGTTTCAGACCTAATATATAATAAAATATTTCATGAAAATATAAACAACATAGCAGCATTTGCATAACAGCCATGGGACCTCATGGTGCTAAAATGCAATGATCAAAAATAAAGTGGTGATAAACTTTTAAAGTGGTTCCAAAATCTATCAGTCAAGAACATCAGTCAAGATAAAGAGTTTCCAAAGTAAAACCTAAGGCAAAAATGATCTCAAGGTTTGTAGCAGAGGAGTGAGAGCAGAGCAAAAGTCAGTTTGATTACCTCCTACATGCGTTTACCAGGTCAATAGCAGCATGGACATGTCCCTCCAAAGCAACTAAGAACTCAAACAAACCACTTAAAATATATTACATATTTTGACACACCTACACTTCAAACCCAAGCATTTGTAAGATTGACCCTGATTTCTTTGAGATGCTTTGACATGGCCAGTTTATAAAAGTAAATTCGGCAGAATAATTGTTAATTTCCTGTTTCATTCAATGTTCTGATAATAGGAAGGAAATAACACATAGCGGTGAATACAGATGCAGGCAGGAATACAAACAGATGAAAAGAACAATTGTTCATTTCCTGCTTGCCCATGACCTGCTGATTCAGGTTGTTTTGCAAAGTCTGAGACATTTCAACAACAACAAAAAAAAGAATGAAACAGACACAAATAAGAGGATGTTATAATTGTAACTTGCATTTTGTTCAGACTATAATTAAACATTACAACCAGAAATATATCGCTGTCACCAAAGCTCTATGCCAAAAGTGTTAGGCAGGGAGATATTTGCCAATTTCTCAACCAACAAAAGGGGGAGAAAACTACCCAAAAAGTGAAAGAACTGAACAACTTTATTTTAATATGACGACTGTCTAAAACTCTTTTTTAAACCTATAATAAATTTTTTCAGTTTTACAATTTCAGTTATCTTGTATGAGTAATTTATATCTGAGGAGGTAAAACTAATATTGTTCACCTTATAATTATATGTAAGTGCATAAAATAAATTTAAACTATTTTCCTATGTTTTAAAACTTTTAGCAGAAATGTTATGGTAACTATGGCTCAGCTTAGCTATTGCAACAAAATCACCAACTAAGAAAACTAATTTCAGCATTTACAGGTCTCTATTGAATGGTGTATTCAAATATGAGACATAGGCCTATTGTTGTTTCTTCCTTGAAATAAATATTGATTCTCTAATTCAACAACACTGAAGTGGTAATACACACACTGTTAGTCTAAATAAATCCAGAACCTTTATATTGGCAGGGATGCTCATATAAACTGGCCAAAACATGCACCTCAACACTCACTCACACTGTGATTGGCTTGAGGTGATGAAACCACCTGAAATCACTTTTTGGAACTAATGATTCAACAGAAGCTACCTTTTGATCCAGTGGGTCCATTTTGAAATAACTTTTTTTATCTTCACACCTGCTGTTAAAAGACTAAAATAATGCACAACATAAACTCTTTACAATGCTATACAATAACGATCCATGGTTACTAAGCTCACAAATAATCAATAGCTCTCATTTGAGGTTCTCAAGATCATTTATACGCATGCAAACTATAGGATAACATCTAAAAAATGTAAACTGTAAAGGGATTCTACTTGTTAATATAAAAGCAATCGGTTGACTGTTAAATAGAATAGACAATGATAAACATAAGAGATATTTAGCCTAGACTAGCATCAACTTAGAGGGCATATCATTCACTATTTTCCTGTTTGCTAACTATGAGTGCATGATTGTCAGAATAACTGTAGACCAAAAATGTATCAAATCAGGACTAGCATGCTAGCAGACTTTAGATAGGTCTACCCCCATATCTCACTCTACCTATCCTTTTGCTTCCATGACCCCTTTAAAAATCTAAATATATTTTTTGTCACTGTGAAATGTGTAAACTGTGTTTTCTCTAGATGGTTTTTGAGCATTCAATTCAATGTCCTTTCTTGTTTTCTTTTTTGTACCTTTTTCCTCTCAAGAAAAGAAGGTGAAACAGTACTTCCAGTCAAAAAGCTTCTTGACAGGTCATAATACTTTTTGCTCCTCATTTCCTGAGTGACTTGGCACTAGCACTCAATCTATCACAACATCTTGGAGCAATGATTGCAGCTTTGCTGTTTGACAGGCACATTTCATGTACCCTTTAATCACAAGGATAACATTTGGATTGATCTAGTAGAATAGTATCAAGTTCTTTATTTGTTTAATATTTTTTTGTTTTATATTTAATTTTGCTACATACTGTACCAGATACCTGCCATACTTTCATGCAATTCATAATTCAGAACCTGTTGAAGAAGCTGATAAGAAAATTGTGCCTAATTATTGTTTTACACACCATTAAAACACCATCACTAATGCAAGTTACACAATTAACTGCGTAAAACAGATACCTTATTTTTACATTTTATTCCCTTAGAATCACTGTGCATAAAGAACACCAAAAAAAATCACTGCATTATTGAGACTGCGAAGGGAGCACATTAAGTAATACGCTGGATGTTTTAAATTTAATTTAATGGCAACACTGTAAATATATTATATACAAGTAGCATATAAAGGCATTAACATCTATATGAAAAAGAAGTAGTTAGATTACTTATTCAAGTAAATACCAATGTCGCTATAACGCCTTTACTCCCAACACTGCTTGTGATACTGTCTCCCATGAAACCTAAAGACATTTTGGAAGTGTTTAGACTATTCATGATGATCAAGTCCAAAATATTCTCTTTTTTGTTGCCGTTTTACCTGTTACGTTAAACCAAAGTTTTTTTAAGAGTATCATGTAATTCTTTTGCACTTCTATCTTCAGGACTGCCAGTGTGAATGTTAAGTCTTCCACAATGATTAAACAGCCATAATAGACAATTATCACAGCTAAAAGGAAATTAATAATAATAATTGAAATTTATTGATCTCACATTGAAGAAATGTATCTCTGCATTTAACACATTCCTTTTGGGGAGCAATGTGGATTTAAGGGTCTTGTTCAGCGACCCAGAGTGGCAGGCTGTGCCCTAACCACTCGGCTGCCACTCACTAAATGACTTAAATATTTTATTTTGACCTGTTAATCTTTAAGAACATGGTTTGGACTAGAATCCTTACCTGAAGAGCTAAATATTCAAAGGAGTTAATTTTTTTTTAAATCTCTTTTTAGACCTTAATGAATCTGTATATAAAGTGGCTATTGCCCCCTTCTTTCATATTGATGGTTCAAGCCCCGACTCCGACTTTCATTGTCGTTGTGTCCTTGGGCAAGACACTTCATCTGCATTGTACATTACATTAATGCTTCAACCCAAAATCAAGAATATGATGAGATATTAGGTAATTGGTTAACCACCTTCTACAGCAGCAACATAGAGAGTGTTCTGACCAGCTGTCTAAATGTGTGGTGTGGAGGCTGCGGGGCCTCAGACTGGAAGAAAGTGAGGAGAGTGGTGAGAACAGCAGAGAAGATCATCAGGGCTCCTCTTCCCTCCATCAAAGACATTTCATCCCAGCGCTGCATGTCCCGAGCCCGAAGCATCATAAATGACCCCTGGGAAAGGACTTGGAAGCATTGGATGCAGGTCCAACAGATTCCAGAACAGTTTCTTCCCCACTGCCATTAGACTGCTGAATGTTTTGTAAAATGGGTTATTGTATTGTATTTTATTATATTTTATCATTATATATATTTAAAAACCTGAAAATGTTAGAACTGTAAATTTACACACATATGTTTATATTACTCTTTTTATATATGCATTATTTACTATTTTTCAAGGCTGCACTTAAAAAAAATGAAACTGTCCAGAGAGCTGTTCTAAACCAAATTTCTTTTTGTTTTACACTCATGTAAACAAAATGACAAAAATAAATCTGTCTAAGTCTAAAAAGGATTTTATTGACAAAGATCTACTGTAATGTCCAATAATCCCAGTTTAATGAATTAGTGAATTATTGTAGTTTTAAACAGAGTGCCTAGACCAAGTGCCTACTCTGTCTAAAACAAAGAGGTGGGTTATATTTTTAGAACAGAAAATTCATTATCTATAATTTGAAAAAACTCCTATTAGGGGTATTAATCTTTTTTTTTTAAATGATGCAATAATAAATAAGCAAATACAAATAAGAAATTATACATTTTTAGTGGAATAAGTCAACACTTGGTAAAGTTGCTTCTGAAATTGAAATCTTGACCTCTGCTTCACTGTGTATACAAAACGACAATAAAATTTGTCTAATTCTAAATAGGAAGCTTTTTTTAAGAAGTGTGTAACTAGGATCATTTGTTTCCATTTTTGTTGGATTAAGTTTCATTTTTTTATTTATTTAGAAATACAATCCTCTTCTCCTTAATTTCTTTACCACAAAAAAAGCCAGATGAGATCATTCTGTTCTCACATGGTTGTATGGTCACATGACCAGCTGCATGTCAGCATTCTAAATTGACAGCTGCAGCTTATATGGACAATGGGTGGCAGCCAAGGTAGGAGACGCTGTCTGACGCTGATGCAGATGCATTGATATTGTGGATTTGAACCTTCATCAGATCACAGGGTTTGACAAGTGGGAACTGGATTCTGTTCCAGGATTCCAGGATCCCATTCCAGAATCTGTCTCCAGGACTTTGAATGTCTGGTGGATCAGACTAACGACCCATATGACGCACCAAAGGAAACAGCACTTTCTGTTGACTCCATTCCAACTAGGAACTGGTTGAATTCTTAGGATAAAGGAAAAAACACCTTGGATTTCATGAACTGTCATGACTGATTTGTCCGTAAATATTGCTAATATTAATAAATATCACTAATTTTGCACCATTCCATTTTCTGTCAGTGTGTTTGTACAAAATCACCACTTCCTCCAGTAGTCGAACTTAAGGATTCTTTTTTATTTAATTTGTTCATTTATCATTTAAGTGGCACATTTCTGCTGGCCGGCACTCATTCTTTACTGTTTGACAGTCAGTAACCATGTCTGCAAATGCAAATTAAACCAAACATCTAACTTATCAATTCAGAAGAGCCCCTTTGCTTCCTCAAGTTGGCACCAGTGCACCTTATGTTTTGCTTCTTCTTTCTTTTTTGGGGGGTTAAATCTAAGAAATGTATTGCCCATAAAAGTCTAACTATATGATTTGAAAGAATTGTCTTTGTAAAGTGCCTTGAGATGACATGTGTTAATGCGCTAAATATCTATATAAAAGTGGATCAGATTGTTTTTCAATGGATTATACTGTGATGAAAGTTATATATATATATATATATATATATATATATATATATATATTACATATACCGAATTCAGTTTAATTCCTAGCATACCCAACTCCTGGTTACAAAAAAACAGACTGACTCAAGAGTATTTAAATATTTAAAAAATTAACTAAATGGAAGACAAGAATCCCAAAATGTGTAAACAAAACATAGTTGGAGAAACAAAACAAAGTGTTTTATAAAACCTTATCTAGTGAAACCAAATAGTTATTGACGGGAACATAGTAATAATATTAAAGCAGGACAGACTCTGCTTCTGTATATTAGAAGCCATGACAGACTAATGTTTCTTGTGCTACATTTAAAGATTGACTCCACGCACCATTTGTCTTGGCTATGTTTGATTAACTCTGATGAGCTTAGAGCATGCAAAGTCAGAACCTTTTTTTTCTGTTTAAAACTTAATTCATTCAGAGCATTCTGTTGGAGGCCATTAATGATGACAGAGTTTGATTGCTCCATAAATTCCTCTTCACCTCACCCAAAACATTCCCAATGGGGTTAAAGTCTGAATTCATGTGTGAAAATTACATGTCATGCTCCCCGAACCATTCCTTCACAATATAACTCTCATAAATCATAGCACTGTCATTTCAAGTAAGATGATTTTTTAAACATCCATCTCACATGGCTGTTTGAGAATAAAGAACTACTAATTGTATTAAATTTATCCCGTGGGCAGAAAAACACAGAAATGGCAAGTGGAATAAAAATAAATATGAATTAACAACTGCGTAAAATATAATACAGAAAATAAATTCAAAGAAATTTTTTTTTTTTATAAACTTAATGTTATTGTAGGCAAAACAAAAAACACAATATAGCATGAATAACATTTTTGGGACATTAACACAGGGCCTGGTTTTAGGATCAACAAATTAAGTTAAGATTTTTTTTTCAATTTGTTTTGCAACACATTTACATTTAATCCTATAATTTTCTTGTGACGGGGTTCTATTATGACTTGGTCAAACACATAAATGACTGGCCAATGCCGGAGATAAGTTTAGTGATTGTTTTTTATTCAGTGATCTTTTCTTCTGGTGAACAAAGACGGTTGGTGCAAAAATATTTACATGGACATCCAAGGCAGGTTAAAATCAGAAAAAGAGCAGTACCTTCAAAAAATCAGAATCCATCACCTTCAGTGTGACATCTCAGGAGTCCAGCCACAGACTGACTCCCTGTGGAAAAGAGGCCTGCTTTTAAAGCTATAGGCTCCACCCACAGAAAAAAAAAAATAAAAATAAAATAAAAACTAAACAATTACTTCTAATTCACTAAGTAAACAAAAATAATGATTTTGATAATGATGACAATAATAATAACACCATGCTAAAGAGAGAGAAAAAATAAAAATAAACTTGTAATCAAAAATACAATACTCAATTTAATACAACACACTCTGTACGTTCTGATGACATCACTACGTCATCACGTGACTCCCTCCCGGCGCGCTACAATCCGGAAATAAACCTGTTTGAAAATAGATGCAGAAAATACAGGTGCTGGTCATAAAATTAGAATATCATGAAAAAGTAGATTGATTTCAGTAATTCCATTTAAAAAGTGAAACTTGTATATTATATTCATACATTACATACAAACTCATATATTTCAGATGTTTATTTTGTTTAATTTTGATGATTACAAATGACAACAAATGAAAATCTCAAATTCATCATATCAGAAAATTAGAATATTACTGAAGACCAATAAAAACAAAGGATTTATAGAAATGTTGGCCAACTGAAAAGTATGAACATGAAAAGTATGAGCATGTACAGCACTCAGTATTTAGTTGGGCCTCCTTTGGCCTGTATTACTGCAGCAATGCGGCGTGGCATGGAGTCGATCAGTCTGTGGCACTGCTCAGGTGTTATGATAGCCCAGGTTGCTCTAATAGTGGCTTTTAGCTCTTCTGAATTGTTGGGTCTGGTGTATTGCATCTTCTTCTTCACAATACCCCATAGATTTTCTATGGGGTTAAGGTCAGGAGAGTTTGCTGGCCAATTAAGAACAGGGATACCATGGTCCTTCAACCAGGTACTGGTAGCTTTGGCACTGTGTGCAGGTGCCAAGTCCTGTTGGAAAATGAAATCTGCATCTCCAAAAAGTTGGTCAGCTGCAGGAAGCATGAAGTGCTCTAAAACTTCCTGGTATGTGGCTGCGTTGACCCTGGACCTCAGAAAACACAATGGACCAACACCAGCAGATGACATGGCACCCCAAACCATCACTGACTGTGGAAACTTTACACTGGACTTCAAGCAACGTGGATGAAGTGCCTCTCTTCTTTTCCTCCAGACTCTGGGACCTTGATTTCCAAAGGAAATGCAAAATTTACTTTCATCAGAGAACATGACTTTGGACCACTCACCAGCAGTCCAATCCTGTTTCTCTTTAGCCCAGGCAAGACGCTTCTGACGCTGTCTGTGGTTCAAGAGTGGCTTGACACAAGGAATGCGACAGCAGAAACCCATGTCTTTCATACGTCTGTGTGTGGTGGTTCTTGAAGCACTCACTCCAGCTGCAGTCCACTCTTTGTGAATCTCCCCCACATTTTTAAAGGGGTTTTGTTTCACAATCCTCTCCAGGGTGCGGTTATCTCTCTTGCTTGTACACTTTTTTCGACCACATCTTTTCCTTCCCTTCGCCTCTCTATTAATGTGCTTGGACACTGAGCTCTGTGAACAGCCAGCCTCTTTAGCGATGACCTTTTGTGTCTTGCCCTCCTTGTGCAAGGTGTCGATGGTCGTCTTTTGGACAACTGTCAAGTCAGCAGTCTTCCCCATGATTGTGAGGCCTATAGAACTAGACTGAAAGACCATTTAAAGGCTTTTGCAGGTGGTTTGAGTTAATTAGCTGATTAGAGTGTGGCACCAGGGGCCATCAATTTTGAACCTTTTCACAATATTCTAATTTTCTGATATGATGAATTTGAGATTTTCATTTGTTGTCATTTGTAATCATCAAAATTAAACAAAATAAACATCTGAAATATATGAGTTTGTATGTAATGTATGAATATAATATACAAGTTTCACTTTTTAAATGGAATTACTGAAATCAATCTACTTTTTCATGATATTCTAATTTTATGACCAGCACCTGTATACTTGGCTGAAAATAAGCAGGTTAGAATAAATGTTAAATGAAAACCGGACCATCGCGTGTGCACCCACGATGAACGGCGCCAGCCCAACCTGCAACAAAAGTAAGTGATTGCGTACGTGTATGTATGCGTGTGTGTGTGTGTATGTTTGTGCGCATGCTGACACTGACTTATTCCTAAGTCCCAGCTGATGACGGCTCCTCCGTCACACCACCCGTCTCCTCTCCAAGGTTGGCGAAACTCGGCAACCTAGAAAGAAAGTCTGCCACTTTATTAAGTCTGCCACTTCTATGACAGATGTTAAATTTGTAAGGTTGCAAGGACAAATACCACCTAGTTAGACGATGGTTACTATCCTTCATGGTGTTGATCCAGGTTAGGGCACGATGGTCTGTCTCCAAATCAAATTCTCTGCCCAGAAGATAATACTTGAGACTTTCCAGAGCCCACTTAATGGCCAGTCCTTCTTTTTCCACCACAGAGTATCTCACCTCCCGAGGTAGCAGCTTGCGACTCAGGTAGAGTATGGGTTGCTCCTCTCCAGGATCTCCTTGAGCCAAAACAGCTCCTAAACCAACTGTGGATGCATCTACTTGGACCAGAAATTTCCTGCTGAAATCAGGACTTCGGAGGACAGCAGATGAACATAGATGAGCTTTCAGAGCGTTAAAGGAGTCTTCACACTCCTTGGACCACACAACAGGATTCTTCTGGTCTTTAGCTGTCAAACTGGTGAGTGGAGAAGCAAGTGTAGCAAAATGAGGCACAAACCTTCGATACCAACCAGCTAGCCCCAAGAATGATCGCACTTCCTTCTTGGTTCGAGGGCGGGGGCACTTTTGGATTGCTTCAACTTTGTCCATCTGTGGTCGCACCTCTCCTCTCCCCAGCTGGTAACCCAGGTATCTGGTTTCCTGTTGTGCCCAAACACACTTTGATATGTTAAGTGTCAACCCTGCTCCTGCAATCTTTTCCAACAGTCTTGCTAGATGTGACACATGCTCCTCCCAGCTATTGCTGTAAATGACTACATCATCAAGGTAAGCAGCACTGTAGTCTTCACTTCCTTGCAGCACTTTGTCCATTAGCCGTTGGAAGGTGGCTGGAGCACCATGGAGGCCAAACGGCATAACCGTAAACTGAAAAAGACCAGAAGGAGTACGGAATGCTGTGTACTGTCTGCTTGAAGGCTCCAATGGAACCTGCCAATACCCTTTACACAGGTCAAGGGTGGTAATGAACTTTGCTTGTCCAATCCTTTCCAGCAGCTCATCTACCCTGGGCATGGGATAGGCATCAAACTCTGACACTGCATTAAGCTTTCTGAAATCAATACAAATCCTTAGTGAGCCATCTTTCTTGCACACAATGACCACTGGACTGCACCACTCAGAGTTTGAAGGTTCAATGATACCTGATTTTAGCATGGTCTTGACTTCATCTTGCAGCTGTCCCACCAACTGCTGTGGAACTCTATATGGCCGCTGACGAATTGGCTGCTTCTCTTTTAGTCGAATTGCATGCTCAATCAAAGTGGTCCGACCTGGATTAGGAGAAAAGAGAGGAGACAGTTTCTGGAAGATCTGCTGAAGTTGTGAGGCTTGGTGTGGGGTTAAGTGTCTGAGATCAGGGGTTGACTGTTCATTCATGACTTCAATGCCAGGAACCTCTTCTTCCTCCTCCATTGGCCTCAGCAGGCATGATGTTTCTGGAGCTGGATGTGATGGTTCTTTCCACTCCTTTAGCAAGTTCACATGATAAGCCTGTGTAGCTTTCTTTTTGTCAGGGTGGTAGACTTCATAGGTAGTAGGTCCCAGCTGTCGGCTGATGGTATAGGGTCCTTGCCACTTTGCCAAAAGCTTGCTGGTGGATGAAGGCAGGAGAAGCAACACCTTCTGTCCAGGACTTAACACTCTTTGTCGGGCCTGCTGGTCATACCACAGCTTTTGCTTCTGCTGAGCTCGAAGCAGGCTCTTCTCAGCCTCTTCCTGGTAGTCAGCAAGCCGACTTCTCATCTGCAGCACGTACTGGACTACACCTTTGGCACTGGATGGGGTCTCTGATACATCCCAGCTTTTCTTCAGCAGGTCTAACGGTCCTTGAACATCCCACCCATACAGGAGTTCAAATGGGGAGAATCCAGTTGATGCTTGCGGCACCTCACGATAGGCGAAGAGAAGGAACGGTAACCAGCGGTCCCAATCTCTGCCAGTGTCATTCACAAACTTCTGCAGCATCCTCTTCAGCGTCTGGTTGAACCTTTCAACCAGTCCATCAGTTTGTGGATGGTAAGGAGTTGTCCTGATGGCAGAGATCCCAAGCTGTTTGTGAAAGAGTTTTAGCAGATTAGAAGTGAAGTTAGTTCCCTGGTCTGTCAAAATCTGATCTGGGATTCCAACTCTTGAAAATAGCTGGACCAGAGCTCGAACCACCACAGGAGCAGTAACAGTATGCAGTGGAAAAGCCTCTGGAAATCTGGTGGCATAATCACATACTACCAGGATGTACTGATGGCCACGCCCACTCTTCACTAGGGGTCCAACAATGTCCATTGCAACCTTACAGAAAGGAGTGGAGATGACAGGTAGTGGCTGGAGGAGCGCCCGATCTGATTTACGAGCAGGACGAGTCTTCTGACATATAGGACAAGAAGCACATAATGCATTAATGTCATTGTACATTGATGGCCAAAAAAATCGTGAGCTGACTCGCATAAATGTTTTGTGACGCCCCAAGTGCCCTGCCCATGGAATGGTGTGCGCCAAATGCATGACAAGTGCTCTACAGCTAGTTGGAACTACCAACCGTTGCTTTTCATTACAAGCATATAACACACCATCTTTTAACACAAAAGTTTCTTTTCCCCTCCACTTAGCATCAGTTTTTTCTCCCACTCGTTCAAACAAAGGTTGTAAAGACACATCCTGTTTCTGTAAAGTAGCAATATTTTCAGGTATTTTCCAAATGTCATCCACTAATAAATCTGTTGACACATTTCCACTCAGCATTAACTTTTTCTCAAATTTTTTTTGCTTTCTGGATTTTCTAGTGTTCTTTGAAACCTCAAACAAGCTCTCATCAAAGTCAGGTAAGGATTCAACTTGTTCTTTGGCCTGAGAGCGAGTAACCACAGGACAGGAAACATTGCCAACTCCGCCCACGCCAGTTTGTATCTCTTCCAAAAGATGAAACAGCACAGGTAAATCAGTACCTAAAATAATGTCAAAAGGTAGATTTTCCACCACACCAACAGTTAGCAAATAAGGTTGATCATCAATAATGACAGTCACTTCGGCTTTTGGATAAACATGACAATCTCCATGCACACACAAAATCTGAGTTTTCTTTTCATAATTCACACAACCAACAGGTACAAAACTTTTTTTAACCAGTGATGTAGAACTACCACTGTCAATTAATGCAGTCACCTGCTGTCCATTCACAGTCACAGTTTTATGAGTTCTAGTTTCAAAGTTTTTGACTCCAGCCGGTTTTTCCACTCCGGGAGCATAACAGGAGCCAGTAAACTTAGTCTTCTTTAACGGGCACACCGAAGCCTTGTGGCCCAGCTGCTGACAGTAATAGCAAATTAATGTCTTACCATGAGATGGTGGATTGAGAGAACCGCTGGTACCTCTGACCTCCTGGCCTTGGTCTCGGGCATACCGTTGATGTCCAGTCTGTTGAACCGGTCGCAGTACAGGTTTGGAGAAACGTGTGGCTCCTCCTTGTCGTGCATTCATGTACTGTAGAGCCAACTTTGCAGCAGTCAGACCATCCTTCGGTTCATGTTCCTTCACCCAGGTCCGTACATCAGAGGGCAGAACACTTAACAGTTGTTCCTGGATGATGAGCTCCCCGACGTCCTCCTTTGAATGCTGGTCCGGACGAACCCACCGTCGGTAGAGGCCTCTAAGGCGGTGGTAGGTTTCAGTAGGAGTTTCACCAGCAGGTACACTTGTTGCTCTGAACTTCAGTCTGTACGTCTCAGGTGAGATGTCAAACTTTGCTAACAAAGCAGCCTTCAAGTCTTTGTAGCAGTGAGCACGTTCCTCATCCATGGCCGCATAGGCCTCCAGCGCCTTCCCAGAAAGGAGTGGAATGAGACGGCAGGCCCATTCACTCTGTGGCCACCTCCAGGTCTTGGCAATGCGCTCAAACCGCAGCAGATAGTTTTCAAGATCTTCTCCTAACTGATAAGGAGGAATCTTTGGATCAGTGGTGTAACTTACTGACTGAGGTTTATGGCTGTGATAACTGCCGTCGTCATCATCATCATCATCACCACCATTATCATCGTCGTTGTCATAATTTTGTTCTGCGCCACCTCCTGACTGAATGTGAAGACGTGGTACTTGTTGTGGTTGCTGCAGGGACATCCTAAGACTTCGCAGTTCCTTTAGCAGTCCTTTCTCTCGCTTTTGCTGACCTGCCATAAAGTCCTTCATCAAAGTGAGAAACTCACGGCCAGATGCACTTGGTCCAGTGGGGTCAGGCTTTGGTCCACCATCCTCATCTGACACATCCGTCGTTGGCATACTCTCCCATGCTCTGTCAGCCACCTCTTCTTCCATCTTTGATTGTGATCGAAGACCAGGTCGTTGCTTCAATGGACGAGATCCTCTTCTCCGGCTCGCCATAATCCCACTTCTGACACCATATGTGACAGGGTTCTATTATGACTTGGTCAAACACATAAATGACTGGCCAATGCCGGAGATAAGTTTAGTGATTGTTTTTTATTCAGTGATCTTTTCTTCTGGTGAACAAAGACGGTTGGTGCAAAAATATTTACATGGACATCCAAGGCAGGTTAAAATCAGAAAAAGAGCAGTACCTTCAAAAAATCAGAATCCATCACCTTCAGTGTGACATCTCAGGAGTCCAGCCACAGACTGACTCCCTGTGGAAAAGAGGCCTGCTTTTAAAGCTATAGGCTCCACCCACAGAAAAAAAAAAATAAAAATAAAATAAAAACTAAACAATTACTTCTAATTCACTAAGTAAACAAAAATAATGATTTTGATAATGATGACAATAATAATAACACCATGCTAAAGAGAGAGAAAAAATAAAAATAAACTTGTAATCAAAAATACAATACTCAATTTAATACAACACACTCTGTACGTTCTGATGACATCACTACGTCATCACGTGACTCCCTCCCGGCGCGCTACAATCCGGAAATAAACCTGTTTGAAAATAGATGCAGAAAATATACTTGGCTGAAAATAAGCAGGTTAGAATAAATGTTAAATGAAAACCGGACCATCGCGTGTGCACCCACGATGAACGGCGCCAGCCCAACCTGCAACAAAAGTAAGTGATTGCGTACGTGTATGTATGCGTGTGTGTGTGTGTATGTTTGTGCGCATGCTGACACTGACTTATTCCTAAGTCCCAGCTGATGACGGCTCCTCCGTCACATTTCTCTTGTCTTCATTTTTAAAATTTAATTACATGGTTGCTCAAAATTATCTGAAAGTGAATGGATATTAGGCCTATAAGAAATATCAGTTTAGTTTTTACCATTTTTTTTCACCTAAGTCAAATAAGCTCTCCTTTCCTTTTAATATAAAATCAATTTTCACAAAACAAGCAAACACATACATGTAAGAGAAAAAAAACAACATCAAATCAATTGCACCAAGCATCATTAATTCTTTTCCTCATCCATGTAATTACTGGAACCCACCTTTTGCTTAACTCCTCGCAGCTTCAGGCTACTAATTATTGCTTTACAATACACACTGACCACTGCAATAATGCCTTTCTGTATCCACAGTCAACTGCACTTTAAAGGCTCGTCTTCCCTCTAATGGCTGTCACAAAGAGCCGGTGGTTTTCTCCTTTTTATTGAAAGTGCACACATACTGTAAGTGTGTGTAAGTTGAGGTTTTGACACATATATAATGGCAAACGGCGGGATAATCACTTGAAGGGGGAGAGAAGTAATGTCCAGAGGGAGATTCGAGGAACATACTGTGAAATGGATATGCTCAGGAGTTGACCTCCCTGCCCCACTGCTCTATCTCATTCAGACAAAATGTTTCCTTCAAAACTGAGCAATCCTTTTCCATTTCTAGCTACATGTCATTGGACCTCAAAACCACTCAAGTCTTCTACCCATCCTCTCTGTTTCCCTCGCCTGATTGCCTTTCAGTTCAACTACTAAAACAGCATTTCAACCAGTTGCCCTTGTGTTACTGTTTTATGAATCAAACCAGTAATACAAGAAACATTAAGAGTGGTAATAAAGGTCATGCATTGTTTATACATGCCAAGGACACCTTAGGTCTCCTGACAGTCACCATAATCTGCTATTTGATGGAAATAAAATGTATTATGATGAAAAGGGAAAGGAGAGATGGAAATGAATGGTGCAGAAGAAAATACCCCTGTACTCCTATGGGCCTATTTAGTTCTTGTGTTGTTGCTTTTATTAGGACAGCTTTCTTTTAAAAGATGGACAAAATGTTTAAAAAGAAAACAATGTATTAGAAAATATATTAAAGTAAAGAAAGTCACTGTTAGTCATTGTATGAACTGGAGGCTTATTAAACAATTATTTGGGACATTAACAGATAATTCCATGACACTATGCCTGTCACAAATTTGACATACTTAGACAAGCTGTCAGTTATCTAGGTACAGGGTGTGCATGTGGGTAAACCTTTGATTTCATTCTCCCAGGTGTGTATATAATGTTGTCAAATGGTGTGTCCCTGTCAATCTATAAGAAACTGTTGTAACCCTCTGCGGGACGAGCCCAGCACTGTAATTGTACGCACTTTCTGAGGTGCCTTTTCTTAAAATCTAGACATCTAAAAAAAAATCACAGATGAATAATAGATACACAGACATAATACTGAGCTGATATATTACTGAACAATTACAGTATAATTTTGTTAAATAATTTTCTTTGTACCACTGATCATAATGTTTTACCATTGTAAACGTTTGCTCAAAACATGGAAGAAACTGGAAGTAGATATTCACTGCATAATTTTATTGAGTGTTTCGCAACTTTATTTTCAGACTCCAGAATTTTACTTTTAGGCATAAGGCCCAAGGCCTTCAAAAAATTAAGGCACTATTTAAAAAAAATAAATAAATAAAACAAAGGTTTGGTAATTATTTAAACTATTCTAGCTTCTCTTTTTAAAGGGAATCAACTGGTTTTCCTTGACAGAAACCTTTAACCAATCTGACTGTATTGTCTCTGTAAAGTGCCTTGATATAACATGTATTGTGAATTGGTGTTAAATGTAGTCTTAACAATAGTATGCTGTAGTCTTAAATCTAGTCTTAAGTCTAATGTAACAGCTAATATTTGCTATTCATGAACCAAACATTTTAATTTTATGTTATAAATGATAATTCTACTCTTCCAAATTATTCCCCTGAAGCACAAACTAACCACACAGATCTCTGGTGGTGAAATAGAAGAACATTTCTAGGCCATCCATATTTACATTAAACTTTTTTCTACAACAACTTTGTACTTAAACAACATTTTGAAGTATTATTAATCAGCTGTGTATAATTTACAATGGTGCACTTGGTAATGATAATAAATGATAACAAAATCCCTTGGCTAGTTTCTCCTCTCATTTAATACTGTTTATTTTACTGCTATAAAATCTCAAATATAGAATGAAAAATGCACAAAACATTGAATTAGAATAATCCTTACATTGTAAATCCCATAAAGTAGTAATACTTCAAGGTACAGTTAAACAATACTTTCTTATTCAGCATGAATCAGTCAACTAAAGGCTTTTATTTTATATCTCTTTAAGCTTTTATCCTTTAAAAGGTTCGTCTTTAATCTCATCCTTAGTTGTATATATTTTGTAGCAATGGTTTCTAGCTGCATGGAATTTAAACATCAATGATTCAGTTTTTTTTATTATTCATTCATTTTTTTTCTTATCTTTCCTCCATGAATGTATTATGATTTGGATTCCTAAGAAGCATAACTAAAGCCAATTTTAGTATCTAAATAACAGGTAAGACAGTATATATATGTATAAAAATACTATGTAACATGAGTTCTAGAGCCAAAGATACGGTTAGCCTTCTGATAGCCACTTTATCTGCTCTATTATTATTGCGTCATTGTTTTTTTAGGTTTAAGAATGGTGTCCATACTCTTTACTGCCCCTTTTACTTGACTTGACTCCAGTGATGCAAAAGTCAATACTGAGAGCTTAGCTTTGCATTACTTGGTGTGCCTTGTTTATTGATTAAATTTATGAACTGGTAGTACGGTCTGTACTTCAGTATCACACAAATTTTACCCTATGTGCACAAGAAATATGTGTAATCAAGTTTATTCCACAAATGCCTAACATGTAGATGTCCATTGAATTCCACTTTAAATTAAAACAAAGATAAAGACTATCTCATGCCAGAAATACTTAAACCAAACATTATTATTGTTATTTTTGAAAATTATTTCAAATTTGCCTTTTTATTTACTTCAAGCTAAGGTGACTTTTTGTTGACATATCTAAGAAATTTGTTTTTATTTTTGCCTTGAAAGCCATAGAGGGTGCCCCCTTACAGAATACCTCAAGCACACAAGGCTTCTCCAACTCCACAAAATAAAGATAGACTACAAAACCAATCTTAAACCCCCTTTACCAGATTCTCAAGGCTAAAGATTGAGCGTTTAACTGCTCAATGAAATAAGTAACCTAAACCAAAGTTTGTTACTTTGAGAGATTCTTAAAATTAAATCATCAGCTTTTCAAACCTTCATTATGAAGCTGCCTCTTCAAAGGGGGATCCTTTTAAAAGCAACTTCAATGAAGTTAATTATTTATTTTGTCAATGGTGTCAAAAGTACATACAGTTGTTACTTAAGTAGAAGTGTAGATACTGCAGTTTAAAAACACTAAAAGTTGAAGTATCAATTTGACCTCTTTCCTCAAGTAAAAGTGAAAAAGCATGTGCTCCAAAAACTACTTAAAGTATAAAAGTATAAGAAACATTTAAGAAAAACAGCCAGATGCCACTATATGAATTGAAAGCTCAATTTTTCGACTATTTTGAAAAATTCTTTGAGATTGGGCCAAGGATGAGGGAGGTTTTGTTGGTCTCCATCTCCCGATACGCTCTCGCCTGTGTCCGACCTTTCAGACATTTTGACATCTGTTTTTGAATCCAACATTGTAGCATGGCATAGAGAATTCACGTTTGCAGTTTGAAGAACACCTGCTTGCTTCTGATGATTTCTTTTGGCGTCAGCACAAATGTGACGAATGGGCGTCATATGACTCATCCAATCACACTAGTTTCCACTAGATGTCGATGGTGCCAATGATCTGCATTGGATGGCGCACATGACGTGAAATAAATATTTATAAACGTTAAACTGAAGCCAAGAGTAAAGAGTAACGTTTGTTTTAAAAATGTAAGGAATAGAAAGTATAGATACTTGTGTGAAAATGTAATGAGTAGAAGTCAGAAGTAGGAAGAAAAATAAGTAATGGAGTAAAGTATAGATACCTAAAAAGTGTACTTAAGTACAGTAACTAAGTATTTGTACTTGGTTACTTGACACCTGTGCATTTTGTAAACCAGGGTACAGGGGCACAGTGACATGTATAGACTGGTACAGTGACAAAAGCCCCGCATTCTGGGGTGAATACAACCCACTAGGACCTAAACCCCTGTAATGAGTAATCCTATGTTTTACCATCTCAGCAGCACGGCCTCTGGCATTGCCATGGCTGTGTCCATACATTCAGCCCAACTGCTCAATCCCTGTATAGAGCGACTATATAATGGGCTTAATAGTGAACTCAGTAAACTGACTGTGACAGATGATCACCACTTTTCACTCCCAGGTGGTAATGTAACTCTGGCTCCTCACATGTTGCCTGAGCCATATTCTTTCTGGCTAACAAAACAAACTTCATGATGCTGTGTGAAAAGAGTTCTTGTAAAAACATTCTGGAATATATCTGTGTGTCTAGTAACCATGCTTACACTTTACTTTTCAAGGTGCATTGTTGGAAATTTTGAGTCCACTACTTTTTCGTCCACTAGACATTCCGACACTCGGCCACTACATAGCTATATACAGCCGTAGCGATTCAAAATTTCCCCACTTTCCTTGATGGGCCCTTCGCTGGTCCTTACAATTCCTTTTTAAACATTAATCTTTGTACTGAAATATTCTTTCTGCCATGATTTGTGGATATTAAGCACTAAAGAGAAGCGCCGTCTCCCTGTAATTCAGTGAAAGGGTGGAGTCAGAATAAAAAAATATGCACACCCAGGAGAAGGAGGAGGTCACTCCAGTGGCTGGAAGTTTGAGGGGAATTTGCTTGGAGATGCAGGGGAGTCTGCTGCCATTCAGCTACAGTTTGACTGGTAAGGGCCAATTTGAATGGCTGCTACTGTACATAGGGGTTAGAGCGGACATTCGACACAGTCCAAGTCAGCATCTTGAAGCTAGCAGCTAAAACTAATAAGGTTCCAGCTTAATAAGTTCCAAAAACCCTCCCTTGACCTCCAGTGCCGAGGTGTGATAAACATCTACACCTCAAATGATCTAACAGTTGTGTAGCTATCAGTGTTCCTCTGCTCACTGTCCATTCTTAAATGTGGCTAACCTGAGTTAGTGACTATTCTCTCCCATTGTGTACACAACCCTAATAAACCACCCTAATGCTTAGCCCTACCACTCGGAAAGGGGTGATGTTTTTAGATCTGGGTAAATTGTACTTTAAGTTTGAAACAAGAAGTAGAATAGGACAATAGGACATTTAAAAAAAATAGAAATCCTCACTGTATTAAGTTATGATAGAAGTCCATATAAGGTAATTTACTTGCTTGACTAATTCTGAGACAATTAGCAAAAGAAAGCATTGAAAAGTCTTGAATCGTAGGTGTTTTGACACGATAATGAAGGCTCCTGTCCAGTGTAGAAAAATCAATTTTATAGAAGTAATCAGCAATTAAATAGCGCAAAAGTTTATTAAGAGGTATTGATGCCAATAATATTGTTTAATTCTTTACAATATTGCTTTTTTTAAATAAAATTATTGAAGACTATAGAGAACTCCTCATTTAGAAAGAATGTTTAAAAATGGGACTGAGCCTAACACAGATGGAACTGAAGTATAATACAGATGATGTTATATATGCAAAAATGGACTGCCTCATTGATTTTTATTACTTTGTAGAAATTATACTGCTATTCTCTAATCAGATTAACTAACCATATTGTACAGTAAAATTGTGTCATGTGCACTGGACTGTTGTTAAAGCTGCATGTTCCTGCTTTCACACTAAAAGCATCAGCAATCCAAATCACCAAGCACATGGTCTAATTGCTGTTCTCCTGAAACCTGTTGCAATACACATACAGATTTCTTTGTGTGTGTGAATTGCATGGATTATCAAGGACATCTGGTGAAAATGTCATGTCAATAGCACCTCTAGAAATGTATTTACTGAGAAAAATGGTGGAAAGTTCAATAGTTATTTGCCGCACCCGTTATAGCTATAAACAGAAGATACAGTAAAAGTTAAACCCAACTTTTAGCAATAAATCAGACAATTTAATACATATAAACCTAAAGAGAAAAGCAGCCCTGAAAAAAGAAAAATATCACACCTTAAACTACATTAAACCCAAAGATCGTGGGTGATTCAAGGTTTAGCAGCCAGTTTAAAATTATTTCTATGGCTATCCATTTTTGTAGTATCTGGTAGTTTAAATTTAGAAAAAAAGGATATTGTTTACTTACACATTTTTATTTCAAGTACGGCTACTGACTGGGTTTCAAAAGGTTTTGAAAATGTAGGAAACGCCTCATCTTTGGCATTCGATACGCACTTGCCTTTCACTTATGATAGCCTGTTAATATAAAACAATGGTTGAATGCTATGTGAAGCACACAAATGTCATACACACACAAACTCTTCTACACAAGCTATGAAAACCAGAGGAAGAATCCTGGTGATTCCATAAAAAGAAGGAATGCTATTCAATCTTTTAATTTTTTACTCAGCCTTTTTGCCTCATTGCATGTCAACAAACATGAAAATTGACTCAATTAAATAGGTTTAAAAAACGCTATTATGCATTTACAGAGAAATATAATGGTGCCATTTAAGAATATGCATGTTTAAAAAAAAAAAAAAAAAAACTAATTATAATCAACAACAGTGTAATTAGAGATCACTGCACTGAATGTAGAGAAATTGTTCTGCGTTGAAGAGTGGGTTTTTTCTTAACCATTTAAAAAAATATATAATATAGGCTGCAGGCTTTAAATTGGGGAGAGGTCGGTTGAGGCTGGGATGTGGATGGAAGTATTGAAATGAGCTTCAAGATATAAAAAAGGGAGGAGCACAGGGCTAAAAGGCAACATTTAGAAGTGATTGCACAGCATACTTTTGCATACCTTTAAAGCACTGTTAAGACTTCTATCTACAGCTCTTCGCTGATGCTTGGTTTATGCTTGACGCATCTCTGAGGTCTGCGCAGCAAAATTACGTCATTTTGAGATATTACCCCAGTCCACACTTTCTGTTTATATATTGGGGAAAGTTTGGTTTCCCTCCAACATCCAAGTTCCTCCAAGCAATTTGCACATCATTTTTCATGATTTTTTTAAATGGGAGCTTATTTGCTGCTTTCCGTTTTACACCTTCAGCCTGGGGAATGGTGTCTATAACATTTTATTATATTTAAATTAGTTTTACTTCATCTAGGCCTGTGTAAAATATTGTGAGAACCATATATATGAAGTTGCAACAAGTAAAGTACTTCATTACACATGTTCACTTTTTCTCCCACTTGTAATAGTGATGTCCCATTTTCACATTTTTTCAGTTTATTCTCTGTCAACATCTTCCAATATATAACATGTTTCAATATATATATATATATATATATATATATATATATATATATATATATATATATATATATATATATATATATATATAAACATTTAAAATAGATATGTCTAAAAATGCTGTAAACAAAAGAGAATAATTTTAAAATGATAGCAAAAGTTACATTTAAAAGGTTAAAAATGCATAAATAAATATGAATACTAAAATATCACTCACAAAAACATCTTTCTTGAGAGCGAAATAGAAAGTAAGTCAAGCCTATGTTTGTGGGTATGACCTTGGGAGCACACCCTTTAGATAGTTTTGAAAAACAAAACTGAGCCAAAAATTACTACTTTCATTTGGGAAACAAATAAAATACAGGTTTCTTTTTTTCCTGAAAAATACTGTCAAACTTTAGTCTTACATTCAAATGCATTATTGATTCATTTTGTTATTATGAGCCTGTTTTTTTTAATAATCCCATAAGAGACAATAATGTTATCTTTGCACCCAAATGTATTCAACATTTCCAACCTAACCTGTGTACAGTAATTACCTTTCAACAAGAAGTCATGGCTAAAGGAAATCTATTGGTAAAAAGAAAAATCTCACTATAACTCAAGGGTAATTTTATCACTTTTGGTTTTTTTAAATGCAAGAACAAATTGTCAAGAAGAAATGAAAATAATTCTTGTAATGTGTGTTTTTTACTTCCCATTGCATTTATAGCATTCATGGTGCAGCAAATTTACTCCTTTTGTATAATTTTTGACGATTTCTGTATGCATGTGTATATTTATATATTTTATTCTAATTATCTACGTAATCTGAATTTTAAATAAATGAGATATGAAAATGCATTCTTAAGAAAATATATCCTCACTTGTTTAGCAGAGGCATGTTAATCTCAAGTTTCATCATAAAAACATACAATTATTGCTCAGCCATGTGCTTCCTGACCATATGTGTCTTGCACGCTTGGCTTTTAAGAGAGAAGCAACACAAATGTCCAATACAATAAAGCAAGACATCCATGGCTCTAGCCTTGTCAAAAAATAACACTTTGTTCTCAGATCAAGGACATTGCTCTCACTCCATTCCCCAAGCTTTTCCACATGTATAATGATGATAACTTTTTATCCTGACAGAGGAACTGTCCTTATTAGATAAACTACTTGCAAAAACATTAGTTCTGACACGCAACAGGCCCAACCAGGGTTAAACAGACTCATGCATCAGTCAAAATAATCCTAACAAATCCTTTACTCAAAGGTATTTTCATTATCATTTTAAAGTTTGCTATATTGTGCCCAAGCAGATTTAGATTAGTGTATTTGATTGCTTGATTTGAAACAGTTTGAATCACACTTATTGTCTTTAAATGCATGCTGTACTTTTTGTGTACCCGACTGTGGCAGTACTTTTGGAAATATTACAAAGGTTAGTTAGTAAATACAGTCTCTTTTTAGAGCAAATAATTGCAAGAGCTGGATATCACTAGAACCCGAAACTACCAGAGCAGTCAGCAGGTGGTTTATTTTAGTGATAACTATTGGGCAGCGATTAAATTAGTCTCAGGTGTAACATTTCATATGAAAAGTTACAGGATAGCAGATGACTGCCACTACTGTTGAGGGGAGTCCAAATGGCTCATGTCCTCTCACAGAAACAATCTAAAAGAGCCAATGCCATAAGAGTCTCAAGGAAGGGAGAGCAGATTATCCAAAGCTTTACGGCCTGATGAACCAATTGATTCTACCCCTGCAACTGGACATAGAGCAGGCCTGAAAATATTGCATTGAAAATAGCTTTTCATTGACTTTTCCTATGATTTTGTTTTTAATTATGTTTTAATGACTCCCTGTACCTTCTGGTGGATGGATTAAATGTTATCTGTGATACAATTTAGATCTGGAAAACAACAGTGGCTGACCTCCTTAAAATGTCAAAACAGAAGGTAGAAACAATAAAAAAAAAAAGTAAAGGAAAAAGTTTGATATCTACAGTAGTTGTTCTGCTATGTAAAAAAAGTTGTGTGAACAACTTTGTACTTCAGGGAAAGGACTTGTTCATTTAAGCTTGCTGTGGAGTCTAGTGATTATTGCTGTAATATAATAATAAAATAATTATATTCATAAGAAATTTTTTAATTGTGCAAAGTATTTTTCCTAAAAATGTTTAAATCGCCATCTCACCACTAGGAGCACCCCTTCTTCCTGCGGCCATGCCAGCATCTATGTGTGCCAAGTGCTTTACTGTATATTGATTTGAAAAATCGTTTAACATAACTCAAATAAAGTTAATACTTTGGTCAAAACTTACATGGTATTGCTTTAACTTATATACAAGATATGATATATACATATTTGAAGAAAAAAAATGGTAACCTCATTGATTAATATAACATATCCTGTGATTTTAACACTGGCCAGCTGACATTTTCCTATATAAGTGACAAAACCTTACAGGCATCTGAAGAACATGATACTATCCATCCACTTTTCATCACAAAACCTTACAGGCAACTGAAGAACATGGATCCATCCATTTCCGTCAAGTTTATTTCATTTTGGGTCACGAGTGATGCTGCTGCCCATCTCCAGCTCTATGGGCAAGAGGCAGTGTACATCCTGGACACGTCGCCAGTCCATCGCAGGGCAAGAAACAACCATTCATACACAAACACACCTAAGGAGAATTTAGAGAAGCCAATAAACCTAACAGTCAAGTTTTTGGACTGTGGGAGGAAGCAGAGTACCCAGAGAAAACCCACGCATGCTCAGGGAGAACATGCAAACTCCATGCAGAAAGACCCGGGCCAGGATTCAAACCCAGAACCGTCTTGCTGCTAGGCAGCAGTGCTACCCACTGCTCCACTGTGCAGCCCATGGAACTATCAAATGCTAAAGAAAACATGATCAGAATTTATGTTTCATACAAAGGCAAACTGATGTGGGCTTTAAAGGGCTTGAGTAAAACGTAGTTCTACAATTTCGCTCAGAAATCCAGATCCTCACATACATGTCTGTGCTGTATCAGCTGAGATCCAATAGTTAGAGCTGTGGATGCTGTTGCCATGGTTTTAGCTGCTGAAGGCTGTAGATTCACAACATGAAAAGAAGAAATAAATGCTGGGCTGGAAAGATTGACTCATCCAAACAGGAGCCATATTGTTTTTAGAGGCATACACAACAGCAGATTGTGTAACCTTTTTATTTTTTCCATTTTATTTCTTTATAAGAAAGTAATCTTAAAGTAATTAACGACTAGCTCATATAATTAATATGACACTAGTTGAGCAAAAAATCAATTAAAAGTGGGTTGAAAATGAGAGCTGTACTATATTTTAAAGTTTGTTAGTCAATGATTGGATCTGTGATGAGAAGATTAAATCATGATGTCCGATAGAAACCCAGCTGAAGCTGTTTGCATAAATAACCCAACTCCCTGTAGGTATTTAAATTTTCACATTTCATAAAGTTCTGTGTGGGGAGGAGGAGTAGCAACAATCCTCAAGTCAGATTTATTGGTGAGTCTAAAGCTAATTATTAGTTACAATTCTTTTGAACATTTAACCCTTAGTTTTCTCCATCCAAATACCAAAACCACTACTATTTGTAATTTTGTATCGTCCATCAGGCAACCAAACACAACCCTGTTTTAATAAGTTTTCGGACTTGCTTTTGTATTTAATGTAAAATACAGACATTACAGTGGATGAGTATAGCATTCATGCTGACATTAAGGGTGATAGCTTAAATCAGATTTTAAAGCCGTCTTTGACTTAACCTTCCGTGTTCAAAATGTGTATAGAAACACACATTATCATCATCATACTCTGGTCCGTGTGCTGATATATGGTATTGGTTCTAAAGAAATAACAGTATTTCCTAACAACCCTGTCCTATTTAAGCAAATGTGACCTTTTCTCCTGAAGTGACAGCACTGGATCAAATGACTAAAAAATTCAACAAGCTAATAAAGCATGCTGGCTCTGCTCTAGGAACTCTTCAAACTCCTGGAGATGATCTTACAAAAAAGAATTCTACAGAAAATGAAGAACATTATGGACAACAGTGAGCATCCTCTTCAAAAAATTTTTAAACAACAGAGTGTCTTTAGAGACTTTCTCAGAACAGGTGCAAGACAGACAGCTAGAGAAGATGTTTTCTACCTACAGATAGCAACAACTGTGTTGTAACTTATGAGTTACGGCAACATTTCAGAGTTTCTCTCTCCCTCAAAATAGATTTCACTCAATCAGATCATTATCAGATACTGTAATGCAGAAATCAATTTGAAAGTATATCTTCCCTTTCTCTATCAGATGTATCAATGAACCTTTTTCCTCCTTGTTTGCACCTTCTGTAACTTCTGTGCCAATATGTGACGAGTGAATTTCTCCGCTGTGAGATCAATATGGCTCATCTAATCTAATCTAATGAACAACAGGCAGAGGACAGTAAGTTCATATATTACTTTTCAGAAATTGGTGGTTTTGTTTATAGAGTAACTTCCTCTTTGCACATTCTTCTAGACAAAAGACTAGACAAAATGGGCATTCATAAAAAAGAGCAGTGTATATCTTAATAGGGGAGAATAAGATTCATAGATTTTCTTCCATACAGTTATACAGCATAAATTTGTTTGGTTTCTCATGGCGTGTACTGCTTTTTTATTTGTCACCATGATTGGCTAAAACCAAACTTTGGTAGGTGAGCACTATTAATTGTTAAGTCTAATAGGCTTGAAAGACTCTGCCAAAAATCCCTCCTTTCCCATAAAGGAATTTGGGGAAAGATGAAGCAGTCCAATATTAATAGCGTGTAGAACTATACCTCAAAGTAAATTAATTAGTGTAGTTTTTTATGTAATTAGACAAGTTACACATTTATTTATACACAGATCTATCATACCTGGTAGATAAAACACAAAATAAAAGTTTATGTATCTGGGAGGGGTACCCTAGACATATAGTGCACAACTATGTGCAGAGGCCCGAAGCAGCAACCCAGGGTTTCGATTGCCGACCCTGGGACCATTTGTTGTACTTTTATCCCCCTTCTCCATTACAGTAGATTTCCGGCATTTATCCATTTTGCTTCACTTTTTTTTTTCTTTCTATATTTTATAAACAAAGGCTGTGACTTCCATAAATATGGACTTGTTGAAATTAAAGACAGAAAAAAAAGGAATTTGAAAATTGGGTTTAACAATAAACTACAATTTTTAAGATTAATCAATTAAACACATGAACCATAGTCCATAAATATAGACTTGTTGAAATTAAAGACAGAAAAAAAAGCAATTTGAAAATTGGGTTTAACAATAAACTACAATTTTTAAGATTAATCAATTAAACACATGAACCATAGTCCACAGGTTTTAATATGTTAGGTTTCTATGTCTTATGATTGTTTTCCTACAGCATTTTTCTACCACAAATACATTTCAGTTGAGCCGAGTTTAATAAAGGACTGGATTGGTCACAGCTCTAATCACAAATAGACCAGGATTCAAACTGCTCTACATCCAAAGCAGAAATAATGTCTTGTTTTTAACTGTGGTGAAGATTATATCAGTGCACATGACATTAATATAAGTTCCTATTATAAGTTCCTAAGCCCTTTTAATTTTAGCAAAACAAAGCATGTTGTGTGTCATACTTTTGAATGCAGCATGTGTACTACTTTATGCACTGGCTCTTGTACAGTAAGTCTATGATTTTTGTCTGTCAGCCCACTACAGCTATGATAAAAGAAGGTCTTGGAGTGCATAAAGGCAAAAGACAAAACATAATTGCAGTTAGGACAGTGAGAGCGAATAAACAGGGTATAGCTGAGCTAAAACAAGAGGCAGAGATAAATCAAGATGAAACATACAGAATTTAAAGGAAAAGTGCATGCTAAAAACATGAATGGTAGAATAAGTTACAAAGAGGAAAAAGAAGGCACTACAAGCAGAGATAAAGGAGAGAGATTAAAAGTGGAGACATAAAAAGTAACAAACAGAAGGGAATGGTAGAGCTGAATGTAAGAGCACTTTGCTCATTGACCCTGATAGGATCACATATACTTATAGACAGCACGGGACAAAACTGAATGAAACCAGTGAATCACTAAAAAGTAGCTGCCAAATCCACTGACCTGCAGGGCATTATTTTGCACAGTGGACTGCCTGGCACTCACAGAACAAGTGATAGAGCTGTGCCCATGCGTAAGACAGTCAAGTCTGATGATTTACAGCCAAGAAATGCCATTTGCAATTAACTGCATCTACAAGCTTGGTTAGTGACTTAAATACCAACTTGGCTTCATAGCAATAGAATTGAATTAATGGCTAGTATTTTCTAATAATCTGCAATGAGAAAAATTGAAAGAGCAATATCAGAATGTTACATTATTATTCAAACTTCACAACATGGGAAGTCATCTGAAAAGGAAGGAATATTATGTGTATGAAACAGACAGAAATAAAGGTATTGCTTCAACATATTTTTCTTGTTATAAATCAGAACTCTTGCACTTCTTGTGAGTGCAGACACATAGATTTCCTTAAATTAGTTAATATTACATTTTAATATAGTGTCCTCTGTAAAATCAGGAATTTCTAAAGTAAGATTTATGTATATAATCTTAAAACTGCTCCTCGCTTTTGATTGTCTTCAATATACACCTTAAATTAAGTACTGAGATGTTAAGTACAAAGATAGGTTATCAGTCCAGTGATGTGTTGAGAAGATCCAAATAAACCTTGTACCAAACAAGAACCCCCATGGGAAGAAAGTGTTATGAAACCTCTGCCAAGAAGAGGTTATTGTATGCCAGATCAGTACATGGCAAGTCTTGCACTGCAGAGAGACAGGAAAGCTGTATCTACATATGATGCAAGTAGCTTTACCACGGCCAAAGAATGGCTACCCTGTGCCAGCCATTTACTGATTAAGGGCATGGATGCTTGTCATCAATGTTGGTTAAGACCTCTCCGCATTCATTTGTGGTTCCTCTAAGTCCACCACAGGGCACACAGAGGTAAAGTGAAGCAATTCAGCCTTTGTTACTGTGATGAGCACTGAAAGCAGAATACCTGCATCCTGCTTATTCCGTCAGGGTCATGGTGGAGCCAGTGCCCATCTCCGGCAGTCTACAGGTGTAAGGCGGGGTATGCCGTGGACAGGTCGCCAGTCTGTCATACACCAATGCACAAACATTCACACCTAAGGAAAATTTAGAGATGCCAGTTAACCCAACTGTCATGTTTTTTGACTGTGGGAGGAAGCCAAAGTAAGATAACCCATACATGCATGGGGAGACCATGCAAACTCCATCTAGAAAGTCCCTGGACTGGGGATCGACCCTTCCTGCTGCAAGGCAACAGCGCTTTAAACTGTGCTACTGCTCAGCCCTCTGTCGGTAACATTAGACAAAATATTATCAGAGCATCTGAATGGCATAGACTGAGGGGTAAGTTTCCCACAGACATGGGATAACATCTACTACACTCAAGAAACTTCATTATTTGCCACAAGCGGAACTTCAAACATGCATTTAAAGCTACAGTGTGTAATAATTACAGGGACATACAGTCAGAAATGTAATATATAATACATAACTATGTTATTTATCATAATTTACGAGCTCAGCCTCTTAACCTTAATATTTGCGTTGCCTTAGAATTCGTTATTTATAATTACATAGGAGCGGGTCTCGCAGCCATGGAGGCAGACATCTTTGCGCTACGGCAGCGCAGAGCCAACAAACTAGCGATTGCGAGATCGCCAAAACGTCACTACGATGTAGAAAAAATAACGGGTATATTTATTATCTTAAGTCTACATGAAATCTATACCCTACACAGACTAATGAAATACTATCTGTAAAATGATCTATGTAAACAAACCTCATCACTTGAGAAGGTAGGTGATGCGGACGTCGTGGAAGATATTTTGTCCCGTAACGCTTGCCGTACTGTTGGGTGGGGGGGAGTGGTGGGGGTGAGATGTTCATGTTGCTGCAGTCTGCAGTCTGACCGCTAGATGTCGCTAAAAGTTACACACTGTAGCTTTAAGCTTTGTGTAAAAAGTAGTCACCACTTATGCCTCAATCAGGTTGATCTGATAACTCAAATCATTAGTTAATCCAAAAGAGAGTGCTTCTTTTTTAAAGAATATCTTTTTTGTTTTGTCAGAATTGGCCTTGATCAGATTTAACTGACTATTCTGACGGGGTTGAACAAACCCTTGAAAAATAGGGATGGATGAGGGATGCAAAAGCTGAATAAAAAGAGGAAAACTGAAACAGATACCTTCTAGTCTTTCTACAATGTGTCACATTTCTACATGCTGATCTGAGTTAATTAGGCTGAAAGTTAAATTCTTTCCTACTATCAATAGACAAGCATCATAAGGACTTGTAATTAATTAGCTAGCTGAGTTGTCACAACATTTAGACTTGAAATAAACCAATTGACCTGAAAGTAAATTGTGATAGTAACATGCTGACAGACTGCATTTTTTTCCACAATGCAACAGAAAAATATAACAGGGCCAAAGGAAAATCTGCCCTTTAAGCTGTGACAAACTGACAACTGCTTGAAGCAGGATCATTTTGCGTTACAATGATACAGAAGGTGAGATTTGTTGCAATTTAGAATCAAAATACTATTAAGAACAGTTTGACAAAATGTTAAAAAAAAAAGAAAACAATAAATTAAATATTAAATAGAAGTAATTTACTGGATTGTAAAATTATCAAGTCCTGTATCAATTTTTAATTTGAGTAAGAAGACACGTAATTAATAACTAAACTGTTGTTAGTAATATGTATTAGTAATTGCTACTCTAAAACAATTTTCGTTAAGCACAGCAACAAAATAAGAACAAAAACATGTACAAATTGGCATACTAAAATTGAAGAGGCATGATATAGCTTTATAATGATATTGTCATCAGTGGCCAAAACTCAGAATCATAGCACTCTTTAGCTTGTTCTTATGGCAAACAATTGTCTTTTCTACTTTTTTTTCACATTATGTGGGGTTGCCATTGGTGTCCGAGTTGAGCTGAATGCTAGTTGCTTTGTATCCACAAGATCCATCTTGAACATAACGCTTCGATTGGTTGCTGGATTGGATTCATCATGGACACACTTGACGTCCCTTCCACATAAACACCATTGGAACTTTCAATCTGAGGTACATTCAGGGACAATAGATACTGTACACTGGTGTTGAACTACTGAGGTGTCAGTCTACTCATGAAATTATGTTTTAGTCGTAAAGGGTAAAATAAAAAGGCTATTGTAAAGATATATTTAATTAAAAACCAACAAAATATCTCTTAAAAATAGACATTTTATAAGGGTAGTGAAGGCGACTGTACAATATGAATCATTCTAAAATTTATAAAAAAAAAATATAAAACATGCCAACATTGACCAATGTATGGTCAATGAAGAGCAGCAATTGCAGTACCTAATAGGTTCATTAAATTAAAGTAAAAATGGAATAAGGTGAAATACAGAGCAACAGTTATACAGTTTGACAGATTTGGTCATTGTCTTGATTGAGGTAGGGAAAAAAGAACCTCCTCAGCCTGTCTGTTGAGAGTGATGATGACAAGAGCCTGCCACTGAACCTGCTCTGATGTTCAGTAAATTGACTGTATGGTAGGAGCTATTCATTGTCACTGAAATTCACCCAGTAGAACAAATAAATATCTGTTCCCACCTGTAAAATCATCAGTATTTGCTCAGATTTGATGACCAGTAGAGCTATAATTCCTGTTATTTGCAATCCTGACATATCCATACTGATAAGGTTTTGGAGTGGCCTGCTTTATAGTCTAATCTGAGTGTCAAAAACTTTTAAATATCAAAAACACTTAAATGCCAACATTTGGATGCTGTGTTAGATGCTGGTCAAGTTGCTTTGACACTTCAACACTCTGCACTCTGGTTGTTTACCTGCTTTGTTCTGTGGCTACAAGACAGAGAGCAGTTTGTTTTTATTTACTTTGATGAGTTAGAAAAATTGTTTTTAGATATTTCTAAGTGAGAAAGTCCTCCTCAGAATATTCTCTGTGCAGTTGTTTCAAAAGAATCATGATCATGTTAAACTATGCAGTTCTTGTTTGAAGCACCCGGCCTAAAGCATACCGTGCTGGAAATCCCAGCTAGGAGCTCTGTGCTGCAGGCAGAGTGTGGGGGATTTCCCACTGCCATTTGTAGCAGCTGGAAGTGATTCTAAAGAGTTTTTAAGGTTTTTAACATTGAAGCATTTTTATAGCCTGATAAACCAGACTAAATGTGAGATTAAATGTGTCATTTAGTCTAGCTCTGATAAATGAGACATCGAAAGATTGTTGATGAGAACAACCCGTTGTTTTTCAAACCATGTCTGTGCCTATTGGTCAACGCTCTGACCAATGAGCACAACTGACTGTGACGTAGTAAACGGGCCAGAAACCTGGTGGGGGAGTGTAAACAAACAACCTGTGAAACGGCTGTTGGTAAAACGGCGAATACGCCCTTTCTAAAAATGAATAGCATAGAGCCTCTTCCTGCTCACATTTCATTGAAAACCCCAAGTCTAATCCTCCCAAAACTGATTCCAAAGCTGAGTCAAATGAGAACTATTCAATAGTTGTTGCCATCTTCCTTGCTGTGCTCCGCAAATGTTCAAATTTCTAAACTCAAGCTTTGAACGCTCAGACGCGCCTCTTGGACCTCTGCTGTCCCGCATAGACTAAGCATGTAGGCTAAATCGGATGATTGGAGGCCCAAAAGGTGTTCACTGTGAACGCAGCATTAGATGCCTTTCAACAACTTTCTACTGTCTATATTCTAGATATACTATTTTTTTTCATCTTCTTTTATCAGAAATTTAGATTTTTATCTACCAGATACCTAACATATAACTTGTCTTTGTCAGAAGCATTGTCATGTTAATGATGATAAAAATTACAGCCAAGACATTTGGTATGGCATATGAACTTTTCAGGTATGTTTTTGTCAAAAAAAAGCTTGTCTGATAAACAGAAGGAAAAGAATTGTAGTCTAAATATCAAATTGCGTCAAAACAAGTGTTTATCAAAAACACTTGTGAATACATGCAGAAAGCCAGTCAGCAGGTATAAGAAACATTTAACTGCTATGATGCTTGACCAGATGATAAATCCTGCTGTGATGATATGCCTAAATTTAAAAAAAAGTCTAGACAATATGACAGGTAAAGAATCCTTATATCCTTATACAAAAACATTTTAACAACTGCTGTAACGTAAGAACATGCCTAACTCTGGGTACAAGTTTCCATGATGTAGAGTGCACAAGGCAAAAGGATTGACCTCTATGTTTGGGAAGGCAGGAACAGAAGCTGGGATAGTGAGAGGAGGCGCTTGCCAGATGCATTCTGATTCCTTTCCAACTGGGTACAAAACACTGACGCCAGGAGAGACAAGGTGGTGAAGTAAGGTCAGTCACAATGTCAAGGAGAGATTATTGTGTGTTCTCCTTTAGTGATCCTGCATTCACAGGATCTACAGTGATTTATCTTATGATTCTGACTAAAGCCAAAATATACACTGTTGTTAAAATTCTTTAAAAATTACCTAAAATAGAAAAAAGGATTCTGTTTTTTTAAGTCTTAACAAAGCTTAAAATATACAGGTGCTGGTCATAAAATTAGAATATCATGAAAAAGTAGATTGATTTCAGTAATTCCATTTAAAAAGTGAAACTTGTATATTATATTCATACATTACATACAAACTCATATATTTCAGATGTTTATTTTGTTTAATTTTGATGATTACAAATGACAACAAATGAAAATCTCAAATTCATCATATCAGAAAATTAGAATATTGTGAAAAGGTTCAAAATTGATGGCCCCTGGTGCCACACTCTAATCAGCTAATTAACTCAAACTACCTGCAAAAGCCTTTAAATGGTCTTTCAGTCTAGTTCTATAGGCTACACAATCATGGGGAAGACTGCTGACTTGACAGTTGTCCAAAAGACGACCATCGACACCTTGCACAAGAAGGGCAAGACACAAAAGGTCATCGCTAAAGAGGCTGGCTGTTCACAGAGCTCAGTGTCCAAGCACATTAATAGAGAGGCGAAGGGAAGGAAAAGATGTGGTCGAAAAAAGTGTACAAGCAAGAGAGATAACCGCACCCTGGAGAGGATTGTGAAACAAAACCCATTCAAAAATGTGGGGGAGATTCACAAAGAGTGGACTGCAGCTGGAGTGAGTGCTTCAAGAACCACCACACACAGACGTATGAAAGACATGGGTTTCTGCTGTCGCATTCCTTGTGTCAAGCCACTCTTGAACCACAGACAGCGTCAGAAGCGTCTTGCCTGGGCTAAAGAGAAACAGGACTGGACTGCTGGTGAGTGGTCCAAAGTCATGTTCTCTGATGAAAGTAAATTTTGCATTTCCTTTGGAAATCAAGGTCCCAGAGTCTGGAGGAAAAGAAGAGAGGCACTTCATCCGCGTTGCTTGAAGTCCAGTGTAAAGTTTCCACAGTCAGTGATGGTTTGGGGTGCCATGTCATCTGCTGGTGTTGGTCCATTGTGTTTTCTGAGGTCCAGGGTCAACGCAGCCACATACCAGGAAGTTTTAGAGCACTTCATGCTTCCTGCAGCTGACCAACTTTTTGGAGATGCAGATTTAATTTTCCAACAGGACTTGGCACCTGCACACAGTGCCAAAGCTACCAGTACCTGGTTGAAGGACCATGGTATCCCTGTTCTTAATTGGCCAGCAAACTCTCCTGACCTTAACCCCATAGAAAATCTATGGGGTATTGTGAAGAAGAAGATGCAATACACCAGACCCAACAATTCAGAAGAGCTAAAAGCCACTATTAGAGCAACCTGGGCTATCATAACACCTGAGCAGTGCCACAGACTGATCGACTCCATGCCACGCCGCATTGCTGCAGTAATACAGGCCAAAGGAGGCCCAACTAAATACTGAGTGCTGTACATGCTCATACTTTTCCTGTTCATACTTTTCAGTTGGCCAACATTTCTATAAATCCTTTGTTTTTATTGGTCTTCAGTAATATTCTAATTTTCTGATATGATGAATTTGAGATTTTCATTTGTTGTCATTTGTAATCATCAAAATTAAACAAAATAAACATCTGAAATATATGAGTTTGTATGTAATGTATGAATATAATATACAAGTTTCACTTTTTAAATGGAATTACTGAAATCAATCTACTTTTTCATGATATTCTAATTTTATGACCAGCACCTGTACAATAAATATGATAAAAATTAGAACATTTAACATTTAAACATAGTAAATAAATGAAGTAAAGAACTACCTCCAAACCAAAACTGATTAAGAAATATTAAAACAAACACCCATTGAAAATGTATCTTCAACCAAAGCCACTGACGTGTTTCAAGAACATGAAACAACAAAGGTGATAAATCTCTCCTGACATCATTGCTTTAATATTTGACCTGTGGACAGTCTTCTGGGTATAAATCCAACACATTTTTGTTTCTTAATTTTTGCATCCAAAAAAAAAACAAAAGGCGACCTTTACATGTTTTCTATTGCTGCAAAGTTATATTTAATACCAAAAAATGATCTGGACATTATTACATGATTTTTCTTTAAAACTATTTTAAAACCATATCTCTATAACATAAGATGAACTTTAAATTATCTTTGAAGTAAAATGTGTTTTTTGTTTTTCTTTTTTATTCATTTCAATACCAGTCATGTTTACATGGGCCTAAGGGCACAGCAGAAATGGTTGATATAAATAAAAACTGCAATGGGCGTATAGGCCAGTCAGAAGATTGGTATCAGATTTAAGTAACTTGGAAGAAATTGTATTTCGAACAAGAGGGGCTGTCCGTGTTGATCCTTAATCCAATCAGCATCCTTCTAAAAAAAATTTTTTTTCACTGCTGTCAATCAAATCAGTAAACTGACCCGACTGCACATGAGGGAAGTTGCACTAGATTTGGAGGTTCAGGAAGCTTGGAAGGATGTTAAGTTCCTCCAGCACAATTTGTTGGTGAGTCCGTCTCTTAACTTTGAGAATCAATAATGCTCAACCATGCGCAGAACACTCTATGTTGGGATCCGGAGTTGTTCCACCTTTCCCCAGCAGAGTGCGCCGTGGGTTCTCTGGGCTGGAGCTCACCAGCACACCTGGAGCTCGTCAGTCCATTAGAGGACCCCTCTACTTAAGCAGATGCCAGACCTTTCTTCGACGCCGCAGTGTTAGCTAAGTTTGGTTAGCGAACCTGAGCCTCCTTGTCTTTAAATTTTGTCCCCAAGAGAAAACTGTATTCTAACCAGCCTTTGTCTGGTCGCTCCTAGGAAAACCTGTCTCTCGTGTGAAGCTCTGGGAGAGCTTAACCTGAATCTGCCTGCCTGCCCTAGAGAGCCAAACCTGAAGATCTCACTTTGGAATCCATCTGCTGCTCTCGGAAGGAGAGCTAACCCCTCAATCCAAGGTCTTATCCAACAGTCAGAAGTTAGACGCTGCACCTGCTGAGCACTCTGTCAAGCCAACAGTCTCTTGACCCAACCGGTTCCCCCCCTCTGAGAAGAAAGCCTGAAACTCTCCAAGATATTGTCTGCAACAATCTGAAAACTAAACAACGCTTCCTATCCACCTGGTTAACCAAACTGTCATCTCTGCAGACGCCTGAGAATCCAGCCCGGACCTGTTTCCTGAACACAGTCTTATTTTGTGCAAACATTTATTTAAACTCTGTTAAACTTTTCATCCGTCTCCTGGTAGTGTTCTGCATGTGGGTTTGATTCAGAACCAATCATGACACTCTAAAGCATTTTTTTTTTTTTAAAGGACAAATGTATGCATTATTCTGCTGTGCTATTCTGTCAATGTGCTTCTCTTCTGAAAAAAGCATGGCTCTGTACATGTAAAAACATGCCGTGATTGGATTATTTTGTTTTGCGCCCATATAAATATATAAATAATGTGTTCTATTTTTCCTTTATTTTTACTTAACAATTCTGTGATTGTAAACATAGCTTCTGTTTTCTTTCTTTCTTGCTCTGGTGTATAATTTCAATTATAGTTTGATGGGTGTCCATAAAAGGTCTGTATTTTGGAAAAATAAAAATAGAAAATCTTAGAAATCCATCCCCTCTAAATTTATGATGTCAAATAATGACAGGAAAATAAATAAAATGTTGACTTTTGGTACTTTAAATTGTATCCCAACATAAATGTATCTTATGATACACTGATGTGCACTTCTACCAGAAATATCATATTGACAACAGTAAAAAAAAAGCTTATTTTGGGAGGTCAAAGTGACTTTGATGATCAATTTGCCATTAATTAATCAATCACTGATGTAAATCGAATGTTTGAACCAGATGCCATGAAATTGCCAAATTATTCTGAACTGTGGTGATTTAAAAACTGGAAGAGATTTTATGTCAGAGTGATCGTGACCTTGTGATGAATAAAAATCCTTTTCAAATTAATATTTGCCAAAAACTTGCTAAACTTATTTTAAAGCCTTTCTACAGATACCTAGACAGAGAATGAGTAAAGCCACTCAGTAATAAAAAGTAATAAATCGAGCAATGCCCATTACTGGCACAGAGGTAAAAAAAAAAGTTGAGTTAAAACTGGTCTTAGTATTGATTTGTACTACAGATAAAACATATCACTATAGTGCCGTCTGTATTGATTTGTGAATTAGCTAATGAGTTGAGAGAGAAATAGAGAAGAGCAGAAGGGATAAATGGAACAAGTCTGTCACACACACTTCAGGTTCAATCAGGGAAAAGCAGCAGAGAGAAAATACATGAGATCAAACTGTCAGTGTGTACTTCTTTCTACAAGCTAAGAAATGTTTAAGGTGTGGTATTTTGCTCTACCAGTCCATGTGTCTCAAAGCTTAATTAGATCAATATGACCTCAAAATGCAAAACAGGAAATTTCCTTAACATTTGTAAATATTGGTCCATAATGGTTAGAGTTAGGATATTGCTCTGTCTTAGGCCATGCACAATTAATGTAAGTCAATGAACTGTCTACAAATATCATTAAATAAAGCTGTGTGTGCGTGTGTGTGTGTTTAGCTATTTGTACAGACTCAGAAATGCAACCACTACAGCTTAATGCCAAGAGTGAGTGAGACATTGACTCACTGATCCACACTACCAGGATCTACAGCAGAGACATTGGAATGTAAGCTGGGCTGGAGAAATGTGGTTGACAAGACAGGGAATATTATCCACACAAGGGGCATTCCACACCATGAAGACAGAAGAGCAGATGTTAAATAGAGCTATGAGTATTGCAACGAGTAAGAAATGTTCTGGGAAGTCAGCTGAATGGCAGGACAAGGTACAGGCAAACAACAGCTACAGTAAGTCTTTCTACCCTCCTCGAGGAATAAGTTGGTCAAATAAGTTATTTCAGTCCACTGATGTTAAAATACAAAAGCTACTCACAGTGCATGGTGGATTCCATCCCACATCCAATATCCACAGGCTTTACAAAGGAGGCAGGCGCCTAGTGAGCATCAAAGCCACCATCAAAGATGAAACAGTGAAGTTCCTAAAATATGTTAGGAAGATGGCCCGAGTGATTAAGCACTCTGAATGACTTAAACCAGGCTTGTCCAAAGTTGGTCCTCGAGGGTGGCTGTCCTGCAGGTTTTAGAGGTTCCACTGCTTCAGCACAGCTGTTTTCCTTTGATAGCTGATTAGCAGGATTTTGCTGAACTGCAATAAGAACAATTAGCTGTGTTGATGCAGAAAAACATCTAAAACCTGCAGGCCTGTAGCCCTCAAGAACCGACTTTGGACATGCTTCTCTTAGACAATGGAATATAAAAGAGAAGGAACTGGTAGAACCTTCATGGGAGAAAAAACTCCTGCATATACCGTTCCACTGAACCTTCTTTCCAACTGAAAATACCGGGTTAACGCATGTTTTTCAAACATGGGTCGACCTGCTAACAATCAGCACTTGGCTCCCTTTCAATTGGCAAAAGAAAAGCTCTAAAAAGCTCTAAAACTCTTATCATTTTATTCCGTAAAAATTCAAAAAATATCAACTGGACTTGGTTTCCAAGATTTGAAGACGTTTCGCCACCTCTCCAAGAAGCTTTCTCAATTCAAATGTCTGGATCCGCAGTGAGTTTGAGTCTTATATAGACAAAGCCTTGTATCGCTTGGAAACATGCAAATGGTAACCGATGAATGGGTCGTTTGGTTCCATCGTTAGACTGTAATATCTTATCATTTTACCATGTTCCCATAATGTATGCTAGGGCTGGGCGATAATTCAATAACGATATATATCGATCGATAGACGTGTGGCGCAATAGAAAAAAAGAGAGTCGATAAAAGTTCGATAAAGAAACGCTGTTTTCCTTCATTCTCATTGTAGCCTATCATGTAGGTTTATGCTAGTCACTAATTCCTCCAAACCAATCGCAATCGCGGACCCAGGCACGCAGTCACAAATCGCCGCCCTCTCAAACCAGAACACAGAGCACATGAAGATGTCGCAGCAAGTAGAGGCGGAGGAAATTGTTCCAAAGAAGGGTTTTTGTAGTTCGGCAGTCTGGCAGTATTTCGGTCATGGCAAGTCGGACCAAAAACAAACCACAGTCATCTGTAAAATTTGTAGGGAACCAGTGAAAACGAAGTCTGATAACACAACCAACTTTTTTTTTTTTTTTTTTATCATCTCAGCCGCTCACACCCGCAGGAGTACGAGCTGTGTAGGCGCGCATCTGCGTTGTACTCCGAGGAATCTTCGGAAAAATATATATATATTTTCAGTTCTGGGCA
Organism: Cyprinodon tularosa; assembly: GCF_016077235.1. Taxonomy (NCBI): domain Eukaryota; kingdom Metazoa; phylum Chordata; class Actinopteri; order Cyprinodontiformes; family Cyprinodontidae; genus Cyprinodon; species Cyprinodon tularosa. Next base: position 172,265 of record NW_024038541.1, on the reverse strand, counting down.
GTTTCCCACGTAGTTCTAACAGTTGAGAGAAAAATGCTGAGGGGCAAGCAACTTCAAATTAATAACTCAGATTAAAGCAGGAACCTAAGCTGAACCATAACAAGGTGCCAGCAGCACCTCTAGAAGAATGGGGGTGAGAAAAAATACCCCATAGAAATGTTAGATTAAAGAGTGAGTTAATTTTTGTTTGGGTTTTTGTTCTTGTTGAGTGGAGTTTACATAGTAGCCTAGTCCTACAATCTTTTAATTACCACAAGCTGGTGGTGTACTATTCCCACCCAGATAGGGTATTCTATTTATTTATTTGTTATATTTCTTTTGGTCACTTTTCTGGTCACTTTAGTTTATTCTTTGTCAGTATTTAATAACATAACTCAGGTCTCTTGAGTTATTTTTCTTTAAAACAATTCTGATATGGTTAAAAAAGTTGGTTAAATAAAGACTTAATTGGAAGTCTTTGTTTGTGTTCTTTATTAAAATTAAATAATTTAGCAATATTATAAAATGTCCAGGCAGAGCAGCACATAAAATATGGTTTCAAATCTTTTCAATAATTATAGATATCGATCAATATGCATTTTTTTTTATCGATAAGCTTTTTTTCTATATCGTCCAGCCCTAATGTACGCCACTTTTCTTTCCGATAAAACAAATGTAGTATAACAACAAAAAAAACAGCCTTTTTATCTTTCCTTAGCACCACAAGTTAAGTAGGAACAAACAAAACAATTTGCATTTTGTTGTACAAACATTTAAACATTTCTCTGTGGCATTATCTAAAGCATACATGATAAACACACGGTGATTCTGAATTGTTTGCAAGTCTCATGTCAGGTAGTGAAAAGGGGGATGCCCTAAAAAAAAATCTAACTGAAGGCACACGTCAATGTACTTCCCAAGTATTAAGAGAGAGAAGCAGCTGACAAATAATGGCTGATGGTGTTTTGTATAAAAGAAAATTCACCCTATTGGTCAAATTGTATTGCCCTAGCACTATAGCACATAGGCACCAAGCATGAAAACAAGTCTACTGCAATATAAGTAAGTGGTATCTTGGCAACTGGAAACAGACACAATACTATGGAGACTTGAGGGAATGGTTTGTTAAGCCTTGTGTTTTTTATAAAGTGCCTGAGATTTCTCCAAGGCAGCTTAAATTGATTTCAGCTAAAAAGAGGCACATACACACATAAAAGCAAGATAATCACCCACGTATTCACAGGCTGCCAACCTTATGTCTTAAATGTAAAAAAACAGACAGGAATTATGTTTTCATCACCTAATTTGGTGATCTTATGTGATTTTTATATCCTTCTGTTTCATTTATCTAAAAAATTCCTGAAATATTGACTTTGTTATAGAATCAAGACAGGACAACAAAACAGGATTAATGAATAACAATGAGTTATTGTTGTATTTTCTCTTACCAAGTGTAAGCTACACAGTGAAGATAGAAATATATAAAGCACCTAGCAAACCCATGCAACACAACTGAATCCAAGTGAATATATTGTAATATATTATAGGCTAGTTGTGTCAATCATTGCTAACCATGTTTGCTATTTCCATACTCAGCCTCCGTGCTATTGCTCAGTAACAGTTCAGGAAACCTGTGGAGAGTTTTGAGAGAAAACTGTTGTTGGACTGACTAAAGACATCACTGCATAATAATACACAGCAGTGTGCTTTTATATTTATTATCATAATGATTTAAATAGCTGTCATCTGTTGTTTAAAATCTCTACATCTCAAAAAGAAAAGCAGATTATAGAACTTGCAGCACACTATTGCTTGTAACAGTGTGCTATGAATGCCAGATTCATTTTCTATGAGAAACAAGCTTCTATAGCATCCAGTATGACCTCTTTGAATTTAAAAATATTTATTTCAGCTCACTTGTTTATTATGTCATTGGTTCCAGTAAACATGCAAAGCATACATAAAAACTACTATTTAATTCAATCTACAACCTAACATTATACAGTAGGTCTCCTGTTTTATGACAACTAATAAAGGACATTTAGCATTGTCGCCTCTCAATATTTAGATAATATTGTGTCTTGAGACAAACTGATAGCCTCTTCTCTCCACCCCTTTAAACACTGCAATAAATCCAAGAACTGCCACACTACTGATTTTGTTCCCATCTCAAAAACAAAAAAGGATGTGTGTTGATGTGTATCTGCACTGCCATGGCTTCCCATAGATTTACTTTAATGAAGAGAGCTATTTACAACAGTATGAACAACAGAACTATGACCCATTTAGCATAAGGTGACTAACAAGTCTTGGCGAAATCTAAGGATACAGTCCCAGCACATCATTTAAAAGCACTATATTTATAAGAGATTTTTTAATAATATCAGAGACATTTTTGCTAATTTGTTTGGTGATGCCTCTAGACAAGAAGGTTATTGACAGTGCCTGGCACAGAATTGAAATTTAATGTGACAAGCCACCACAATTCAACATGATTACTAAATGCTGCAAAGATTAGATTTAATTCTTTCAAAAGTGCTTATAATTTCATGCTATAGAGAAACAATATAGTGAATGGAAACAACAGATTTCTTTTTTAGAGGGATGAAGGAAATGAACTGAAGAAGCCAGCTTTTTATATTCATGCCTTTTTTTTTTTTTACTCTTGGCATTCTTGTTTGTTTCTTCCCTGTGGTGATGCGACTTCCACTTTATAGTCAGGTTTGGTGTGATGTCTGCATGCTGAGCAGAGCTGAATTATTTCCTATTTTCTGTTTCAGAAGTAGGAACATTTAAAAGCACAGGGGCAAACCTGAAAATTATAATACATGACTGTTAATCCCTTGACATTTGAATACACAGGAGAGGATATAAAGTCAACCATATTCAGAAAGGAATTTGCCTCAACACAGACATCTTACAAAGCAGGGTATGCAGACACACAATTCACAAGATGCAAAACATGAACCTGCATAGATGTATCTAAATCTCAGCAATGATTAGAACATAATGCAGTCAAAACACAATTTTAGAGAGGAGATGCTTAGGCCATTTGCATTTGGAAACAGCCATCAACAAAATTATTCATAAATCAAAACATTCACTGCATACTAATTTGACTGATAGAGAAAAGATGAGGTTAGCTTCACACGCAGTTGAGATGCAGAAAGAAATACGAAGGAGGAAGGATGCTCGACAGCAGGGGGGTGAACGCACAGAGGGGCACAAGGGAGCACAGAGAAAAGAGAGCCACAGGGTCAGGCGGTGGATGGATGAGAAATGAAGACTGAGAATGATATACAAGGCAAGTGGATGAGACATATTGGTTTTTATTCAGACATGCGAGCCCACAGACACACATGCATACAGAGGCCTTATTGTGTTTTAATGCAGTTTAATGGGGCCTTTTCTCCAGGCTAGGGGAAGTGCGACCAATTCATTATTATGCTGTGCACACCATCTTTCCAAGCTGAAGCATGAAGCTGAGAGGGAGACAGCAAGTGTAAAAGGGGAAAGAGGGGAGACATGAGACTCAGGGCATCAGCTTTTTTTCAATCCCAAGTTGCAAAATAAAAGTGCCTTTCTATATTTTTTTACTCATAAAGCAAGAATGGTCATTTCTTTACTTCAAATGTCATGAACATTTAAGCATTCACTATGTATACTTCATATTCATGCTCTGAATTGCTGATATGCAAATTTGAAAAACCACATATGCTGCCATAGCTTTACATTGGTTTTGCATTAATAATGTACTTTTGGTTTCAAACATTCTTTTACTTTGTTTAAGTGCTGCTAAATTGTATTTTTACCACAAGTGTCTTCACAAACCAACACTTTGTGAAGGTTACTCCATCTGCTTTTATGTTACTGCTCAGTCACTTAGGAAATGGTAATAAAAAGGCTGAACAAATGAAGAAGTACTTAAGACGGTAAGACAGAACACACAGACTTTATTCATGATCACTACAGGTCAGCATAGAGACACCATCAGTAAAATAACAATGAAGAGCTTCAGCTGCAGTTTTACCCTCTCTACCACTGTAGAGTAACAAATCATTTAATTCAGTTTTATTTATATATCATGTACTTACAACATATGCCACACTTCACAAAGATGAATCAAATCAATGAAGCCATACATAAAATGTGGTTAAAAATTGTTTATCTAAGGATATACCCACATCTTACTCACAAGTTTATTTTGATTAATGGTAGTACCACACAAGTACTAATGCTATACTTTTGATGCAACAGCCAATTACATTTCTCCATCAGACTTTGTTTGGTCAAATCAGAACCTATGCTTTTTCTTTAGTATAAAAATGCCTCGAGTTTATTTCAGTTGTTCTGAAGTTAAACAACCATTGCCTTTTATTTTCTCTATCAAACACTTCACCCTTCACATTGTGAGCCCTTCTGTCTGTATAGACACTATAATCTGTAGGCAAAATTAATTAACTAATTAAATATAAAATTTGATAGAAGGTTTATCTACAGGGCTAGACATTGACTGTTTTTTGCTCAACAGCCAATGTGGCTAGTGGTTTCCCAAAGTTACCAGCCACTTATTATTTTTACTAGCCAGAATTTTGTCTGCTGGAAAATATATTGTATATAAGAGAAGCTGACTATGGCATGCTAAATTTAACTTCAACTAGATTTACAACTTTTTTAAATGCAAATGCCATTTATACACTGTCTAGAGCTCTTTTTATATAAAAATATGCAGATTGCTAAGTATAAGAAGAAATGTAGTTTCTTATTTTAAGCTAAAAGTGGTGCAGGAAAGTAGACAATTAAACTGAAAGATAAAAACTAACAAACTCTAATTCTAATAAGAATTAGCAGAGCCATTCACAGCCATTCAGTGATTTTTTATTTTGCCTCCATTATCCATGGCGGTTGATCTCTGTAAGAATACATACTGTCACAACATTTATTATTTTTGACAGATTTAATAACACAAATATTTCACTGTAATACTATTTTAATGTTCAGGCTTTTATTACCATTTCCTAAGTGACTGAACAGTAACATAAAAGCCTGATGGAGTAACCCTTGCAAAGTGTTGGTTTATTCTAATGAGAATATATTTTTCAATACTAATTTACAACAATGAAAAAAAGAAAAAATTTAATTGTCAATCAGCAATTCTCAATTTATTGTGAAACATTGCTGCATATAGTAATAAACCAAATAATGAGAAAATATATAATAAAAGTTGAAATGCCCACAACTAAGTCATTACACAATTGATTAATATATGTATGATCAACAGCATGGCTGCAGCACTAGCACCAAAAGTCTATTCCTGTCAACTGTATAATAAAGACATTTTAAAATGACAAGTATCAAATTTTGTCACTCAAAATGATCTTAAGGAACTGCTATGTAAATAAGAGTTACCAAACATGCAGGTAATTCAACTGCATGCTTCATGAAATTAAACATTTTGATTGTAATTCCTCCTTTATTTAAGAATCCATCCCTGAATACCAATTCTGAAAAATATTGATACTATGACATAAATTACACTGAAGTTTAAAAACACAGTATTTTAGCAATATTTGTTTGATTGTATCATTAATATGTTATGATTTACTCTTTGAATGACCAAATTCATATTGGCTAATAGTATAGTTGGTTAAATAAATTACTAAAACCAACTTAATCAAACTATCCCATAGAATATGAGTCTTGGGCGATGGTTTAGGAATGAGGGACTGATGCTTGGGATTCTAAGTTCTTGTGTGTCTATAGCCATATGTGGCCCGCTGGGCTCCACCATGAAATATTTAAGTTTTAGAGTTTTTACGTTAGCGTTTAGAGTAAGTTTTTCTGAAACCTCGAATTTACCATCATATCACCACTACAGAGCTTCAAAAATGTTTTATCCACAAGGGTCCTCTCTTGAGGGTCACAAACTGAACAATGAAGTTAAGACAGGTAAGGCTTAAATAAATATTTAGATACAGTAGCACAGATAAAGGCAACTCTAAACAAATGCCTTTTTAATCTTTATTTAAAGCAACTGATGGTTTCAGCACTTTTACAGCTTTCTGAGTTCATTCCTGATTTGTAGAACATGAGAACTTAAAACCCTCGCTGTTTGGTTCTAGTTCTAGGTATGCAAAGTAGTTAAGAGTCAGGAGGCCTGACATGTCTGGATGGCAGATGCACTAACAGCAGGTCTGTAATGGGTTTTGGAGCTAAGCCATTCAGTGATATTTTTTTATTTTGCCTCCGTTATCAATGGCGGTTGATCTATGTCAGAAGATTTACTGTAACAATGTTTATTATTTTGACAGATTTAATAGAACAAATATTTCACAGCAATATTATTTAAATGAATTCCTTAGAACAACAATATAAAATAGTTTTTTTAAATAAAATAAATTTGATCTATCAATATTTTTCTTTTTTCCCTTTTTTTTTTTCCTAAAACAGGCCTTGGAAAGAGTTGGTGGTCTTATGATTAGGGTTGTCCTAAATTCAGGTCAGTATGGTAGCTCTGGTAATAGAGTGCTAGAAGGTAGCCCAGCAGACCATTGTGACTGTTGCCACAAGCTTCTGCTTGGTACTTGTATATGAAACTTTACTGAAAATAATTTAGGTAGCCAAATCGTACACACTGGACACAGAAAAGGAAAAGGGGTAGAGAAAGAAAGAGGGGATTAGAACTAAGGGAAAGAGAAAAGAATTAGCGCATGAAAGACAGAAAATAAAACAAAGAAGAAAAAATAAACAACACAGAAGATGTACCATAGATGTACTGTACCAATAAAACATTGAAGCTCTGTATTCTGCCTCCACACCTATACAGTAAGAGACGAGAGGGACAGAAAAAACATAACAAAAAGAAGAAAGACAACCAAAGTAAATGCTTCAAGAGCAGTAGGTATCCTTTAGATATCCATTTTGTGGAAGGGAAAATTTAATGTGATTACACATTATTTTGGGTGGTATATATCTGTATCTGTAGCTTATGATTTAGTATTATTGTGAATCTGTGAACACCGGAAATTAAAATCCTATGGTATGTATGCATGGGCATGCTTGTTTATGAAGAATTTACAAAGCCTCTTCAGAAGGAAAAAATGCTCAATAGCAAGTATGGGCGGCCCCAGATTCATCCTACCACCATCGCACCATTAGACACAGGAACCTCTCATCGACGGGAAACGTAAGAAGAGGGAGCAAACAGACCTCGCTAAAACAGTAGGTTGTGGGGAGGGAAAACACAATATCTGACAAGCAGACAAGATAAGTTCATGTTCATCCAGTCACATTCACATAATCCCACCCTTACAACCATACAAACATATACAAGCACTCAACAGAGACGCAAGCCAGGACAGAGACAAAATATTTTCTGACACTCCTTGTACATACACTGTCCTCCTAGGTCTAGGGGCCTATCCCCCCAGAGAAAACAGGCCTACAGTACAGGAGATTCCCAGAACCCCCAGTATGGGAACAGGACAGGCAGCTTGAGCTATAAAGAAAAAAAATGGGGCTGGGATCAGGCACCGCCAAAGGGAGGAGAGCACCAGTTTAGCCCAGGGACACTCGCCCAATGGCACCAGCCATAGCCCCTCCACAGCATATACCCATGGCCGCCAGGCATTTGCAACCCAGCCAGTCCACCCGCCCAGGCTAAGAATGGTACCAAGCCACTCGAGCTCAGGCGCCAGACATCCCCAGCATCCCCTCTTCCAACTGCAGGCACAGGCTGCTCACAGGGCAGTCAGTCAGGCATACCCACCACAGGCTAATATGCATCCAGGCATGGTGGTTCTATTCCACATCCAAGCCAGCCAGCCCACACCTGTGCATGGGTGGAGCCAAACCCTCCAATGTCCCCACACCTCCACCCAATGGCAGAAACCGGCATTCCCATCCCAACGGATGGACAAGACATCAAAGCCATAAGATGGGAACCAAAGGTTCCCATCTTAAGAGCCTTAGGAGAGCCAGAGACCCCAGCCAAGCAATGACAAACCCCTAGTGCCCAGCCTCATTCCCAGGTGGAGCGAAGAGAACAGAGGTGAGAAAGACCCCATGCCAGTCCCCCTTCTGCTCGGATGTACTGTTGTTGCCTTTAGGACTAATGTGTATTTGAAACTGGGGGGATGGTAGGCATGCCAACCTCTCTCACCCTAAACTCTATGTGTAACTACAGTTAAAAACAACTTTTTATAACTCAAAACCTACATGGAAAATACAGGAATTTACATGAATTTGTGGGAATTAACTAAATATTATGCAAAAAGAAGAAAAAATTACATCCATCCATCTTCCTCCGCTTATCCGGGGTCGGGTCGCGGGGGCAGCAGCTTAAGAAGGGAGGCCCAGACTTCCCTCTCCCCAGCCACTTCTTCCAGCTCTTCAGGAGGAACCCCAAGGCGTTCCCAGGCCAGCTGAGAAACATAGTCTCTCCAGCGTGTCCTGGGTCTTCCCCGGGGCCTCCCCCCGGTGGGACGTGCCTGGAACACCTCACCAGGGAGGCGTCCAGGAGGCATCCTAAACAGATGCCCAAGCCACCTCAACTGGCTCCTCTCGACGTGGAGGAGCAGCGGCTCTACTCCGAGTCCCTCCCGGATGACCGAGCTTCTCACCCTATCTCTAAGGGAGAGCCCAGCCACCCTACGGAGGAAACCCATTTCGGCCGCTTGTATCCGCGATCTCGTTCTTTCGGTCATGACCCAGAGTTCATGACCATAGATGAGGGTAGGAACGTAGATTGACCGGTAAATCGAGAGCTTCGCTTTTTGAGTCAGCTCTCTCTTCACCACGACGGACCGGTACAGCGCCCGCTTCACGGCAGACGCTGCACCAATCCGCCTGTCGATCTCCCGCTCCCTTCTTCCCTCATTCGTGAACAAGATCCCAAGATACTTAAACTCCTCCACTTGGGGCAGGACCCCCCCCCTGACCCGGAGAAGGCACTCTACCCTTTTCCGGCTCAAGACCATGGCCACGGATTTGGAGGCACTGATCCCCATCCCGGCCGCTTCACACTCGGCTGCGAACCGATCCAGCGAGAGCTGCAGATCACGACCTGATGAAGCCAATAGGACCACATCATCTGAAAAAATTACATTTACAACTTAATTTAGATTAAAAAAAATTATATAATTATTTTAATACCTCTAACTGGTCATGTTTATCAGGAATATTAGCAAAGTTGAACAGTTTTCCATTGATTTGTTGCCATAGTATAAACAGTGCAAGGTACTTCTGCTGTAACATGACCCTCTCTCCATTTCCTAACTTTTACCTGAATTATTAACTATTAGAAATTAAATACTATTCCCTGGTTTATCTAATAAGACGTGCTTTAAAGTTTAGCAGTCCAGGCAGAACATGTTTGAAAGCAAGCAATTTCATTAGGTTATTATGGAAAAGCTTCACATAGGCTGTTTGTGAGTTCATGCTACACTAATAAACATCCATCTACACATCGATTTTCCATCATGCTTATCCCAAGTGGGGTTGCAAGGGGTGCTGGTGCCTATCTCCAGCTTGTCTATGGGCCAGAGGCGGGATACACCCTGGACAGGTTGCCATTCCAACACAGACAAACAGGATGAACAATCATTCATGCTAACACTAAGGAGAATTTTAAGAAGCCAATTAATCAAACAGTCATGTTTTTGGACTGTGGGAGGAAGCCGGAGTACCCTGAGAGAACCCACGCATGCTCAGGGAGAACATGCAAACCCCATGCTGAAAGACCCCGGGCTGGGAATCAAACCCGGAACCTTCTTGCTGCAAGGCAGCAGTGCTACCCACTGCATAACTGAGCAGCCTGACAAATACACAATTAAAATATATCAATTTGTAGAATTAGATCAACATGGACCCTGTTTACTCCTCATCATAACTTTTAAACCCCAGTCCTCAGAGTCCATAGTCCTGCATGTTTTAGATGTGTCTCTGCTTCAGCACACCTGAATTAAATGATTGCATTTCCTCCACAGATACCTCCAAGGACTGCAGAGGCCTGTTAATCACCCTTTTTTTTTTTTTTAAGTCTGGTGTGTGTAGATAGGGGAAGGCCTAAAACATGCTTGTCACTCGGCCGTGAATATCAGGACTGAAAAAATATAGTCTCAGAGAATAAGACAACTTTTATTTTCATTTTGTATACTCAGAGTGTATACAAAATAAAGTTTTGTACAGCTTTCATGACATTTCAATTTCTGAAAGTGCAGCAAATTTGCATTAAATAAAAACCGAACACAAATGAACACTAGCTAAAATAACATACACTAAAAAAAAAGAAAGGAAAAGGCAACTTTTCTGTGGTCTCCCTTTTGCCGTCTGTAGTCAAGGCAATTCAGTATTCAGGCTGAGCTAATCAAGGTCATTACAATGTCGTTTTCATGTTTTTGAGTGAGCATTTTCTGACTGTGGAAGCTACCCTGGGGTTTATTTTATCCTCTTATGTCAAGAAACTATCATGTTTGCCAGGAAAGACTAGCTGCCCAAGAACCCATTAAGAATAGTACTAGGCATTAGACTTTCATTTTTTATTCAGGACGATTTAAAGTGATGTGTCGCAGTTATTCCCCAGATAAAAAGTGTGGAGTCCCAGCTGTCAGAGTATCATTATATAACTACAAAAATGTATGTTTTTCTGTGAGGATGCAACACTTTGCATAAAAATGCACTAATTTCTTGATCTATGCATCATCAAGTCAATTTATACAGCAATCTAACTAATTCAGATACATTGTATGCTCACACATTCACGTACACTTCCACTAAAGATATCTTTGTTTAACCCACTGGTGGCCAAAATGCTTTGCTCAAATCTTAATGAGAATCTCAACACTTTAATGCACATTATCTGTATACACATGCTCTGTTGCTGTGTGTATTAATGCCTAAGGGATACACCCACACACACACCATTTCCCCCACTTCTTGATCTTTTTCCAACTTACACACTATGAACAAAGCTGTGTAGAAAAAAGTAATTCAATTAAGCTGTGCAGAGTGTGAGAGCTGGTTAGTGAGTTTTATGGCCCATCGTGTGAGCCATTCATCCACAGTAAAAGTTAGTCTTCAAGACTCCATTTAGACAAAGCTAAGAGAGCCACAAACTCTTCTCTTAAATCCAGAATTATACAAGTGGTGGTGTAGTGTAAAATATAAACCTGTTTAATTGTTTCATTAAAATACCTGAGCTATTGACCCCATTACACACGTGATTGAAATAAATTAATATGTGCCCAAGGACTTGGTTTTACAGTTTTATTAAATTTTATAAAAACTCGCAAAGTGGGACACTAGAGGATTATTAAATGCCAGAGTTGAATATTTTATTTTAGTCCACGAATTAACAAGAGACATAGTCTTGAGTTGGTACCTTTATATGCTATGTTTTTATAAAACAAATTTGACCAGTCTTTTATGTCTTTTTACTTATCATGATATATAAAAGAAATTGAGAACGTCCATGTCTTTATGGCTATGTTTTTTATATCAATGTTTGAACAACCCTAACTCAAGTATTGAAACACCGCGATGCAGATGGACTGTAATCTTTAATCACTTGAATCACTACCGTCTGTTCCAAATCACCACACAGAAGCTGGTAAGGTGGCATTTCAGTATTCTGCATAGCACAAGCTTTAGCTTCCATTGCACTTTTGTATTCTATTCATTCCTTTGTCCTGTGTTCCAAGTACCTCTGACCCTTTAATTCTACTATAGGTCTTAGGTTCTTACTTTTTAAAAATGTATCTAGTTACTTCAATGTTTTTCATGTTTAGTTTAGATTTTGATTAACCAATACAGATATCCTTACATTTTGAGCATTTGTCCAAAAGCTAAAAGACACGCAGCAGAACCTAACGGTGAGAGGATGAAAAACGCAAAAACATTGCCATCCCATATGTTGCTGGATTCTCTGAAAAACTCAAGAGCATTTTCTCCAAACACAAAATCCCAGTACATCTCAAAGCAAATAAGACAATAAGACAAAGGCTAGTGCATCCTAAGGACAAAACCCCAGACCTATGAGAGCGGAGTTGTGTATGCAGTTCAATGCAGTGAGGAATGCCCTGATGTTTACATTGGAGAAACCAACAATCTCTCCACAGATGCATGGCTCAACATAGATGAGCTACCTCCTCTGGACTAGACTCTGCCGTCTACCTACACCTTAAGGACAAAGACATTCCTTTAAGGACAAGAATGTTCAAATTTTGGACAAAGAAGACAGGTGGTTTGAAAGGGGTGTGGGGGAAGCCATTTATGTTAAGAGAGAAAAAACAACTTTAAACAGAGGGGATGAACTCAGGTTCCAGCTCTCAAAAAATTACAACACAGCAATAGAGTTGATTCCTTCCCGCTATCATCTCAAACCTCATTGCCATGCAGGGGACCAGAACATCTCGTTTGGTCAGTCAGGCTACTGTAACAATGTACACTGCTCAAAAAAAAAATAAATAAATAAAGGAACACTTTGAAAACACATCAGATCTCAATTGGGAAAAAAATCTGTCTATTTATATATGGACTGGGTGATGTGTTAGGAACAAAAGGATGCCACATCATTTTATGGAAATTAAAATTATCAACCTACAAAGAGCTGAAATCAAAGACACATCCCAAAAATTATGGTGAAAAAATGATGTGGCAGGCTAGTCCATTTTGCTGAAATTTCATTGCAGCAACTCAAAATGGTATTCAGTAATATGTATGGCCCCAACGTGCGTAAATGCATGCCTGACAACGCTGGGGCATGCTCCTAATGAGACGACGGATGGCAGGGTATCTCCTGCCAGATCACTAAGCTCCTGGACAGTCTGAGGTGTAACATGGAGGCGTTGGATGAATCGAAACATAATGTCCCAGAGGTGTTCTATTGGATTTAGGTCAGGCAAGCGTGGGGGACAATCAATGGTAGCAATTCCTTCATCCTCCAGGAACTGCCTGCATACTCTCTCCATATAAGGCCGGGCATTGCCGTGCACCAGGAGGAACCCAGGACCCACTGCACCAGCATAGGGTCTGACAATGGGTGCAAGGATTTCATCCTGATACCCAATGGCAGTCAGGGTGCCATTGTCTAGCCTGTTGAGTCTGTGTGTCCCTCCATGGATATGCCTCCCCAGACCATCACTGACCCACCACCAAACCGGTCATGCTGAATGATGTTACCGGCAGCATAACGTTCTCCACGGCTTCTCCAGACCCTTTCATGTCTGCACATCTGCCAAGGGTGAACCTGCTCTCATCTGTGAATAGCACTGGGCGCCAGTGGCGGACTTGCCAATTTGCGGTGTTCTGTAGCAAATGCCAATCGAGCTCCACGGTGCCGGGCAGTGAGCACAGGGCCCACTAGAGGACATCAGGCCCTCAGGCCACCCTCTGGAAGTCTGTTTCTGATTGTTTGGTCAGGGAAATTCACACCAGTGGCCTGCTGGAGGTCATTTTGTAGGGCTCTGGCAGTGCTCCTCCTGCTCATCCTTGCACAAAGGATCAGATAGCGGTCCTGCTGATGGGTTGTAGACCTTCTACGGCCCTGTCCAGCTCTCAGGCCACCCTCTGGAAGTCTGTTTCTGATTGTTTGGTCAGGGAAATTCACACCAGTGGCCTGCTGGAGGTCATTTTGTAGGGCTCTGGCAGTGCTCCTCCTGCTCATCCTTGCACAAAGGATCAGATAGCGGTCCTGCTGATGGGTTGTAGACCTTCTACGGCCCTGTCCAGCTCTCTTGGAAAAACTGCCTGTCTCCTGGAATCTCCTCCATGCTCTTGAGATTGTGCTGGGGGACACAGCAAACCTTCTGGCAATGGCACGTATTGATGTGCCATCCTGGAGGAGTTGGACTGCCTGTGCAACCTCTGTAGGGTCCAGGTAGCGCGTAATGTTAACATTAGTGACAGTGACCCTAGCCAAATGAAAAACTGGTGAAAAAGAGTCAGAAAAGATGAGGGGAAAAAATGTCAGTGGCCTCCACCTGTAAAACCATTCCTGTTTTGATGGTTGTCTCGTTGTTGCCCCTCTAGTGCACCTGCTGTTAATTTCATTAACACCAAAGCAGCTGAAACTGATTAAGAACCCCCTCCGCTACTTGGCTGACCAAAATAAATATCCCAGAAGTTTAATTGACTTGATGCTATACTCTGATTACAAAGCGTTCCTTTATTTTTTTTGAGTAGTGTAGTTCATCCCATCCAAATCTAGATGCTACCCTCATAGCATGGGACCCGTGAGATCTAGTACTTTGAAGGATTACATTGTACTCCACCTTGGTGCATATTTTACAGCTTTTTAATTCTCCACTCTTCTACGGACTTGCTATGCCCCTTTGTTTCACTGTTCTTCCACAATGGTGATTAGATTAGATGCCTTCAACCCATTATTTATGAGCTCACACTTATGAATTCTTATTTCAACACTAGCTGTCAGTACACGTGAACTTAAACTGCCATGCCCTAACGTTCCTCCCATTTGATGACTTTTATGCTTTGCAATCACTTTTCTGGCCTTCTTTCGATCTTTTTCTTAGTCTGTCAAACCTCTTCTACTAAATTTACTCTTCTTTATTCTGTTCATTTCCTCATCTTCTTTTGCTTCATCTCATCTTTTCTCATCTCCAGAGAGCACCATTCTCCTATCAGCTTTCCCACAAAAACGCACTTTTATAAATCTCTAAGCCTTTTATTCTCCCCCATTTTGTCTTTCCCCTCTTGTTCTTCCCATCTCTCGTTCTCTTTTTGACTCTCGGAAGACCTCGTGGCTGAAAGGTGTGAAGGAGGAACTAAGTGCTTTCTCCTGTCTCTAAACACCGTCCTTTATGCCTGTTTGGCTCTCGGCCTGTCTGGCGGAGGGAGAAAAAGGAGAAATCTGCCCGCAGAGATTTATCCACTGTTTTATTCACTGTCTCCGAGATTTTTTTAAGCCATGATAAATTCAACCCAAAATTTAGTGCCAAACATGAAATAGACTCATCAGGTAACAAACTACCATTTCATGACTGACGTGTTTTAGCATCATAAATATATCAACATCTTTGATTTAAAAGAACTATGCAACTTTGGTTGTACAATCCTTTAAACTTTTTTTGATCCAAAGCATCTTCCAAAATACCATTTACTGGTTTATCTGATTTAAAGGAATACAGTTTTTTTTATACATTTCTCTGTATATTCAAAATGTGACTTTTCTGCTGTAATTTACATTACAAATGTAGATGAATGTCAAATAATAAAAAACACATTTCTTAATTCTAAAAATTCTTACATTTTTGCATAAAATTTAGGAAAATCTTAAGGAAAAATTAGATCCAATCCAGCATATTTTTGAGTTTGTCAGTCTATATGAGAAGCATATATGAAAGTCTAATAGGAACAAGGCAGAATACAAACGGAGACAAACACCATATACACATATTTCAGAGAAGAGTGAGTCAGTCTGGGTGTGTGTACTTGTTTATGTTACCTATTAAGAAACGTTTTCAGTCTATTTATAAACCTTCTCAGGACCAACAGGCCTTTTGGGGATTAAAAGCTTGCCCTAATGTGGCGGAACCCTATTTTTAACCTTAGAGAGCCAATTTAGAGGTACGGTGTGAATTAACTTTAGCTTAAGGTTAGGGTTAGTAATATACTCATATTGGTTATTCATAGGGTTAGTGTTAGGGTTAGGCATAAAAGCAGCAGCTAAAATCAATGTAAAGTCATAATATGGATAGAAATACAAACTTGTGTGTGTTGCAGTTAAAGTTTGTGTTGTAAAGCTCTTTGACTGTGCAAATCAAAAGATGTAACGCAAATATTGTAATGTGATCGTTTGAATGACCTTTTACAAAGAAAAACTGTTTGGTTTGTTGACATGAAGCCTCTGTTAACAAGTACTGCTGGGATGGTTGAAGTATGCAAAGGTATTCAGATTAACAGCTTTTGTTACCATCTAACTGGATTGGTTGTAACTTTAAAATAATCTTGGATGCTGATTTTATTCTTAATGCTCTCTGCGAAGTACTAACATGCAAACAGTTATAGCTTTTCTGATTATTTTTGGAACTTCCCAAGTTCTACATTGTTGAAGGATAGGAAGGCTTAGCAGGATGTGTAAATATCTAAAATCAGGCAGACTTGGTCCTGATTTTGCCACAGCCTGTCTCATATGTCTTCACTTATTGTACCTATTATATGTGATTACAGCTAACAGTAAAATCACTTAAAATAATTTAAATATATGATCTACCTTCCCTTATGAAGTAGGAAATCCATCCCAAACCCATTTTCACTTATGTACCTCAGAAAATACCTAACTTTATTACCACTAAATCTCTGCTTGTGACTTTTTAATTTCTACTCCCAAAAAAGCAACAATAATAAACATCACCACTTTTCAAAATCAGAAGGCAATTTTTTATAACTGTATATCTTGTCAACTTATCATAAATGTCTGTTTATGATAAGTTGTGTTAAAAAAAGATACTTTATTTCCTCCATTATCTAAAAATGTATTTGATGCAAAATGTTCAAGTCTAAACCGTCTGAAAAATGTGTTAGTAATTTTAGCCCAAATAATTCCTTTTGAAACTACTTCCTTTAAATCCTGTACATATTCTTATGCATATTAGTCTGAACATTGAAAGGTAACAAGTCCACTAGGAGGCAAATTCTGAACTTGGCAGCTCATTCCCCTCACTATAGTTCTTAGTTTAACATCCTTTAATTTTTTCCTCAACCACAGAGGGTAAGTGTTATCTCATTTTTCCATTCCTTTTCTTTGTGCACCTCACGTTCTCTGATTTCATCTCTCCATGTCTATCTTTTTCTTCCTTTCTGTCTCTTTAAAGCCTTATCTATACCTTGTGCCACTGCATTGGCCCTTTCATTAAAGTGAATCTCATACCTCACTCCTCTCCTCATTCACCTGACTGACCCTGCCACTTAGTTGTTTGTGTATTTCTGAATGTGTGTATTATGGGCATGTGTGCACCCATCCTTTGGGGGAACAGTCCGGAATGGTTCCAATAATTGCCTTGAAAACAGTTGAAATACCCCTGATAACCCTTTCTTCTCTCATCTCCCTTATCTCTCAACCAGCTGCACTCACATGATTTAGACACATCTGCTATTTCAAAAAGTAGTTTGTCTTATTGCAATAGTAACTTTGTTAGCCGGTTTAACTGACTGCTTGTCAACTGATTATTATACATATGACAATATGCTTCTGGTATTCTGAGAATCTAGTTTTAACCTTATTTCAATGTATTACCTCCTTACTGTCAAAATATTAATGGTATTCATGGTCCATGGTTAAAAGATTACTAAACAACAATCATAAGAGAGATTCTAAAAGCAATGCTATATAGTTAAGGGAGAAATAGAGCAAGGAGGTTGGCTTCTCAAGCAATAGATTGAATTATTGCATTTTTCCTTAAGTTAAGTTAAGAGAAGTCCTCAGCACATATACAAAGTTCTATATTAATATCTACCCTCTTATATTCTTATTTCTTTATTTTTAATAATTTTAGATCTAAAATACCAAATACATAAAAAGAATTGATGAAATTCAACTGACTTTTTAAATAACGATATTCTTTATTAAATGATATCCAAACAAACCTGTAAAAGTAATGTTTTAAAAATAGATTATTTTAATTGTTTGGAAGTATTACTTTAGTAAAATCACCACCAAATCGCGAACTCATGTTGACTTACAATAGAGCATCATGTTCTTTGCCAGGTTCCGATCGCCAAAGAACTAATTTCATTCGTGGCAATATAATTTTTCACCTTGTGAGTCTCTCCAGTTTGAATTAACCTTACACTTTTTCAGGTCTGAATTAAATCTTTAAATCAAATCTTCTCTATATTAACACTAAAACAGTAGAACATACAACTTAACATATAACTGACATGAATTATTAAAAAAAATCTTTGTTATTAACATTGATTTCGGTTTACAGTACACATCTCTAATTATGCTCAAAAAGCAATCCTTGTTAATGTCAGAAGTTTTTCTCCTAAAGAGCTGCTTATCGCCATGCCTACATTTCTTTAACCTCATTGTATAGCACTCAAAATGTCTTTTTCTTACTTTACATTGATTAACATGACTATCTTAATGCTTCTAAATTTTCTGTTTCAAATAAAAATAAAATAGAAAATAATGTAATTCTTACTGGGCTGGCTAACCTGTTACGTTTGTGTAATTAATCAAATTATCTTATTTCAATTCATCCAGAGGAACTTACAGGCATAATCAGTGTGTGGCTTCAACCCCCTTTACACCCAAATTACAGTAGTTCAGGATCTAATAATCTACATTAGATTTTATGTTTTCCTTAGTCATTTTCAAAAATTTTCATAGCATAATCTCTTGATAGATATTTCTTAAATATTTTTCCAAAATAAACAAAAAAAAGCCACACAAAAAAACATGTAACACAATATTTCCAACAAAAAAGTAATAATTTTGAGATAAACCAGGAAACAACTGAACATTTTATTTTTATTTCAAGGGGATGTTGGTGGCCAGAATGTAGTTTTTCCTTGGTAAAAGCTCAGTTGGAACAGGAAAGAAAGCTTTAATTGAAGATACTTTTGTTATTCCCATTCAAATGATTTTGAATGGGAATAACAGTACTGAATGAGCACACAAATATTGCACGTTCATTCCATTATTGAAAGCTCCGAAAGGCTGGTTGGATCTGGTTTGTCCCCAGCTATCAGCTTCTATACTTGCAATACACACACACAAAATAGCATCACATTGCCTGTTGTAATATGTTACCGTTGCCATGGACAACCCCTGTAGACTACCTCCACAGCCACCCAATTTCAATTAGTAAGGAGGTTAATTGAATTATTCCAACTCATCACTTAATAGAGTGGGGAACATAAAATGCAGTGTGGAAATTGAAAGAGAAAGATGTGGGACACTTGATGGAAAGGACAATATATAAGAACAAAAGTCTGAAAATAAAGCATGAACAGAGTGCCAAGGCATAGTGTTGGTCTATAAGAAAAGGAAATACGATGCTTTAATAAAGTTGCAAAATTATAAGAAGATCTTAATGGTGTTTTTCTTTTTTCCATGTTACAATAAAAATGGTAGTTGGTTCCCTTTCTGCAGTTCGATCAGAGATGTGAGAGATTTATAAAAACAGGGAAATACCAGCAAATACTTAAGATGGTAAAGAAAAAACTAGCCCAATTTCTTTAACATATAACATCAATATACTGTAGTTTTTCAAAATTTCAAGATATGAGCTCACAAACAAAACATGGACAACAGCCTGAACACTGTAAAGAAGAATTAATTTTTCATTATAGCTTCAATAATATAAAACCACTATTTGTATAGAAATCCAGAAAAGTGCTGTTCTGTGATTTTAGAAGGTTCTCCACATTTTTAGAAAATTATTAAAAGCTCATTTTAAAAGTAGTATTAAAAAATGACTATCAAATATGCATCTCTAAATCAGCAGTAAAAACAGATTAATTGTTTTATTTGTAAATCATGTCCTTTTGAAACTCTGTTCCTTTTACCGACTGTGACTCATCAGCTTTCATGCACAGCCTGTGAACAGGCTACTAAATATACAGTACAGAACACCAGAGCTATAGAAATAAAACCACAGCATTCCAGGAAAGCCCACTTATGAGTCAGTGTCCTTCAATTTGTAATTGGGGGTACTGAGCTCTACAAGAACTTGTATTGTTCTTTGCATATTAAATATATTTCTCCTTTGGCATATTTACTTCTCTAAAAGAGAATTTTAAAACACCAGGAAACGTCTTTTTTTTTTTTTTTTTCTAGAAAATTGCACCCAAGGCTATAATACAGGTAACAAAGTAGGATTAAGCTCACTTTTTTACAAATACAGTGAGGTAATTCATTTAGGGAAAGAAAAAAAAAAACTTTCCTTTGATGATTTCTCCTTTTAAGGCCAAGCTTTCCAAAAATACATGAATAAAGTAATACAAATAGAATCCCTTCTCTAATGAATTTCACCAGGACAGATAAACATCTTCATTTATTCTGAATTGATGCACTGCATTCATCTACGTGAATGCAGCATGTAGATGGAGGACACCACATCCTTGTTGAGTTAATTAAAAATAAATGAAATAATGTCAATGAAACATTCATGACAACTGAGTCATCAGAGGGAGTTGGTTAAAACATGGCGTGAATAAATTCTAGAAATACACTTTTCTTCTCAATGAATAACAATTTGTTTTTATAAAAGTTGAGTGATAGCAAAAAAATTGATTCTGACCCCTGATAACCTCGAATAAAAAAAAAATCTTGAATAATGATAAAATATACAGTGAGTTATATACATACAGAATAAGAAAATGGAAGAAAAAAAAGGATGAAGTAATAATGTTTTTACGCTTTTAGACATTGACACAAGAAGAATTTAGATATTATCAAATAAATGTATTTTGAAATATATATTTTTTTAATAAAAATGTGTTTGTCAGAAGAAAATAACTTTTCTTTTTGTACAAAAATGAAAGCAAGTTCAAGAAATATTAAATTTATGGTAAAAAATAAAATAAAATAAATTGATAACACCAGCTTCCATTAGCAAAGATTAAATAGAAAGTAGGGACAGCCTGAAATGTGCAATGTAAGACATCACCTAAATCCTCCTTTAACTTTTTCAAATATGTCACATAACTTATAACTATGATGCATTTTGCTGAGATTTTATTTAATAGGCAAACAAAAGTAGTCGATCTTCATTACATTAAAGTGTTGTTACAATATATATATATATATCTGAAAACTACAATATAGCCATATAATCCAGCACCTCAAAAAACATTTCTAGAGATTGCAGGCGAGGCTTACCTTTTACTGACACCAACCCTAAACATGCAGCCAGAGGTCAAACTGAAGGCTTAAATCACAGCATTTTTCTGTTGGTTAAGGTTAAAGTTAAATTCATATTTGAAGCATCTGGGAAGACTTGGAGATAGCTGTTCAAAAACAGTTTCCATTCAATGTGTCTGAGCTTCAGTAACTTTGCAAAGAAATAGGAGAAAGATGAGTATTGCTGGTAGAGACATTTCCCAAAAGATTTGTAGCTGTAATGAATGCAAATAACTACAAAGAGTTAGCTCAGGGTTGGGGAATCATTTTCATTTTCTTTCCACTTCACAACTATGCATTGTCTAATGTATGCATTTCATAAAAAATCCCAATACACAAAGGAAAAGTTTAACTATTTTGAAAGGTAAGAATACTTTTTTAAAGAACTATATGGGCAAAAATAATCAAATAAACTTTTCAATAACTGAAAAGGTAGGTTAAAAAATGAGGTTGTATCCCCAACCATTCATAAAAAAATCTGAATAAAATCATTTTATTTAAAACATTGGAAATTCAGATGCTGAATTAAGTTGTCAACTGTAGTGGTGATCTTAACTACATCAGTATAGCTATGTGAACTCCTGAACCCTTGGACATAGGCTTGTATATTCGTCATTGCTTATGTTCAGCTGAAGCCTTTGTTGAGCGGCACCAGAAAAGAGGTCTAGTAAATTTTTTAAATGTTGTGAATATTTTACTGACAGAGGTTTTGGCAAGCTTCATACTGAAAAAATAGACAGGTCAGATTTCATAAAGGTTCTATCTATTGTGGGGTACTGTTAAATCCAAAATATGCAGTAAACATTGCTTGAGAAGGAGAATATTTGTTTTAAGAAATTAACATCCTGATCAACACATGGTAAGATAAGGAGTTGGTGGTAGAGTTTCCTAACACAAATCTACCATACTAACACCAGTGCACATCCAGGTAATTGACACTAAGTTAGTGGACTATTATACTTCAGTATTTCTTTGTCAGATCAGTCCCAACACTGATCTGGGACAAAACCTGTCTAAATCAAACCTGAGTTGAGAGTAAAAGCATGGTCAAAAAGGACGATTGGCACTTTCTTGTGGACTAATTTCAACAGAGAGAAAACATTACCCAAAAAAAAAGCATTGGTTAAACTGTAGACAGCATGAAAAGGGACTTATTTGTCAAACTGGTGAGGTGTCGTGTTTCTTTGCTTAAGAAAAGCTCTCTGATTTGCTCCATGTCGCATTCAACAGATTGTATCCATGTTAGCACTTAGGAACGCCACACATGCTATGATGTCCTGCCAAAACAATCCAACATGTTGAATTTTCTCAATTTAGCGATTTTAACACAGCACACATAGTATGAATTCAATTCTATCTCAAGAATTATTGGTGCATCTTTACGAGGGGCAGATCAGGACAAAAATTATTTAATCTTCCACTGTGAACCAGTCGTGAGAGGAAATGGTTGAATGAGAAAAAATAAAATATCAAAATGGGTAAAGTCTTTGAAATTGCTGTTTAGTAACATGAAAAAAGGTGCAGCTGCTAGATTCTGTATGTCAGAGCAAGGTGAGATGAAAAATAAAGCAAGACAACTATTGAATTCTCCTCTTCCTGTGGTCACCTCATGTATTCTATTTCCTTACTCCCACCTTTACATAGACTGTTATCCAATTAGGTGGTTCTTACTTGTTTAATCGATGCAGACATGAGCAGCCACACTGTGACGAGAAAAAAGTCATACAGCACACTGTTCCACCTGCTCCTCAAGCACCGTCTGTAGTTTGTGCCAGCCATGGAAATGGAGGGATATGGTCCAGGGTGTAAAATGTGAATGTAAGTGACAGGAGCACACCCATAATTAGGTATCATGCAAGAGGGAAAGTATTGTACAAAAAAGCACACACACATTTACACCAACTCAAAATACAGAAATGTAGATGATTGGTAACAACAATAAATACAAAAAGTGCCATCGGAAGGGCAACAGAGGGTATTCATTTACAGATCTTTAAGTTATTTTTAAAGGGAAGATTAAATGAAAATAATAAGCACATAGAAACTTATATTTAAATTAGAAAATGTTCCCATTCCCTGCACAAAAATTGCCCGTACCTGGACAAATAAAAGCTACTGAACTGAACTGAACATTCTCACGGCATTATTTAAAATCTTACCCAAAAGGTGTTTTATAATTCTAAATCTGGAAAAAATGATGGCCACTTTTGGATGTTCAAGGATACTTCTCTCCTTCTCTCAGTTAAATTTTAGTTGAATTGGAGGTTTGCTTGAGATCATTGTTTTAAAGTATCCTTTTTATAATGGCATGTTTCTTACATTTTTCTTTCAAGATATTAAGTATTCCTTCTGCAGACAGCTGAATATAGTACATGACCCACCTAAGTGCTTGATCAAGGAGACGGTATTTTACTCGTCAAAAGCCTGTTTTATTTATTTAGTTTTTTTTTTTTTTTTTTTTTTGACATACCAGATATCTGTATATCTATTCATAAAGCATGGAACACATATGTAAATGGTCCGGACAGTTTCGCAATGCTCCCATCACCAGCACCCAACACATACGCTTACACATTAAAACCCCAGCATTTCCCTGGTCTCACTGGATTTGTCCCATGATACAAGCTAAAAAGTTTTAGACACCCAGATTTATTGCTTTCTCATTGGCTTTGGTACCTGGGCATGAAAAAAAGTCTGCTATCAAATATTTGTTGTTCTGACGTTAAAGCCAAAAACTGCCCAGATTTATTTCCTCTAAATTCATTATACTTTGCAGCTAACACAATACTTTACTAATGGAATAAAAACATTTTTGATAAGAAACATCAACCTCACCCCTGCACTAAATATTCTCAAAGTGTCTCATTATTCTACTTGAAGCCCAATGAAAATACGTGTTCAAAATATCCATCCCTAATATAGGCCTACATCAAGTTATCAAGTTTCCTGTTGGTAATAGTATATCTTAGATGTATATCAATACATCCAAGGCGGAGTAGGTGGAGTAGCAGATCTTTGTTACCTTAACTTTCATTTCCATTGAGCCAAAAAACATATTTTACAGCATTTTAATGCTGATAAATTGTATTTCTAATGAAGTAACAGTCTCAATCAGCGCCAGTGTCTAGCATTTCTATTGGAAACGTTTTGTTTACATGCATGACACTTTCAGATGCATTTTAGATATGGTATTTAGAGTAATTGGTATACGCTTTCATAGAAAGTATTAAATAATTAAATGTTATTAATATATATTATACATTCTGTTTGTTTTTCATTTTTGTTTGATGATCAAAGATAAGGCTGTTGGCCTGACCAGTTCCATGGTCCTTGCATCATATAGCATCATATATGTCCAAACATTTCAGATTTCATTAGTCCATGGAATGTTCTCGTTAACTTGTTAGTCTTATCAAATATCCTACAGGCATATTCTAATTCTAGTTTATCTGAGATTTTTTTTTTAAGTAAGAGCATCTTTGAGTCCTTATTTGGCCATTCAATTCCTAAATTCACATAGTAAACAATAGATTCTTAAAATCTAGGTAAAATATTTGTTGTAATGTTTGTTTTGCAGCTCTAAACACAAAAGAGTATGAGCAGTTGTTTGATAATCATTTAAAAAATAGTGAAACATAATTTTTTTTAATAGCACCAATGTATGTCTCTACTTTTTCTCCATTGGTTGTTTTTTGTAATTAGATTTAAAAAAAGATTTCTTTTTTTTTTTTCTTGAATAAATATTTTATAAAGTGTGACGGAGGAGCCGTCATCAGCTGGGACTTAGGAATAAGTCAGTGTCAGCATGCGCACAAACATACACACACACACACGCATACATACACGTACGCAATCACTTAATTTTGTTGCAGGTTGGGCTGGCGCCGTTCATCGTGGGTGCACACGCGATGGTCCGGTTTTCATTTAACATTTATTCTAACCTGCTTATTTTCAGCCAAGTATATTTTCTGCATCTATTTTCAAACAGGTTTATTTCCGGATTGTAGCGCGCCGGGAGGGAGTCACGTGATGACGTAGTGATGTCATCAGAACGTACAGAGTGTGTTGTATTAAATTGAGTATTGTATTTTTGATTACAAGTTTATTTTTATTTTTTCTCTCTCTTTAGCATGGTGTTATTATTATTGTCATCATTATCAAAATCATTATTTTTGTTTACTTAGTGAATTAGAAGTAATTGTTTAGTTTTTATTTTATTTTTATTTTATTTTTTTTCTGTGGGTGGAGCCTATAGCTTTAAAAGCAGGCCTCTTTTCCACAGGGAGTCAGTCTGTGGCTGGACTCCTGAGATGTCACACTGAAGGTGATGGATTCTGATTTTTTGAAGGTACTGCTCTTTTTCTGATTTTAACCTGCCTTGGATGTCCATGTAAATATTTTTGCACCAACCGTCTTTGTTCACCAGAAGAAAAGATCACTGAATAAAAAAACAATCACTAAACTTATCTCCGGCATTGGCCAGTCATTTATGTGTTTGACCAAGTCATAATAGAACCCCGTCACATATGGTGTCAGGAGTGGGATTATGGCGAGCCGGAGAAGAGGATCTCGTCCATTGAAGCAACGATCTGGTCTTCGATCACAATCAAAGATGGAAGAAGAGGTGGCTGACAGAGCATGGGAGAGTATGCCAACGACGGATGTGTCAGATGAGGATGGTGGACCAAAGCCTGACCCCACTGGACCAAGTGCATCTGGCCGTGAGTTTCTCACTTTGATGAAGGACTTTATGGCAGGTCAGCAAAAGCGAGAGAAAGGACTGCTAAAGGAACTGCGAAATCTTAGGATGTCCCTGCAGCAACCACAACAAGTACCACGTCTTCACATTCAGTCAGGAGGTGGCGCAGAACAAAATGATGACAACGACGATGATAATGGTGGTGATGATGATGATGATGACGACGGCAGTTATCACAGCCATAAACCTCAGTCAGTAAGTTACACCACTGATCCAAAGATTCTTCCTTATCAGTTAGGAGAAGACCTTGAAAACTATCTGCTGCGGTTTGAGCGCATTGCCAAGACCTGGAGGTGGCCACAGAGTGAATGGGCCTGCCGTCTCATTCCACTCCTTTCTGGGAATGCGCTGGAGGCCTATGCGGCCATGGATGAGGAACGTGCTCACTGCTACAAAGACTTGAAGGCTGCTTTGTTAGCAAAGTTTGACATCTCACCTGAGACGTACAGACTGAAGTTCAGAGCAGCAAGTGTACCTGCTGGTGAAACTCCTACTGAAACCTATCACCGCCTTAGAGGCCTCTACCGACGGTGGATTCGTCCGGACCAGCATTCAAAGGAGGACGTCGGGGAGCTCATCATCCAGGAACAACTGTTAAGTGTTCTGCCCTCTGATGTACGGACCTGGGTGAAGGAACATGAACCGAAGGATGGTCTGACTGCTGCAAAGTTGGCTCTACAGTACATGAATGCACGACAAGGAGGAGCCACACGTTTCTCCAAACCTGTACTGCGACCGGTTCAACAGACTGGACATCAACGGTATGCCAGAGACCAAGGCCAGGAGGTCAGAGGTACCAGCGGTTCTCTCAATCCACCATCTCATGGTAAGACATTGATTTGCTATTACTGTCAGCAGCTGGGCCACAAGGCTTCGGTGTGCCCGTTAAAGAAGACTAAGTTTACTGGCTCCTGTTATGCTCCCAGAGTGGAAAAAACGGCTGGAGTCAAAAACTTTGAAACTAGAACTCATAAAACTGTGACTGTGAATGGACAGCAGGTGACTGCATTAATTGACAGTGGTAGTTCTACATCACTGGTTAAAAAAAGTTTTGTACCTGTTGGTTGTGTGAATTATGAAAAGAAAACTCAGATTTTGTGTGTGCATGGAGATTGTCATGTTTATCCAAAAGCCGAAGTGACTGTCATTATTGATGATCAACCTTATTTGCTAACTGTTGGTGTGGTGGAAAATCTACCTTTTGACATTATTTTAGGTACTGATTTACCTGTGCTGTTTCATTTTTTGGAAGAGATACAAACTGGCGTGGGCGGAGTTGGCAATGTTTCCTGTCCTGTGGTTACTCGCTCTCAGGCCAAAGAACAAGTTGAATCCTTACCTGACTTTGATGAGAGCTTGTTTGAGGTTTCAAAGAACACTAGAAAATCCAGAAAGCAAAAAAAATTTGAGAAAAAGTTAATGCTGAGTGGAAATGTGTCAACAGATTTATTAGTGGATGACATTTGGAAAATACCTGAAAATATTGCTACTTTACAGAAACAGGATGTGTCTTTACAACCTTTGTTTGAACGAGTGGGAGAAAAAAACTGATGCTAAGTGGAGGGGAAAAGAAACTTTTGTGTTAAAAGATGGTGTGTTATATGCTTGTAATGAAAAGCAACGGTTGGTAGTTCCAACTAGCTGTAGAGCACTTGTCATGCATTTGGCGCACACCATTCCATGGGCAGGGCACTTGGGGCGTCACAAAACATTTATGCGAGTCAGCTCACGATTTTTTTGGCCATCAATGTACAATGACATTAATGCATTATGTGCTTCTTGTCCTATATGTCAGAAGACTCGTCCTGCTCGTAAATCAGATCGGGCGCTCCTCCAGCCACTACCTGTCATCTCCACTCCTTTCCGTAAGGTTGCAATGGACATTGTTGGACCCCTAGTGAAGAGTGGGCGTGGCCATCAGTACATCCTGGTAGTATGTGATTATGCCACCAGATTTCCAGAGGCTTTTCCACTGCATACTGTTACTGCTCCTGTGGTGGTTCGAGCTCTGGTCCAGCTATTTTCAAGAGTTGGAATCCCAGATCAGATTTTGACAGACCAGGGAACTAACTTCACTTCTAATCTGCTAAAACTCTTTCACAAACAGCTTGGGATCTCTGCCATCAGGACAACTCCTTACCATCCACAAACTGATGGACTGGTCGAAAGGTTCAACCAGACGCTGAAGAGGATGCTGCAGAAGTTTGTGAATGACACTGGCAGAGATTGGGACCGCTGGTTACCGTTCCTTCTCTTCGCCTATCGTGAGGTGCCGCAAGCATCAACTGGATTCTCCCCATTTGAACTCCTGTATGGGTGGGATGTTCAAGGACCGTTAGACCTGCTGAAGAAAAGCTGGGATGTATCAGAGACCCCATCCAGTGCCAAAGGTGTAGTCCAGTACGTGCTGCAGATGAGAAGTCGGCTTGCTGACTACCAGGAAGAGGCTGAGAAGAGCCTGCTTCGAGCTCAGCAGAAGCAAAAGCTGTGGTATGACCAGCAGGCCCGACAAAGAGTGTTAAGTCCTGGACAAAAGGTGTTGCTTCTCCTGCCTTCATCCACCAGCAAGCTTTTGGCAAAGTGGCAAGGACCCTATACCATCAGCCGACAGCTGGGACCTACTACCTATGAAGTCTACCACCCTGACAAAAAGAAAGCTACACAGGCTTATCATGTGAACTTGCTAAAGGAGTGGAAAGAACCATCACATCCAGCTCCAGAAACATCATGCCTGCTGAGGCCAATGGAGGAGGAAGAAGAGGTTCCTGGCATTGAAGTCATGAATGAACAGTCAACCCCTGATCTCAGACACTTAACCCCACACCAAGCCTCACAACTTCAGCAGATCTTCCAGAAACTGTCTCCTCTCTTTTCTCCTAATCCAGGTCGGACCACTTTGATTGAGCATGCAATTCGACTAAAAGAGAAGCAGCCAATTCGTCAGCGGCCATATAGAGTTCCACAGCAGTTGGTGGGACAGCTGCAAGATGAAGTCAAGACCATGCTAAAATCAGGTATCATTGAACCTTCAAACTCTGAGTGGTGCAGTCCAGTGGTCATTGTGTGCAAGAAAGATGGCTCACTAAGGATTTGTATTGATTTCAGAAAGCTTAATGCAGTGTCAGAGTTTGATGCCTATCCCATGCCCAGGGTAGATGAGCTGCTGGAAAGGATTGGACAAGCAAAGTTCATTACCACCCTTGACCTGTGTAAAGGGTATTGGCAGGTTCCATTGGAGCCTTCAAGCAGACAGTACACAGCATTCCGTACTCCTTCTGGTCTTTTTCAGTTTACGGTTATGCCGTTTGGCCTCCATGGTGCTCCAGCCACCTTCCAACGGCTAATGGACAAAGTGCTGCAAGGAAGTGAAGACTACAGTGCTGCTTACCTTGATGATGTAGTCATTTACAGCAATAGCTGGGAGGAGCATGTGTCACATCTAGCAAGACTGTTGGAAAAGATTGCAGGAGCAGGGTTGACACTTAACATATCAAAGTGTGTTTGGGCACAACAGGAAACCAGATACCTGGGTTACCAGCTGGGGAGAGGAGAGGTGCGACCACAGATGGACAAAGTTGAAGCAATCCAAAAGTGCCCCCGCCCTCGAACCAAGAAGGAAGTGCGATCATTCTTGGGGCTAGCTGGTTGGTATCGAAGGTTTGTGCCTCATTTTGCTACACTTGCTTCTCCACTCACCAGTTTGACAGCTAAAGACCAGAAGAATCCTGTTGTGTGGTCCAAGGAGTGTGAAGACTCCTTTAACGCTCTGAAAGCTCATCTATGTTCATCTGCTGTCCTCCGAAGTCCTGATTTCAGCAGGAAATTTCTGGTCCAAGTAGATGCATCCACAGTTGGTTTAGGAGCTGTTTTGGCTCAAGGAGATCCTGGAGAGGAGCAACCCATACTCTACCTGAGTCGCAAGCTGCTACCTCGGGAGGTGAGATACTCTGTGGTGGAAAAAGAAGGACTGGCCATTAAGTGGGCTCTGGAAAGTCTCAAGTATTATCTTCTGGGCAGAGAATTTGATTTGGAGACAGACCATCGTGCCCTAACCTGGATCAACACCATGAAGGATAGTAACCATCGTCTAACTAGGTGGTATTTGTCCTTGCAACCTTACAAATTTAACATCTGTCATAGAAGTGGCAGACTTAATAAAGTGGCAGACTTTCTTTCTAGGTTGCCGAGTTTCGCCAACCTTGGAGAGGAGACGGGTGGTGTGACGGAGGAGCCGTCATCAGCTGGAACTTAGGAATAAGTCAGTGTCAGCATGCGCACAAACATACACACACACACACGCATACATACACGTACGCAATCACTTACTTTTGTTGCAGGTTGGGCTGGCGCCGTTCATCGTGGGTGCACACGCGATGGTCCGGTTTTCATTTAACATTTATTCTAACCTGCTTATTTTCAGCCAAGTATATTTTCTGCATCTATTTTCAAACAGGTTTATTTCCGGATTGTAGCGCGCCGGGAGGGAGTCACGTGATGACGTAGTGATGTCATCAGAACGTACAGAGTGTGTTGTATTAAATTGAGTATTGTATTTTTGATTACAAGTTTATTTTTATTTTTTCTCTCTCTTTAGCATGGTGTTATTATTATTGTCATCATTATCAAAATCATTATTTTTGTTTACTTAGTGAATTAGAAGTAATTGTTTAGTTTTTATTTTATTTTTATTTTTTTTTTTTCTGTGGGTGGAGCCTATAGCTTTAAAAGCAGGCCTCTTTTCCACAGGGAGTCAGTCTGTGGCTGGACTCCTGAGATGTCACACTGAAGGTGATGGATTCTGATTTTTTGAAGGTACTGCTCTTTTTCTGATTTTAACCTGCCTTGGATGTCCATGTAAATATTTTTGCACCAACCGTCTTTGTTCACCAGAAGAAAAGATCACTGAATAAAAAAACAATCACTAAACTTATCTCCGGCATTGGCCAGTCATTTATGTGTTTGACCAAGTCATAATAGAACCCCGTCACATAAAGTAACAAAAAAGTCACTGGCAGCATTTCAAATGTATAAAAGATAAATAGCAATACAGACCCTACTTTTAATTCCCATCATCCCACCATTATAAAAAATAACTGTGTTCCAATTATGATTAATATCACATTTTACACGTTCCACATAGGACAAAGCAACAGTGAATTATGCTTGTGTCTGGAACTTATTAAAATAAATGATCCATGTTCAAAGCATTTATTTTAATTGGAGTCCCTCTATAGAGACACTTGTTAGAGCATGTCTGATGGGTTGCACTTTAATTTACTGTCTATGAAAGATTTTGCAAAAACCTTTTCTGTGTGTCATACCCTTCACCTCCTCTGTAGTGCAAAAGCACAGGAAAGAATAGGTGAGACAAAATAATTTGAACCAAACAAATAAATACGATGCTCTAAAAATTACGTTATGTCATGAATATCAGAGATGAGAAGCTTAGCTATGAATTCAAGGATTATTAAAACACAGATTATGATAAATGAAGTGGGATTCTTTTGATCACACATTTAACCTATTGTAGCTCATTACACCACAGAGACATCAGGATATGATGAGCAGAAGATCTTGGTTCTCTGTGTCTGGTTGATTTGCGTCTTTTTCCACAACATGATTACATTTCTTATTCTCAATTTTGGTCATCTCCTACCTATCTGACCACCAAATTACACTTTTCGCGATCTAAAGTACTTCAAGTAGATGATGTCGGTGAGATTCCTAGATGACGATTATGTAATAAACTACCACTTTTGCAAATCTGCATCCATTTATTCTTGAATTTCTAGAGAGGAGGAATGAAAGGCAAATTGTTAATTACCAAGTAACCTTTTATATATGCTAGTAAACCCAAAAGTTAAACCTGATTAATATTGCTATAAGTTCAAACAAGTTCTCCAGGGAGTTCCTTTTACAGACAGTGAGATATGTCAGTCGAATAATAATCCTTCCAAATACCCATGAATTACTGATAACAGTAGGCCCATTCTTTTCCATTTTATAAATACACCTATTCAAAGCTTATTGCTGACAAGAGGAAGTTATATGCAGCATGTGTCACACTAGAAACTATGTACAGTGAGTTTAGGAAATGTTCCTGCTTGTTTAAGGAGACAGATATTTTTGTCAGGTTTGGAATCCTATTACAATAGATGCAGAAATTTGAAGATAACATTCCATCATGACAATGGTAGTTTGATAGCCTTGACTTGGCAGGATCTAGAAAAATTGCCAAAATTGATCAGACGATAATTACCCTCTATCAGAGACATGTAACCCTATCAGTCTTTGACCTTATGTTCGACTGCACTGAGTTAATGCAGCAGGACAATGATCCAAAGAACAATAGTAAATGGCATAAAAATATACCCACATACTGTTTTTGTTTGTTTTTTCTATTTTTTACAGACAATCCGTATCATGAGTGTGTGGGACTCTCTAAAAGATATGGATGATGTTTCACTTAGCTATGTACTAACAAAATATTTTTACATGTAAAGGTTGGCCTAATACTAAGTACAAGTGTTATCTTTAGACACAGTGAATGTGTCAATTTAAAATGATTAACAATATAGGTACTACGGAAAGCAGGAATTATAAAACAATAATAATAATAATTATTAATACTATTATAATAAAAAAAAACTTCAGTTATATGCCTCTTCTACACTGAAAGGATCTGGTTAACATGGGGTTTTCAGACACGGGTTGAACCGTTAACAATTGGCATTTGGCTCCCTGCCCATTGGCCAAAAAAGCTGAGACTGACCCCCCACTAGAAACCTGCATAGCCTCTGTCCCCCCACTGCTGTGAGTCTGATGATGCCACCAAGCTGGGTTAGATGATGTTATCAGTGCAACAGAAATCAAGAAACATGGAAGGAAGCCAGTGCGTAGTCAATGTGCTTTACTGTTTCATTCTTTTATACCTCCAAATCCCTCTCACCAGTCCTGCAACATGTTTTTGACTGGTGCGGTGTGTTGACTTCATCTAATTACCATGATCCTCTCATGATCATCCTGCTGCTATTTATACCTCCAGTTCCCAGCCATTGGTGCCAGATTATTCGAGCTCCTAGCGAGCCTAATTCTAGCGTTCCTGTTTGTATCATGTTCTGCCTTTTCCTGACCTGTTTGTGCCCTCTGACTTTTGGCCATCCCTGTTTGCTCTCTTTGCCTGTCCTGGGTTTCCGGGCTGTTACCTGTCTTCTGACCATGACTTGGATTATTCTCCTGGGTCCTATTCATACACTGGCTGCTGCAAGATGCTGCTCCTCCTCCCTCCTGGATTTCTTGCCCCGGCTCAGTAACGAACAATAGAGTTGCGCTCCTCTGGACAATGCTCCTTCTTCCGAGCACAGACTGAACTTTGCCAGGTTGGTGGCTTTCATGCATATTGATGTTCCTCGTTTAAGTTTTGAGGTCATCGACCTTAGCCACTACTGCAGAGTTTCCAGCCGTACCAGACAAGCAGCCGCATGCTTCGTTGAATAAACACCCTTTAATTATATCACTTTCTGTCTTGCCTGAATTGTGGGTCCAATGTTCTGAGCCTTCTGACACTTCCGTATGTCGTGCTTAACGGTATCATGTAAATTAGCAGATCAACCGATGTCTAATGTTCCCACTGTATGCCAATCGGAACCCAGCTATCTGAACGTGCTTTTAACGCGTGTCGCTTGCCAAGTCATTATTGGCCAGTGGGAAAGGGGTATAAGTCTCGCAAAAAATAAGTCCTATAGATAAGGGTTCGTGCACACTTTCTAAGAATCTAATTCATCTAAAATGTTGTGCATATTTGAGGATATGTTAAATGCCATGAACTTTTATGTCAGACATGGCTATGAAATCAGGAAAAATGTCATTAATATACACACATATATTAACATACAGGTCAAAGAAAGAGTAATTAAATCATTTAAAATGTATTTAACATTCTATCATATTTTTTTTTACATTTTTTCATCTATTATGTCAGTGATGACGTAATTTAAATCAATGAAACCAATAACGTTCTAAGGTAATCAAATAGTACTCTAAGATTACTCAACATTAAATAACAAATAGCACACAAATAACTTGTTTAAATAAGATGGTAACATTTAAAGAAAATGTATTCAACTTTGCATTTTTCCAAACTGAAACCAGTCAAAGGATTTTTCTTTCAGGTACTATATAAACTTTTCAAACTGCATCAAATAATTGCAGACATATATTTAAATAATTAATGTCCGGTTTATCCAAATAAAAGCTTGGGAGACATTTAGGAAGCAAAAAACCCCATGACTATATTAAAGGTTTTTGAGAAACTCACAATGTTTGGAATCAGTAAAATGAGGTGTGGGTTACACCTGTGACTAAGTTATGCCTTTATGCCTGTTAAAACACATGCAAGGTCCACCACCCCTCTCACCAGTAACATTTGCGCTTCAAAAAAGCTGTAGGACATTCCTACCTTCTTGTACAGCCTGGAAAGGGTTGTTCCCATCGACAAATTCCACAGAGAAGGTTATCTTTTCTGTCTCCAAGATCTCATTGTTTAGGTTCAGGTCTGCCACGGCAAGACGAAAAACCTCGTCATCTTTCCGTGCCGACTCATCAAATATGGCACCTGCAGAGAGAGGTTAGAAAAAACATTAAACAGGACCTTGGAATAACAGAGAAGAGGCTGAAACTTCATTGTAATTATAGATGGTTTGCAAGACATTTTACTGAGGGTGCATGGGTTTTCCAGGAAGACTATGATTCACCAGGTGAATTCTGAGTTTAAAAAGAAATGTAGTTTACCTGCATCTTTACAATATCCATAGTAATACCAACTCAATTCGTACAGTATAGTGAAGGACCAGTAACTATAATTTCACTGAAATTGAGGGTTTCTGCATGTTTTTAGATTACAAGATGCTAATTCCAATAAGGAAACACCTACAGACTGTTTTAAAACACATGCGTATAGAAGCAGGCCAGTTGACAGCTGCAACCCTATTGAGTATTTGATAAGGTCACCCCTAAATATGCAAATATATAGAAGCTAACAGAAACGAGGCTTGCGTAAACAGATACCATTAGGCCCTCTGACCACCATCAGTAGACAATGCAGGTAAAGTGTCTTTTCCCACAAGGAAACAACAACGTTGAATGCAGAAGTTGGGGTTTTAATCGATGACCCTTCAGCTGCAGAGCAAACTGTAGTATCGGACACCTTTGTCGCCCTATACAGTAGAGTGTACAATTTTGCAGTGCCTAAAAGAAGGTGTGAAATCATCGCTTTGCAATAAGTACTGGGCATAAAGGCAACCTGGAATGTAAATCCTTTTTGCTGCTACTTTTTAAGGGTGCCACAGTAAGGCATTACAACTTAAACACAGACTTGAACACATCTGTGATTCATCCCCCTTATCAAAGATACAGACTTAATTAGAAACCCTACAGGAGGAGAGTTAAAGTATTCTCTTTCAGTGGCATGACTTAGACATTCAATTTTAGAATACGTAAACAACATTAAACAGTGTAAAATATTTAAACGCTATCCATCAGAGATTATTAAATTAGTATATTGCTTTCAGTCTTCCAATTCAATGAAAAAGACCTCATAATAGACAATTTTCAAACTTTCTTTTTAAACACTAAATTCCATAGGTTGATAGTTTGTAACAGTCTTCCATCTTCCTTTTCAGGACTTTCGAAATATAAATTCTCTACCAGAGATAAAGTCTTGGTTAGTATAACACTCATGCAGTATAAATGAGGAGAGAAAAAAGTGCTGGAAAAAGGCAATTGAAGCAAACACAAAGACATTAACTATTCCATTATAGTTAAATAATGAATGGAGTAGAAAATCTGTTTGAGGATGATACTGTTGGGGAACAATTCTTGTACTGTTTAAATGTGACAAATGAAACAGAGGACAGCCTTAGTTTTAATGTCTAAGGGTCAAAACCATGGGCAAAATATGGCAAAAATTGTCATTCTAGTCATTGTTTTAAGTTGTACTTTTTTGCCTTAATTCAGTTATTTGCATTGTTTTAGTTTGGTGTTAAACCTGAATATAGAGTTTGTAGAGATGATACGGAGAATTTAAATTTTTTTTAGAGTAGCAGGAGAAGAGAAAAAGGCTTTTGTAATCTTAGTATGTGCGATAATGTTGCCATGGTAACATCCTCTCAGACTTATGTTAAAAGCTACTCAGTGATGTACACCTATTTCTTTGTAAATGGCTGATAGCTTTGTGTGTTCTCATCGAATATCATACCAGCAACAAATATGTAAATCAAAAGAGTGCAACAGTCACAATGTAGCTATAGAACTAAGTAAAATTAAATTTTAGAGATGATCAGTCATATTTATCCTTTCTTCTTTTTCTTTAGTTCTCTTTTATCTACCTATGCTTCATCTTTTCCAGCAGAGTAGGTCTCATTAGTAAAAGATCACTGTGCTGACAGAGCCAAACATGAAATGAAAACTTTCATGAATGAGTTAAATCAGACATATGTGCAATTTCAAGGGCAACAGTGCCAAAGTTATAATACTATTTTTTTTATATGTGATAAATGTGTTTCTAAGAGTATGAATGACTTGAGATGAAAATTAAAAGCTTTATTGACCAATACAAATCAGAAACATACAAATGTAATATAAGCATCTAAATGGAAAATAAAGAACAACAATCCTTGTCATAACTGTACTAAGGGGGTTATTTTGTGTCTTCTTTTTTAGGGCATTATACACATGCTGATTTACAAACAAAGACACATTGAAATATGTACTCATGCAAACAAAAGACAGATATTACAACAGCCATCAGACAGGAAAATAAAAGTACTGAATCTTGCTTCAGTCACCCGAAGGGCAGCTGCACGCAACCCCCTCCTCCCTTTCCCAACCACGCACTAAAGTATAAATATACATAGCCCATGTGTGTGCAGACACCAAATCATCAACCCTTTTCCTAACAGCCACTTCCATGACAACTGGCATCACCAACAACAGCGGTAAGACTGAACAGATGAGATATCCAAAAGCTTAGACCCCAAATAATTTGGTCAAGACACTTCAATCTATTGTCTATCTGGAGTCAAGTATTTTGCATTAATTTTGTTGTTTGTTTACTCTAACAAAAAAGCTAATAATTATTTGTTTATATATAATTATTGCCTAGTAGTCCCTTAGTTTAGATTAAAAAAAAAGAAAAATTATAAAGTAAATGTTCTGTCACTGTTTATTTAAGTAATTAATCTGCCACCATTATTTAAATTTCATTTTTATTCTATTCCTGATACTGTGCCTTTGAGTCACAGCCATGCTCCCCTTTAAGGCCAGCATTTTCCATTTAGGAAAGTTTATCGTTTCCTCTTCACACATCTTAAACATTCTAATGTTTATTCCAAATAAAAAAATTATAATTAATACATCTAAAATATATATCCTTTAACAAAAGCAGTGAAAAACTAGTGTGTCAAAGGTCCAGTGTTCACGTAAACTTCAACATCAAAAGAGGCAATTAATAATAAATAAGAATAGAACTGAGGTTCTCTATGAAAGGTATAATACACTGACTGGACTGGACTTGGCAGGCCCAAGAGAGAAGTAAGGGCCTGCTGGAAACGTCTGGCATTGCCCTTGGTGAGGGAGGTATTCAACTCCCACCTCCCCTAGGAGAAGGAAGCAGTGCTTAGCTAACACCATTTATATTGGGAGTGGGGAGCTGCTAACCTTGAATGATGACATTGTCGGACAGTGGAAGGCTTACTATGAGGATCTCCGCAACATTTCTTCCATGGCGGAAGAGAAATTGGGTGCTCAGGACCGGATTCATTCACCACCAGGACTGAAGTCACAGAGGTGTTCAAAAAAACTCCATGAATGAGATCTATCCTGAGTATCTTAGGTGTCTGGATGTTGCTGGCCTGTATTAGCCGACACACCGCTCCAACATTGCATGGAGGTTGAGGATAGTGCTCCTAGACTGGCAGATTGGGGTGGTCATTCCCTTCCATAAGGAAGAGAACCACAGGGTACAGACCTAGAATAGGGGGATCACACATTTAACTGTGCCCCCCATGGTGCCATGTTGGGTGTGCTCCAGGGGTACAGAGTGAGGGCAATATACTAGGGGCCACCTAGTCTTTGCACTTGTAGAAAACGAGTTTGGTTTGCATTGCTGGCATTAAGTCAGACCTGTTCCCAATTCATGTTGGACTCCAGCAGGCCTGCTTCTCCTGCTAGAGAATTGAGTGGCAGATCAATATATCGATCTGTGTGGCTGCAGCTAAAGAGTTGACACACAGTCTGTTGAGCTGAGCAAAAAAGGCAAAACTGTCGACTTACTGGTCAGTCTACATTCCTATCCTTAACTATGGCAGTGAAATCTGAATCATGACTGAAAGAAACGAGAATCTGGGTACTGCCTCAGAGAGGCTCTACTCCAAGCCTCTCTACGGGAGTCTCTTCCACATCGGAGGAGTCGGCTCTTTTGCCTGGACACCTCCCTCGGGAGGTTTTCCAGGCCCATCCTACTCGGAGGAGGCCATGAAGATGACCCAGGGCACACTGGAGTGTCTGGAGCACCTGTGCTTTCCCCAGCAGAGCTGGACAAAGTGTCTGGATAGAGGGAAGTCTGGGAGTCTGTGTTGACTGCTGCCCTCATGAACCAGTCCTTGCTATATGGAAGATTACGGAGATACGTAAGTGGGCCACACCATATGTAACTTTTACTTAAATGGCTTAAAGCTGAAAGACAAATTCCTATGTCTTAGAGACTGAAGAATAACGTCTGCACTGTAATACTTACAACTTAAATACATGTAAATAATTATGTTAGTTTTAGAAAAAAGTTTTAAAGAAAAAGGACAGAGCATACCTGCCTTTTTTAAAGTAGGTCTGCATTATTCAACAAGTAAGATTGTGAATTTCCTACTTTCAGCACCCTGTGACTTTCAACACGACCAACAGGCGGAATGTATTATTAGCAGGGGTGGTTTGCAATCATGACACAGAATGGACCAGCATTCTTAACAATATTCTCCAATGTTATAAATGCCATATTATACGTATATATGACAGATACATTGATTATTATATATTCAAATATAATACTGTAAAGGAAAACTGTGTTTACACCTTTAAGCCTTTTCTTCCTGATTCTTTCCTGAGAAGAGATCAGTCGGAGCAAACACTTTAAAGGCACACTATGCAACATTTTTCAGTTAATTAATGTGTTCCATAACGTTATGGATGATTAAATGATTCATTTCAGGTTGAACAAAGGTATTCTCGGCCGCCCTGGTGGTCTGTGGGGGAAATACTGCACTTGCAATTGCAGTAGCACCCACCCGCACCCACAGGCTCAGAAGTCTCGTGAGAGTCAGTCTTGCTTTACGGCGAGAACTGCTACACGCCCCCAGTTAAAAGCATTCTCGTTGCCAGCACAGTGGCGATCTTTGTGCAGTTATGCTACGTTCACATCGGATGCAGCAAAATCGCGTCTGCTGCTTCATTTTTGCTGCTTGTACCAGTTAGTTCTGACGCGCGGCTGAAGCAGCTTTGCTGCTCTGGCTGCGCGGTGCAAAAGTGTGTGTGACGCGCTTTGGGCGGAGCTTCACTATCCTTTCTCTGCCTTGCAGCTACAGTATATTTGCTGTGATCAGTGGGAATAAAGTAGTTTTAATTTGTGTTTAAGTGAGAAAATACACCTGAAAACGTAATCAGTGCCGTCAGTTCATTCAGATTATTATCCTGCCTTCAATATTTTTTCTGTCGGAGCCGCTCAGACCCCCACATACCAGCGGTGCGCCGACAGTAGGGATCCCTTCATCAGCAGCCTCTGGCCTGGTCGCCTCCTTGCGGTTCACCACGGCAGCTGGTAGGTGTTTTTCATCTAAATAATCCAAACTGCATATTCTGCCGGCAGATTTCTGCATTTTAAGTTAATTTAGGCGTCAATAAACTGTTTAAGAGGAGTGATCATCAGCGCTGTGTCTCTCTCCCTGCGTCAGATGCTTAAACGCGCCCGATGCGCTGCTTCAGCTGCTCAGACGTGCTGTGCCTGCTGCTCAAAACGCGCCGCGGGACCTTTTGCTGCGCCTTGACGTTACGTTGCATGTAAACTCGCTGCTTCTGTCGCGCCAGCTGCGGTGTGAACGCAGCATTAGTCATTCGTTGCGTTCGCCTGTCTGCTAAGCTCAAAACAACCGTGCCTGGCTTGACGGAGAAACCAGGAGAACAGCTGTGCATATTTGCACTTTTACTTTCGCCCTCTGGGGGGAGCCTCGCTGGAAAATCAACACCGGTTGCATAGTGTACCTTTAAATAACCCTTCATAATGTATATGTATTAAATAACTATGAGACGTGATAACATATTTTGACAGAAATAGTAATCTTACTCAGACCAGAAAAGTGGCTTGGGTTACAGATGGCAGCACTTACCACCAGGATCAGTTCTTCAGAAAGTCTGGCCAGAATTACAGATGAAGAAGCATCTCATACCCACAGCCTACCACATCTTCACACCTAACATCATTACAACATACAGTACATGTTTGTACATGAGGAGACTTCGCTGGCTCCAGCCATATCAATATATTACACAGTGTTATTTTATTGAGGACAACCCAAATGCACAGTGAGCTATCTTTCAAGAAAAATCCACTCTGTCTGTGCTTTCATTCCGTTTCCAAATCTTGTCCAAATTAGATAAACTGCTTGAGAAAACATGAGCTTTAACATGCAACAGGCAGGTTTAAAAACATACATGAATCATAAAAAATAATCCTAAAAATACAGATTGCATTAGTTTAAACATTAGTTAACATTAACTAACTACTCCCATATAGGCCAGAAACTCTAAATGTTGTCCAAAGGAAATACTTTTCCCAGATATGATCATAACTTCACTCTGCTACAGCTCTACAGATAAAGAAAGCAAAAAAAGAATCTGAATAAATGACTGAAACGAGCATTACAGTTCAGTAAGCCAAAGAAATGCACTAAGCCAAAGAAATACATTAAGATTACATTTATTGTATTTAACTTATACAGTAGTGTCCTACAATTGTCCTCATTCTCATGTTTAATTATTTAGCTAGATTGGATCCCTTTTCATACCCATTTTTTTCTCACCAAGGTATGCAGGAGAATTTAACTTGTGTGTATGCTCAATTAATAATGATATATCATAAGAAAGATTAGCAGTTTGTCACAATTTATTTACAGTCATCTCTTACACAATAGTTAGCAGCCAGTCAAAATGGCTCTTCCCAGTCAAAAGCTAGCCGAATGGCAGCCCACTTCCCTGGAACTCCCAAAAGAATCCCTTCCAACTTCCAGCAACTGAAGTGACTCTCTTCTTCTCCTGGGCGTGCATATTTTTTTACTCTGACTCCACCCTTTCCCTGAATTACAGGGTCTGAACAGGAGATGGCACTTCTTTTTAGATGTTAATATCCGCAAATCATGACAGAAAGAATATTTTAGTACAAAGATTGATGTTTAAAACGTAATGGTAGGGGACCAGGCAAGGGCCCACCAAGGAAAGTGGGGAAATTATGAATTGCTACTACTGTAGGTTAAAAAAGTATTAACAGGGGAACTAGTGTTAACAGGGAAAAAAAACAACAACCCCACATTCACATTCTGGATTCCCAGTGAGGGAAGGTGAGAGGTGAATCTTCTAGCTATTGTTCCTAAAAGTAGCTGCATTGTAAGTAGATTACAGGTTTTGCCTAAGACCACCTCCTCTGCTGAGAGATGTTTTTTCCGGTAAAAAAAGATGGATCATTAACTCCTCAATTAAACAATCTTTCTTCCTTGGCCAGAATATGGACATTGTTGTCCACGAATGTCCTTCAACATTCAGGTGCGTGTGAACAGATGAATCCTGTCCTGAGGAGTTGGCCCTCCTGTGTGGCTGTGAAGTGGTTCTTTTGTTAACCTGGAAAAAACATCTCTCATCATAGGAGGTGGTCTTAGACATAATCATAGCCACCTTTTGTTCCCCTTAATTCTTTGTTACACCTACAGTATATTAATCAAAATTTTCCCTACCCTTACAGTAGTTAGAACTGAAGAAGCCTCTTGAAAAAGGGGCGAAACTTGATCTAGAAAACTTAAACTCCAGTTGCCTAAAGTGAACCTTTCATGCTTACAAAACTGAGGTATTTTAGAGGATGTACATCAAATAATTACACCATTCTGAATCAGCACTGCCAAAGCAATGATTGCTAATACAAAGGTGCTGCCCTCTTCTTCTCACATGACCTCTTGCTAAGTGAGGAGGGCAGCATTGAAAGGGGTGGTCATGGCAAAGGGTTTTCAAACTCTAAACAGTTCCAACAGCACAAGGATTTGATCATTCAGGTCAGTGACTATTTTGATGTAACCATCTGCTTGCCTTCTTTTAGGTGAACTGGCTTTGAGCCCTGCAGAATTCCTCTCCATCTGACTTGGTCTGTACACCTGCCTCCTGTGTTTTGACTGTGAGCCAGGCTCTTCTGTGTTGCTAAATTCCCCTATTTTCCTCACTCTCCCTTAACCCAGACTGACTTTATGCTGCTCTTTTTTACCAAAAAAAAACAGCATACAAAGAGCTGAAGGTTTAGAAAATTCTAAGTGGTATTTTCAAGATCGTTTTGAATTATACACAGACAGACAAAATTTATGTCTGTCCCACACACACACACATAAGGAGGTGATATTTCTGAGTTGTTCCCAGGCTGGACCTAGGTGTTCCTGTCTCTGTAGGATGATGGAAAAAGCTGTGCCACTGCTGGTAGATGATGGTGATGAACAGTGTGAGCTTATCGCCCTGTGGTGTCAAATGTCCTTAAAGATACACTCAGAGGCACACACCCCAACACATACACACATATATAAAAACTTGGAAACAGGTTATTATTTACAGGAGTGATGCAAAAGCAGGAAGGGAGAGCTTCTGACACCTGGAAAGACAGTGATGAATTATGTGGAGTTTGTGAAATGTGTGTGTGTACAAGAGAGCCAGATAAGGAAAGGGGCAAAGTGTTAATGTACTGTTGGGACCAGAGTAGTTTAGTGAAGTTTTAAAAAACAGAAATTAAAGCATTGCCAGTTTTTTTATATCCACAAAGATAGCTTAAGAATTTTTGATTTGCAGGGTGATATTTCTGTGCGTGTCTGAGCATGTAAATATTATAGGTGAGTAATCAGGAAAAATACATATACTTGATTCACTAGGAGAAAGTCAATTTAGGTCTTAACATATAGTGTCAGTTCGCACCATCTGTTTTTGTTTCAGGCAAATTGGACTTCATGGAAGACATCCAAGGAGGACCTGACTGTTGAAAACGAAACAGAAAAGCCAAGGAGACAAAGCATCTAGTAGAATGTCCTATGGTCAGGTGAGACAAAAATTTAACTTTTGGCCAAAGCTCTAAATTCACAGATTGAAAAATAAAGCACTGTAAATCAAGTAAAGAACACTGTACCTATTATGAAACATGGAGTAAGCTCTGTCATGTTCTGAGGTTACTTTTGCCTACCATTACATTACAATTGACTATTCTGAAGTGACCTTTCTATGAGCCCTGACATAAATTGTATTGAACATCTTTGTTAGAAGCTGAACCATGTCTGGAATAGGCACCCTTCAAACCTAAAACTGGAGCTGTTTGCTCATGAGGAGTGAGAAAAAAACAGCTGCTGAAAGGTCCAGAAGTCTCACTGACAGTTACGGGACTCGTTTGATAACAGTGAGTGCCTCAAAATTTCTGAAAAAAATATTAGGTTACTGGTAATATCAGTTTGTCATCGCCTGTTTTATGATTTAATTTTTGGTTGAAACGTATTTCTGAATTTGGCTGAAACTCAACGAAATTCGCCTGTTCCATTTCAAAGAATTTGTATTTTTGTTAAGCTTATTGTGGTTTGATGGAAGTCTGGTCATTTGTCTTTAATTTGTCCAGTGTTAATGCAGGTTGAAAGAAATTTGGAAATGACAAATTCCTCTAAATGCCAAAAGGTTCAGATCATTCATGGTACAATAAAAAGTGTAACATTCGGAAAAGTGATGACGCTTTTCTTTGTGTTTTTCCTTTATTATGGTCCTGCTTGTTCACAAGCAAAAGCTGACTCTGCTGTCTCCCAACCATGCTCAATTTGGACATCTTGAAACAGCACAGATGATGGCAGAGAGCCAGCTGTTAAAGCTCTTAAGCCTCAGCCAAGATATAAGTAAATGATAATTACGGTGCTAGCAGTGTATCTTCTAAATGACCTGTGTTGTATTTTCTGTTTTCCATAAACGGACACCATGTTATACCTATATTTTGCTAGCCTTTCCATTTGTCCATGCCATCAACAGTTTACATAAATTATACATTACTTCTTGATTTACTCTAAAATTAAAAGCAGTTCTCATTCTACTTATGCACTTTCTCTACACTTCTAACCTTCTCCTTGATTCTGCCGCTGCTTGCTATTTTTCTTTAAGAGAGGCACCTAACCTCATCCTCTGCCCTGTTTTATAGCTTTGTCCCACCTACTCATTGCCCCCTGCCTCTCCATCATGCCTCGTCATGCCCTCATTCCCTTTCTACCAATGTTCCTGATCTCTCTTCATTTATCTTCACCTTTCATCCTATTTTCAAATACCAGTATCTCTTCACTATCCTACTTATCTTAAAAGTGCTATATCTGTAAAAATCATTCCCATTACTGTACTGTATCTCTCATGGGTTGTATTTTTTTCTGTGTTCTTGTTTAGGGATACTCTATGGTATTAGTATTTCAAGTAACCTGCAGTCGTTTTTTTGCTGAGCTAAAAAAAGTGACAGTCTCTCTCTACAATCCAGGGGAAATGTATGTATATATAGAGGGATTAGGGATAACATTAAACAGTTGTCAAAGATTG
This sequence comes from Cyprinodon tularosa, assembly GCF_016077235.1. NCBI lineage: Eukaryota > Metazoa > Chordata > Actinopteri > Cyprinodontiformes > Cyprinodontidae > Cyprinodon > Cyprinodon tularosa. Next base: position 127,770 of record NW_024038541.1, on the reverse strand, counting down.
AGGATGTCTGACCAATTGTCTAAACAAAACACAAGGGTCAGAGAATATCCAAAATTACAGCTGAGATGGACTGTTTCTGGTCTGCAGCTATCTATTGACGTCTTATAAAAACAAACAAAAAACAAAAAAAAATGCAGTCCTAAAAAACTCACAGATAATCTTGTTACCTAAACTATAAAGATGCATCACAACCGCATCAATTCCTATTCACAATAAAAATGTGAAAAATCTTTATATGAATATCAGACTTGTAAATCAAAAGAAGTTTGCTTAGTCACAGGCAACACCATATTTCACAACACATGGCAGGCTAGGGCAAGTTGGACCCCCCTGATGAAGCACATACTAGAAAAATCTGCTTTTAACCTCATATATCCTACTCCACCACTCCACACCCACACCAAAGGGGGTAATAATATTTATGCCTGAGATGAGTGGGGGGTGTTTTAGGAAATAACGGAAACCAATAAATACTCCATGGGTCAGAACCTCAAGTATTTAGGCAGGCACCTTATAATTCAATTCAATTCAATTCAGTTTATTTATATAGCGCCAAATTCACAACACATGTCATCTCAAGGCACTTTACAGTTCAACCAGATCATACAGTCAAATTGATACAAAGTTTTCTATCTAAGGAAAACCAGTTGATTGCATTGACTCATTGACTCAAATACAATCCCCCACACTAAGCATGCTTGTAGCGACAGTGGAGAGGAAAAACTCCCTTTTAACAGGAAGAAACCTCCAGCAGAACCAGGCTCAGTGTGAGCGGCCATCTGCCGAGGCCGACTGGGGTTCAAGGAGACAGAAGCAGAGATACAAAAAGCAGCTGTAAAAGGCGGCCCCATCCAGGAAACACACAGCCAGGCAGACGAGCTCCAAGGCAGCTCCCATGTCAGAGGACGAAGAGAGCACATCCACTCAGTCACGGTCAGAGAAACAGGACCACACTGGAAAACAGGCCGATCTCCAACATCTATAAACAAGGGTGTTGATAGAAGCAGCACAGCTGATGTTTCTTTCCAGGATGACGTCACAGCCAAACAGGAACAGACGAGGCAAAGCTACTCTGAGGAAAAGCAGAGAGAGCAGAAGGTTAGAGATTGAACTAACAGATTCTGCAGAATAGGAGAACAGAGAGAGAATGAAGCAGAATGATGAAATGGGGGTCCCTATGTCCTCCAAAAGTCTAAGCCTATAGCAGCATAACTATAGAGATAGCTCAGGATAACCTGAGCCACCCTAACTATAAGCTTTATCAAAAAGGAAAGTTTTAAGCCTAGCCTTAAAAGTAGACAGGGTGTCCGCCTCACGGACTAAAACTGGTAGTTGGTTCCACAGGAGAGGAGCCTGATAACTAAAAGATCTGCCTCCCATTCTACTTTTAGAAATTCTAGGAACCACTAGTAAACCTGCAGATTGAGAGCGAAGTGCTCTGTTAGGAACATAAGGAACAATCAGATCTCTGATATAAGATGGAGCTTGGCCATTTAAGGCTTTATATGTGAGAAGGAGGATTTTAAATTCTATTCTTGATTTAACAGGAAGCCAATGAAGAGAAGCCAGGATAGGCGAGATATGATCTCTCTTTTTAATTTTCATTAGAACTCTGGCTGCAGCATTTTGGATCAGCTGAAGGCTTTTAACTACAGTTTGTGGACTTCCTGATAGTAAAGAATTACAATAGTCCAGCCTTGAAGTAACAAATGCATGGACTAGTTTCTCAGCATCACCCCTGGACAGGATATTTCTAATTTTTGCAATGTTCCTCAGATGAAAGAAGGCAATTCTAGAAACCTCTTTGATCTGGGATTTAAATGACAGGTCCTGATCAAAAATAACACCAAGATTTTTTACTTTATTATCTGAAATCAGTTTAATCCCATCCAAATGAAGTGACTGGCTAATCAGTTTCTTTTTCAGAGACTCTGGTCCAAAGACTATAACTTCTGTTTTGTCTGCATTCAGAAGCAGAAAGTTAAGAGTCATCCAGGTTCTTATGTCTTCAAGACATGCCTGTAATCTATGTAATGGGTTAGCTTCATCTGGATTTATAGACAGATATAGCTGGGTATCATCAGCATAACAGTGGAAATTAATCCCATGCTGTCTAATAATTCTACCAATTGGGAGCATGTATAAAGTAAAGAGAATTGGTCCTAGCACTGATCCCTGTGGTACTCCACAGGTAACCTTTGAGCGTGTTGAAGATCTATCATTAACATGAACAAACTGAATTCGATCAGATAGATAAGATTTAAACCAGTCTAGTGCTGTTCCTTTAATTCCAACAAAATATTCAAGTCTTTCTAAAAGAATATTATGGTCAACTGTATCAAATGCAGCACTAAGATCCAACAGGACGAGCACAGATACAAGTCCATTATCTGAGGCAATGAGAATATCATTAGTGACTTTCACCAGAGCTGTTTCAGTGCTATGATGAGCTCTAAAGCCAGACTGAAACTCTTCAAAAAGTTCATTATGGTGGAAGTGATCGCAAACTTGTTTGGCAACTACTTTCTCAAGAATTTTGGATAAGAAAGGAAGATTGGATATAGGTCTATAATTGACCAAGTCATCTGGGTCAAGAGACGGTTTCTTAAGCAGAGGTTTAATTACAGCAACCTTAAAAGCTTTAGGTACATATCCCTGTAACAGAGATAGATTAATCACATCTAAAATGGAGGAGGAGATCAAAGGGAATACCTCCTTAAATAACCTGGTTGGAACTGGATCTAACATACAAGTTGAAGGCTTAGATGAAGACAATAATTTTGCTAATTCAGAGAGTTCAACTGGATCAAAGCAGTCTAAACCCGGTTCAGATTCCATGACTACCTCAGGTACAATCGCGGATAGAGGAGTGCTTATGATCTTATTTTTAATAAGATCAATCTTATTTATAAAGAATCCCATAAAATCATTGCTGCTAAGAGCAGGTGGAATGGACGGTTCAACAGAGCTATGGCTCTGGGTGAGTTTGGCAACTGTATTAAAAAGAAATCTAGGATTATTCTTATTCTCCTCTATTAATGAGGAGAAGTATGCTGCTCTTGCTTTACAAAGGGTCCTCTTATACAGCAGTAAACCATTTTTCCAGACTAGGAAGGACTCTCGCAGGCCTGTGGAGCGATATTTTCTCTCCAGTTTCCTAGCATTTTGCTTCAAAGTACGCAGCTCTGCATTAAACCAAGGAGCAAGCTTTCTATTTTTAACGGTTTTCATTTTCAAAGGAGCTGCGTTGTCTAAGGCAATACGCAGAGAACTAGCAACCCCATCAACAAAATCATCAACCTGTGAAGGGGAATAAGCTATGCTTTTGCACTCTGCAGCACTGCTCAGCGACACAGAGGAGAGAGAAAGTGAAGCAGATTCTTTAAAATTTATAACTGCACTATCTGATAAAGATCTACAAAAATTGAACCTTCTTTTGGGGGAGGAGAACTCTGTTATAACAATGTCATTATGGAGTAGCCTCCCCATCTTTACATGTCTTACTGTATTTCCAGGCAAGGTTGAATTTTGAATGACTTCCCTCTTTTACCCTACTTTCCCCTCAATCCGCATGTGTTAAATATGTTCAGACATTTATATTCAGGCCCTCAAAATCAACCCTCTGCTAGCAAATCCGATTCTCTTCTCATTTGCCTCATAGTTAAAATTTCCAAACTTCTGAACTTTTCTCCTCCGCGTCCCCCCCTGGAGTCCTATTTTTTCATACTGCTTTATGCTATGCTTTTCTCTAATTCCATCAAAGTTCCCTGCTCGCTTAATCCCCCATCCTTCCACACTGGTCCTCTGCCTCCTTCATGCACACCCAAACAGGTTTTCCTCCGATCTTCACCTGCTACTGTATCCTTAGGCAGTTTTTTTCCTATCATACTGTAGCTTTCACTTCGCTGTGTCTTTTTACTAATGTTATTCTCTTCAAATCCTATGTTTCCTTTCCAGCTTTCCTGTGATATCATGTCCTCTTCATCCACAGCAATATTATTGATCCTGTCCATCACCTGGACAGTACAGCCTCCTTTGTCATGATCTGCCCTGATAGCTCACCTTAATTACGCATGCCTTTCTCCTGCTTAACTCTGTCCAGCATCTAATTGTCACTCATCTCATCCACTTGCTGGTTTCCCTTTTATTGGGCCTTAGTTCCAGCTATCACGGCCAGATCATTGTATGATTTCTGTTTGTGTCCTGTCTGTCGGTTTCTTTGGTTACATTTATTTCCAAGGTTCCTTTCCCTGGTTCCAGTAAGAGATTACCCTCGAGCCATTGTCTTCAGGTGAGTTATTTCCCTAACCAGTGGCAAGAGCTTTTCAGCTTTTCCCTAGTGATTCCGTTTTCCTGATTCCATTCCCTCTCACCCACTGGCCCTGTCTGTCTCTGCCTGATCTGTTCCCCTGAACCTGGGTTGGACTCCTGCAGGATTTTGCCCGTCTTTGTCTGTGCGTTTCTGTTTGAGCTGGATGCTCGACGCACGGGACTCTGAACCTGTCCTACCACATGCATTTCTGTCTGAGCTGGGTGCTCGACGCGATGGACTCTGAACCTGCCTTTACGTTCTGTTGGATTCCTGGATCTGTCCATTCCTGTGTGGATCGGAACCCCTGACCGGACTGCAGACTCCTGGATTCCAGTACTACTCCAGTCTGATCTGGATCTCTGTCCTGGATCTGAGTCATGACAGCTCACTGGGGTTCCTGCATCAGGCACGCTCTGGATGGCTCAGGGCAGCTTTTCGTTGGCAAAGCATCGGCTGATCCAGCCTATGATTGAGAGGATGGACTGGACTGCAAATCCAGGTAAGTGACTTACTCTATAATCATCTTCTGTTCAGATGATCGTGGTCACTTAGCTGTGTTTCTCCCTAAACCAGGTAAGGTGCCCCGCCCCTCTTCTACAGTCACTACAGGTCAGCAGATCTTCAGAAGCCCATTTCTGTTATGTTTTGTTTTGTATTAATAAAAGTTTTGAACTTTCCTACTGGCTGTTGCACCTTGAATACTGGTTTCATTTGTCCCGTTTATGACATCCTCATATTCCTTCCTGCATCATCTACAATGCTACAATAACTACTCTCTTCCTGTTTGTTGGACCACAGTCACTGCCAGTCTCCCTGTTTACCAATGACACAATGTACACAAGCACCACAGTTGTTAAAAAAAATAAATGAAAACACCAGCTCAGAGAGAAACATGAGTACAAATGAGCATTCAATAATAAACATACACAAGCAGAGAATAAAGTGTATATTTGCTTCATAAATAAGTACCAGCAAGGCTGGTAGCCAGCAGAGAAATTAAGGCTTTAAATATTCACTGAGCGGAGAGGGTTTGTGCATGTGCAAGCCGATCTTGCGTATCTATTGCTTACTCTTTGCTAACTCCGGATTTGCTCCTTATAATCATCTGCCCACACACAATAGGTTGGTTGTCCTTGTGTTCCCTGCATCGCTTTTTACTCCACGCTACTTTATATCATGAAATTTGCATATTTAAACAACCTCTCTGATTTTTACCAAACATATCATGCCTACACTTTTTCATATCCTCTCTTTACCTCTAGTTGTTTCTCTATTGCCCCCTCCACCCCCATGCAAGATATATTCTGTTTCAAAACTGCACTCCACCCTGCTCATATTTATTACAGATTCACACATTACTACACACTAACTACATAACTGCAAGCAGTTAGTCAGTTAAAAAGTAATAAAGGGGACAATAAAGCTCCTCCATCTACAAAGCTATTAGTAATGGCCAATCCTATGGGTCACACAAATAAACTAGAGGAACCTCATGCATTCACACATGCACCCATACACAACATCAACAAACATGATAAATTAACCGTTTTTATGTTGGCTCATTTGATAGTAATAGGCTTCAGATTAATGTGTGTTATATTTTCATTACACAGATGCAACATTAAAAGGATCTACACTACATGATAGATGGCTGATATTTTGATTCTCAGCATTAGATAACTTTAAGATATACCATTGTATTAAATGTTTACACAAATTTTAGAACAAAGTGTAACATGATCCATTAGCCTTTAATGGAAAAAAAACTGTATTTTAATCATTTAGGAAAATCGTAGAATAAAGACTAAATACACATATTAGCAGTTATCAAGTTCTTAATTTTTGGGAGCCATTAAATCTTAAGTTTTCTCTTTGACTTTTCAGTTGTGTTTTTAGATTAGTTTTTGATCTACGAGATTCCTAAAATTTCAATGTTCTGTGGGTGTTATACCAGCACCCATAGCTTGTATCAAAAACTAACTTCGTAAATTTTGATAACTTTTTTACAATTATATATCTACTCTGACATCATCTTTAATGTCACCTGCAGTTGTTTCGGTCCTACACAGCAACTAAACATGATAATGATGTGCAGCATGATATACGTGCTACACTTCAACATGCTAAAATAAGATGATTAATAAGTCAGAACATCACTTCAGACATCAGACTTCTGTCTGCTAACTAGCAGAGATATTAATTGTAATATGCCTATAGCAACTTTAGACTCCATCTACTGTACCCTTTAGAGAGAAAGCAGATGTTGTTTGAGCTTCTAAGCCATAACTGACCTATTCTGCAATTGGAAATTTCTAAATTAAAAACTTCAGATAGATGTTTTCAACCGTCTGAGAGAGAGAAGCATCCTAAAACTAAATGCTGTAAGCAAATTTTCCAACTAAAAACATACAGATCATCCTACTTTGTGAAGGATGAATAAACAACTTGAATAATAAATATATTACTATAAATATATATTGCTAACGGATATTAGGTTAAGATAAATGTTTATAATAAGTGTAAAATTCCTTTAGTCGGTAAATTATTGGCTAATGACTATATCTTGTGTGAAAAAAATGTTTCCTTTTTGGTCTTTGTCAGACAATGAAATATGAAAAAACTTGATTTCATCCAAAAATTGAATAGCGTTACTGTGATTTTGCTGCTTTCCAATAAATCTTTTAAACAATCCCAGAAATTTGGAAAGCAGACATGAATGCAATCCCTTTTTATTTTTGTGATGGACATACCCTGATCACTCTCCAGAAGGGATGTACTGTAACTACTGCAGTTCAAGGTGGGAATATAGCCCTACTTTGACAGCAATCACTGGGTGTTGTTGTTTTTTCTTTTATATTTTTGTTATTCAAATCTTTTTTGCAGTTTTTCTGGCATCACCAGAAATTACCGTGGCAGAAACTGCCACAATTTCAGCAAAATATAGCCATAAAACCTGCTCATTTAAAAGCCGGCATATCAGCAGAACCCCTTGCACACATAGAGCGAGAGAGATCCAAGTGGCTGTTGTTTTATTCATTACTGCAGTAAGGTAGGTGGCCCTCAGGATCTAACACACAGAGTGTTGTATATACGGCATAGGTTGCAGAGTGCATGCTTTTGCATGCATTTATCTGGGTGTATAAACATTATATATGCAGACCACTAAGTTTGCAAGTCAGTGTGTGATTTAGTAAAATTAAATGTACAAAGCCTGCTATTTATTCTAAGCTTTTTAAAATATATATACATATTTTTTATCGTCTTTCTTTATTGGGGAAGTCAGATGATTAAGAGCAAAGCTTTACAATTATTTATGCAACCACTAAACACAAAAAGAAGGAAAGGATGCTTTGTATTGGGTTTAGCATTGGTTACAGGGTCAAAATAAGGTAGATATAGTTCCACCCACAGAATCACATCACCTGCAAAACAACTGAAAAAATCATTTTAGAAAAAACTTAAGCATTTCTATATTTTTAATAAAAAGGAAACTCATAATTAAGTAAATAACTAAACCAAAGCATTTATTTTATTCAGCGTTTCGAAGTCAAAGCTTATCTTTTTAACCGCATCAAGAGAGCAGAGATAGATCTGAAATACACGCCCTTGGATATTAGTGCATATCTACTTGCTTGTGGAAATGGTTGACAAATGACCATATTTGTTTGTGCAACAAAATATTTACTTGCTGTTGGTCTTTGTCATACAATAAAATATGAACAAACATATTATTAACCAATGGTGAAAACTGTTACTCTGATTGTCTTACGTTCCAATTAATCTTTTAAAAAATCCCAGAAATGTTCACCGCAGGGGATTATAATGGAATTATAATATCCAACAAGACAGAATGAACAAAATCTCTAATGAATTATTTTTACAGCGTTAAAATATAAAGGCTACTTCTATGGCTTCAGATATTTATTTTTTGGCTTTAATTCTGTGGTTACTGTATATGTTCTACGCAAAAGGAAGGCTGTTGGGCACAGTGGAAACAGTAGTCTTCTTGTGAGTTTGTCTTCAGCTTCCTCCCCCACTACAGATAGTTGTGACCTTGATCACAGTCATACAAATTGCATACTAATTATGTTCAAGTGTATGAATGCGTCAATGTTTGCAAGTGTGGCTTGATAATGTGACCTAAGTGTGCATTTAAGTTCAGTCACTAAAAACTTAGTCTATCAACCAATATATCCACTAATGTTTCTTTGGTTAATATAGCTAATTACCCCTCTTTGTTAGAGCAAGTCCTGACACAGTAAGGTACACAGACAGTAAAATTATGAAACATTGTTTTGTGTTGTTTTTGTCTTTTGTCGAATGAAAGCTTTTTCTTTTTTATTGAACTTTATTAATCTCACATTGTAGAAATTCACCTCTGCATTTAACTTATCTCCGTAGGGACCAGTGGGCTGCCATTGTGTGGGGCGCAGGGAGCAGTGTGGTGTTAAGGGTCTTGCTCAAGACCCAGAATGGCGGTCCATGGGAGTGTGGCTTGAACTCAGAACATCTGGATTCGAAGCTCTATGCCCTAACCACTAGGCCACTCCTCCCCCCATACTGTATGTCACATAGATTTCCAGATTTAGTTTTGTAAAGAAAAAATTATATTTAAGGCAGTCCAGAAACAGTGAGAGAATGAATAATACCATGCACCAATTTACATTATTATGAGAGAAACATTTAAATGCTTTTCAAAAGTAATGTGCTTTGCAACATTTGCAAATTCATCCTGAGGGTTTGCATTAGAGATTCCATTCGGGCTTCTTTTTTTCCATCCCCCTGTGATTAATTCTTTCAATTTTGAACATTGAGAAAAAACATGTACTATTAATGAAAACATACTCAATTTTGGGTTACAAAATTTTTGTTTAGCTTCTCTATTACAGCATTCCAAGTTCAGTTAGCAGACTTTGACATCCTGCTGGGAAGATTTATATGTTTTTAATACCTATTTTATCAATTTAACATAGATGTGTTATCAACGATCAGGGTAAAAATAAAATCTTAACACTTATTAAAAATAGTAAAGATCAGTTCTATATACCTTGAGGTGGGAGAAAGACTGAAATAGTGATTTGCAAAAGACCATTAAGATAAGGACAAAAGCTGGGGAAGTACAGATGATGTTTGGAATTTTTAAAATCAACGATCAACACTTGACATGCTATAGGACATGAGAGGTACAATAGTAGCCATTCAAAATCTCCCCACTTTCCGTGATGGGTCCTTGGCTGGTCCCCTAAGATTCCTATTTTAAACATCAATCTTTGTACTAAAATATGCTTTCCGTCATGATTTGTGGACATTAAGATCGAAAAAGAAGTGCCTTCTCCTGGTCAGACCCTGTAATTCAATGAAAGGGTGGAGTCAGAGTAAAAAATTACACATGCACAGGAGGGGGTAATTCCAGTTGTTGGATGGATGTTGCGAACACCTCTTGGAAAGGCTTAAGAAACAAATGTTGCAATAACTGACTTACCCGCTGTAACTATTGCAGACTGCCTTAAACTTTGTTTTGAACATTAAGATGCAGGAAAAATCTTAATCCATTAATCACTATCATCAATTTCTATGTTTTGGATAGGGCTGTAAGAAAAGGCTCTATCCACCCTAACAGACATTCATATTGAAAAAATCCGAATAATATTCTAAAAGTTAGTTTACATCACTAACAAAATTTACTTGGTAAAATAAATTATATAGTGTAACTACATACAACATTGTGTTTTTAAGCTTTGATTTATTTCAATTATAGTGATTTTCTGTTTACATCTAATGATATTCAATCGGTTAGAACATAGAAAGTGACAAACACACACACACACACACTCTTCAAAAAACCTAACCTCGTTGACAGTGGTAATAACTCTAAGCCCATTCTATAACTTTATTCTTAGTCATCAAGATCCCTCCCTGTAAGATGCTTAATAATCACTTTATAACACATGTGGTGCTCAAGATTTTACCTTAATTCTGTAGAGCAAATTTTTAAAAGCCTCATATCTGGTTCCAGTTAAATGACAGAAAATAAATGTTTTCAGAGTTTGGCTCATGAATGTTTTAAGCTGCTTTGTGACTTATGGTAGCTGCTGCTATCAATCAGAGAAGACTTCAAAAATCAAAACCTGTTAGATTTGATGTGTTGCCACAAGAAGGTTCAAATGCCTAAATTAGAAGGCTCAGGTGTGTCACAAGCTCTTTGGTAATACAGTGCTAATTTCAGTCAACTATTTTTGGTCACAGGATTCAAATCTTTGCAGACAGACTCGTATAAGTGTAATACTCCCCCTCACACCTAGGTATAGTGTTCTTCTTTGCTAACCCTCCACATTTACATTTACATGAACCTTGCCCTCTTAAGCCAGCCTCATCCCTCATCTTTGCTTTTCTCATTATCTCACTATATTAGCCCCCTTTGAGCTTCTCCGGGACTAATTTTTTGAATGGAATACACAGCTTTACCTTTAAGCTAATTTATAACTGCTATTATTTTTGTTTGCTTGTATGCGATACAAAATTAAACTACCATATATAGGAAAAAGCATAAAAATGCACAATCTCTGATACAACCTCTAATAGGAAATCACAGTTTGCTTATGCTTGACATCTGCTAGATAAAAACTGCCAAGATAAAATGTTTTGAAGGGGAAAAATGAAAACAAAGACCACATGAATCCAAAGCCACTTTAAGATGAAACTGTTTGCCGTTTTTTTTTTTCCTTCAAACTTTCACCATGCACTATATCCACCATCACATTCCCTGAGCTTCACCAGTTCAATCCTTGGGCTAAAACCAAGTCTAAGCATGTTGCCAATTATTTTACCAATATAAACATGTTCTAACAAAACTAAAACCTATTGGGGCTAAACAAGACACATTTATTGTAGGCAGGTGTAGTAAATTGTGAATTTGCATTTACTCCAGTGTAGATTGCAAAGATTCTCCAGATTTTACAGAGCTGCTAACACTCACCTGTAGTTAGATTAAATTACCATAGATTTTTTTACCCTTCCATGTAGAACAGCAATATTTTCCTTTTTTAATGCACCAATACATTTCTTATACAAGAAACATTGAGGGTATCAGTTTAAAGCTCAGACAGACATTAATGCCCCTGACATTTACACTTTATTACATCATTTTTGGTTAAATGTAACATGCATAAATACATCAAAATGGAGGAAAGTTTGACAGCAGCTTTTTTGAATGTTTCTGCATGTTTTTACCTCTGCTCCCTTCAATCATTTTCCTTAAAAACAGGCCATGGATAAGCTTATGCAGTTATTACGATCTCTTAATACAGCGGGTAAGAAACAGATTTTCTATTTGGTCAATAATTTGAAGGCTTAAGCAAAATGTATAATTATAGCAGTTAAACAAATGCTAGCATGCCTAACAGGTGCAAAAAACAAATAAACAAAAAAAAAATAATATTTACAGGAAGAATAATATCCACTGTGGAGCAAAGATATGCTATCAATTATTAGATTCTTCCAACTATAAAGTAGCTGACAAGGAATTCCAAAGTAGCCACAAAAATGTCACCCAAACAAGGGCAATCCTTTGGGGATAACATTGCAGTCTGACTTTAAACCAGAGTTGCCCAAGTAAAGACTAATCAAAAACACCCAGGGTGCCATAATTAGATGGTTTGTTAACAACAAAAAAAGCTAAAACAAAACAGAATCAGGAGGAGGCGCAAGCCAGTTCATTAAGTGACAAACTCAAATTAAAAATAAGTAGCTGCTTCACTGAGAAACAAAGAACTCCACGGCAGTAACTGCAGTTAGTGTGAACTGCAAAGGGGAAAGGAAACAATAACTACAGTTCCCAGCATGCACTGCAATTCAGACATCACACCAGAGATGATAAAAGCAGAGAAAAAGCATTGCCCCTCCTTTGAAAACGAGCTCACCACCTCAGCTAAGTAACGTTTTTTTTGGAAATTACATAACATCCCTTCATTATGATTCCTTCAGAGGAGAGGCTTGTTAAGCTGGGAGTCTATACGCACATATAATTTGCAGAGTTCCTGACTGTGTCTTGGACAAAGTTGTGCCAGGACAGTGCTAACTATGTTTTCACAAATACATGGAAGACCCGTTATAATCTGAAACAAAAATGCCTTTTTCTTTAAGTCAACTAAATTTTGGTGTACTTGATTGCTTTGGCCAAATTATTTGTATGATTACTATCTGCTTGTGCTGCCAAAGTGCCATCCAAAGCAGGCACTAGTGTTCTGTTCTTTCCCTTGTTGGGGAAGAGAAAGTTGCCTTCCAGAGAAAAGGTAGCCTAGTAAACTAGTCCCACCCGCCAGTGGCCAAAATCATTTTTTGTCTGCGAGTGGTCTAGCTATTATACATTAAAGCATTACTATATGTTCCATTTATCGATTTGATGCGTACCTCCGAGGCTAACGGCAGACAGGTCTAACGTAAATGCAGCCCTGGACAAGCTGAACGTGTGGTGACGTCATGAGTACGCTTCTGTTGTAATTGACCCATATTTATGCTTTGTGCACCTGTTTTCGCCAAGTCCATACTGTCCTGTGTTCTTCTCAAAAACATACTTGGCGAGGACACGGGTCCGTACTCGCTTTTTAGTGAATTGAGAAACAGTAAAGCTTGTTTCACTCAGCTTTGGAATCAGTTTTGGAAGGATTAGACTTCAGTTTTCAATGAAACGTGAGCAGGAAGAGGCTCTACGCTCATTCATTTTTAAGAAGGAGGTATTCGCTGTTTTACCGATAGGCTGTTTGTTTACACTCCCCCACCAGCTTTCTGTCGCGATTAGTACGTCACAGTCAGTTGCGCTCATTGGTCAGAGCGTTGGCCAATAGTCACAGACATGGTTTGAAAGACAACCGTTGTTGTCATCAACAATCTTCCGATGTCTCATTCATTGGGGCCAGACTAAATTACACATTTAATCTCACATTTAGTCTGGTTTATCAGGCAAGAGAAAAACAACAAGTAGCTTAACTTTTCTTAACTTTCTTAGCTACTTCCAAACGGTGCCTGGGTACACTTACCGGTAATTAGAAATAGGTTTTAATGCTGAAATTTGCTCTAGAAGGAGCCCTCTTGATATTTCTGTTGGATGTTATATTGTGTGATATGAATCAAGTCAGTAGCTGAGTGTGTTCTAGTAGTACTGTTAAACAGAATAATTGGGACTTTTTTTTTTTATTTAAGCCTACAAAAATTTTGGTTGTCAGTGACCTGATGTCTCTATGGCTACTTCTATAAACACTCATTTCGGTAAACAGCTTAATTACGTGGAGACATTGCTTGTGATTTGGTTAATAATTACAGTACCTAATTCAATTATGAATAACAAAAACAATTGGTTTAAATATCCACATTTACTATCAATTAAGCTGATATTTGTTATTTAATGAACACTACTATCTAAAATATATTTCCATTGTGGTTTATTTTAAACTTGTATTAAAAAATATTAATTATAATTTAAATTATGTCAATACATTCACAGTCAAACAACACTACTAGTTGTAACCTGAACACTGGCCTTTGTGATTGGCTTTTGAGACTAATTCCATCAGATCCCAGGAACAGCCCTCAAGGCCCCTGTTTAAAGACGCAGTCCTACAAAAAGCTAAGACACAGTATAAAACATAAATCTGCTACTAGTAAAGAGCAATAGCAGCATCCTCAACTGTACAGTAGCTATTATCTTACCTCTGTAGATTTCAAAGTGAAACTGGAGTGAAAGAAAGACAGCAACTAGTCCTCAGATACTTCAGTTTTCTTCGTAAAAAAAAAAAAAAAAAAAAAAAATATTTGGGTTCACTGATCATTATCTCAATTACAAGCTATTATCTTTCATTTATTTATTTTATTTTCTGCCATAAAATGAGCGTCACGTTCTTTAGTCAGGTGTAAAACATGCACACTAATCTAACAGATGTTTCTGCCTTTTTCATTCTCAGCAGTAGGATTATATTTTATTTTTAATGCAGTCAAATCCAGCATGAAATATAAGCTTGAATAAGCGATAAAATTATGTCAAAGACAATCATCAAGGTGTTATCCAATTTAAGCACTAGCGGGCTGTGACAAATCAAAATCTTGAAGGTAAGCCGTGAAACTGCTTACAGTCATTATAAGGCCAAAAGGTAACTTATTCCTCCAGTTTCTGATTTATTAAGTTAGATCTCCTAACCAATTTAGAGTTCAAATAATTTCCAGATTCCTCCTATTTCTAGTTTCAATGTCAAAACTTTTTTCACTGCCCGTGTGCATGTGTGTGTGCTCATGAGACCTCAGGCAAAACATTCAAGCTGATGTTTCAGAAACCCCTAAAAACCCATTTAAAAGTAGAAGGCGGCTCATTTTCTTTTTTTACTGCTCAGCAGAGAGAGAGAGTTGGAGAAGAAGAGTGAGAATCAGAGTGACCCAGTTAGAGAAAATTTAAATAGGGATTCCATTTAGAGGGCCACATTAATTGGAGCAGATGCCTTCTCAATTATTAAGAGGCCTCCAAGGGTGTTAGCACGAGCTAAATTTATCCCGCATGGCTTTGACTGGGCTTGTCCAATCTCATAGAGCATCTGCAGACAGAGGAGAGAAACGTGCAGTGTTTCATACTTCATGTGAAGAGGTTAAACACCCTCCCAATACACACAGACAAATAACCCAACTGGCATTGGCGATACCCTTGATGCCCAGCTGTGCTCTGCATCACAGTTGAAAACTATTATTAATTTGCCAATAACTCTTGTGAATATTCATAACTAAAGCCTACTATATGAGCATATCTCTATAGGTAATACCTAGATAAAACAAACTCCAAAATAATATTAATGAAAACACAGTGTATCTCAAATCACAAATTGAGATACTGTTTCCATCAATCTGCTTTGTAATAAACCAGTGAGAGATAGTACTTAGGCTATGAAAGAGCAATACGCAAAACAAGACTATAGGAAAAGAAAGACTTAAAAAAGTACTGTTCAAAACTGAATTTTACTTTACAAATGTGTTTATAACTTTTTCTTTACTTTGGCATTACAAATTTGGTGACTTAGAATATAACAAGCTGAATTCAGGCAAGTAAATCATCACTTTGTTTGGTTACTAAGGATGTGATAAGCAATCAGTTTTTGAAGCTTTTTTGGTTAATAGGGCTCTTCTTAACGAAAAAAAAAATACATATGCTTTTGTTACATATACATTTTGTTTTTCATTTGGAAAGAAATTGAGTCGATTTAGAGTGGGAGCTGACAAAAGTAAAAAAAAACAAGAACGAAACAAAATTAAAGGAATAGTACACCCAAAACATGATTAGCCTTCATTTTCTACTCACCTCCATGCTGAACAACACTCTGGAGTACTTTTTTGATATCTCAAATGCATCTGGAGATCTGGGAGGCTTCTTGCTGTCTGCTGACATTCAAATAATGGAGGTCCATGGCGCCCGAGACAGAAAGGTCCATAAAAGTCCACAAAAACGTGTCAATATTCCTCCATACTGCTCGTCCAATGTAATCCAAGTGTCCTGAGTGGGTAGCATCCAGAATTTACTCGAAACGAAGTCATTTAGAATGTTTTTAGAGCATAAACAGTAGTGTATAGGATTTCCTAATAGCGCCCCCATGCGCGCTCACGATTCTACGGAAGCCGGCAGACCAAACCAGCGCATTCAGCTCGGCAAAGAACTCATGCTCTTCCTCAACACTGAAGTCCTCAGACATTTTTCTTTCGTTGTTTCTTTCTTTGCACAGGTAAACAGCACATTTCTTCTTCTATGCTTGCATTATCGGCAGACCAGACGCTGAATGCGCACTTTCTTCCGGTTTGGTCTGCCGGCTTCCGTAGAATCGTGAGCGCGCATGGGGGCGCTATTAGGAAATCCTATACACTACTGTTTATGCTCTAAAAACATTCTAAATGACTTCGTTTCGAGTAAATTCTGGATGCTACCCACTCAGGACACTTGGATTACATTGGACGAGCAGTATGGAGGAATATTGACACGTTTTTGTGGACTTTTATGGACCTTTCTGTCTCGGGCGCCATGGACCTCCATTATTTGAATGTCAGCAGACAGCAAGAAGCCTCCCAGATCTCCAGATGCATTTGAGATATCAAAAAAGTACTCCAGAGTGTTGTTCAGCATGGAGGTGAGTAGAAAATGAAGGCTAATCATGTTTTGGGTGTACTATTCCTTTAACAGCAAATATAGTCATCCTCTCATATTTCCATTAACCTGGCATGAGTTACCAGAAAGCCTAGGAGTTAATAATAACATGAACATTATATTATTGTAAATACACAATACAGTGACCAAATAATGAAAACCGCATGGTGAGGTAGTTCAAGTTTTTTAATGTGTAATGTAGGGGCCCAATGTTCCAATCGTTAGGAAAGGCATCCAGTGTTAAAACTTTTCTAAGTTTGTGGGCAAAACTCCTAAATGTGGAAGGACATAGGAATAAGGAAGGAATAAGAAAGATTTTCCATTAGATGAAACATCTGTGCCTCATACTGCTTCAATTTTAAAAAAGTGTGCTGCTAATCACTAAAACATAGCGCAGGATGTGGAATCCCCACTCATTCACACTTTGCTCCTGATTACATAGATAACTGGCACTCCGCCTAGATTTATAGAAGCCAATTAATCAATGTCAGAAAGACTGGAGGGTAAGCTGGTGGGGGGCAAAGCCACTAAGATGGGGACATGCAAACATGAACCCTCTGCCACACAGTTTTAGTAACTTTCTCTACTTTGGACTGCCTCTCTCCTTTTAACCTCGTCCAAACTGATTTTGTCTGCCATCTAGAAGGAAGGCAGCCAGCAGAGTAGCCAACGAGGACAAGGTCAGCTGATATCTTGGTCATTCATTACTTGTAGCTTAACATCCACTACCTATTTCTCCCCTTCAAGTCCCCCTCTCCTCATGTCGACCTTGACCTGCTTCCTTCTGTCCAATGCCCCCTATCTTCCTCATCGCTCTAGCTTTCTTTCTTCCCATTTTGGAATGATTTATGACCCATGATGCTTTGCTCTTGGACAGTTTATTAACTTCATGAAGCAGAGCTAGATGGGCAGCAGTAGGCTTCACTCCATCTTAATTTTTTTCCTCATATACTTTCAGCATAAATAATGTTCCTTTTACACTCTTAGACCTCGTATTCATTCTTGGTTGATGAACCTCTTCTTCGTAACCCTTTGCAGGCTTGTCACCTTTCTTATCCTATCTGGACAGAAAAAAATGGACATGCATGATCAATGCTTCACAAGGTGACATATATCTCAACACATCTTTGTGTGTGCACACTCCTTACCTATTTGGGTGAATAGTATAGCTATAAACATGTTTTATGTTGTCATTACTTACTCGGGAGCTGGAGATACACTTTGACTGAAGCTCTTGTTAGATTCCTAGCTTGTGACTTACAACATTCAAGGAGCTCCTAAAAAGCAAGCCTGGTACATAGGCACAAATCCTTCATTTATACAGAAAGATGAACATGTAAATTTGCCAGCTGGACTAAAAAACCCATATAGGCAGAAATACATAATATTATATTATGCTATATTATGGTATATCATGAGTCTTAGCTGCATTCTGGGTAAATTACACATATTATCCTCTTCATTCCTATGTCCTTGGAAGTACATCACACCCCGTTGCATGTTTGTGTGGGAACATTGCTTTGCGTATATATGTATATATAGAGTGACAATTCTGTGAAAGGCTTTCCATATGCAATGACTTAACCATTTATAGAAAGCACAAACATAGTCATAAACGCCCCTTATATCAAATACAAGAAAATGAAGTGACTCCTGCATGGTTTTTGCACAATATTTCACCCTCAGTCAAGCATGACAGCAGTATCTATGATAATAGGAGTAATACACATGGAATTGTGTGTATCAGTTACCACCTTGATAAAACTAGTAGTTCCAAAAGGAATTTTGCCTTCCTCTTTACTCATTTGTCAAAATAAAATTTTAAACATAAAAAAGTATATCAGATAAAGGCAACCTGAATAGAAAAAGCACAGCTTTCAACTTTTGACATTATGGGAAAAAATTATCAAAACTAATGACCCTAACTGGGAAAAAGCCCACACCTACCTTGCTATCTTAAAACAGCTTTCTTAACCATATGTGAATAGGTTTTCACCATATGCAAAATCAATTAAAACACTGTTTGTACTAACAATGTAACATAATATATGAGAATATTTTTTCTTTTAAAGCTACAGTGTGTAATAATTACAGGGGTATACAATGTAATATATTATACATAACTATGTTATTTTATCATCATCTACGAGCTCAGCCTCTTAAAGCTGAAGTCTGTAAGGTTTTAAAAATCACTTTTTTGTCATATTGGCTAAAACTGTCCCTATGCCCAGACAGCAGTACATGTGATATGTAACCTGTGAAAAAAACTGCTTCAATTGGTCCCGCATACTGCCTGTATTTCAATCTGGAAAGAATAATTCGGGACGAGTCAAAACAGCCAATCACAGCCAGAGGAGCGTCTGATGGAGTGTCAATCACAGCTCCCCCCCCCCCCTCACCGCTTAACCTGCCGCAGTCAGGAGGACGCGCGTGGAAGTCATGGCGGAGCGACAGCCACCAGCGAAAGAGAAACTGCCCTTACTGCCCCTGCCGACAACTGCTTACACGGCAAACTTCGGTATAACCAGCATCTTATATCTAGCTGCTTGGAGGTGAGTGTTATCGCTCTTACCGGTTCACACTCCATGCTGCGTACGCTGCTTGGACGCTTGTGGTCGCATGCGGTAGCCGTGCAGATGCTGTGAGAGGGGTGGAGCTTGGAGGTGGGGCATGAGTGAAGCAGAGAGGGTGGGGGAGTGACGTGAAACCTGTTTTTCTTCAAATTTTCAGTCGAAGTCTGCTCTCTTCTCAATGTTACAGACTCCAGCTTTAACCTTAATATTTGTGTTGCCTTAGAATTCGTTATTTATAATTACATAGGAGCGGGTCTCGCAGCCATGGAGGCAGACATCTTTGCGCTACGGCAGCGCAGAGCCAACAAACTAGTGATTGCAAGATCGCCAAAATGTCACAACGATGTAGAAAAAATAACGGGTATATTTATTATCTTAAGTCTACATGAAATCTATACCCTACACAGACTAATGAAATACTATCTGTAAAATTATCTATGTAAACAAACCTCATCACTTGAGAAGGTAGGTGATGCGGACGTCGTGGAAGACATTTTGTCCCGTAATGCTGGGGGGGGACGGGGGGGGGGCTGGGGGGGGGGGGGGGGGGGGGGGGGGGGGGGGCTGGGGGGGGGGCTGGGGGGGAGATGTTCATGTTGCTGCAGTCTGCAGTCTGACCGCTAGATGTCGCTAAAAGTTACACACTGTAGCTTTAAGAAATAATTGGCCGAATTACTTTTCTAATATGGGTAATGCAGTTACATTACTTGTAAACTTATAGAGGCCATTACCAAAGCTCAGTCAATTGAAGCAACTTTTTAGAAGTGCACACTCTCTGCTGTGAAAGACAATGCTTTTATTGCAAGGACAGAGCAAGAGAGCTAAGATAAAATCTTGTATGATGCCAATTAGCTGAGTAACCTTAATGTGGGTTTGCATAGATTGCCCTCACAGATACCAAAGGTGCATTCACACAAATACGAAACCTGCAAAAATTTTGAGAGATAAAATTACTTTATTAAGTTTGCATATTTTGGTACAGAGTTTGTGTTAAAATTTTCAGAATGTGACAAAAGATTGTTCCATATTTTGCTTACATGTCTGTTTTTTGAAAAATGAAAGGTGTAACCACAAAAGCTTCCTTTAAACACTATTCTTTTTTAAAGGAAATTCTGACTAATATACTAATTAATACTATGTGCTAACTTGGTCACTGTGGTGGACTGTGGCCAAGGGATGGCAGCGATGGAAAGTAATGTATCATAAATACACGTAAGAGGATATTTTATAGTGCTGTATAATGAGGGCTCTGGGATAACTAGGACTTTAAAAACAGTAAGCAGCAAATTGGTCCATAATGAACACTAAATCTATCTTACAGTATGTTTAAAAGATGTATAACTGTCAAATGACTAAAAAGCAGTCCCTATAAACCAAATACAGTCTCAACTAATGGTGAACCAGGTTTTTTCCTTTTACTTTACATGTTTTGCCCTAACATAGAATAATAAGAGAGAGGTATTAATATGCATTTATCATAAAGGAATAAATATGTTTGCCAAATGAAACAAGTATTCTTGGTCACTCTTGATCCACTTCTTGATCATATAATATCACATAAATTTTAGCTGAATGGCTGTTTACTGTGTATGGTATGTTATTTCAAACCCTAATGAATTTAGTGCTATAGAACACTGGTCACATGTTTATATTGGAAACAAACATCATTTAAAAGAATAAATTGATTGGTCTAATATGTCTGTTTGCTAATATGCAAGCGCTAAAGAATTCTCTGTGTGCTAATACAACAGAAGGTTATTTGATCAAAGATTTTTTTAGATTTGTTTTCTATACCAGCTCTAAACCTTTTTGTCAATGTGGGTTAGTTATTTCCAGCAATCTTTCCCTGCAGAGCACCATCGGTATTACCTTGGGTTTTGTGGCTAATAGCTTTTGTCTACCAGCATATACTGTATAATCATATGACTCATCAGAGACGGGGCAGGGCTGCACAACAGCCTTTCATTTTGTACAATACTGAGGCAGTGCTAGAACTTTGTATTTAACAAAAGGAGCATCAAGTCATCTCGTTCTTTATGTAGTCTCCAGGGAAAGTGTGTAAAGAGCGGCAGGAGAAAAAGGAAAAATAAGCAGAGGGACAATTAAGGAAGGTAATGCGTGTGAAAGAAACTTTTACCACTTGTAAGCCTTAAAGACAAGGTTATGGCCCTCTGTTGGAGATCTCTTATACCCCCTGCTTTCCCCTTCCATCCCACTGTTTAGTCCACCTATCAGCTCTCAATCACAAAGACTCCACTTCTGCACAACAGCCCAGCTTTTCAGCTCAAGCTGCTCCTATCTGCACTTCCACTCTTTATTTATACGTTATATCTGAATCCTTTCTTTCAGTTTTTGTTTCTGATCCCTTTTTCCTTTTTCAGGCTGAGTCTTTAAATCTTATATTTTCTCCCCTTCCATCTTCCCTGTCTCTGTGTATTACAAAATCCCTGTTATCTTCCCTGCATCCTCTATTCTTTCTGTTGTCTTGCTCCCCTGACTTAAGACCTAGATTCACCCTCCCACTCTGAAGCTCTGATTTTCTGACTCAACCTTGAACCTTTCCCTTCCTTCCAAATTACAGTTCCAAAAGAAATCAGCATGTGAACTCATACAAATTGCCCTGCTATTCTGACTCTGTATATAAAAAAAAAGTCACCAAATAGATTTGTTTCTAGCTTAAATATCCTCTTTACAGCAGTGGACAGTGTTTAATCCTTGTTTAAAACTATCTTAGTAATACACCTTTTTTGCATGTTAATCACTAAATATAACACTTTTAATAAAGTGTTAATAATAGAATATAGAAAAAAGACTGAGTAATTGAGTTAAAATCTCAATATTGATATACAGAGTCCTAAAGACTTACAGCAAATCTCTAAGAAAACAACAAATATCTAATCCAGTATTTACAGATGCTTCCAGTGTTTAGGACACTTTACTAATGGCATCAACATCTGTTCCACCTTATAAAACTAATTAGTCTTAGTGTCAGTACTGACATCATCTAAGCACTATCAATCTAAAAAAAAACAATCAAAACAGCATATATTAGAAGTTTTGCCTTGAATGGTGTGTAGTTCAACATAAAAGTCGTATCTAATCAAAGTTTCAATAGAAGGTCCACTCCAAAAGCTTTAAAACTCTTAGCAATGGCATCTGTTTTAAACTGGTATCACATGAGCAAAGCAGATTATAGGATCCAATATCAATGAAATGATCCATGGAAAATCAATGAATGAAAACTCCCAAGTTTTTATTATTATCTGCATGTTCTGCATTGTTAACTGGATTAAATCTTAAAATCTAATCAATGAGTGCTTGCTGAGTTCCGTGATCCTCTATCTCTGCAGAAAAATACATGCTCCACCAGTTTCCTTAATATATAGTTTGGTTACATTCAAGAGACTGAAGAAAACAAAATCTGTTTTAAGTACCAAGTACTATGTCTGCTAGGAAAACGTAGAAGCCTAATTTTTCAGAGGTATTGCACTATTAACATTTTTAGCTGTTCATGATTCTGTTTTTCACCTTTTAGTTTCCAAATTTTATTATGAATATTTTCTGGCTCAAGTGGTTCTAACTCCAGTGGACTTGTTCTTCTGTGTTTAAAACGATAAGAAAACCTCTTGAGAGCATAAAAACAGCTGCTTCACCTGAGGTGATTACACAGAGAGTAGGAGTTGAGTCAATGCAGCGTGCTGAATTAATCCGAGTTCTACTGTAGAAACAAAATGACCTATTTCTGTTAAGTAATGCAAAACTATGATATACTAATTAAGCTGTGTTTTTCTTTTTTCTGTTTACCAATATAGTTCCATGAAGGGTTCCAGGCAAATGGTAATAATGACAAGATGTCCACATGTTATGTAAGAAAAAAATGACATAAAACAAAACATCTGTTTGGATTTGAGCTATCCTACACTTTAAACATTTTGTCAAATTACAGCCACCAATTGCAACCAGTCGCTTTAAAAAAAAAAAAATCACATTAGCAAGGAGTCTTTATCCCTTTAAATCACTTCAGTCAAATCTTTAGGTTTGAAAAGCATTACATGTGTTTGTATTTAACCCATTAAGTCAAACCTACAAATGTTTTGGATCATCACTAAACCTCCTCTACACTTTTAAACAGATATTTTTGACTAAACTTTGAAAAATTTCAAACGAAACAGATAGATAGCAGCTACAAATAGCAATTTTGAGATTTCTACTTAGTTGAATCTCATCTTAGTTAACACCTGGACTCTGGACCATTGTGACACACTAATATGGCTATATGTACTGTAAACCATTCCATTATAATTATGCATGTTAAGGTTTGGTTCAAATGGAAAGTGGTTGTTCTGCTAAAATCTCAAAGCAAAATGTCATCATAAACTTGCAAAAAGGAGTCAGAATTACCTCAGGCTATTCATGAATCACAGTTGAAGATTGTGAAATCTCATGCAGTTTTGAGCTGATAAAATTAAAATGAAAGAATGGCACAACAAAACCTTTGGTTTAGAATTGACAATAGCACTACACATGAATTCTGTATCAGACGTCTCACTGTAATATTATTTTCTATTATGGAAAAATAACTTAGTCCATTAGCGAACGCTATAATCTTAAATACTTCATCTGATACAGTAAACCTGCTCGTCACATATAATATTTTTGGCTCTTGTTTACATTTCCTTCTACTGGCTGGTTGAATAAATGAAAAACTATTATTGCATATTATTGCATTGTTCTCTTCAGCTTTTCTTCCAAGCTAAAGGAAATGATGGGGCGTATTGTTTCATGGTGGGGATGGTGTGCGCTTCAACAGATGTACAAAACCACAAAGCTCTTCTGAAATTACGCACAGGTTAATTCTGTTTACCATCTGAGGACCTCTAAAGCTGTTTCACTGTACTGATTATTTTCGAAATATCAGAGCCAAAGGTCCTTTATATATTCCCTCAAAATTTTCTGTATATATAAAAAGACAATTAATGATTTTGCATCAGGCAAACAATCGTGCAATGTTTTTTTTTTTTTTTGTTGGTCTATCAAAAAAAACTTTAAAAAAAATGAAATTTGAGAATATAATGTGTTAAATGAGGAAAAGTTCAAAGAGTTCAAATTGTCTATATGTGTGAAATTGTTCAAGCTCTAACTCAAACAAATGTTTATCTTTTATCCATAACATAATAGATTTTTTTTCTATGTGGCATTGGTTGGATTTTTACTTTGTACCATGCATTGGTAGAAGAGACACTTGTAAGAAGAAAAAGAGGGGTAAACAATGAAGAACAAAAAGACATTCATGTGGCATAAAGAATAACTTTAAAACTACTGAACCATCTACAAACAGTCAAAGAGTTGACTGCAGGTTAAATGTTTTATTTGCTTAAAGGGCACAACTGCAGCTGAGGGGAACAACCAAGACAATACTCTTAGAAGTTGTAGATGTGATTTGGCTCATTTAATCAAAATAAGTGTTAAACACATTATTCATTAAGCTACACAATTTTTATATTGCTTGGTTATAAAATTGGGTAGTCCTCTTCTAGTAAAACACAACCCTGATTCATATCCCTGTAAGCTGAATTGCATAAAATGATAAGTCGTGTCCAATAAGCATGAAAGCTGATATTGAAGGGGAAAAAAATAGAGTCTAATGCCTTTCATTGTTAAATAATTGTATACTATATATTAGAAATTAGGATTTTTAAACTTATTTGTCATAATGCACTGCAACACAGAAAAATTATGCATTACTCATAAAGACTTGGCCATGCGACCCCATGATTAAAGTATTAAGTGGATCCATTTATGTACTGGTGAATTTCAAAGAGTCCAGTAATGTAAAAGTTATCTTAGGAAAGCAAACGCAAAGCAACCTATACTGATTACCATCACAGCCACTTGAAAGGGGAATCATGGAATATCTTATGGTTGAAAATTGATTAGATTTAAAATATGCTGACTCATATAAAAATCTGATCTATTCTTTTCATTTACAGCGATATAACTTATCTTCCAACAGCAGAGGTTCTAGTCCTCCGTATAATGGCTTTTTAGGGAACCTTTCATGCTTTTTTTGTGGCAAGCAAACTTGCATGGCTCCAAGAGACTGGCTGTTCCCGTCATCAGGCAGCTCATTGCTTTATCAGAGCTTGCTTATGCTCAACTCTAGAGAAGAGTAGGTGATGTTGTGGCTCAGCTAAAATGAGATCATAATTCTGTGTGGTGGTAGTGATGAAAAGACTTGTCACAATATAATCTTTGGTCGTATTATATAAAGATTTGTTGTTCAAAAATAAACATAGAGTTATAGTTATATTGCAGAAGGTTTTATGTGTTACTAATTATATACCCTTCTACGCTAATTCAAATTAATCTTGCATTTTAATTAAGAACATTCACAAATTCTTAAAAAAAAACTAAACTTCAGATTTACACTTCTACACAACTAGATTTCATTCGATCTCTATCTAAGTCACATTTTCCCTTCTTTATTAAGTTGGCTACATGGTATATTACAAAAAAGTATTCCTTTTTACTTGACAGAAATATAATAACAACACAAATAGATTTTCTAAATATAGCATTTGTAAGAACAGTAATGATTGAAATATGATCTTTTTTTAAAAATATGATCATTGCCCTGCTCTGAATTTGATTGTTATCGCTGGAAAGTGAAGCAGCGTTGGAGGTAACCTGAACTGGGTTTGGACTGTTTTAATCGAGTTGATCTTTCAGAGTTGGCAAAATTATCTTCAATCAAGCCTTCAACCTTGATAGATCAAGTTTTAAAACAGTTATTTAAATGATTATTGCCACTAATTTCCACCTCCATCTTAGATGTTATTATCCCCTATACAGTGATATATACAGCAGACTTTTAAGGTACTGTAGCTGTAATTACACCTTTACTTAAGAAATCTTTTCTTGATCCAAATGGTTTGATCAATTATAAACCTCTATCTAATTTTGCTTTATTATCAAAAATTCTGCTGTATCAGAATGTTGTGGTGAACTGATTGATCTACATTCCCACCCTCACCTATGGTCATCTGGGTAATGACTGAAAGGACAAGATCGTAAATACAAGCGGCCGAAATTAGTTTCCTTGGCAGGTTGGCTGGGCGCACCCTTCGAGATCCGGTGAGGAGATCAGTTAACCTGGAGGTGCTCGGTGTAGAGTTGTTGCTCCTCCATGTTGAAAGGAGCCAGCTGATTTGGCTCGGACATCTATTCTCAATGCCTCCTAGTCGCCTCCCACATGAGGTGTTCCAGGCATGTCCTATAGGAAGAAGGCCACGTGGAAGGCCCAGGACACGCTGGAGGGACTATGTCTCTGAGCTGACATGGTGTCGCCTTGGGTATCTGCCTCCACAAATGTGAGACCCACTTCTATGTATTTATGAATAGCAATTTCTAAGGAAACAAAGATTGAGTTTCAATTTGTAAATGATAATAACTTATGTATCATATATAACATTTCTGTGAGTAATGTAATTGCACACAGTAGCTTTAACTTGCTGGCTGATGCTTTAAGATGTTGTGTAAATATCCTTCCTTTAAGGTGCCATTTTTTGTGACCTGCACCACTTAGAATTGCAACAAAACACCCAAACTATACAATGTTACCACAGTGTTGCATTTTACACAACAGTTGTAGTTTTGGTTTAAGGCTTGCAGGTTTCCATCTTTATCCTTTAAATGTAAACAGTCATGGCTTCACTCTAATCTGTCTCTCCATGCATGTTTTAACTGCAATCTTGATACTCAGCAACAATGTTTGCTTTATTTTATGGTTTTCCGAGTTTTGAATTAAGGCTTATCCAATTGTTGGTGAGTTTTTAGCCCATTCAAATAAAGGACTTTTTTTTTTTTTTAAACATCAGAAACATTGTTTAGACAAAACGCTGCTCTAATGTTTTATTTGTATATTTCTGCTATACTGGTGTTGGGGGCGAAAACCCTGATAACTTTGGACATTGAGAACCAACGTCCATGATTGATCTAACATGTTCACTGGAGTATAGGGCGCCGTTCTGCTGCACAGTGCTGCTGACCTCTCAAAGCTTCTGGAAACCTTCCCCCAACTCCCTCTAAATCTCCCACAGAGATGTGCCCCCCCAGCGTGGTAAGGTCAAAAGCACCATGCCACACAGGATTTCTTTCTCTCTCTGTGAAGCTGCCTGGGGTTCACATAGGAAGAGGGAGCCATCATAGAAAGCCAGGCACAAGGTTCAGATCTCCCGAATGACCAAGGCCAAGTCCCGATAGTTGACATTTCAGATCCTAACTGCTGCAAAACAGACTGTTCACAATATTTTTCTCTAAGTTTCAGAACCTACAGACCCAGACTGGAGGCGAAAGCCTCCTAAGGAATCATTTTCCTTTGTGTGACACATGGGACAAAGGAACCCCCTTGCTGTTTTGCTATGTTAAGCTGCTAACTGCTGGAGGAAACTGTAAAGTTCCTACATGGACATGGCCAGAAGTCTGGTTCTGAGAAAGATTCCTCAGGTGAAAAATATGTCTTCTAATGTTTTTTGATAATTTCATGTGTTTACTGTTGAGTAATGACAAAGTTAAGTTAGTTACGGTACAATAAGTTCACATGCTTTAAATCAAACTTGTCAAACTTTAAATCACTAAGGGTTTATATACTGACAAAACATTCATGTGTTTTCTCATATGCTCATTATATTTTATGTACCAAATTATTACCAAAAGTAATTTAATGAAATCCTCATGTCAGGTCGCTGCTAACTGATTCAAAGAGGATAAAGGGTAAATTAACTAAAGGTTATTGGTTCCTGCTCAAGAAGATCATTAAATAAAACATAATTTGAAAAAAAAAAAAATTTATTCACTTCATAGATTTGCATTGTAAATTGGTTTGAAAATATTCCAATTGCTTTAAATTAGTTAAAAGCTAATCTGATCACATCCAAAGTTCTTCTAGATAAACTCTGGTTCTCAACCATAAAATCCATGCTAAACTGTGATATCATTGCATCATCTCATTGAAGCTGCTAAGTGCTGGGGAAAACTCAAACCTTCCAAAAACAGACATGGACAGAGGTTTGCAGGTCTGGCACAGTTAGGGAGAGAATGTAGTCAAACAATATTTCTTTTGATGATTTTGATCATTTAATATGTTTACTGATGAGTAAATACAAAGCTAACAGGATGGATTGCATGCTAAACTGTGATATCATTGTATCATCTAATCAGAGGAAAAACTCCCCATTGGGAAGAAAGGCAGAACCAGGCTCAACATGGCGGTCTTCTGCCAGACCGGTTGAAATGAGACGTGCGATGCAGTAAGAGTCCATTAAAAATGAAAATCTGATGAAGTTTTAGCTAAGATGGTGGAGGGGCTGGAGGTGGGTTGAAATGGGCGCACTATGTAGCAGACAAGTTGCGGATCGGAGACCTTTTAAGATTAACTTTGGATGCTGATTGGCTTCTGTGTCATGGGCAGATCAAGGCAAGAAATCAGTTTATTCAGTTGAACTCCCGCATAGGCTCCAAAATTTCAAATGTAACTGAAGTATGTAGATGGATAACTGTTTTGCTCACTAGACCGTGAGCCAGGGAAGCTTCCCCTTCATACACTCAGCTTAACCACAAGATCTGTGACCTGTGTTAACCCAGAACCTCAAAACAGCAGACAAGAACAAATGCACAGATCTAAGAAAACATATTCCATATTTTATGTGCTTTGACCCTCACTGACTCGACTGTTGCTGTGTCCACTCATAACAACTTTTGCTTTTCTCCACATCGGTATTACTGTCTCAGGATAATCTAGTAAGAGATTCACAGACCGTTTATGTGAACCAAATCACTCTACATACATTATACAGTGAATTTTGTGGTGTAGCTATCCAATCCTTTTTTATCAGTCACCCTTAGTCCAAAAAAAAAAAAAAAACAGCTTTCTAATCCCCTTTTATGATCTTGGCTTTTTATGTATTTGCCATTCAATCTCAAGATTTTTTTTTCGTATAGCTAGAGGTAAAAAAAAATAGGACTCTAAAATCCTGACTCATGAATCACAGAATTACACCACCCTCTGAGCTTGATGTGCAACTCTGTTTTCTTTCTATTCTTCAGTTGATGATCTGCTTTTCAGACTATAGATCATCTTCTCAGCCCATCAATTTTAGTCTCTTGCTGTTGCCATCTGTATGTATTTCTTCCTCATACTACTGTCTTCCAGTATCACAATAAGATCTTTTTGTATCATCAGGATCACCACTGCACTGGCTGAATTAAGAACAATTTGGAGTAAA
The DNA here is from genome assembly GCF_016077235.1 of Cyprinodon tularosa. Classification (NCBI taxonomy): domain Eukaryota; kingdom Metazoa; phylum Chordata; class Actinopteri; order Cyprinodontiformes; family Cyprinodontidae; genus Cyprinodon; species Cyprinodon tularosa. Next base: position 98,436 of record NW_024038541.1, on the reverse strand, counting down.
TACTAAGACAACCTAAGAGTACTGGTCATACTTTATACAGTATCTTGAGAGTAAATGTACCTCTCATTCCTAACTATTTTTAGTACTTTTTTTACACTTTGCAAAATTTCCAAAATAATATCTTAAAGAAATTTGCAAGACAATCAGCCCTGACTTATTTCCAGTCAGAGACAGCATTCGTTTTAGCCAGGATGCAGATACCCCCCATTAGATTTTGATTGAATACACAAGCCATTCTGTCTAGGGATTCTTTCATTTTCATTACAAATACTCTTTTATAAAATGTCACACACAGAGAAACATGCACAACAAAGTATGAAAGCACATTATGAAACAAAATAGTATTGATATGATTCATAATCTATATGTATAAAATGAAATATGAAATAGCATAGTAAATAAGTTGTAAGTTCCCAACTCAAGTCCAGTTATTTACAATTTATCCACTAATATGACATGACATGTACAGATAAAGTAAAGATCCTGCAATTTATGGAAGTAAAGCAGAATAAAATCCAGCAAGATCAGTAATATGTCAATTAATTATATGCCACATTCCCATGTAAATATCTGTCTTTAGAGGATGTGTTTTTTAGCACCCCTAGTTCTCTCATTTTTATTCTAAATACAATTTATAATTTGAATCACAGGGCTATTTTTATCTCTATGGTTCAGTATTTTCTCAAGTAGCAACTTTAACTGCTATACTTTCCTGTCTTAAAAGGCAGAACTCTTCTAGTCTAAAAAAAACTCATTTGTTGAAATGGGGGGACCTATTGTTTGAACCCCTTAGGGGCTTTTAAAAACAAAAATGCCTGTCTTATTTTTTTTTTATGTCAGTAAAAACACATTTGTTGGAGCCAATAAATGTCCATGACTGAGGCGAAAATTTATGCGACTTCCTTGTGTTAAGATAAACACCATAATTTTCCAAAAAAATAGGAACTTGCCTTGTTTTAATTCTCATGAGTTAATTTAATGTACAGCTAGTTTAGCTTCATTTGTCTTTTTTTTTTTTTAAACCACCACAACCTAACATGGATACTTTCCTTGCATCACCTCTCTGTCCAATCTATATTCCTCACTTGTGCTGCAAAATCATTCTCCTTGAAATGTTTTAAGTTTTGTTCACTAACACATTTCCATCCCTTGTCTAGGAAACTTTATTTTCATCTTAACTGCAATTAGAACATGGTCAGTGCACCAAAGTGGAATAGGGACTGCCTCAGAGCATAACTCGGTAAGGATGGCCACAGGGATGGCAGATGATTGGCTAGGAGTGGCCATGGACCCCTGGCCACCCCTATAGATTTATTTGTTTATTTTTTGTTTGTTTATTTGGTTGGGACAGTAATGTAAATGGACATATGAAAGTAAAATTTGAACACGCCAGATTATAGCCTACAGCTAATTTCCATATTTTGTCACAAAGGACAGGATCACAGATGAGTCAGACAGAGACAGTTAAACAGATACAGTAATACATTACCATATACATCCAAGTTTTACAGTCTCCACATTTGAACATTTTAGACATTGCACATTGCCCATGACTGCATAATTCCCACAAATTGAACATATTGCACGGTTGTGAACATTTTAGAGTAAAACCGCTTTACTCTGTATTTTTTAACACCCAGTTTTTTATTGTGTACAAATATATACAGTAGCAGCCATTCAAAACGGCCTTTCCCAGTCAAAAGCCAGGCGAATGACAGAAAAATCCCCCCGAAATTCCAGCCATATATTTTATGCATATTTTTTTACTCCGACTCCACCCTTTCACTGAATTACAGGGTCTGACTAGGACATAAGGCTTCAGATAACGCTTTAGATCTTAATGTCCACAAATCATGACAGAAAGAATATTTTAGATGTATAAAAAGGAATTTTAGGGGACTAGCCAATGAAAAGCCAAGGACCAGCTGGGGCACGATATGCTGGGCATATTTTCTGTTGGAACAGTCATGAGTCCTCAGCAGTAAATTACAGATATTTTTCTCGGTCATTTCATCGTTTTAAATATTCTGAGTACACTCCTACTGCTGGCTGTATTGAATGAGGAAATGTAGTCAAGTATAGGTGTCTGGTGAACTATTTTATGAGACAGTATGGGGAGAATTTCCTCTTGTTAATTGTTACATCCATATAACAAAAGATGTAGCGGGGGATATTGGGAAGATTAAGTCCCAATACGTTGTATTAGAATCTAAGATGGAATAACTTAACGTAGTAATAAAGTAGTACAAGTTTGTGGATGTGAGGTCTAGAAACAGAAATTATGCACAAGCACGTGACTGTCTAAAAAATCTGTTGGCTGTATTTCGTGAGTAGGCTTACATCCTGGAATATATGAGAGGATATGATGCAGTTCAGTCAATTACTGGTAATAACTGCCTTTCTTTTATGTGGGCTGATGGTGTGCATCAAGATAGTCTAGTGCCAGTGTGATTTAAGATGTCGTTCAAAGGCAATGCTCCATCACCTGTTCAAACTGTGTACAGGCTTAGAACTATATGCAACCAAGGATCTGACCTTACTGTTTAATGGGCATAAGTCAGATACTTTGGAATTATATTACTGAAATATTTTTTTCCAACAAATCAATGCCAAATAAGTGCTTGTATAATAAAAATACAGTTAAATCATATGTAAGGACACAGCAGCACACATTGCATATAAAAGCACATTCCAAAAATCTCTCACCAAGGAGCCCAAATATCTCTAAATGTATCCACATGTAGGCACAGGCTTTGAAATCATATTGGGTCATTTGAGTCCCAGATAGATGACAACTGTTAATCAGGCCAAGCTAACTAGAACTCATCATCTTGAGGTTGGAATTAGGCCGAGGTTATCTTTAGCTGCTCATGGGGCAATAACACAAAGTGAAATGAGGAGGCACTAATGCATGCAGTATGTTTAAGTAAAAATGTGCCGTGAAAAACATTTCCCCAGGTTTTCAGGTGATTAGGTTTCAAACCATTTTTATGCTCCCTTTTTCTTTATAAATGAAGTCAAAGCACATTGGTGATAAGTTTTCCCTTTTACATACAAAAGACAATGCACCTCTAAAATAACATTGTGAAGAAAAATGCAAAAAAAAAGAATGACTTACCAGTGAACATAAAAACAAAGAGCATAAAGATAATACATTTTTTTCCTGTAAGGCCTTTACGGTTGCATATTAATTTAACCATGAAATGCCTGCACGACGCTACGGAAACCGCGGCAGACCAAACCAGACGAAAGTGCGCATTCAGCTCGGCAAAGAACTCATGCTCTTCCTCAACACTGAAGTCCTCAGACATTTTTCTTTCGTTGTTTCTTTCTTTGCACAGGTAAACAGCACATTTCTTCTTCTACGCTTGCATTATCGGCAGAGCAGACGCTGAATGCGCACTTTCATCTGGTTTGGTCTGCCGGCTTCCGTAGCGTCGTGAACTCGCAGGTGCGCGCTTTCAGGAAATCCTATACACTACTGTTTATGCTCTAAAAACATTCTAAATGACTTTGTTTCGAGTAAATTCTGGATGCTACCCACTCAGGACACTTGGAATACATTGGATGAGCAGTATGGAGGAATATTGACACGTTTTTTGTGGACTTTTATGGACCTTTCTGTCTCGGTCACCATAGACCTCCATTATTTGAATGTCAGCAGACAGCAAGAAGCCTCCCAGATCTCCAGATGCATTTGAGATATCAAAAAAGTACTCCAGAGTGTTGTTCAGCATGGGGGTGAGTAGAAAATGAAGGCTAATCATGTTTTGGGTGTACTATTCCTTTAACTATGTGGATCTATGTTGATATTAGCAAACATCCGTCCATTTATCTTCTACGTCCGTCAGGGTCGTGATGGGGCGACCAGGTGTGTCTAGTCATTAACATCATGGTTACTAAGGTCAGCCACACCTGGATTAATCAATTCATCCAGTAGAGAAAGACAGGAAACAAAGGAGCTGCTTGAAGTTCAGGAAGTAGTGGAGTTGTGCATAGAGCCCATTGGAATGAGGAGCTGCAAGTGTTCAGCAGGCCTTCAACACAGAGTGAGAGGAGAGACAATGGCGTTGTAGGGTCACTGATTTAATAACAGCTTTATATAAGAAAAGGCTTGCTGAAGTCAAAGACTAAATGTTGCTTGGGTTTGCTCACTTTGTGCAGGAACAAAGACTTAATATACTTTGGTAAAAAGCAGCTCTGATTCAAAGAAACTTCTCCCATCATCCTAACACGAAAGGACATCTACCTCCCGCATGTGGCTATTACTTTCTGTGTTTACCTTTTTTCCTAATTGTGTAAATCGTGTTTAATTCTACTGCAAAGCATTTTCTATTTTTGTTACTTGAAAAGCATTATTTTTCAGGTTGATACCTTTTTTTTTTTGCCAGTTGATGTCTAGCAAAGGAATACATTTCGTAAACCTTTGCTAAATTGCTTTATTTTATTAGAAAAAAATATATAATCTACATAAGTGTATTGCAACTCCCTTGTCCCTTCACACTCAACAAAATGATGCAGATTACTAAATCATATTTCAGATGTCTATTCCTTTCAGTTTTTCATTAATTTAAAACATTTCCATTTCATAACATAACATAACTTTCACTTGCATTTAATTTTTTGATAACAGGAAAGTTATATATAAGTTATAGCAGTAACTAGTTACTTTCAGTACTTACTGAGTTACCGAGTTACTAGGTCAGTAACTTTTTAAAAAAAGGAACCAGCAACTACACCTAGTTATCTTTTTTCAGTTATGTTTCTAACACTGTTTACAGGGAATGCACCGGTATAAAAGAGAGTCTGAAATTTATTCAAAAAGGGTATTATTGACAGAAGGATTAACAGAAATTATGTTTCAAAAACAAACATAAGAACAAGACTCTTGCCATTTAGCTAAATTTTAAGAATTAATTCTCTAATTGCAGGAAACATTGAAATAGGGAAGGTAATCACTGTTTCACTTAGTGGAATGTCAAAAAAATTAAATATATATAAATGAAGGAGGTTGTTGGGGCAGTATGGAGTAACAGGTAGAAGGTCGAATGGGCAAGGAGACTAGTAAACAACAGAATGGGACGTCAGGCAGTAAATGTGCTTCAGGGTGAGAAGCTCTGAGGTCAGAAGCTCACACACAAACACTCTCAAAAACACCCATGGGATTTGCTACACAGCTTTCTGTGTCAAGGAACACATGTTCAAGGCTTTTAGGCTCTTTGCTGTTTTCGCACTTAGACTTGCACTTCTCTTCAATCTAGTTCTTGCACCATCCATCAAGTGAATGGATTGAATTGATCAGAATGGGAAAAACTGAAAAGGAGCGCAGCAGAGCGGGTTGACCAAAGGCTACCAAACCCAACAATCTCCCAAAGAAATTCACAAGAAAGTACAACTTTAGGATCATTTTGGTGGAGAAAAGCCAAGAGGCCAAAAGAAAAGGAGAGAAAAATATTTTTCAAAAGAACTATTAATATTCAGCAATGAGGTCTTCATTATATAGCCTAATTAGCTTGTGGTTTTGTTGGGAAATTTTTGAGAAAAATATCTAGAGTTTCATTTATTTTGGCTCTCTATCCAAGATTTATATAGATTTTGTGGGGCATGGCTTAGCTAACACAATACAATCCATATTGAGTTTTATGAAACGTCCTGGAAATCCCAACAACCCTTTGCCCAGATGTAATACTACATAAGCTAAAGCACTTTGTGCTTGTGGTGTCTGTGTTTGTTGATGTGTGTAGTAGATGCATGGCTTCACAGCACTAAACAGAAATGCTGCACCAACAAGGGACAGCAGCAAACAATATATTCCAGTATGACTGAGTGATAAACCTTTCAGCAAGCTGTCGTGAATAATCCATTCCAATAATGTTCCCTCTCTGAGCTGAACAATGGGTCTCCTCAACTATGACCAATAGAACTTCATTACTTCTCACTGGAAGAGAGAGCCTGGCTTCCTATAACATTAAAGCAGTGCGACCTTGACATCTTGTTAAAGCCCACATTAAACTTTATGAGCGCCGCCATTGGTGTTTAAGTCCAAGATATATATGGTGTCCTTTCATATGGATATGGGCAAGAAGAACAAAAATGAGGAAGGTAAGCCATTGGAATACATTGTTCAGTAGAGCTTATACAGTGGACAGAGGAATGTGTTTGTTTCAAATGCCTCCAAACTGCAAGGAAGCTGTGTATTAAATGCTGCATAAGAATCATACTGTCTGTCCATGATTGATTTCAGTCACAAATAATGGCCAACATTTGAATTGCTTGAGAAGACAGTCCCTTAATAAGCTAAGTAAAAATGGGCTGAGATTGCTCAACTATATAGATTCAGCACTGGTTGTGTATCCAGGTTCTTGGGTTGAGTGGAAGATGTTCTCTTTAGTGATATACACCAGAGTAAATAAAATGTAAACTATCTTAATGTCAGGCGATAATTCTGCCTCAATTACTGTCTTGTTTAACAGCATCAATTTGCTCGGTTTATGTCACACTATATGACATAAAATCAGCATAAGACTACATTAATCTCTTTGCCTGAGCGTAGCAATTACAATGAAGAGTCTGACTGTGATTAGGAATTTATATGTGCTATAATAAAGTGCCTGGGCCGCAAAGCAGTAGGTAGATTTTGCTGTGGTTAAGTTAGCGTGGACTGCATTAGATTTATACTATAATGGGTATGGGTTTATGAATATACGATTTATAAGCTGACAAAGAAGACAACCAGATTACCCTTTTACAAGTTCTGTAAATTACTTGTGGAAATTAGAGCAGGAGGAGTTGCAGGTTGTGTGGACCTAAAGACTGATTAACTGCAATATGCTAACTGAACCAGTACAGATTTTAATCAAGCCATAATTGCCAAGATAAAAAAGCACTAGATTTGCCTTACAATACATTCCTGATATGTATATTTTAACTCTTTGGTGCCATGATCAGATAAAAACATAAGCTTCTACTAGAAGAAATAAAAGGCTTGTATATTATAGAGATGCACTACAGAGCACATGATGATTCTGACTGGTTAACCTGTCAGCTGCACTTCACCTAGTGTCCAATGGGTCAGTAACAAGGTTGTATGATAGGGGAAACCTTTAAAACAAGTTTTGCTATATGTTACGTTTCCTATTAAGTGAGGGCAGTGGCTCACTATGAACTTAACAATGTTACTCCCAATAGCTGGTCCAAATGGGCCATTTTATTCTACACAACATTGCTTCCTCTGATCCACAACCAACAGCTTGCCTTCTCAGCCTCAACTGGCTGCTCCGTATTTGGCTGATGTCAAAAGCTGGATTACTGATTTATCAACAAACCCTCACCCACTCCCCATCCATTAGCTGAAAAGTGGCACAGTCCTCCTCCTTCCTACACTCACCAACCAGTATTACAAGTTCTTCAGTTTTTTAATATGCATTTTTTGTCCACATATTTCTTCCTACCAAACAAGCAAGGAAATGTCTTTTTTTCGCTACATGATCATCCAGCAGTATATTCTACAAATGACTCAATGCAATCTGCTGGGTTTCCTTAGATAGATGCCCTTTATTCAATGTATCTGTATGGTTTGATTGAATTGTTGAAATTTTAATTGTTTTTTTTTAATTTGGTAGGATAGTTATCCCTAATTCTGTTTTTCAAATAAGTTTTTTCAAATTATATTATCCATTTTTACAAGTAACCTAACTAATAAATGAAGTCCACCTGTGTGCATTTGATAAAATCAAAATGCTTTTCTGTGAAAGCCTAAAATGTTTGTTTGAGAACACAAGTGAAAAAGATGTTATAATGGAGGTCTTCTTTTTAATTTGGTCTGTGAGTTATACAATGTACTAATGACATATTCTTTTCTTCATATGTATGACATGAAAAACTGAACCCATTCTTTACTAATGCAACTGTGTATGCATATATATAATATATATATAAATATATAAAACATCCTTCATGCATCTTTCAAAGCACATGTTATAGCTTGGGGAAAAATACCCTAAGGAACATAAAACAATTTTTTCACCAGCTAAACAAAAGCCAAATGCATCAACAACACAAAGAACTGGTTAGCTATCCTGAAACAGAATGTAGCATACACAAAGCCTTACATTTATATATATATATCTATATCCTCATTTATATATATATCTATATCTATCTCTCTATACTGTATCTTTCTCTTATATATGTGTGTATACAGATAACTAAATAAATAAAAAAAAACATGTCACCGGGACATTACTTTTAGAACATTATAGTTGGGTTTGGTTAATCCTTTTTACTCTAAATATAGGAGACATTATTCAACATGCCTGCAAGCCTGAATGCAAGCCAACTCTGACAGCACTCAGGAGGAAACACAATTTATATCAGTCCATGGTCTTTCTGGGTAAAATAAAAAAATAAATACATGATTTGACGTATTATATCTAAAATTGCCTAAAGCTGTTCTAGAAAAAGTGCAAAGGCAACAGCAGAAAGGTAAGACAGGGAGGGAGGGAAGGCATCGGGCCTTTAAAATACATTTAAAAGCTAAGAAAAAAAGGGGACTCCAGTTCAGGTCTTACTCTGAATTATTTTAACTTGACTTAAGCCTAGCCAAGTGTGTGCTATGGGACGAGCCAACATAGAGATGGAAGATCCTGAACTATGGAGGCAATATCAAATTCATCTGAAGAGAGATTTACTGGATTGACTCATAATTCTTTAAAACGACTTGTTTATGCAGCAATGAACTCCCAGTGACTTGGCTTTTAATACTTTTGATTTGTTATTTTGATGCTGGGGTCTCCTTTTGACTGAGATATAATGAAGTCTCAGCCTTCAGTTTCCAATTTGCCAACCCAAACACAGTCACCGTATGCTTTAGGCCCTCCAGGTAGAGCTTAGTTTGTAGGAATGCAATAAGAAAGACCAATAAAATCTACCTCATATTTCTTGTTGATACATTTAATTCTTGCCTACACAGGGCAAAAGATGAAAAATTACATTGTTTCTCTGAGCACCATATTTCACAGGCAATATGGTTTTATAGCCTCAGCTCCTGGTTCTTAAGTCATGGTAATTTTGAAGGTTTGCATTATAGCGTACTGCCTTGGATTGATTTATATGTGAAATTATTGCAAAAGAAAGACACATTTTCATGATCATAGCCCAAAAATATTTTTCTTTTACCTTCTGGGTTCTTCTGAGACAGGCATAATAACCATGCATGGACTTGATGGAAAACCACTTATAGTTCATAAATATTATATATACTGTATTAATGAATGAAGCGTAAACAATGAACAGTTTCACCATGCATATGACTATCCCGATCTTTACCTTAAGAATGATGAAAATATTCATAAGGGAATTTAAAATTTCTGAAAGTTGCTTAGAACATTAACTTTTCTCCTAGAAATGGAATAAAGAGAAGATGGGAAAAAGGAATTAGATTGTTGCTCTTAGTATACCACTACACACAAACACATACAGTATGAACAGTCTCAGTCCTTGTGTCTTTGTTTCATTTGCCGCTCTAAACAGAGGAGCAAGTAAAGGCCAGATAAAAGGCTTCCCTCTGCACTCTATATCCCTTTTGGTTTCATGGATATATTTCTATCCATGCTGCTGTGCTCTCTTTTCTCTCTGTGGATGTCTATGATTAAGCTGCTGCCACTGCTGTTGTTACAAAAGCCTCACTGCAGACAGCACTGGGGAGACAGATTGCCAATCCCCTAACAGTATAGAAGGTCATGAAAAGGTCTCATTTAAAGACGCATTGTTGCTTTACTGCTTGAGTAAAGCTATCATCCATATTGGTTGTGCTCGATCTCAATTTAAAGTTCAAAATTCAAAGTTAAAATGTAGCAAAATTAACATCTCCAAATATAAGATATTTGTATTTTAAGTAAATCTTTACCATAAGAAATTGCAAAGTCGCATAATGACAAAAAAAATAAAAATAAAATAAAAAAATTAATAATAATAATAATAATAATAATAATAATAAATATAAATATATATATGCCAAAAATGTAAAAAAGAAAATCAGAGATTAGATCAATTTGTATTTCTGACACCCTGCAAACAAAAGCAAGCTTTATTTTAGGTTGTGTCAATGCTAATTTGATGTTTAATGAGTAAGTGAATAGCATTGATTGAAATAGCATCGAACATTGTTGGGGCTGATCAATACAACTTCATAGCACAAAATGGATGGTTAATGTAAATGCCAATGCATTTAAAGAGTTTCTGTGTTCATGCTGAGTACTTATTAGTCTGCTATTTTTGCCTTGAGAATAGACAGCTCACTTATTCAACTGTCAGGGTTGAAATGTGATCCTAATTAAAGGCAGCTGCAAGTGTGCATGTGTTTAGGCAAAGTGCAGAAGTCCTGGACCTTTTTAATTTTTTTCAAAATTCTAGCTTTTTGTTTGTGAAATAATTATTTGTGCAATTTTAAGTTGTAGATATGGGGGTTAAAACTTTCTTCTTCCATAAAGATATGAAGTGGAGGATTACAGTACAGTTGACTCATGTCCATGCATAGTAAAAGAGCGATAGAAAATATATGATTACACCTACTTGCAAACATGTAAAGCATAGCAATAGGTGAGGGATATTTGAGTTTTAGGTTTTTTATATTTGCATTTTTTTTTTATTATATTTTGCCTTCTGAATTTGTGAAGCCAAATGTAATTATTTATACAGCACATTTTGGCTTAGTAAAAAGGTTCAAAGTACTCAAGAAAACAACCTTCTGCCAAATAAAATGAATCTACCACATGCAATTTACTATCAGTAGTTATAATAGATGTTTTGGTTTACTTGTAGTATTGCTTCTTTCTTTTTAAAATCAAATTCTCTTTATTTAAAACAGGTACTCTTAATTAAAATTTCCAACAAAAAAAAAATTCAAGAGTCTTTTACACTCTGAGGCTCTATCAAAACTGGTTTCAAGTTCTAAATCTTTCTGCCCATGTAGAAAATTATGCACAATAGGCTTTTTCCATCAGCAAATTGTTTATACTCATACTCTTTCTACAGCCCAAAGGCCTTCTTTTTCTGTTTTTAAGCCTAAAACTTAAAGAAAAAAGTGGCTTAAAGTGTTAGGTTTCAGTTTCCTGAAACCAAATCAATACTCATATTGCAACAATTAACAATAAATGTCAACAGAAGAATTTCTAGGTTTTTGATATCAGCATAATAAATCACCCAATCATATTAAAACAGTAAACTCAATGATATTCAATTCAAAGTAAACCCGTTTTTCAAGGTATGATTTTGAAACTAAATAAAGCATTATTTAGCACATTATTTCTGCTTCCTTTATTACCCATTTTGTAATATTTTCTATCGGTATATCTAAGCGCTCCCTCTGCCTTATATGTCAGAGTTTAATCCAGTTGTTTTTTAACCTCTTAATTTTTCTAGAGTATCACTCTTTCCCATTTGTTTGAGTTCTCTTGTTAACATTTTTATTTCAGCTTCCAATCCATGTTTTGCCAGCCTTTGTTACTTTATCCTGGATCCTATAGAAATAATCTTCCCTCTTATTGTTGCCTTACTGGCATCCCATACAACTGAGCGGGAGAAAATACCATCATCATTTGAAGTATTCAGTCGGGGCTCTATGTATTTCTTGCCTAATATTAATGTCTGCTAATAATGAGACATTAAGCCTCTAATGTCTGAAATTATTGTCTATCCCTAAATTAATTTTCATGGTCAAAGGGCCGTGGTCTGAGATAGTGACTGGCTCAATTGTGCTCTCTTTTACCCTATTGAATTCAGTTTTGGTTATGCAGAAAAGATCTATCCCCGAATAACTCCCATGAACCTTGGACATAAGTGTAAAATCTCTCTCATGAGGGTGGAGTTGACTCCAAATATCAACTACGCCCAGTTCCCTCATATTTGATAATGCCTTAGACATTTTAGATTGGGATTTTCTTATTGTAGGTAACCTGTCCAACTTTGAAACCAGGGTACAGTTGAAGTTGCCCCCCACTAGTATAATCCCCATGATTTTATCTGCTAATAGTGTTGTGACCTTTGCAATAAAAAGTCGACAATCTTAATTTGGGGCGTAAACATTAAATATGGGTTTACTCCTCCAATTGTGCCTATTACCATAACATATCAGCCTCCATTATCTTGAGAGGTTTTCTCATTATTGTGATATACAGATTTACTAAATAGTATAGCTAAATTTTCTTCGTCCTACCACACGATGAACTATAAATCTGGTCCACCCGCTCTTTCTTCGGTTTTAGATGTTCAGTTTCTGACAGGTTTGTTTCCTGAATCAAAGCAACAGAACACTGCAGCTTCTTTAGTTGCCCCAGATTTGTTTTTTTTCCCTTTCGACTGGATTATTAATTCCTCTTATATTATAACTTATAAAATTCATCTCAACCATGGTCAATATAGAGTCTTCTGATTTTATCCCCTGCCTGTTTACATTTGGATGTTGATTACTTACTCCTTAACCTCTTAACATCCACCTCATTTTGAGTAAGCCTCGCTGAATTTGCATACCCAAATGGAAAAGCAAATAAGCCCAAATTACATGTGTAATACATTATTTGAAAGCTAATACTCTGTAGTTTCCTAATATATAAATTAAAATTGGGTGAGTAGAACACAGACCAACCTGCATCAGTTCAAACATGACTCAAAGTTGTTGTTTTTCATTCTCGGAAATGATAGGTCTTTTATGAAGAACAGTAATAAAGACATTCTTAAGAAAAGGCAGGTTTTATTGTATTATATTTGTTCTACATCATGTCAAACACACATGCAGAAAATTTCAGACCTCTAGCTATAACAGTTCCAGAGCTGTGGGGCATGGCACTTTTGGTGTCAGCTTGGCGCTGCGCGCAATGGCTCCACCTGCTGGTAAAAATTTTACCAGTGGAATTTTATGCATTCTAAGTTATTACCCCCACTTAAGGTCTTAAGAGGTTAATAAGGCGATGTTATTCACATATGTCAGGAAAAACATAACACAAAGAACAGTGTACATAACATAAAACTGAACTTCCACTTATCAATCTGACACAACAGCTGAACTCTTGCTGTGTCTGGTAAGTATGACCAATATTAAACTTGCATGTAAAAAAGGTCTCAGAGAGTTTATTCCACTCAACTCAAACATAGGATCCTTAGGGCTGTCTGAAACATGAACTTATTTTGTGACAACAATATATATTAGGATCATCATAAATGTATGCTTTATAGAATTTCTATGAGTCCATTAGTTATAATCCGTGTGGGGTTACCCACCTTGTTTAGTTGAAACAATCTTTTTATCCATATCAAAAGTAACATCCCTTTAGTCTGCCTCCTGCAAGAGGGTCTTGAAATCTGCCGATGATAGTAGCACTCCTCTTTTTCTCCTTTTTCTCCTCCATTAGCTCCTCTATCCACCCCCCAGCTCGTCCTCAATGCGCTCACTCTCCCCGCATTGCGCGTCAATGCTGCTGGATACAGGCACCTTGCCTGTATGTTAACCATTTCCGATGTAACTCAGGAGAGTAGTCATGATCAAAATAGATCTTGGCTTGGCTGCCAGTGAGCAATGTGCCCTCTCAATCTTAATGTACAGGTCTGGTGGGAGTTTAAGTTCCTTCTGGAGCAGATCCTTTACAAAACCTGCCATGTCTCTTCCCCCTATCCTCCGGGATTTGAAAAATCCTGATATTGTTCCTTATTAGCCATTTTTGGAGATCCTTAGACTTTGCTGAATGCTCAATATCGCGGTGCAACAGGTAACTTAGCCATCCTGGTGGCGCAGCTCTGTATATTCCACTGTTAAGGAGTCTCTCCTCAAATCTCTCCATTCTTTCTTTTTACTCCACCAGCTAGTGTTTTATGTCCGAAACAGATTTTTCCATGCTGCTAAGAGCCAGTTTAGTGTGGCCGGTGGATCCGGCTTACTATCATCTTTTCCTCTCGAGGGGTCCAGTTTATCTTATCTTCTTTGTCCATTAGAGGAACTCATGTTTGGTGAAAATATTTTTTATGTTTCAGCATCGATTTATTTTAGTTGTCACTCTTATTTTAATTAACACCCAGTGGAGCTCAATTAACACACGGCAAGCACATCCATGATGTCACCAGAAGCTCATACCTTTCAGTTTTATGTTATATCTGTATAGTTTAGATGCTAAAGTAAACCTTTTTAGCCAGGCTGCCACCTTGCCCCGGAGAAAAGTGGCAACCTGGGGAAACCGGTAGAAACAAGTAGAAGAGTAAACCTGGTTAAAGGATTCAGTAGCATCATGTTTGAACATGTGTTTACGTAAGGTCTATCTTTGGTAATCCCAGTAATTATGCTTTCAAACATAACAGAAAAGCAGTCAGAAAAGACCACTTTTAATCAGAACACTTTTCTTTGCAACACAAAGGACAGTACAGGATAACTACTTGAATAACTAATTAAGATGAGCCAGCTGCTATAACCATTCTCAATTCAAGTGCCTCCTGAGACACTTTGGGTCAACTTTCTATATTATTGCTTCCTTCTTATCTTTTAAAATTGCTTACAGTAATTGATTATCTAGTGATAGCCATTGCATCTGTCACTGCTTTTTCACTTCATCTGTTTATTTCATTCACACAACTCTATCCCATATTTCAAGAAGACAGCTGTTCCCTTTTAGTTCAACAGCAAATATATGCTCTGCAATTTAAGGTGTTATCCATTTATTGCTCTGTGCTCTGGCATTTTATCTGCACTGGAATGTAGGAGACGACAATGCCAAGCAAAGATCTGTTCTTTGCATCTCTCTGGTTGAAGATGTTTCTTGTCGTCTTTTCTCTATTCCCACTTGCTTTCTCAATCTTTCTTTGGCTGCTTTATTCAAGTCTAGGTTTTTCTTTTTTTTTTCTATTTGTCTGTGCTCTGTTTTTTTTTAGACTGGTATTATTGTCCCCTTTTATAGTTTTTCTCTGCATAGAATGCCCCAATAATGCCTTTCTCTGTCTGAGTCCTTAACAAATGTGTACCAGAAATGCTTTTGTTCTTTCTTGTTTGTTCTACCATATATTTTATTTCTAATACTACGTCATTATTTAAGTTTTACTAAACTAGCAGTACATACCTCACATTCTCTGAGGGTGTAGCCTTAGAAATTAAATGAAGATACGGTCAAATTGTGAGTTGTAAAGTCATGTGCTGTTAAGAGTTTAGATACCAAAATCTACAGTGTACAGTATTCTCTAAATCTCTGGAAATTCCTGTGAACAAATAAAAGTTCTTGAGAAAAGACAGATGCCGATTTAAGTAGTCTGACATTGTTCTAGTAAGAGAGTCTAGGAACATGGTTGCATATTACATTCAGCTTATATATTAAAATGAAAACTAAAAACCTGAGAATGCTCCTAGTCAATCAGGTTATCTCTTTGAAGGAGGGAAGAAAAGAGACAAGTAACACCCAAGAAAAAAAAAATTCTTTAGTAAAAGTGCCTCAAAGTCCTACTTTTGGACTTTTAAATTTAATGTTAGCTACAATATAGTAATATTTAAAGAGTTACAGTATGTTACATACTGTGCATGTGTACAACAGTCTTACAGAGAGAGAGTTCTGGATGTCCAGCATTGCCAAACTAAGGTCTCACAGTAAACTGCAGTTTGACCGTTCTGGAACAATCTTATGATTTAACAATTGGATCTGGTGCAGCTTTGCAAAGATGCACTGATCATATAATTGTCTGGACAGTAAGGACTGACAAAATAGTAAAAACGGTTAAGGTAGAACTGCTCTGTCATTTACAAGGTTTAAAAACATGGATTAGTGGCTATGGTCACAGCTACACTATTCTGTAGATGTTTTACATATATTATTAGACTATGCTTCTGGTTTATATGCGAGAAGAAATCGTCAGAATTCAAGTCAACAGAAATAGATAATGTATTCCAATTCAAGAGGTCACTATATTGCCATTGACAAACCTACTGGCTCTTGTGGCACATCTCAGGGATCTGTTTAGGGTCTTTTCCTTTTAATATTTTATTTTTACCCCTTAAGGTAAAATCATCAAGACATAAAAATGTGTTATCACTGCTACTGCCATTTATTTGTACTGCCATTTATTTGTACTGCCCTGTACGCACTAACTTATACCTATACCATAACCTAGAATAACTATTTATATGTTGATGACAAGAGGTTGGATACTTTGATAATTTCTCCAAAAGATGAAACACCAGTCCATAGGCAGCATGCAGTTCTTTTTATTTGCCTGTTTAAAAAATGTTGTCAACAATTTGGGTGCTTCCTTTGGCAGTGCTTTGTCCCTTGAGACTAATTGTAAGCATCCTGTCAGAAACAGTTTTTATCACCTCTAAGATGTGTTGTTTCAAAAACTGAGGAAGAAGGGATTTACTGTATCTGCAATCTGTGCTTTTTTGTCTCTACTGATTCTTAAGAAATAAAGAAAAATAAAACATCATGTACTAATTATATATATATATATATATTCCCACTTAAAATCTCCAAATAAATACTCACGGCACTTGACAAGTTGAAGTGAATAAAAGCAAAATATGGATCGCCAACAGGTTTAAAAAAACATGTGGTTCCTGAAATTCTTGGTAAAATAATTCACCCTGAAACTAAACCTGCCTAAACTCTAATAAGGAACAATACAATTAAGATGAAATGTGTAGCCATCAATTCATAAAAGACTTTTTGCAAATGATTGTGCATTAGTTGAATATCAATCATTCCTGAGCCTGTGCAGGTTGAGATCACCTTTGACTATACACATATTATATGCAAATGTATCTGCTTTAACAGTATATAAGGATTTCTGCCTGTATCACTGACACAATACATCAAAGTCAAGTTGAAGCCTCTGTTACACATACTCCAAGGGGACCACGAAGAACACTGCGCTGTCAGTTTGACTGCCATCTGAAAAATCCAAGCAGCTCACTACGGTTGTTGCATCTGATGGACAAGCTGCCAGTGGGGGGGATTTTAAAAATCATTAAAGAAAAATAACGGAGCCATTTTCATGCAGGACTAATTTATGTCCCAAGTTATGGAAAACGAACCAGTCTAAAGCATATGTGCTGTTTCCTCAGAAACTTTCTCCTCAAGCTCTCACTTGAGCACGAATGAATGACACTTTGACAGGTCTGAACTTGCCAGATGATTTGCAGCTCAGTATAGACCTTAGATAGATGGCAAGTGACAAAAACACTTCTTAACCCTCTAGTGAAAAAATATTATAACTAGTCTCTTACTGATTAATAGATTCAACCCCCCCCCCCTCTTAGGCAAGGCAAACTTTTCTCTTTTCTCTTTCTTTATCCACAATATTTTGTAGAAACTCACAGTCACCTCATCCAAATGACAAACACCTGGAAAAGCACTTGATACTTTACTTGCCGCCAACAACCATGACCTGAATATGTCACTACCTATTTTCAGATTGCTGCAGTACTGGCCACTGAATGATGAGCTGGATTCTGAGCCACAAGCAACTAAACCTTACACAACTGCTGGTGTAAGCAATTCTGCTCAGTAATAAAACCGTTTCCATTTATTAATGTGCACCTAATGCCTTTCTTAAAATCAATAAGAATACACAGCAACAGATACAAAAAGTCATTTGGTACCATAATTCATTATACTCATTTCTTTGGGAGATTTTCTTACAATTTCTCTCATAAAGTGTTTAATATTTTATGCTGTTTTTCTGATGGTGTTTTGTTTTCTCAAAGGCTGTCTACTAAAGGATACACATTTTCCTATCAGTGTTTTTATTTTCTGTCTACATGTTATGTATGCATTCTGAGTCAGGAGTCTCTATTAGGGTTTCTCATTATTTTATTAATTCTTAATCCATTAGGGTCTGAGTATTTGGTTTTACAAAACTATAAATAAAAGTATATCTGATCTTCATTCCATCCTTAAACCAATATCAGCTCACATGCAATAGTTGTAGATAACAGGCTCCAAACTAAGAGTCATATCAACCAGCCAATGAGAAGTATTTAATAATGACCATTTGAAGCAGATTTATGTACATTTGTTGCTGAAAATTGTTTACCATGTTTGCATGGTCATAGTCTGAGGCATAAGCCAGCTCCTGTTCACCTACTGACTACTACATGCAGGAATTAGACGGAATCTTATTAGTGCTAATGGTGCTACTTTTAGCTTTCCTCAAAAACTTCTTTTTTACAGACTTAAAAACTTTTAAAGACGAGGGAAAAAATAATGATACATTAAAATATCACAATATCTTCAAATCCACAAAATTTTGCCATATTTTTATATGTTGATATATTGACGCGGTATCGATCTATTTTACTAATAAAATCTCACAAGAATTTGCAAAATATCACGAGAGTTTGTAACAGAACGATGAAATTTCACGAGATTTTGAAAGTAAAATAGATCGATACCGCGTTTTTAAAAATTGATTTGATATCAGCTTATGAAAATATATTTGAGTATAGTGTCAGAAATGGATAACAAAACTGCTATTTTCAATGACTACTTATTTTTGTCCTGCTTTAACATTGGTATCGATATTGGTTATCGGCTACATGAGTTTTGAAATAGCGGCATATCGGATATCGGCCAAAATCCCAATATCGTGCATCCCTAGAAGATACGTTTTTAGTTGCAGAGTTTAAGATCTTACGCAAAAATATTTACACTGCTTAGTAACTGATGGGACCAGTTTAACTCTGTGTGACCCACCATGAGAAAAGTAGAAACAAATCTGCATAGCACAAACTGAGAAAAATATCAAGAACCATCAACCTCTGAAAGAAGTGTTTGCCTTTTTATTGCAACGTCTGGAAAAGGTGAACAGTGGTATAAAGCAAGGCAAAAAAACTCCAATAAACCTGTCTTGCCCATAAAATGAAGAACAGAGAAATGCATCAGTATAATTATCAGAGGGAACCTGAGCATTCTGAGATGACAAAGGAGCTTTAGGTAGGAGTTTTTTTAGCAGCGCTTTAAGTACAGTGCAAACACTTCCAAATTTTAACACTCAGAGCTCTTTTATTGTCTGCACTGCATACAGGGAATGCCCTCTGCATCCATGCCCCTGGCTGACCTCTGCACAATTTACAAATTGAATCCTATCTTAATAAAAAAAATCTGGTAAAAGGAAACCATTTCTGTACATTTATGTGCCTGTAGACATTTTTGAGTGTGAAAAATTGAGAAAATAACACATCACAGCTGTGATGTTTATTTGGATCTAAAAAGGACTGAAATGAAGTTGAGCAGAGTTCAAAGATAACAGCAGCACTCTGAACAATCCTTCTCTACCCACAGAAATGAAGGTTGGACTCCAGAAGATGCAAAATGAAATGCTGCAAAACAATATTTCAGAAAAGCGGTATCAGTCATTTAGCTGTGCTAGTCATTTAGTTGGGCCCCTGAGCTTAAAAACCGTCTCCTTCTTGGAAATGAATAATAATGCTGTATCTGTCCATTTGTTTCTCTTTATTTTGAAAAAGCAAACATTAATTTAAAAAAAAAAAGCTGACTTACACCTGACCTTTGACTGAAAACACTTTGTTGGTGTTTAACAGTCTTCGGGGAGGATGCTTAAAGAAACAGCTTGAATTTCCTGCTCCTCTCTCTTCATCTTACTCTTGCTCTCTATCCTCCTAAGCTCAGCTGGTACTTGTTAAGATTAAGCAAGTTTATGCCAGCCATTGTGTATATACTTCTACACAAGATAACTCTGTTTTGCCTACAATAGAGGAAAATTAACAAATGCAGTATATTTTAATAGAGATTTCAATGAGGAAACTAAGACAATGAATAAAATGAAACACTGTTAAGTGTAATACTGAACAAGGCATCATCCTATAAGTACTGTTACAATAAATCTGTAAGAGTTAGTGAAGTATTATCAACCAAAATATAAGAAAAGACTGGCAAAAAAAGGTGTGTTTGGGGAAGAAAAGAAGATGGTTTACAGGATTAAAAAGACGGAGAGAGAAATAACCAGAAAAAGCAGAAAGGAGGGCAGGTAAATAACAAAGCTAAGATTTAGATTTAGAAAACTTAATTCTACATGTTTACAGTATGACATGCGTATGGTAAAATGGTCAACTTAATTGTACCCAGTTCAAGACACTCTACGCCAGATGAAGCAAAGCAGGTCCAGAACATAACAGAGCCTCCTTCATGTAGGGACAGAGCTCTTTATTTGACTTGCTTCATCTTTCAGTTACATCACACCTTGAAAAAAAGTTTAATTTTTGTCTTGTTTGTTCATAGGACAGTCTCCCAAAAGCTTTGTTGCTCGTCAACATTCAGTTTGACGAATTTCAGCCAGGCTTTTCTATGATATGTTTTCAACAATGATGCCCTTCTTGGTCATCTCGCATTGAGTCCACGTTGGTTCTAACAATGATGGATAGTGTGATCTGACACTTATGTTTCTTAAGGATGAATTTCAGCTTGAATCTCATCAGAAGTTCTCCTGGGGATCTTTTTTGTTTTTTTCAACAATTCATTTTATCTGTTTCTTTGATTTGACATAACTTTTTCACCTGCAACCACGTCCAGGGAGGTTGGCTGCAGCCAAACGTACATGAGAAATGTAGCTGTACATCCACAAAATATAGGCTACTTTGTTTCATAAAGTGCAAAAAAATACATTTTTTTTAAAAGCCCCTAAGGGGTTCAAACAACAGCCCCCCCCCCCCCCCCCCCCCCCCCCCCCCCCATTTCAACAAATTAGGGTTTTTTTAGACTAATAGAGTTCTGCCTTTTAAGACAGGAAAGTATAGCAGTAAAAGTTGCTACTTGAGGAAATACTAAACCATAGAGATAAAAATAGCCCTGTGATTCAAATTATAAATTGTATTTGGAATAAAAATGAGAGAACTAGGGGTGCTAAAAAACACATCCTCCAAAGACAGATATTTACATGGAAATGCGGCATATAATTAATTGACATATTACTGATCTTGCTGGATTTTATTCTGCTTTACTTCCATAAATTGCAGGATCTTTACTTTATTTTTGCCAGAAGATTTAAACTTAAAAAGCCTTGCCCTCATAATTTGTAAGTTAATTTATTTATAAAGTAAATATAAACGCTGCTTAAGCTAATTCAAATAAAATTAAAAGTAAAATAAGTAGCCAACCTTATCACTGTCTGTAACCTACTAACACGGTAAGGAAAGCATCAGATGAGCTACCTGAGAAACTAACGTTACGTTTCCTTACTTTAAAACCAAACAAACATGGTGCTTCCGTGCCATGTTAATTTGTTTTGACAAAAGTTGCATGTTACGACTTTTTTCACTGTACAAAGCGCAGGCTATTTTAATTATTGTGATCAATTTGCGCCGTCAATCCCGGTGCATGCGTGCTTCATTTGCAGTCTGGACGCTGAGGCTCTGACTGCAGCGCTGAGAGGGAGTCCTGCGGGAGCGGGGGGAGGCGCCCCACGGCAGAGTAGGAACAATACATGCTTTCACGTAAGAGTCTCCAAAAGCCGCCAGTGACACCGTAAAAAGTCGCCAGATTTGTCGCTAGTCGCTTTTTTGAAAAATAGTCGCTGGAGGGGTCTGAAAAGTCGCTGAGTTGGCAAGCCGTATTTTTTTCTTCTTCCCCGCTTCAGTCAAGTGGATGTGATGACGGCGGCGGCGGATGACGCATTAATCGCGCGACACAACTAATCGATGATGAAATTCGTTGCCAACGCTTTTAAAAGTCGATTTTTATCGATTTTATCGATTCGTTGTTGCAGCCCTAGTTAATTAAGATAATACTCAAAAGATTGCAGAGCATGTATACAACTCCAAATTGCTCTTTTCTCAATGATGCAATGCCCAAAGTAAAAAAAATACAATAATTATCTGAGTGTTTAAAGACTATTCCAAATTGTGTTCTTATTTTTTTCCCTTTCCCCCCTCTCCGTCTTTTGCACAGTCAAAAAACAGCTCTTAGTACCAGTGTTGTTTTTGACAGCCATCTTAGATTTACTCTTAGTCTAGAGGATGAAAACTATTATTAGTCTTAGTCACATTTTAGTCATTATACGATATTGATATTTGATCGTTTTAGTCAGTTTTATGTTGCAAAAAAAGGTTAACTTTTACAATTTCAAATAACAACCAGATTCTTTACCAGACTGACAGCTCTTGCGTAGATGCTACTATTGCTGGAGTTACAATGCTGCCGTGCAGCTCATCATTGCTGTTGGGCAGAAAACTTTGATTTATAGAATTTAAATAAACTTTTTTTTTTAAGAATGAATGCCCTACTTTATACAAAACTGTCTAGCTGGAAGAAATAAAATCATGATAGTTAGACAAAGGTTTTTTTTTGTTTTGTTTTTTACACTTGGCATAGTTTATTAAGTAGCGAGAGCAGGAAGAGCCATACTGCTGAGAGCGAACCATTAGTGTGGAGGGAGAGAAGCGCAGACTCTGAACTAAGCATGGGAAAAGATGCATTTCTGCACAAGCACAGACGGAAAAACAGTTTGTCTGAGTTCCGTGCACAATACCGGTGTTCTATCAGACACCCGGACCATTCTGGATTATTTTTCACCCCGCTGCTGCCATGGTCCATCTGTGGCCATGCAGAATGAACACCATTGCATGGCAGGTGGGCTGCGTGATCAAACAGGAAGCAGCTACTGCAGATTACAGCACAATGATGCACTTTAAACGTCTGACCGAGTACCCCCTAATTTTTATTTAGTCTCATCTTGTCTTGTTGGCTAAATCTCACACCCATAGCTCAAAGTTTTTGACAACAAAGATCCACGTTTAGCTTGTCAGTTTTCATTGTCATGATGAAAAAAAGGAGCGTTAACTAAATAATTTCGTTATCCTCATCGTTGACGAAAACAACACTGTTTAGTAAATATCAGAGATTCTTATTCTAAGATTCTAACAACATAAAATTAGATCAGTGATGTACACTCTGGACAAACCTCCTGATGGATAGCATAGACACCTCTGTTGTTACCCTCCCATTTTCTCAAAAGCTGCTGAATTGATGCGATATGTGCTAATTCAGTCTTCTGCTGTGGGTTGTTATGACTCTCTTTCTGTTCACCCCCAACTTTCATGGACCTCTGACATCTCACAAATAGAATTTTACTTAGAGCTGTGAGAAAGAGCAGGACAGCGATAAAGAATGAAAGAATTCATTCAGATAAAAATGCAATAGATTTAAAAAGAGGCTGAAGACAGAAATATAATGAACAGGGTAGGGCAGAAGGTGGACAAGAAGGGAGCTTGTGAGGATGATGGAGGGAGAATACATTTTTGAAACTGACATTCTACTCTGCTCTAAATGCACATCAAGTGATTAACAATAAACAATAAATAAATTAATCAGTGCACAATTATTTTCTACAATTTAATGTTTAGTTATATTACCTGAACAAAAAAAAGTCAGTCTAAAATATTTTTCCATGACTGTACACACTACATACTGACATGCAGTTGACCCAATACCAAACAAGTAGATAAGCACCACAAAACACTACCACAAGCTAAAACATTTTAAACTGCCGAAAACTGGAGGAGAAGTAAAGGGCAAACTTGGACAAAAGTTATGTGCCAGATGACAGAAAAAAATGTAGAAATGCCAGCTTAAAACAGAAACATTGGATATTTTTTGTAGATAGCGTTCTTAAAGGGGCTGCCAGATTTTCACATGTTTCGTTTGATGAAGAATCTGTGGTTTGATTTAATTGACTCAGTGTTATTTATCTGACTGGGAGAGATCATGATTACATCAGATTTGCATAAATTAGGATTTAGCAAAGAATTAAAGCCCCAGTCACACCTTAAGGATTTAGACAGCATATGCCTGACATATGAAAAATCTGGCAAACACACTGCATATGTTGGATAAGTTATGGGTCAGTTTTGTGTAAATTATGAGCTCAGTGAAGCACGCTGAAGAACGCTGGCCCATGTCGACATACGGCAAGTACGTCAAGAAATTTTGAGCACTCAAAATTTTTTGACGTACTAACCAGCGTATGCCCATACATGGGAAATAAATTATAGATAAGTTATTGGATTGTTGACATACGTTAAGTGTAAGTTACTCATAAATTGTGGTGTCTAGCTAATCCAAAACCTATGAGTAACTTGTGCATAACTGATGCGTAACTTATTGAGAACTTATCTCCAATGCATATCAACGTATTTGCCGTGTTCCAGACGACAGTTGAATGCGATTCTAACTAGCTACTGTTTAATGGCTTACTGGAGGCATTTCTGAGAAAAGGAGGAAATTGTCAGTGCTCCTTCAGACTTCATCCCCATCATATGGTGAGCCAGAAGGTGGATGTGATGCATCCTCCCTACATTCTCACCCACAGCCACAAACTTCCAAGCAGACATGAGACTGAATCTGTTGCAAAGGCAAACAATATCAATTAATAATTTTTTTTTTTTTTTCGGTGGGAGGTAAACAGCAGCTAGTTAATAGCACCATCAAATACATTTTTTATGCAGGCTGGGTGCCTTGGGGCGCTTCACTGCCTCCCTCCCACTGGCCTTTGACATTTCATGGCCATTACACTGTTGTGCGTTATGCATAAGTTAGGCTATCTTTGGAAATGAGTTCTGGACCCCTTATGAATACTCAATGTATACAAAATTAAAAAATACATAGAAAGTTCAGAGTATGCCAGCGTTTTAGAAGATTCTGGGACATCAGGCCATTAGCCGGCTATATCGTCAAGGTGTGACAGGGACTTAATGAACAAAAAACTGTTACAACTGTATTTGGAAAATGCCTGCTTTCTAAATAATTTCCATGCATTATCTGAGTACCAATACTGATAAAATTATGGTCATCATATCAGATATCTAAAGAGTGTAAGCTAATTGAATGCACCAAGTTAGTGATTCACCCACTCCTATATATGTCACCACATCTGCAGTCATCTTCTAAGAGCAAGGTAGATTTCTAGGAGGATCTCCAACCTTTTTTAAAATGCCTCAACTTTGATAAGACCAGTTTATAGTTATATAGATTTTCCCAATAATACAGTTTTGATTGTTTCTGAGTGCTTTTGTATTTAACAAAAAATATTTTTCCCTTCTGAGGGGAGGAAAAGTGTTAAACATTTCAGACCATAGTTATGTTAGAATTTTCCAAGGCACAAAAAAAAAACATAGAAATGTATCTGCTGAATCTGAAGGGTGTTTAATTTTG
Source organism: Cyprinodon tularosa (assembly GCF_016077235.1). NCBI lineage: Eukaryota > Metazoa > Chordata > Actinopteri > Cyprinodontiformes > Cyprinodontidae > Cyprinodon > Cyprinodon tularosa. The sequence continues at coordinate 73,252 of NW_024038541.1, read as the reverse complement.
TCCCAGTGGGAAAAAAAAAAAAAAACTATGATCACGGAACACCAGGTTTTAATCCCAACAAGAGTTGGAAAGGTAAGAGGTCCATGTCCCTGAAATCTAATTAAAACTCATAACACCAACACATTGGAGGTTAGAGCAAGTAACATGAACTTTAGGGAGAAGTGCTGTAAGACAATCATTGATTTAGTTGTATTGTTTTTGTTGAAATGAGACTTTTCCTTTATCTCACACACACCAAGCCACACTCCTGCCAGCAGCAGGCTGATGAGAGGCAATTCTTTCAGCATTAGCAGATGTAATTTACATAAACAGCACCGGCAGTTGAAACATAAGCAACAAACAGCCCAAGGGGGAATGGGCATTGAGGGTAATTTAATTCTGGGGGATAAGGGTTTAAAGGTAGCATAATGGAACCACATCTAGAGTGACAATTAAAAGAGCCAAATTTAGTTTGTGACTGTGGTCTGTAATTTGGAGCCAGGTTTGACAATTTTTGTTCAACTTGCAAGATCTAATATTTCTTTCCTTTCAACCTCTCTGACAAAGGTTTACTGTATGTAGAGATCACCAAGTCAATCTGCCTTGAATGTACTTAAAACAAACTAGCCGTGTCTGCTAGAAAGAAAAGAGTAGTTGACTACAGTGTTTCCAATATAAGGCTAAACTAAACATTACTGTTATAGTCAATAAGCCTCCTGTTGTATGGATGGCGCACCATTTTTAACAAAAAACTGAAAGCGTTAACATGTAAGCTCATCTTTGTAGTCTTCTCCATCAAAACCATGTTCATTTTATACACTATTAGGGCCTAATGCCACAATATGAAGATGCTTGAATTTTTTTTTTTCAAGTCAACTGGTTGAGAGTAAAGGTTGAAGTCAAGTTGATCTGTTGTTCTATGACGTCATCAGCTTAAGAAGCAGAAGCAGCCGGTTGACATTGAAAACTGTATGGTTGAAGCACATCAAGGCCCATCAAAAGGTCCTGCAGCGCATTCTGAGCAGGTGGAGCAGCACATTATGAGCACTTAAGCATCTGAGGTACTTCACATGCAGCCTCCACTGAACCTGAACTTTTTTATGCTTGATAACAACCAAGAGTGGCTTTGCTATGTGTTTGTGTCCTTGCAATATGCGGGATGGCAAACTGGGATTGGATGAGATGAACATAGCACTGGAAGAGACCCTTGCAAGAGCGCAACTCTTGGAGTAGGTGGTGAGACTCTGAACTGAATGACTCGGAGGTACCTTGTTTTTGTTGAATTTATCATTTTCATTCAATAAAATGCAACAAAACTCATTCAGTCCTAACTTATTCATTTAACAACTAAAATCTTTATTCAAAGGGAGCAAAAAAAAAATTACGATATCTGCTCCCATTTATAATAAAAAGTCATAAAATAAAAATACAAAACATTCTGCATCTAAGGCCTTGGTTAAATATAGCACCGTTTGACTTGTCCGGATGTCAGTGAATTCAGCCTTGTTATTATTAGGGGTGTAAATAATAATCGTTTTGTATCGATGCATCAATCCAACAGCCGACGATCCGATGCTTCGACACTTCCTCAAGAGTATCGATTCTTTTTTTTTTTTTTCTCCAGTCTATTTTTATCCGTTTGCTCCTGTAAGTAATTTCTGACTTCTGTGCTTCGGTGGCGCTAACCTATTTTTTCCTCCTACCTCGCTACCACTACCATCTTTCTTGCACACACATACCTGCATAATCAGAAGGCAAGATAGACATGGCAGAGGAAAAAAGCTGACTTACTCACCCCTCGCGGGTTCAAGTCATTTGTGTGGAAGTATTTTGGGGTGTATTCTTGAGTATCGAAAATAATCAAATCGTTGGGTCAGGAAGTCAATACTGAATCGAATCGCCATGATGGATGTGATTTACACCCCTAGTTATTATTACACTTTGAGAGAATATGTATTCATGAAATAAAGACTTGATTTTTTGCAATAAGCAAAATTTACATGTTGTCTCTTTGGGAGACAGGTATAGAAAAAAAGATTGTTCCTAAAAGCACATCTAGTTACAGTGATAGCTATAACTTTACAGCAGGAAGGTTCACATGGCAGCGGAGGCCTTCTGTGAGTTTTCTAGTTGTTCCCATGCATGACTGGGCTTTCTCTAGGCCCTTTACTGTAGTTACCTCTCAAACTCACCACATACTTTCAAAGGTTGATTAAAAATTAAAAACTGCCAATAAGTGTGAATTTTTGTATGGGTAGCTGTTAGCCTCTCTGTTTTTCTCAACGTCCACTTTGTTGATTGTTTAGTTTTCTCTTGGTGGTTCATCCCCTAAATCAGATATTGATCTTTGTTTAAGATTTTCCTCCACTTTATATCAATAAGAGTTATTGCACTCCTGTTTACTTAAGATTATTATTTTCCCTTTATGGACCAACAAACTGAGAACAGTGATATCTGTTGAAGCTCACCTTCTGACCATTGAACTCACAGAGGTAAACCTAAAAAAAAAATATATACAGAGATTACTTTTACCTTATCTGATCCAACAGTGGTGTGACTAATAGAGGGCATTACCCTCCTTGAACCACAAAAACTTCTCTATATCAAGAAATATTACTTTTAAAATTGGTATGTGTGGAAGAGGCATCCACTGAAATAAAATTTTAGATGGCTTTTTTTGGGGTTGTTTTTCTTTGACATTCAGTCTGTGTGAATCTTTTTCATAGAGATTACTTATAGTGGTGACAACAATGTGAAACATTTTTCAGAAATTAATTAAAATAAGAGAGATTCAGCCAAGCCACATCACTGAGATAAAAAATGGGGGTTATTTCCTTTACTAAAGTCAACACAAAGGTCAAGGGTACTATTGTGAAAAAGAAAACTTTAAGGATTTTACAAGCACAATGAAAACCACGACGGATCAGGGTTTATTTTAGAAAAGTCTTTGAATGCGGCTTTAAAAAAAGGCTTGTAAGAGTTTCATCAAATAAAAGAAAAAGATTCACACTCAGTGCTCAAAACAGGCAAAAGGATAGCAGGTAAAAAGAAAAGAGACAAAAGTTTGATATACATGACTTCTTTGGTGATCGATAAAATAAAAAGGCATGGATCCATTTATGCTGGGTTAAACACAAACAGTAGCATGACTGTTAAACACAGATGGGACGGGAGAGGATAAAATATTTTTCTATTTTAAGTCTAAAACTTAAAAGGATTATTTTCCCAATAGGTTTTCAGTTAACAATAACAAATTAATAATTGAATGACAAATGGTGCTTATTAGAAGATATTTACATGATTGGAAACAGCTGAAACTGAAGTCTTGCCAATGAAGTTCTGCGTTATTAAATTACCAAATTAGATTATTAGTTTAATAATTAGTTAATCACAATTAATCAAATGTACAGCTTCAGCCCAATCTAATCCATCCATTCCATCTTTGAAGAGCATCAACAAATCTGGTGCCCTTGCATATCTATTTCTGTTTAAGTTAGATGAATAAGCCCAAAAATATGAATTTCATTAATTACAGCTGTAATTATCAACATGATTTACAGGAATTTGAGGGAACTTATTTCAAAAAGCAGTACCTTAAGTCAGTACTTCTTATAAGCAAAATATATGGTATGGAACAGCTCACTGTACATGTTGACCATTTAAAGTAGTTAAATAATGGAGGAACCGAAGAGCAACTTTTACTCGCAGGACCAGTTGGCTGTTTCTGATGTCTGTGTGTCCCTGGATATTCAAATTATGCACATAGACATGGCTGGAAGCAGCATCGCTGTTACCAACTGGCATGTTAAAATAAGAACAGCTTCCCAGATTACAACACATTCATTAAAACTGTGATCAGCCTTAGATTGCAGTCCTTTACTTCCTCTTTATGTAAGCCATACATGATGATGTGATTGGTGAATTTGCTTCAAACCAAATGGAAACAAATTCGCATTTCCTTTTTTCTCACTTTTAAAAGTTTGCTTAAAATATGAACATAAAAACTTTTTGGTGGATTTTAGGGAGATAATTCGAATTTTCAATTTCTATTAAGCTTTTCTGATATAATATTTCAAAATGCGTATTAGAAAAAGCTGATGGAAACGCATCTATTGAGATCTTCTCAATGATTTCCAGTTGGTGGGAACTACTTTTTCTTGCGCCTGAGTAGGTGCACATAAGAGCAGCATGAAATTGCCGCTCATTCCACAACCAACTCAAACAAAAACATAAAGGGAGTTATCATGGAGCAAAACTTGAACAGATAAACATCTAAAATGCGGTTTGGGATCCTTACAGAAAAACATTTAGGATTTGTAACAACACAACATGGTAAAAAAACCCAGGTTAAACCAAAACATGGAATACATTGAATCTATTGAATTTTTTTTTTTTTTTTTTTGGAATGAAGAGAAGGGCAATTGTCAGTACTGCTGCTATGACCAAACAGTTGCATCTAAGGGAAGAAGAAAAGGTGGAACTACTGTATCAGGTAAAGCAAAAGCACTGTCGCTCCTGAAGTTGTTCAGATTAGTAAATAGGATTGGGAAATAAGTATGGATTAAGTATACATTTGTAGAGTTGTTATTTTTACCTGCTCTGGAAGCATTTGTTCTTTTTGGACAGTTTTTGTATCCATCTTTAAACCTGCTGCCTTTTCTCTTTTATCATCAACATTTTTATTTAATTTTTTTTTGGAACCTAAACATGCTTTTTGTATGGAGATGAGTTTTTCTTTTTCTGCTTAACTTTTCATATACAGTATTGTGTCTTCTTTGTACTTATTTTTGTTATTATCACACCTGGATTTTCCCACTCTTTTTCCCTGCAATTTTCTATTCAAGTAAAAGAACAGCAACAATCTTTTTTATTTACCCACCTCATTAGGCATATAGGTTTAAGGTATCCATCTAATTTTTAGAGCTGCCAGTTCTAGCCTCTATTTCACTGCATATCACATTGGAGGGAAATGGATGGTATCAAACATTTCTATTCAACACAAATCCTTTAAACACTGAGAAGGCAACATTTCATAGGCTAACATAGAGACCTGTATGATTTTTATTTTTTTTTTATGTGCACAGGATCTATACAGCATAGCTGGGTGATGAAACTGTCCTTTATAGATGTAACCTTTAGTAATGAAGTGAAGACATTTGAATTACATTTATTTGTTTGCTTTTTGCACCCAATTATATTTGGAAATAAAATATTATTTACACAGTTTAACACAAATATTCGAGCAATTTATTTTTTAATATTTTATATATTACTGATAAATGTTGTTTTTTGTTTCCACTAAGCTTAAGGTATTGTATCCTGCTTACAAATACACCAAAACAAAAGTACTAAATTATTCACAGTTCGCACTATGCAGCATTGTACAATCATAAAGAATAATCTAAATTTCAGACTTTGAAATCATTTTACTTAACTTTGCTCTTCTATAACCATTTTCTATTTACTTTAAATTTCTCCATGAATCATTTCATCCCAATTTATTCTTTCAATTCCTATTCTGTTTTTTTTCTTTTGCTGTAATTATTACATCTAACAATCCAATGTTTGGCAATTAGTTTGAGCATAACTGTGTTTTACTAATAAGTGACATGGATGACCCTCTTACTAAATCTTTCAAAGGAACTGTTTTGAGAGAGCTGGCAAAAGCTTCAGATAGATGGATGCTTAGAACCCAAGAGGAGCAGATTGTGACAGGAGCAACAGGTCCTCAGCTGTTTAAGTGCTTGCAGCATGGCTAATTGAGCTAGTAGTAGTCGGTAAGGAGGTTTGCTTCTTCAAGTCTAAAATACATTATCTCTCTCTTCTTTAACCTCAACCTTTATCTAATATCAATTGAAGATGAACCCATATGCTTTGATTTCAATATAGCCAATATTTAGGGTGTGATACCAAGGGGGTATATGTGCAGTCATTACACAGATAAAGTGGATTATAGAAGAACCTTTCATTTTAATATGGTGCATAATATAACTGAATTAATCAAAATACCAGTAGAGACATTAATTAATTTTAACATTAATATTCCAGACTGGATGTTTTTTTCTAGAGTAAAGTACAGTATTGGTCTTGTATTGCTTGACAAGTGGCAGAGAGTGCTGTAAATACCTACTAATACATTTGCAGCAACAATATTCAACCCTCTAACGAAAAACTTTTCCTGTAAGACTGAATACTTTAAAGGATTCCCACGACATACCCATTTAAGACTATAGCTGATGTGTTTGGGATTAATATGTTATCAATTTTTTTTTTTTTTTTGCTTTTTTTTAATGAAACATGTATACTTACTTGAAATGTTTAATGAATAGCTTAATGTTGCCCACCTATATATTCCTTTGATGAAACTCTCAAAAACATTACCAATTAACACTGAGATTTTAAAAATATCTATTTTCCAGAACCTTTTTACAACATCAATTAATAGCCATCAACATTTTACAAGGAAAAAAAACTAAAATAACAGTAGTGCATGAAAGTATATGAGACTTGCATGGCATCTACATGTAATGATCCTGAAGGTCTGTGCATTACTATTTTGCCCTGAAAAAGGCAAGTGTAACCCAATTCTTTTACAAGTAATATAACTGATAAATAAGAGTACAGGTGTACAGTAATGTATTAAGAGCAAAACTGCAGCTTTTCTGTGAGATTCTCAGGGGTATCTTAAACAATTTTAGGGGACAACAGTATCATAAAGACCAAGTAAAACAAAAAACGGGCAAGTAATAAGGCTGTGGAGGAGTTTAAAACTGGGTAAGATTCTGTTAAAATCTCTTTGAGTACTGAAAAATCTTTATCAAATCTGGAAGAGAATTGTAAAACAAAAATACTTTGACATGGCTGTTCACATAAGCTGACAAGGCAAAGCAACCCATTAGCTGCAGAGAACTGGGGCACAGATAGGAAAATATGTCATGCAAACTTTTAAACCAGTTCTCATACTTTGCAAGGACAAAACGTTTACCCAAATAACAAAGCTCTTTTTTGCAGATACCTTCCACACATATAAAAAGAAATAATCCAGTGTGGAAATATTCTAGGGTCACTGTCACTGCTACAAACCCAATAAAAAAAAATAAAAAAAAAACGTCTAAACAGAACTCGGCCTCAAGAACAAGTTATAAGATATTCCAGACCTGATGAGCAAAACAAGATGTCAAGATTTTCTTGTAGATTTTAGAGAGAGCAAATGTCTTTGTTCCTTTAAAATATGAATTTGGAGTCTACCCTACGTACTGTAGAATCATCAATGAAAAAGCAATTATAAAAGGAAGCCATTAGAAGTTCAGTTTGCTTCCAGTCACAGGTCATAGATCAAGGAGTTTTTTTTGGACTCAAACAGGGCTGAAACAATTAATTAGATTAATCCTGATTAATTGATTATTGAAATAATTGTCAAATAATTTTATAAATCGATTAATCGTTAACTGGACCGTAGAGACTCTAAACTATGCCTTTACCTGACAGAGCAATCAACCCTTGATTTGACCAAAATTGTAAAAAAATATATATATATTTAATGTGAAAAGTTTGCATTTAAGATGATACAAATATTTTTCGTCTGTCAATATGCTCTATCCAGAACCCCTGAAGTGGAAAACTAAGTTTCACCTGGTTTAAATTTTAAAAAAGTCTTCTTTAAGGAACCTTATGCGATCTGATTATTAATTGAAAAAATAATTACAAAACATGAATGACAAAGAGCAAACACCTATTACCTGAACATATCTCTACCACAGTCAAACAAAGAGGTTGCGGCATAAAGCTATGGTAAAGCTTTAACTAGTTTGGAGCCAAATAGGGTATTTGCTAGAGGCTCACTTTAGTCTGGGTTAAAATCCTAAATATCTACAGTAGTCAGAGTATATTTTGGAACAAAACAAAATAGTCAAAACAACATTAACCAACATCAAAAGGAGAATCTATGGAAAATATTGATGACCACTGCTCTAAAAATTTTCCATTTTCGGACACAAATCATTTCCATTTTCACGGAGGCAAAGGTCGTGAGCCATTTTGCAAATAAAAGACATGTATTTTAGTTTTGGGATGTAAAAAATAAATACAGACATAACCCAAAAGATATTCTCAGCTTTGTGTATGTCTGCCACTTAAAATCAGAACATAATAAAATATTGAAATTTCAAGGCTTAATACTTTCAACACTTTTTCTTCTTTGTGAACATTGTGAAAACTGTTATCTAAAATTCACACATTTCTGAATATAGCAGCTCAACTGCGAAACACACCGTTTAGACCATCAGAATATAAAATGTTTTATATTTCCTTCCTCTTCTAAAAAACTGTTTATAACTATGGGTAAATGACCTCTTCTTTTAGTTTAATTTAATGTTATTCATGATACAGATGTTAGAAAGAATATATATTTTCAACAGAAAAGTCATAAAATGTATTTATGTCTTGATTTTTTCTACAGTAAAACTCCTATAGTGATAACAATATAGTTTGTGAAGAAAAGCTACAAATGGTGTATAAAACTCTTTCTGAGCCATATTGATTTTTTCTTTGTCTTTTACAGTTTTTTTTTTTTCAAAACCAAGTGAAGAACAGATGCTGAAACATAATATCTAAGTAAATCTATCAGATCTCTAATCAGGAAAAATTATACACTCACTGCACTCTGGACAGTTTTTCCTAGTATGATGAGCTCTAGTGTTAAAACAAATGTTTACAGAAGAACATGATTTGACTGCATATATTTATATCTTGACAAAGTTGTTCACTGCTTTTTTAAGTATAGCCTCATCCAGCTACCCAAAAAATTCCAATACAGTTGTTTTAACTTTTTTGTCTATTGCTTGACATTACTCAATGTGCATCACTGTGTTTCAAATATTCAGTCTGTGTGAGCATGCAGGAAAAACAAAACAGTGTTTCATCACAAAGGTTAGAGGGTGAAAATGAGAAGAAAAACAAAGCAGTGCAAAGATCTTACACAAGCAGCAGGTAAATAAATTCAGTCTTGTTATCTTTGGCCTGTCAAAGCAGTATCAGATACAGAAGCTTGAAAAGAGCAGGAGTTATCTGGAAAAACAGAAATCAAGTCACTTATTTTTTTAGATGGAGCTTTTATCTTGCTGCATCTGTTAAGCATTTTTCTTTTTACAAGACTCTCCTAACTAAATAAAGAAAAATATAACTTTGTCAGTAATGCAATGTTTTCTGATTTGCTTTTTAGTCCGAATTTTAGGAGCAAAAAAAAAAAAGAAATATAGTAAATCTTAAACAAAATAGAATGATATTTTTACCCTTCCTTCTTCCATTGTGTATTTCTGTTCTAGTTTCACCAGTCTGGGTTTATTGGAGTATCTTCCACACTTAATGGACTAATTTAATGCTAATGTGATTGTGTTTGAACAGGTGTATTACCCTAAAGAAAGGACATTAGGTCGCCTCAAAGTATTGCTAAAGTACCCTTGATTAAGGCAATTGCCACTTGTGAGTGAATAACCAAGAGTGTTTAGCATTTGTAAGCCATTAATCTGTCTCAAATAGACACGTTTTTACACAAGAAGTTATATGATCACATTTAAGGTTTCAGTATTTATCAACTTAAAATTATGTAGGCTAATATCAAAATACATGAAAATGTTTACCATCATATTTTATCATATTTCATTAGATCATGTTCTTTACATGCTGAACACAAAATCTCTGAGAATACAAAACAGTCTTCAGAAACTTTGACAAGGAAAATCAAAAAGCAGTAAATTCAATACCAAAATTGCCTGTTTGAATTGTGATTTACAGAGTTTGACAGAGAAAGGGGTAGTTTTTAAGTAGAAAGTCTTAAGAAAAGTTCACACGTATACTGCAGATAGTTAATCCATCATGCATTCTTTTCACCATTATTGCTCTGATCATAAATATTGCTTTGAGCTAGAGAAGTTCTATTAAGTCCTACAGTGTATTTTGAGATAGCAGGTCACTGATGGGACTCTGCTGATCTGACTAATGAAGGGACTGGGATAAACCATCTCTCACGTGCTTCCGTTAACCATCCCTGGGTTCATGTTGCAGCTTGCAGAACAGGTTTGGATGGATCCTCTAAATGATACATCAAAGTCAATGCCAGATTTTTTTCTTCATTATAATATTTTTTTATTTATATTCATGTATTTCAAATTAATGTGCGAATGCAAAAGATACTCAAATGTCTTGCACAGCTTCCCATGCAAAATATATATATTAATGGCAATGAGATTGCAGCAACCACTTTGGATCCAAATCACTTAAAGTGGACACAGTTGGCACTGAACCTGTATCTTTTTCCCAGTAACTATAATATTGTGTTTACACTGACTTCACACCAGTTAAACTACAGAGCAAATCTAAACTAATTAGTCCATAAATTATGTTATGTGAATGAAGTGCAATGAATAAAGGTAATAAGCATTTGGCCAATAGAGAAACTAGACAGGAATCCAAGAAACACACAAAATATTTTAATATTTAAAAAAGCCCTTATGCTACTGAGCATAAATTATCATAAGCTAATTTGATAGTAAGATGTAGCAATGGAATTTTTTTCATTAATATAAATTGTACAAAATGTATGATTGAGTGGTACAATTTGAAAAACCAATGAAATATGCACAAAAGAAGCCCTACTGTTAAATAACGCATGACAACTTTATTTCCAAACTTTTAATGTTCCAGTCAGCACAGCTGGAGAGATAATCTGGAAGTGGAAAGAACACTGTCTCACCTTAAACAACCAATAACCAGGTGGCCCTGGAGGGATTTCGAACAGAGAAGTCTAGAGAATAAGCAGATGAGTACTCTAAGAGAGCATCAGAAAACACCTGGAAACATCAGATACCCTTTGCACATTTAGAAACAGTAACTGACAGACGCAACGGCAATAGTTTTATAGTGCTAGATTCTAATGCTGAAAAAAAAAATCAGTCTAAGGATTTTTAAAATTGCAAATATTTCTGAGTGAAATTCTTCAAATAGAGAACATGCAGTTTGATGAGATGAGTTCAAAGCCAGTCTTTTTTTATTTCTATACATAATCCAGAGACGCAATATGGGAAGTGCAGTTTGCAAGTGGGAACATCACTGTTCACTGTTCTATGTTACAGTATAGTACTGACGGCCGTCATGTAATTTAATTATTAAATTCAACTCGAAATTTTTGATAAGAATCTGAAAATCAGAGAATAATTAATATTTAAAGAAGACATTAGCCCCATATACATCCCAAAGCTAGAAATGCACATGCAACTTTTCAGCAAATGCCCGACTGTAAGTCGGGCATTTGCTCATCTCATTGGGTCACATAATCTAGAAGGGTTGTAATATCAGGGGTATAAATTTACACAAATCTTTAAATTGGTGTCATGTGCGTGCGTCTGTTTGGTTATTAGACTCGTAGCCAGGATAGCTTTCAGCTACAGTATAAAAGCTTCAGATCTTCCAGGATAGTGTCCACAAGAAAAATCATTATGTATCTGGGAATGTTTAACCTTTTCGCCACAGATGCATTTGTAAGGTCCTACACAATGGTTGAGAAGGCAGGACTCTCAGTCTCAACTCTAAATTATCCTAGAGGGGTTCTATCAAGTAGATTCAAGTTGAGTCAAGACTGAGCATGTTAGTCAAGTGCACCCACTTATTCAGAATCTTAACAAAACAGGCTGATACTGTATGTTAAAAGTTGTCACAACTATGCTGAAATGAGGTTGATATGAATTTTAATTAGTGCAATGGCTCTTTTGACTAATATCAAGGGTTTCTCTTCCAGGTTTCTTGCCAGCTCACTCACGTGTGATGATCTTTGGAATGAAAATTGTCAAAAATAAGTAGAAATCAGGCTAGGATGCTGAGAAATAAGTTTGTTTGTTTGCTATGACAACATTGCCTCGACAACATTAACCAACTACCTGCCTTGCTTTCCATTATTGATTCTTAACACTGATTGCACCTACCAGCAGACAGAGAGAGAGAAACCCCCCCACCGCAAATGGCAAAACTGCCCCGTCGCAAAGTCGAATCTGTGAGCAGATGTAGTTGGGCCGGTTGATAAGTCAAGGAATTACTTGTACAGGCAGGTGCCCCTTTCACCCCTCTACATCAAATCCTACATCGGAGTTCAGTTCAGCATCATATCCTTTTACTACCCAACTACAGCTTTAACCTTATTTCTCACGGTAAAGGGGAGCCCACATTGCTGTAAAAATTTACATCTCATTCAAAGATGGATCAAAGCTCTGAAGTTACATAGCACAGTTTTTTAAAAGAGCAGCACATCCGGAGCATTGATACGCACAGAGTGCTGTATACTGACCTGAAAAAATAAATAATTATGCCTCAAAATAAGCTAATACTTTGGTCAAATGCAGTCTTATTTATAGGGGTTTGTTTTAAGCATTGAAGCACAGTCATGTTGGAAGAGGACATCTACAATCAGTTCCCACAAAATTAGGGGACGGTTTGTTCAGCTCTTGGTATGCGAAAGTATTTAACAGTTATTCAGTTTTTCATTAGAACTAAGGTTTTAGGTACAACACCTGAATAATAACCACATAATTAACATAATTCAGCACCCAACAAAACGTTACATTTAGCAAATTACAATCAGAAAAGCACGATTCTCCTGGCAAACGCCAAACCCAGGGTCGTCCAGAGTGCCAATGGATCAGCGTGCATTTTCACCTTAGGGAATGTGCCTCCAGAGTCCAGCGGCAGAATTCTTTACACCACTTTATCCGAGACTTTGCTTAGCACTTGATGTTTGGCTTGGATGCAGCTGAATTTTTGGAATAAAAGTAATATCAGGACTGAATGTGTTTCAAATCATGGTAATATTGCCTTTACTTACTTTTCTAAAAGATGTGTTTTATTACCAACAACGTAGTGTCAATGCCTCTACTGCAAGTATGAATAAAATTTAAGGATTCAGGAACAACCATAGGCCAAGTGTTTCTGTAGCAACGAAATTTTATCCCAGGGCACAAAATCTTATATCTGCCAAAAGCATTCCCTTCTACAGTATATGCCAACCTAGAACAGCATGAACATTCATAAAAACCAGAGACATGAAAAATGTAAGAAATGTCTTCAGGCTAGAGGCTAAACATGCTGCTTAAAATAAAGTAAACATGTTATTTTTGTTTATTGTAAAAAAAGAAAAAAAAACTGCATCTTGTACATGTTGTGCTTCCACTACATCTGTTTAAACAAGAACATCTCCAGATTCTGCTGCATTATAAAAACAGCTGTCATTAAAATGGTGTCATATAATCAGTTTTTTTCAGTAAGCTGGTACAGCGTCGAAGAAGAAATGTCTTTCATTAACCAGGGATCGAGTAAATTAAATAACCAGAGGTAACACATTTTAGTAAAGAAAATAGATAAAAAAGGAAATGCAGATTCACAAGTAAAATTTAAAGGAGGTGCAAATAAGATAAACCAAACCAATGAGATCACCATGGCAACACTGTGCTCTTACTGTATAAGGCTCACTAAATAAACCTGACAAAAGTCAACTAGTGAACAAGTGCTTCCTTTTACCTGATGTCATGCCTGTCTTAACCCTACTGCTCCAGTTTAAATTATTAAACAAATAGTGCAGTTCATTATTGCAGTAGCCTGCTTACAGTACACAGTACCACTGGTCAATCTGAGACAAAATGCCAAAAAAAAAAAATGGTACAATAAATAAAAAAAAAAAAACCTCGACCCAAGACCTTCATTTTGAAAAAAAAAAACATTGAAAACTAGGACTACAGTAGAAAGGAATAGTAGTCGGTTAGCTGTATCGTTTAGTTTTAGCTCTGACACATTAGTGTCACATTAGTGAGTTAATTCACATCAAATTCATGCATATAAACCTTCAAGAAATATATTGTTGGACCTGACAGGACAACTGCAAAAACATGAATATCAGAATTTGTTTCAAGTAAAAATGTGTCATATCTCTATTTAAAGTTGGAGACTGATCAGGTTTTAAATGGTACATTATATAGTTTGCAATAGATATATTTCATCTTGCATTTATTTAAAAACATCAGATTCAAAGTTCTGCATCAAAACCTGTTTAGTAGGTCTATAAGCGCTGAACAAGGTAACATCTGATATATTTTTTAAACGTTCCTGTAGTGTTTTATTTAGCATTTTGTAAATCCCATTGAGTTCTGTTGGAATAGTCAATATCCCTCCGCCACCAGAAACGGAAATGGGGCCTGTTTACGATTAGTTGTAGTCTTTTCGCAAGGCCCAAGTGTTTCTGCTTCACTCTGTGTACTCCGACGTCGAGGTGCTAACGTCTCTGTTAAACACTTTAAAAAACTCTGAAAATGGAATACGAAAGGTGGATTCTTGAGGAGGACATATTGGACTTTGAGTTTGACGGTAGAGGATACCGTCGCCAACTAGTGGTCTGGAGTGTGCATTGCTTCAGATTCGAACGGGAAGCGGAAGTTTATAAGCGGTTGTGATGTATCGGAAAAAATAGTTCTGGGATTTACAAAATGCTAAATAAAACAAGACAGGAACGGTTTTTCTTCACGAAACTTTTTTTGGAACGTCATTGAACAGCGCTGACGACCCGGTGAGTAGCATATTTTAAAAAAAGAACGTTTAAGGTTGTTTTAAGGACATTATCGGACATGCACTATGGAAGCCATTCTGAAGCAGCCAGGGGGGGATTCTGCATGAGCCAAATAGCAGAGACAGGACCAATCATCAAAATTTTGGTGTCGATCATTCGATTTCATCCTGGACACTACAGAAAATGGGCTAAAAGTGTTAAAAACCGGAATTTTCCTTTAAGAGTTAGCAGAACTTTAAATCTTTCTTTCTCAAAAGCCTCCATAATTAAAGGGCACTCTTCAACGTCTCCTTAGAATCTGTAATCTACGCTCATTTTTCACATGTTGAGTAACCCCCTTGGTGGTATCGTTTTCCCATACTATGGCAACATTTCAGCTGCACTTTAATTTTTTCCCTAAGGAATGTAAGGCCAATTACACATCAGTTTTTCTCCCTGCATGCTGCATAAATTTACAGACCTAAGCCTCTTGAATGTACGTACACACACACCCAAACCCAGACACACACATTAAACGGGGCATACCCAAGTTCTTTAACCTCACATCCACAGCACATTACACACACAAGGATCGCTCAAGCTGGCATACTGTATGTAGCCATGCGCATTGAGGTGACCCCACACAGCAGCCACAAATGCACTAGGAGAGGATGAGCACAGGCCCTGATTTGGTTTGATCGCACAGTAATGTGCTGGGTTTAGATGGCTGTCCAGAGTGCACAACCCTCGGCAACTACATGGAGATAGAAAAATAAGACTGTCTGTTCTCATATTCTGCTGAGCTGCACAGCCAGAAAGGACAGCCCTATGATAGGAGTAGAGTGTCTACATTCATATACATGTGCAATAACAGCTGACTTTCTACAACCTGCAGTATGTGACAGAAAACGTGCATTCCCTTAATACAGAACAGCTGTATATTGTTGACACCAATGCAATTTTCCAGCTATTACATTCATGCAATTTATACATGCATTTAATTTATACATACATAGATTTGGAATGCAGAGAAACAAGGGAAATTTAATAGGAGAAGAGAAATCATATACATTTAAAAGTTTAAACAAATGTATGTTCTTCACATGGTTTGTCTTGCTGTCAAAAGTTTACTCGACTTTCACCTTGCATTAGGACTTTGAAACTCTCGTGGCTTGATCGAGGCAAACTAATCCTCTTTTGTTCTCTCTCAACGCTAAACCTTTCCTGAATTACAGAGCTATCCTGTTCTGCATGCCCTGCTTTAAGCTCAGTTAACTCCCTTAAATGTGACTGTTTTTGTGTGACTGTTACATCTCAATTTTGTTTCCTTCAGATGACTGACAGATGATGGAAACACTAATTAGAATTACCTTTACTGATACTGAGACAGTTTTTTTTTTTTTAACGTATTGTTTCTCCTATATAGAAATGCACTGGCACTGAAATTCAGAGGAATTAATAATACTGAAAACAAAAATATCCTGATGGTTAGAGCTAGGACCTTCAGAATAAAGAGGATTTTCAGCTTAACTTTAAGATTTAGCTACAAGACTTATGCTCAGGACAATACTGTAATTGAATAAGACATTTGCATAAGGATTACCGGTGGCCAGTTCTAATTCTTTATATTTAATACCACAAGGAGTTATTTTCAGTCAAAATCGTAAAGGTTGTAAGGAAGAAACTTAAAGCTTAAACACAGTCGACCTTACCATGATGTGCAGTGAATGGTCAAATAAATACTCAAAGATATTTAAACTCTGCGCCTTGAAACATCATGACTAATATTGTAGTGGCCTAAATGTATCTGTGCAAGTGGAGATTTTACTTGAAGCGTAAATGTTCTGCCTGAAGCACACAGCTTTCCCTGAAGCTATAAATACATAGAGAAAATGATAAGTCTACACATTTTGTTACACTTCAAGAAAATAAAGAAAGAAAACACAAGAGATAAAATAAATAACTAAATATATTGTAGCCAATCAATAGGATTAAAGAAATTATTACCATATTTATGAGGACAAATAAAGCAGCATATTAGTACAGATTGTTTTTAGTAGTACCAATACCAAGTACAAGTTATTGGTCCCTCATAATTTGACAGATTGTGCAAGTTAACAAGTGGTGAGCATGTTCCAACAGATCCAAGACTTAACATGGAGAAATCTTTATTTTATTATTTTGTCATTTGTAAGTTAATCGGTTCAGAGTTTTGAGAGCATAGGAGTGATACCTTTAGATTTGCCATCACAGGTGAGAACATGTGCAGCTTCATTTGTATGTATTATACCCTTTAATTCAGATGTTTTAAAAAGCTTATGCAAAGATTCTTATTATAATGCAATCAACTTGTCTCTAAGGCATGCATATGCAATCAGCTGGTTTTCTGAAGACAGAAAACTTTAACTGTGACTGTATGATCTGACTGAATTCTCTCAGTAAAGTGGTGCGAGATATTATGTTGTGAATTTGCACTATATAAATAAACTGAAGTGAATTGAACTGACTGAAACTCACTGGCGACCTGTCTAGGGTGAATCCCACAATTTGGCCATACACTGCTAGAAATGGCCCCACCTCGACCATGACAGATAAGGGAGGGAGCGAGGAAGGGAGGTTGACGGATGGATGGATTAGAACTGTAGTGGGTTCTGATTACTGCTTGCTTTCTATGGGAGACCAACAGGAGTCTCTCCAGCACAGAGGTCTCAAACTCAGATCCTGAAGGGCTAGTGTTGTGCACCCTTCAGATGTTACTCATACACTACAGGCTTGAATAAAATTGCTACATTTCATTACTAACCAGTAGTCAAGCTCTGCAGAGGTCTCTTATTTAGCCTATATTGGAATCAGGTTGCAAAGTTGGCCTTTTGGGACTGGAGTTTGAGACCACTGCTCTGGATCCTTAATAATGTAGAATGTCAAGGCAACAGGTCTAAGCTGACTGAAGACCTTTTGCAGACCTCTTTGCTGTAAGTAAATATGTATGCATTTATGTGAAAAATTGTTGTTGTTTTTTTTTTAAGGACATCCTTAATTTCAGAACAGTCCAAGATAAGCACTTTTTGTGATTTTTGTTCTTTTTTTACACCAGAATTTGCAATTTTTTTTTTAAGGAAGACCTTAGAAGCACAAAAAGAATTTAAAATTGCAGCCCTTGGTATGAGCGATATATACCGAAACGTCCTGACTGACTAACACATCCAGCTGTAACAGCCTTTTTCTGTCCATCATGTCATCTGGCATGCAGATTAATCATCTCACAGATACAATTTTTGCCCAAGAGCTGAATCACAGTGGTTAAAAAGATATACCACCAAGGAATCAGATTTATTTATTAATCTGCTTTTATTTGAACATTGTAATATCAATTTGAATCAATGATCTTCATAAAGGATAAAGTTAGGTTTTTTTTTTATTTGTAAAGCATAACATTTTGAATTTGTGTGCATTAACCTCAAAAACATAAGTAAATATACTAGGGGGACTGTTTATTTTTTGATGTTTGAACAATACTGACATTTTAATCGGGAACAGGCTATATTTAACTTGCAAGTGTCTAGAGACAACTAAATATCAATAAAACATCCCTGGCAAAAATAACCTTGAATTTTGAATGGTTAGTCCTTTTTTGTGTGTGTGTGTGGGGGGGGGGGGGGGGGGGGGGGTGTGTGCAGAGAAAAGGACAGGTTTAAAATCCAAACTATGTTTAATATTTGCTTCATTATTGCTCTGACTTGCTTTATAATTACTTTCATGTTTATTTGTTTTTTGTTGTTTTTTTCCCCCAGACTTACAATCTGCAAACCAGATGGGCATATGTAGGCAGCTTCATGACATGTTTCCAAGTGTGGCAGGCAAAGCAAACAGCACATTACAATTCCATGAAAGCAATTAGCAAAGTGTTTAACACCTCCTAATGTCTGAAGCTCTAATCAGTTGCACCATGATAGATGCTAGATTGAAAGGGTGAAAAGAGTGAAAAGGGATACACAAGAAGTGTGGGCAAAGGGCAGATCAAGAGTGAACTTAATGTGTAAAGCAAAGATTGAAAGATTAATCTACTGAACACTTACACTCAATCACTCCATCCTCCACAACCGCTGATTTATTACCGCTTAAGTAAAGCTCAAAATAAAAGGAAAAAGAAATTACTTTTTAAGTAAATAAAAATATCAATACTAAGACCAGAATTTGCAGATTTGAGGTCAGCACCAACAAAGTGGAACCATATTTGAAAAGAATAATGGTAGATAATATTTGACAAAGGGAAGAACACAAACCTTAGAAAAAAAATGAACACCACCAACTTATCTGGACATTTAATATAAGACTGTGGTTTAAACTCTCAGTATGTAAACTGGTCACGCAGTCACATGTATTTGAAAATAGTCTGTCTATTAAAGGTGAGCAGGTAAGAAGAATTCCGACTTATTCTCTTTGAAGGAGCTAGTCATTTTATCCCTTTGCCATTTCAAAGTTTGGCAGGTCTGGTCCTTTGCCACCCAACAATGTGATGCAAAAAGATGCCAAAAAGAGCAAAATGTTTCACAGCAACGACGTGTCACTTCATCCCCACATTGGCACTGTTGCATCTGCTTTCACAACCAGCACCAGTCATTAAAAGTAACTAGTCATTTAAAGCAATGTCATTATTATATCAAATACTATGGAAAGCAAGTTATTGGACCATAATATGGCTTTATAACCTGTAAAGGTTGTTTGTGATATCATCATGATAATCATGATCTGGCTAATTGGGTTCTTCAAACACACCTGTTGTTTATGATTAGTGTGGCTGGTTTGAGTTGTCTGAGATAATTGTGCGCTCATTAGGGTTGTCAAAAGTATCGATACTCAAAAAAGTATCGATACTGAAATGTTGTATCCGGATACAATACTCATTTTCAAAAGTATCGAGTACCAGTCGCACCTAATCAGTCATTCATCTAAAGTGCAGAATAGAGGAAAATGCACTTTCTGAACACTGTGTGATTAAATAATATTGTGTACTTTTCAGTTTCAGACTTTTTTTGTAACAGTTGCAGCTGCTGAGAATTACTTTTTGTTTCTTAACCGGTTTGGCTAGTGTCATTGTTATGTGTGCAAAGCATAGCCAAGTAAGGAAAACTTAATTTTAATTTTGTAAGTTTTTTATCAAGCTTGCTATATACTGTGCACAGCAAACAACCTCAAAATGTTGTTCTTATTGTTGTATTTTAATTATTAATCAACATTTTTCTGTTGAAATTTTATCCTTGTGGTATCGAAAATGGTATCGAGTATCGAATATTTTCCTTAGTATCGGTATCGAGTTGAAAAGTTTAGTATCGTGACAACCCTAGCGCTCATGTGTTGTTTTAAAAGGGGATATGTATTGATAGTAGAAACAGTGATCCAATTTCTATTGGCTGCTCACCAAGGCCAAAGAACATGCTCAGTTTTTCTCCCAAACAGAACTAGAGCTTTTAATGGAAGGTTATGCAGAATTTGAGTTGTTAATTAAAATGACAGGGAACACCTCAAAGTCTGCTAAAGCCAGGAGAGAGGGCTGGCAAAAAGTAGCAAATTAAATGCGGAAATACTGTCCATGGTAGATGTATCTATCACTTTCTACAATATGTATTTTTGCATTTTAATATTTTATATTTACTTTGTTCCTTTTTTGTCAGAGCCTCCACAGGACCCACTTGAACATGCGGACAAGTAAAAGTGAAGTACAAGAATATTCAACAAAATGGTAGCCTTTGATTATTATGCTGTATTTTAAAAAGCAACTTCTTCCTCTTTTTAAAAGCCATGGTGAAATTATATATTTGTCAAACAACCACCAAGAAAAAGGATGAAAGAAAAAAAAAACAGGTGTTCCTGCACCACCACACTATCCCCAGCAGAGGAGCTGGCGCTTGGGTTAAATGAAAACCAAACCATTGAAGAGTGCATCCCTGGTGACAGCTCTTCCTCAGACCCAAAGCCAGGGACCAGTAGCAGCAACACCTTTATTACTGGTAGGCTAAATTAGCTTTTAATTCTTTTAGTACACTGTAACATTATTTGTTGCTGCATTAAATGGAGCCGAGGCAGAAGTTTAACTGAAGAAACTGCTCTCCTACATCCACCGCCATCCACCCACACAGCCAATCAGCTTTGAACCAGACCTCCACGAAAGCCAATCGGCATCCAAAGCTCATCTTAAAAGGCCTCTACCTGTTCCCAAGCAAGTGGTGGCTGAGGCATATGCAGTAAGTTGTGTACTTTTTCTAACTTGCATAAAAGGAATACACTATAACACTTTGTAATACCTATTTATTTCCATTGCACAGAAGAGTTAAACCCTCTCAGATGACTGTTCTATGGAAGAATTACATGTAAGAGCATAAATAACTTTACACTAATTTGTATATACTTGTGTACCTATTCTTTCTGTCTGCAATGTGCAGGAGTCCATAGCTGGTGTAAGACCTACAAAAAGGCTTGAAGATGAATCTGCACAAAGAACTGATACAGAGGTGGACAGTGTTGTACTTTTACTTTTTACTTTTGTTGCATGAGGCAGGTTTTGACCCTTTCTTTTTCTTTCACAAAATGACACAGGACGACACCCGTTCCCTAAATAAACGGCATCTTCAACAAGAAAGTTTAGTTTAGTTTGCAGTTTGAAGAACACCTGCTTGCTTCTGATGATTTCCTTTGGCGTAAGCACAAATTTCAAGAATAGCTAACCAATGAGTCTTTGTGTTATGACTCATCCAATTAGACTAGTTTTCACTAGATGTGGAGGGCGCCAATGATCTGCATTGGATGGCACACATGACATGAAATAAATATTTATAAAACTTAAACCAGGGGTAACAAATTAAAAATCAGCGGGCGGGGTCCGAATAAAGAAAATCATCACCCAGTAAAGGTCCGGAGACATTTTTAATGATCCGTTACTTTAAACAGAATTTAACACGGAAATAAAATGAGGTGTTTATGCATTCATGTCATACATTGAATAAAAAAAAAAAAAAATAGAACATTTTTCCATTTTAAAATATAAAGTGGTTTTTGATTTAGAGAACAACAATCATTCAGTTTGCTATATAGACATTTTCCTGATTGACATATTTTTTAAAACACTCTGCAACTTATCCTTGCTCCTCCCGCAACAGGTTGCCGTCATAAAAATGGAAAAGACATGGCTACGACAGACTTCCCTATCTCCTCCGATTATGAAGCCGCGATCTAATCCTGCTTACATGAAATAAGCCTGCTCACGAGTAGGCTTAAGCTTGTGCACATGTTGTTATGACAGCAAGTCCAGGATGAGCGTTAAAGAACCAAACAATCCAAGATCATGCCAAATCACCAAGAATCAAATCCAGCTGAGTTAGTGACGTACGAAGAACGGGGCCCTGGTCATAACTCTCATATTTTGAAATAGACCACGAACCAAAGGGGAAACTAAAATAAAAATCAATAAGATAATTGGATTAGACAAATATCTTCATGAAAGCAAGTCAATTAAGTTTGGCCTGAAATACGAATTATGTTCTATGTGTATTGGGGTTTGCCATAGCAAAGCAGGAGGCAAGGACTTCCATGTCATTCTTGATAAGGATTTACAATCAATAATATATTTAGGTCTGGAGTAATTTGCTCACAACTGTTAATGTATTTTAATCATTACCAAGAAATATCTATTAAAACCAAATATCCCCCACCCCACTTTATAGTGCCAATTCATTTTGGTGTGTTGCATTAACGTGTTTTCACTTCTGTCTGTGTAAGGTTAAAAAATATGTTTCCGGTAACTGCATTGTCTAAATATTTTACTTTTAGTACTGCAGCTTGAAGGAGCCATGCCAAGGTTACTGAACTCTTTTGTGTTAAATTGTTCAATTGGCTTTCTGAACAAGTTAAAGAGGGTGTTATATGTCTGTTGTTTTTAAACACTTATTATTCTTCTATAATAGACCCGAAAGTAAATCAAACCTCACTCCTTAATATGTAATTAAGCACTGTTTAAACAGGACAGTCATCCTGGCGTCTATTTCACGAAGCAGGTTTAACAAACTCAGATTCAAGTCCGCCAGGAATCCTCTACCTATAAATATTTCATTTAATTCTTGTTTTTAAAACTTAATGTCTCTAATGGACCTAGTGAACTATTTTATTTTATGCACAAAATTACAACAAAAATCTGTCTAAATCAGGAAATAAAACTAATGTGATTAGCTGTAAGGTGAGGGGAGACAGAGGATACTTCGAGTTTACTGAACAAAACCTGCTCGTAACCAGATTAGCTCTGGGGAGAATGTTACTACGGTGACTGAAACAGAGGTTGAGGAAACTCTCTGTTACATGGAAAATTCAGTTTCAGATTATTCAGGTTTAGAAAACTTAAGAGTTTTCAATAAACCTGCTTCATGAAATGGACCTGAGCTTAGTTACTGGCAATGTCCGTTCCTTTCAAATTACACACTTTTATTTGCTTTCTTGTGCAAATAACTTCATCATGTGAAGAATTTAAAAGAATCTTAAACTTTTGTTTATTCGACCTAATGATTTCACAATACTCCTCTGCCTTCTATAGTCACTCCTCCAATAGAAAACAGCCTCTTTGGGATGGTCGAATGGAAGATGGGTAAGAATAGTGTTAGTGCATCAAATTCTCTAGGGAATGTTTCCCCTTCTGATCCATAGAGCCTATGAGCATACCTAATGAAGTGGCTGTAGAGGGTAAATGTGCCAGTTTCGCTCTGTGACTGTTGCTGCGTAGGAGGCTTATCATTGGGGGATTAACTTCAAGCCCCTAGTTCTCCCTGTTTTTAACACATGACCTTGATGTATGATAAAGGTGCAGAAAACCATGCCTTGTTTAAAGCTTGCAAAAAGATTCTAAAAGCTATGATTTACATTACAAAATGCACAAGTCTTCATTCGAAGTATTTCATAATAAAATACTATGAAATTAAGAATAAAAACAAAACAACATTCTTTTTTGTTCCAGGATCACCTAATAAGTCAAAGTTTGCTGATAACGCAGTGGTTCAATTGTTATCGTTTAGTTTGACTTGTTATTAAATCTTTTGTTGTTGTTCAAATGAAGACTTGTGTAACATTTGTTATCATTGTAATTTTTATGATATAAATGGAGGAAGAAAAGGAAATATTTGCTCTAAGATTCGACCCAAAAAATCTGCAGCGTACTGTATAAGCGGATTTGGATTGATGTCATAATAATAAGCATCTGTCTAAAAAAAATGCTTTTGTTGATCTGTAGACTGAACAGTTCTCATATTTTTGTGCATGCATTTTTCTTTTGTCCTTTATAAGTTTACACTTACACATGACTTTGAATGTGCAGGTGTGTCTGTGAGTGCACATTGTTGAACAAACTTGCAATGGTCGGTGCAAAGAAAAGTTGACTAAACATGATTTAGTGTAGAGGAAATAATTCACTGGGGGTCGAAGATTGCCTGTAAAGGAAGCTGGCTGCCATGTACACATGCATGAAGACACAAAAATAGACCCAGCCACCCACACATACAGTTATGTGCCTATATTCAAAGATAATGGTCAGGAGCGCTAACAAATGTCCTCTTTGAGATGCCACTTTATAAAACATCCACACTGCTTCATCTACCACTGTGTTCACATACATATATGCATGAGAAACTACGACCCGTTTAGTGTACTGTACACAAGGAAAGACATTCAATCCACATTTAGGGAACCTCCTGACCCAATAAGACAGAATACTGATTTCTAGAGGACATGGACAGCATTTGTCCTATCAGGAAATACAGTGTACTGAGGCTGAAAACATGAAAGAAGAGATGGCAGCTGTTCCACTAAAAGGACACCTAATATGTTCACTAAAACCCTGGTGTAGTAGGTGCATCTGCTGTCAATGCAAGAAAAGTGCACTGGTACATAATACACACTTGAAATCAAGAACTACATCTGTGCCCAGTTCATGAAAGGAGGATTCCTTCCTTTTAACATTCTCTCTTTGTTACAGCACTCACATAGACTGAAACGGAATTGCACACTATGCATTTTTCCCCAGGGCAACTGGATGCATACAAATTTCTCTGTTGTGGTTCTATTTGTTTCTGTACGATCTCAGAGATGGATGTATGAAACATCCTTGAATTATATCATAAACATGTTTATTTAATACATGACTTTTCTTAATTAACAAGAACATCAGCAATCTTTTATTGTAGCCATGGGTCTCTAGGCTATGTATCCTTGCCTAGTATGCTGCTCAGTGTTTCAACCATGTTTTTAAAAATCAAGCCAGTTATTTTCAAATGCCCCCCATGTAATATTTAGAATTCCTTTTAGTAATCAAAGCTGGACCTAAATAACACAATCACTCAGGACTCTGGGTACGAGTTAAACAGGAGCTTCCACTACCATCTAGTTTGTTCTAACTGCATCACTGAGTGATGTGGTGAGATGAAGCACCTTGGGCAGGCCTGGTATGTCTCTTGTTCCCTGCTCTGCATTCAACCTCTAAAAACCAACAAAACTTCTCTTCACAGTTACCTGTCAGCCCATCTCAACCTCAAAGACACAAATGCTCTCTCTCTCTCTCTCCCTCTCTCTCTCCCCATGCACAGGCCAGATAAAAGTTCTGCCCGTATGCCCTGGTACAATTGTCCGCCTTGCTTTCTGTGTTTAGAAGAAGACACAGTCTCAATATAATTTTTAAATGCATATAATTCGGATAAGATTTATATACACATCCACAAGTGTTTGTGTTCAAGCACAGAGACACAAGGGGTGCTAAATCTTACACATCACAGACAGCATGGGCAAGCACATCTCCACTGGAATTCAAAATATATGAAGCATTTAATGAATACTGCAAAGGCCGACTCCAGGCTTTTGACCCAGTACATACATACATATACACGTGTGTGTGTGTGTGTGTGTGTGTGTGTATATATATATATATATATATATATATATATATATATATATATATATATATATATATATATATATACACTAAACAGAAAGGCATGTACACATAACTAGTTTTAAAATTAAGTCATATACAGCTAGGTTCATATATTTGAAAAAAAGACAGCATAATGATCACATAATGAAAACAATATGCAAATGGAGTCCAGATTTCCAGTTTTTCAGTAGGTTGAAAAAAATGATTGTAAAATATGAGGGACTAAATAATTTTTTAGAACACAATCCATTTAAACAAGTGGATAAATTACATCATTTTAAATATTTTTTTCATTTCAAATACTTGCTTAAAAAAGACCAGATGCTGGGTTTTCTCCTTTTAATGCTTTCCATTTATGCTTTGTCAGTTGTGGTAATATCAGTTGAGTGATTTGGCTATTCAAAAATATACCTCTTTTTGCCTTATAACTTTTGGGTAAATTTATGTTATGGGTCATTGTCCATCCATATTATAAAATACCAACCACTCAGTCTGGCTGCATTTGAGCAAACTGTATTTCTCTTAATACCTCAGGATCCATACAGCTGCTTTGGTCCTGTGCAACATCATCAATAAACACTAGTGACATGGTGCCATTACAGCCATATATGCCTCACCCATCTGATAGAGGTGGATCTTGGTTTTATCTGTCCAGAGAATATGCTTCCACAAGCGTGGTGGCTTTTTTTAGCAGACAAGAAAAAAACTAGTATTTTTATTTTTTGGGCTTATGGGAGGCTTGCACCATGCAGTGAACTCTGTATTAACTTCCATGCAGTATTCTCTTTATGGTAGACTTTGATATTGCTACACCTACCTCCTGCAGAGTGTTGTTCACTTGGTTGGTTGTTATGAAGGGATTTCTTTTTAACTTAGAAATATCCACTGTTGTCTTCTGTGGGTTTGCAGGTCTTTTTACAATGAGTTCAAATGTGATTCTTTCTATGGGTGAACAAATCTTTGGATTTTTATACTCCTATAATTGTAGCAATTTCTCAGATTGGCTTTCTCTGTGTTGGCAGCATACAGTGACTTGTTTCACCTGTATGGAGAGCTCTTTTAACCACTTCTTTTCTTTACAAATCCTTCTGCAAGCACCGCACCTCAAATCAACTCCACGCCTTTAATCTGCTTGACTGAGAGTGACATAAGGACCCTGTGCATACAAAATGACAAATAAAGAAGTCTAAGTCTAAGTCTAACTATCCACACCTGCCAAAGAAATAAATATTGAGTCAACTGTCCAATTACTTTCTCTTTAAAAGCAGGGTGGCACCTGTTAAGGAGCTGGAACTCCTATAGCTTCCATCCATTTCAATGTGGATATCTTCAAATGAAAACTGGAGGTCTTCGGTTTATGCGTATATCTATATCTATTATGACTTCAAGTTGAATATGTTTCATTAAACAGGTAAATAAACTTAATGTGTACTCTTGTCCAACTATTTAAGGATTTTGGCACAAAAAGTCAAATATTTCTCCCCAAAGGACCACTGTCACATGGAAGTAGATACAACATATGACACAATGATTACACCCTTGTGTTTACATAATTTACATCAAAATAATTACATTTCATAAAGAAATGTGCTCTCCATAAAAATTCTCTTTGACCATAAAGATCTCCAAAAATAAATCATTCATACATGCAAAGCATTTGAAAATGTAATCTTAATAAAATTATTTATCTGAACTTTAAACTTACAACACGGGCAGGTCAGATTTTAGGACAACTTGCATGTTTCTGGTAATACAACGTTTGGAAGGGTTTAGCTATAGCACAGTCTAACACCAAATCAAAAAATATATCCTAGAGGAAAAAAAATAAAATAAAAAAACAAAGAGTTGCTAATGCTAGCAAGAGGAATATGAGGTTTGGGCAGCAGAGCGTGGATTACAATATAGTGGGGTAGGTTTAAATAAGATGAAACCATTCAAAGTATTTTCTAAAAGGCTTTAGACCATATCATTGCATCTTCCATCCTACAAACACTGACTTCAATTTTTATTATTTTTATTAACTTGTGTTAAGGTTTATTTCCTGTTTTTTTATTTTGCTTTCATAACTTCCATATTTAGCTCATAGTGCCATTTTTAGCTGCTCTATTAATTAAGCATACCTGTGATTTGTGGTAAATGACGGCCTACTTGAAGTTGCAGGGCCTCAAACAGGGTCTTACAAGCAACCTAAAGGCTGTAGCGGGTGACAGGTTGATGGACCTTTTTAGGGACAATTGTGAGGAGGGTCTGAGTGCTGCTGCTGGGAAGGATTTTGACATGGTTGGGTAGGAAATAAAACAGAGGCAAGGTGGAGCTACCTACTTTCCAAGTGGTATACAGAAACATTAATGGAAACAATATTTATACAATTACTAACTAAATACAGGACTCTCAGTACAGACTTTTTGTACATGTCCACGCACATTCTCCTCTGGTAACTACCAGTAACTTGCTGTCTGCCTGAAATATTTTCCCAAAAGGAAAAAGAGAGCAGGTGGTTAGGAGAAATCTTAGACATTCTGGTCAATGTCTGGATTCTGTGACCTCAATAGTTTAATATTTAAATGGTAGTAAAAGAAGTACACATCTTGCCAATGCCTGTTTTTTGTTCAAATTATATTTAAAGAAATAACTCAAACAGCATACAGCTGTTAATAAAGTTTCACAGCTTATGAGATTTGATGAGTTTTAAACAGTTTCTTAAATATACAGCTGTCAAACCACAGATAATAATAAAAATACTAACAATCTTAAATGTTATCCTTGTTGATATCAGTTATCTGATCAGCATTATCCGACACATCAGAGCCACCATGTAGCGTTACTGTAGATCTGAATTAAGACATTTAAATCCTGTAACTTGAGAGTTTGGTGATGCCACATTTTTATTTTGTGATTCACTTTAAATGATAACTGTCTAAAAAAAAAAACAAGTTCCCTTATTTTCATGTCATGTTCTGTTGCAAATACTAGAGATATTGGAGACCTGGAACAATGCAATACTTTTTAATATTTGACTCTGTTGGTTTGAATCAGACAGTCAGACCAGATTTTTATACAATAAACCAACATGTGTGTCAATAATCAAAACAATATAGAGTTTATTAATGACAGAACATTTTTCAGATTTTGTGTTTTAGTTTCAAGTCAGATGTTGCTAACGATGCTAGACTTTCAAACCATGCAGGTTAATGCTCAGTCACAAGAACAGACTAAGTAAAAAAGTCCATTTAACTTTTTTTTGTTTCACTCTTTAAAAAGTTTTAAAATGTATTTATCCTTCTCCCTCTTCAGTTTTATTCTCTCTGGCCATCTTTAGCTGCCTGTCATCAGACTCCAATATCATCCGCCACACTGCCCAGGTCCAAATACACAGCAAACAATAAACAGGGCTGCAAAAACATGTGTGATGCAAATTCCAAAACACGTGCAAACAAGCACAAAAACAAATGTAGCAAAAAACACTGCAAACAAAAAAGTAATAAGCAGCAAGCAGGTGGAACAACTACCTGTTTGCTGCTTTGCTGATTTCTTTTTTAAAAGTTCTGCGCTAAAGCTTGCTTTCCTGTTTGTACAGAGGGTCTGGTCCAATATGTTTTTCTCTCTGTTCTGTTTTGTGGAATTAATTTTTTGTCTTGCATCATTTTTTCTTGCTGTGAGTGGAGCATTTTGCTTTTGCTTGCAGCTTTTCTTGTTTGGGTTCTTTTTGTTGATTGTATTTTATTGATTGAAGCATTTTTTGTTAGAAGAGTTTTTCTGCTGCCTTTGTTTTTTTAGGCTTTTGTGTTTTCAAGTTTGCATCACATGTTTCTGCAGCTCGGAATCATTTACTAAAATTTGCCACTGTACCCCCCCTTCAGTTTTCAAAGAAGCGCTTTCTGGAGTGTGTGTACTGCAAGAGGCAGTGACAGGTGGAGAGCTGAAGGAGTATAGGACATATTGAGTGATGTGCCTCTGTTATTGATCAGATCATATGCAAAAGAAAATATCTGTTACATGCAGAAAAGGCAAGGTGGCGGTTAATGTCAGACCGCCACTTTGGTACCCCATATGTGTCAGCAAATACACACATTTTGGTCACGGCTCAGAAGGACAAGATTGAGCGTAGTTGAAGGTACGGTTGATACAAAGGGAAAAACCCAGGCCAGAAAAGCTCAGCCGGAGCTGGACATCATAATGTTGGATTTAGAGGCAGATCTCATCATAAAAGTAGAGCCCCAGAATCTGGTACCACCAAATTTTGCTTTTTGAAACTTTAATTTATAGATAAAAATATAAAAACTGCATTTAGTCCCCTTTACTCTGATATCCTTGAAATGCATGTAAACAAAAAAATTATCCTGAAAGTCACATAATTAGTTAATTAATATTATTAATGAATTAATAATCAATCAATTAAGTAAATAGTTAGCCTGTATGTAATTCAATCTCAGTACCAATATAGCTGTTGTTTGAAGGTCTCAACAAGTTTTTTTTATTTACATTAGTTTAAACAGCATCATGAAGACCAAATAAATACCCAGGCAGATCAAATGTAAATTTGTTGAATCTTTTAAAGTAAGTTAAGTTTTAAAACAATACATTGAAGAACTATGTTATCCAAAAATAATATGCAGACATCCACAGCTAAGAAAAAAAAAAAAGATACTGTTTGCAGTTATGTGGAAAAGGGCAGATTAGACCAAAGTTTTAACTAACTGGCTTACATGCAAAACACTGATATGGAAAATTTACCATAGAAATCACTGTGACGTCCTCATTCTGAACCATGGTGGTGGCAAGTTATACCGTAAGAATACCTTTCTTTACCTGGCATAATGAAATTACAGAAGCTACTTTGTGATTGTCTTATCACATAATATCCCATAAAAACTGAAGTTTGTGAATATAATGTGACAAATTTAGAAATGCTAAGGGTGTGTAATGGTCTTGAAAATTGGTGCAATTTTATTTCAGAATGTAACTTTAGAACATTTGACAGCCTATATTTTCAGTATAGTTTGACTGAAGCTTAAAACAAAGGGATATTTCTTTCCATAGTTTTGGTTTAATTAGTTTATATTTTCTGGTTAACCTGGGTTGTACAGGCACCTAATAGTGACACATTTTGGTTATCAAATCTATAAATTATCATTTAAAAACAGCATTATATGACATAAATGCAACACTGCATTGATTTGCATAATAATAAAGAGCAATCAGTTAGACAAACAAATTTGACTTTAACCAGGATGAGAGACACAATGATGGTGATGAAGTAAAGCATCTAAACTTCATCTCAAATACTACTTAGATCAGCAGGTGAACTGCTAATAATCAAGGAGACTCCACCCTTAAACCCAGTTTAGTTGGCTGAAACCCAGAGTACATATCCACCCTTCCTGTCTGCACATCCCTAAAATAAACATGAAGTAAAATCCGTAATATAGGCCTCATAAAGTAAAGCACCATTGGCATGCGGTACATGGCATAGTGAGAGCTAAGAGGCAAGCCAACCCCACCCCCTTCTCTGCAAAATTATCATTACAGAGACAGAGTGGGAAGAGCGACAGAGGGTGAGGGGAAGTGAAAGGGATAAGGGCGAGGCAGTTGGACCATCTTCCCAGAGGCTCAATCACATTTAATGCCTGGACGAAGAGACAGAACTATCTGCTGGTCACTAATGTTAATATCAGCAAAATAATGAAAAGTCGGCTCCAGAATTACTGCTTTGACATAGAGAGCTAAAAATGGAAAGATGGCATACAATCAGTATTTGTCAAAGTGTTTTACTTTCTGCCAACCATCTTTTTTTTTTGATATACATCTCTGTTTGACTCTCTCTTCCCATCTCCTACCCTCATTCCATCTTTAACTGCAACAAAGGGATTAAAAAGGATTACTTCTGACATGTCAATGTGACGCTTGTGATAAGTATAGTGGGATTTTTATTTTCTCTTGCACTCCTAAGTCAATATGATAAGCATACAAAGAAGGAAAGAGGTCACCATACATTATAAAGAAGATAGAGTGTGAGAAAACATAAACTTAGTGTATTGAAATGTTATATCAACAAGAGCAAATGCTACATTCTGTTTCTTAGACAACAAAACTTTCACAAATTTGTGAAAATGATTGTCAAAGTTCCAGCTTCACTGTGTTTGGGTCCCATGTAGGACTACTCATAGTGGGATATACAGTATCTGTCATTTTGAAGCTTTCCTATGGAAGTAAGAATAAGCAGTGATGCTACAGAGACATTGTGTATAAATGAGGGTAAAGACAAGTATTGTTTTGGATATGAAATCCTTTTCATGTGATTCAAAGGACAAAAACGGGTTTGAGGTGTTAAAAAAGTTCAAAAGTCAGTGCGACTTAAGCAGCCAGCTGACCAACCACACTTCCTTCGCTCAGACAAATGCAGCCAAAATTATTCTATAGAACCAAAACAACCATAATATCCCAGTCAAGCCAAAAATGTTTTCATTACAGATGGTTTTCACAAGATGATCAAACTAGTTTAAACATATAGAAAACAAAAAATATGGGTTTCATAATATGCACTTCAAAAAAAAAAAAAAATTGCGGCTTCAGCACACATATGCTTGCATTGTCTTGATTATATTATAAACAGGATGGTGTGGTTTCCGTTTGTTCAAATCTTGTGTTTGTTGTGGATATTGGCATAGCAGAGGTATTGCTATGATGTGTGCTCTCTAAATGTTCAATTAGGCATCTGTACATAAAGATGATAACTGTATCCATTACAGTTCTCCAAAATTCAGCCAATTGCCTTCTTATTAGAGTTAAATAATATCATCACATTAGCCCAGTTTATTTTACTTTTAATAGGAATTAAATTCACTTAAGATATTATTTGTTCCAATGTTTGGATGAGAAGGAAATTGTAGAAGAAAACAATTACAACCCAACTCTCTGTTCTGATAACAAAACATTAGTCCAGACTTAAAGAACTATGAACAATTTAAAAAAAAAAATCTAAACATGTTTTTAAACTAGAGGGGCACCAATCCGACTTTACTTTGTTGATACCAATTGCAAAACTAAGTAAGGACATTTTGTGATGGTCCCTTGATAAAAGTAGTATCTTTTAGAGGCATCGTCCACTTTTTTTTCCGTCTATTGACAGTAGCCTTTAATACGATCTAAAATTGATATTGCTGTGGTATTATTGTTTGTTTGTTTTTGTTCTTTGCTTTTCTTTAGAAGTTTGTGTTTACATATTTTCTGTTTAAAAACCCTTTAAATCTTGGATTTTATCTAGATGTCATTCTATCATTTTACATGACCTTGGTAAAGCATGTATTAAAGTTTGAAAGTTTAAGAAAAAAGAAAGAGAAAGTATCTAAACAATGCTTTGAAATATATGTCCCTAAACGTTTTAACTTATTTGCAGATGTAACACTGTGAATTATAGTACATTCTGTTGAAGGGTTTATATACTGAAGGTGGCAGAGTTTCTTACTTTTGCTGGACATAAGATTTATATAAAAATTTCTTAGTTATATATGCAGGAATCTTTATGCACACTGCTTGATTAAAGGTTTTTTTTCTGCATACAGGAATGTTGCTATAGAGATAGAGAGACTTCACATAAATGTGTAATATTTTTAGAGTCCATTAAATTACTACAAGGTGATCAAATAATGAAAATTGTATAAGTAATGCATTAAGTTTTTAGAAAGGTTCAGAGGTTAATTGGACAAGTAATGCTTTAATATGCTGCAAAAACCTAAACATGCATGTTGCTGAGTAACCCAAGAGATTAGTTTCAACAAAACTGGCACAGGTAAGACATAATAATAAACAAATACATAAACAGTAGTAGATATTTGCAAAGAGTATGCATATCAGGAGATTCTACTTATTGCCAGTTGTCTGCAGAGATCATTTTAGTCCTGGTACGC
Source organism: Cyprinodon tularosa (assembly GCF_016077235.1). Taxonomy (NCBI): domain Eukaryota; kingdom Metazoa; phylum Chordata; class Actinopteri; order Cyprinodontiformes; family Cyprinodontidae; genus Cyprinodon; species Cyprinodon tularosa. The sequence continues at coordinate 39,828 of NW_024038541.1, read as the reverse complement.
CTCCAAATGTCTCAAAAGACATTCAGCTCACACTGTGAAAAGTCTTATCTGAGGAAACTTACAGTGTGTGAGGAGATAAAGTTTCAGAGGCTCACTGTGAGACACTTGCCCAACATGAGCCTTGCTGCTGTGATCAAACCGTTCAGTCACAGGGTGATCTGCCTAACCGGTGGATTACACCGGCACCCCTGAAGGATGAGAACTGCAGTTTTTAAAGAGGAAATTCTGTATGCAGAATGAAGGCTTTGTGACTCATTGTTCCAGCAGAGGTGCAAATGTAACTGTGCCAAAATACAGTTGACAAAAAGTTCAAGAAAATAGCCTGGGGTGCCTGCTCTGTCATTTTCAGAGAAAGGTGCTGAATGTCTTTTTTGTCTGTTTGTTTGTTTGTTTTTCGGGGGGGGGGTTAAATTATTATTTTTTTGTGAAATTTGTTATCACATCCTGGCTTTGTTTGATCAGATCTCACTCAGTTGCAGCTGTTGGTATTGGATGCATCCGTTCTGGCATGCAGCCCAGAGGGAAACCTCAACCTGATCCAGCTGCTGGCAGACTGCACTCAGGTAGCCTCTAAATTGGCTTATCTATGCTGACCCTGGCCGGCTGATTAACAAACAGTGCTGTATGGCAGCACAGAGCGCTGGATTAGGGACGTGGTTTCTATGTGTGTTTGAAAGTGTGAGTGGATCATAACCGTGGCACGGACAGGTGCTTATCTCATTCCACTGGTGTAAAGCCCATGCGTGACTCTGACTCGGAGAGGCCCAACACTCTGCATCAAGTCTCTCTCTCTCACACACACACATTTTTAGTCTATTGGTTGCTGGAAGCCTCCCAGTTGTGTAGCGACCATGCAATCCCACCTCTCATCCTACATGGCACGCGCCCCCTCTCTCTTTCCAAGCTGCAGCAAATCTACCCCTAAATACAAGAATCACGCTCAAAACACAACAGTGTCACTATGCAGGCGGTGGTGGAAGGTAGAAAAGACGCTAGGACCCCCCCACCCCAAAACACAGACACACACCCCACTCTCTGCCACTGCAGTATCGCTGTCAGATGATGATATTGGAGGTAATGCCATTATACTTAAAGATAATCTATAAATAGAATATCTGTAGCCTTCTCGGGTAATTCAGGGAGCAAGCATCACAAAAACCACCTGTTCTGCGCCCACACCGAAAGGGAAGAAGGCTGCATGCTCTTAAAGTGTTAAGAAGCAGGACGCATTCATGGTATTAATCATACCAGACGCAGCTGTAATGTAAAGTTGCCCTCTGCTCTGAGGGATCATTTGAAATTTCAGATTTGCCATTTTAACCTGAATGGATGAAAAAGAAAGAAGTGAAACTCCGAGAAACATCGGTGCGTCAGAAAACCATTGAAGCAGGAGCGCGTTTATCAATGTCTAATCCCCCCCCCCCTTCTGTTTCCTGACAGACGCTCACAAAAGCTCTGCTGTGATTTTTTTTTTTTTTTTTTTTTTTTTGATTTTTTTTGACCAAAAAAATAAATAAATAAAACACCCAAATCAGTAACTTACCGATATGGATGATTGAATCCGACAGCGCCGACTTCCACTCCTGGCTCCAAAAAACGGCAATAAGCATCACGACCAGGAGAACTTTCATTATGTCCAGAGATGAGGGGAAAAAGACAGACAGAAAAACAAAAAAATACAGCTCTGAGCAGAGTTAAAAACCCGTGAAACGAGGCTTCTCTTTTAGTCCATCAATCTATCTTGGTTTTGCTCTTTTTGCGCGTTAGGAGGGAGAAGGAAAGGGTATAAATGAAGAGGAGCAGATTTCTAGGGTATAGTGAGAGACCTGCACCCTGTTGAAATTCCTCCTAACATTAAATCAGATCCTGGGTGAGCAGCGGCGCCGAGCTGCAGTGAAGGAAAAAAGAGAAAAACGCGCCGCATCCAAAACGCCGACGCGTTCAGTCGAGGCTGAGAGGCTGGAGGATGTTATCAATCGTTACAGAAAGAAACGTATCTGATCAAATTCGATAGCGATAGACGCACTTTGGGGTTAAACCTCGTTGTCTTGAACTGCAGGTCCTGTGATGGCCAATGACCCCAGATCCCCCCCCTGCTTTTTTAGATCTGGCGACGCAGTTTCCCCTCCTGCACCAATCGCCACCAGCAGCCTCTCAGAGGACCAAGCCAACGTCCAAAACTTCCATTCCTCCTGGGGTTCCCTTTATGCTCCCCTTCACTCAGTTATTCTATAAAAAATCCCCAAAAGTCTGAGCTAGAAGCGACTTTTCTTGAAGATGATGGAAACGCCAAAATGTGGAATAGCCAGGTCACATGGCATTACCACGAAAGGCACAAAATATTCCACAATTGTCTTTAGAATTCCTGTAGAAATTAAGACTGAAAAGAGATCTGATGTGAGACAGCCCCAGATTCTTTTCAGCACACTGGAAGGGGAAATGTAGGCATTTGAAGGGAAAAGGATGCATATAACAGAGGATGCACTCAGCGACACTCCTTGTGCCGCACTCCGTATGCGCGTACTCGCCTCAGCTCCAGCTCGAGCGGTGGCTGGTGGAGAGGAGGTATGCAGCGTCCGCTGTGGGAGAGAGAGGAAGGTTGGAGTGGAACAGAGAGAGAGAGAAAGGAGAGAGATGGAAACTATAAGCAGGGGTGCCAAGTGCCAGGGTGAAAGAGTGATGAAATTAAAATATATACAAAAGAAATGGGTCCTGAACGACTGATGAGTAAAAAGGAGGGGTAGTATAGGTGTATCCCAATAAACTATGCTATAAACAATAAGTTAATGAATTTATTTTAACCATTTAAATGGAAACCTGCTTCAAATAACCAATTTACATCAAACATTTTACCTAAAGGGCTGCCCAGTGGAACAGTGGGTAGCACTGCTGCCTTGCAGCAAGAAAGTTCTGGGTTTGATTCCTGGCCAGGGGTCTTTCTGCATGGAGGTTGCATGTTCTCCCTGAGCATACATGGGTTTGGAAGGTACCCCAGCTTTCTCCCACAGTCCAAAAACATGACTGTTAGGTTAATTGGCTTCTCTAATTACTCTTTAGGCGTGAGTGTGTGTGTGAATGGTTGTTTCCTGTTTGTCTCTTTGTTACCCTGCATCCTGCAATGGACTGGCGACCTGTCCAGGGTGCATCCCGCCTCTCGCCCTTTGACAGCGGGAGGCACCAGCACCCCTCGTGACCCCACTTGGGATTAAGCGTGTTACATTATAAATACTCAACATTACACTTAATGGGTTTAAAGGTAGTACTTAAAGTTCATAAAACTAGATTTTTACTAGTGCTTTATGATAAAACAAGATGCAGAGGCAAAAAGAAACTAACCTGACTCCGTCAGATGGATTTGCTCTGCATATCCATCTGGAAACCTTCCGTTGAAGTAATTTTGGGAAATACTTGTTAGCTGATTGGCCTATGTTGGTGATAGACGGGCCAAATAAACCAATCAGATCAACGAAGCATATGATGTACTAACAGAACAACGACGAAAACACAACCACAAGCCAGGCTACTCTTGCCGAAACCAGTCGGGAGAAGAGCAAAAACATCTTTTCCTCTGAGAAAAGCCTCCAGAGTAGTGTTTTGCTCTTCTTTCAGTGAAGAAATACTCTTTAGTTCCGATAAAACTTGCTCGATAGCCACGCTAACGCTAGTTTCATCGGCCAAAGCCGCCATGTTCTTTAGACTGACCTGTCGCGCTTCTCATTGCACACCTCAACCCACCTCAAAGCCAACGCTGATTGGACGTTCGGTTGGTGAACAGCTCCAAATTTTCTTTAACGGAGAGTCTCCAGACTGATCTGTGAGAAACCAGAGGAAATCAAGAACATTCAATTTTAACTAATAACACAAATGCCTGAATTGTTGCTTTGTGGCTCAATCCTCTCTATTCAGTTTAAAGGCATAAATATTGGTAAGCTGATGAGGTGTTGTACTTCATATAGGGGCCCACCCAGATAATGTTGCTTCCAGGCCTATTGTTGTGTCGTTACGTCATTGATTCAGGTGAATGTACCTTTAGCATTACATTTTGAAATATATGCCCTACTGTGTTGAAAAAGTGTGGAAAGGCAAATAATCCAAGATGCCTACTGTAACATTGTCAGGGTTCAGTGGTTGTTTGAGGACCCAAATGCAGAGGCAGAGGCTGAGGAGATTTCTTGCAGCTTTAATGAAATAAACACAGGTAACAGAGGCGGGAATCCAAAAATCCCAAATCAAACATGAAAAATATAAAGCAAACCAGAACTATGGAGACATCTGGGGAAACAACACACGAGGAGCCAGGGAGAGATGAGGTAGGTGGACAACAGCATGGGAGGACAGCAAAGACAAGGAACCAACAAAGAGTGAGAGCAGAGGGAGAGAATATATAGCAGAGAGAGACAAAGGGAGGGCTAACGAGCAGACAAGGAGCAGGTGTGAGAGGAGACAACGAGGGAGCCAAGGGGAAAAGAACATACACACACAAGAGGGCAATAGACAACACAAAAACATGAGAACTAACATAAATCTAGAAATTACAACAAAACTGGAATTAAACCAATAAAACTAGAAAACAAGGAGCAAAGTAAAGAACAACAGAACCAATACCATGACAAACATTCCCACAGTTTATTAGGATTCTACCATTTTATCAAGTTGACAGTGAGCATATAGTCTAACAGAAAATTTTCAAAATGCAATGGGGTTCCGACAGCCAACTAGCTTTATGATAATATTTGTTAGCAGGACTGCTCTCACCCAAAGGTATCACTACCAGGGCAACAAAGTCTCCTTCCCAGAAGGGGATCTATGTTTGTCAAGAGAAAGATTATCAGTTCTAACGATGCAGACTAAAGGCAACTTGAGTTTCCTTAGTCCTTTGATTGCCAAATACATGGAACTAGTAGTTTGTGCCTAAAGATCCCAACTATAGATTAAGTGCAGGGGCTGAACAGTAAACAATTTTCAGTAGACTTGTTTTTTCATATTTGTCTGGATTTTGTGAAGGACCATAATGAAGATTGAAATGGAATATACTTAATCAAAAAATGATAATGCATGCAAAGAGCAAAAATTGAGAACAGGGCAGGATATAATAGAACCTCAAGTAGGATAGAAATAGAACCTCAAGTAGGAACAATTAAAGAAACACACAAAGAGTATGACAACCAGACAGCTTATATGCAAAGTAAAGAGCAGTGAAATTCATAGAAAAACAAGTGGGAGCAATAAGAGAAAAAGACAAATGTTGTCTCTCACCTACTATATCTGCACCATCAGGATTAGAGCTGAAACAGTTAACCTTTTAGGAAGTGCTGAGACTTTAAGTTCCATGTAGCATCGGTGGCATGAAATTAAAAGTCTGTGTTGGACTTTAGGGGGATGGGGGAATCCACATTTCCTGTCAAACTTGGCTGGGAAGCCTTCTGTGAAGTTTTCATTTTGTTAGTGCTCATTGGAAAGAAGACAGGGTATTGCAAAGTCTGATTTTGGATGGAGGAAGTTTTATGGGGGGCTCCCTCCACCTGTCTTGCGAAACCCGGCGGGGAACCCTTTTGTGATGATCTCTCACTCTGAGCAAAGTGTTTAGTTTTTCTTGCCTTAGCTGGAGCTGTATGTGCCAGCCTGTTTTTGTTAGTTTTATGTTCTCTATTCCAGTTTGAGGCTGCTACTGGGTAGGTCACATAATAAACAGATTAGATATGAGATTAGCTGCTATTTGTCTCAACAGAGGCCATCTTTCTTGAAATGTTTTTTTCTCAAAAATATTGAAATATTTAACAGAGTTCACCGGTAATTCTGCACACACATTTTTTTCTCACTCTCTAATAATCATAAAAGAGGGTGAAGGGAAGCATATTGCGCTGACTAGATCCTGTCAACCTGTTTGATCAAATAAACATGGCTTAGTCATTTAGAAAAAAAAAAAAAAAGATAATCCATGGGAGTACCTGGTAAAAAGTACATTAAGTCAAACATTTCCACAATTTTGACAGAAATATCAAACTTAGGAGTAAAATACTGCCAATAGGGATCAGGAAAGAAAAGCATCTCAGCAGGCAGAGCGGCAGAAGAATCTTTAGTGAGGATCAATGAGATTTACACCTGAATGTGTTTCTGTTGATTACATGCACATGGTTTGTCTTCATTTCTCTTTAATTCAAGGTGGGGTTTTCTGCTCATTTATTGTCAAGGCTTCTGCTTGAGTATCTAATTTCTTGTGTGTGTGTGTGTGTGTGTGTGTGTGTGTGTGTGTGTGTGTGTGTGTGTGTGTGTGTGTGTGTGTTACGCCCACCAAGGACACAACATATTTGAGGACACGAGACAAAAAATGAGGGTTCAAAAAAAGATATTTTATTAATAAATTCTCTCCGTTTTAGTTGTTCTTGGTTCGGCTTCTTCAGATGTTCTGCGAAGAGAAAAATAGTTAACGGCCCTCAAATCCCGTGCCCCAAAAAAATAAAAAAAGAAGCCCAAAGTAACAACAGAAAGTTGGACCTGGCAGGCCGATCAAACAGAATAAAACGGTACAGCAGGGGGCCAACCCTATACATGGCCGTCGAAGCCCCTACTGGTACCGGACTAAAGGCAAAAAAATAACCTAAGCGAAAGAAAAATCGAAAACAGGACTACCGGTCCCGCCAGGCCAAAAACCTCAAGAAAAAAGTAAGAAAAAGGTAACAAAAATACCACATGGCAGGCTGGAACGTCCGCTGCAGGCCGCAGCGACAAGACAAGTGCGCACCGCGCACGATGGAGCAAATGAAGCAGGTGGGAAGTGGCGTCCAAACGAGGTTGGAAAGGAACGCGCAAGGAACACGCAAGGAACACACCAACGTGCTGAAGGCCAGCCTATTTATAGGCGGACGACAGCACCACAAATTAACATAATTAATTTACTAAAAGAATCCTAAAATATATTAACAAAAGGATCCTTCAACTAAAGTTTATAAGCAAACGAAGAAAAGAAATGGACAAAAATCATAATGTGCCTGGGGCACATAACACCCCCACCCAAAGACTCTGAATGGGGTCCGAAGCAAAGCTCAACCCATTCAGAGAAAAAAAAAAGGAAAGCGGGACTACAGTCGTGAGTGTGTGTCGGCCACTACATTGTCTTATCTTCACATAATAAAAACACGTTAAAAGGAAAGCGGGACTAGAGTCAGGAGAGTGCGTCAGCCACTACGTTGTCCCCTCTTCCTACAATAAAAACACGTCACATAGCTTTCACATCCAAGACATGATCTAATGCGCTCTCAATGCCACCGAGCGCGCAAACACAGCCGATCCACCAACTCCAGTCTGCGTTCTTCCAAAAACAGCTCCTTTTCCATCAAAGCCAGCTGTCCTAATTCGATCTGAAGTTCCTCTAAACGACACGGATCAGCTGCAAGTGAGGTTTTATTCGGCGATTCATCAAGACTCTGTGCTAAAACTGCAGCAGGAAAAATATCCTTCGTGCACTCACTAAAGACATCTAATGTGGCTCCTCGAGCACTCATCCAGGTCAGACTCCATGTCCACCCCTGGAATCTAGCCACACAAACTGTCAAGCACACATACAAAGCCACAAAAAACGCCAGAGCCAAATCGTCCAATCCACAATAACCTCAAAATGCTCGGCTTCCCGTGCATCTGCAGCTGCCCCGACACCTGCGTCATCTCGTTCACTGGAAACACAACTGATAGAGTTATGCAGAGCGGGCGCACGTTCAGCAACAGATCCTTTGTGCATTTCTGCAAAGTGTCCAATGTGGGCCCTCGAACAAACTCATCCAGGTCAAACTCCATGTTTACCCCTGGAATCAAGCCACACCAAATCAGGGACACCTCTGCACAAACAAAGCTACAGCACCACCAGAACCGAATGCTCTAATTAATCAGCGCAACGCGCGTCAGCTGCGCAAAAACACACACAAACCCAGCACAACCGCCAACAAACAAGAACCAACCGTAGGACCCGACCTGTCTCCAAAGCACACTTTGTTTAAACAAGCCCCCAAAAATATGTTACGTCCACCAAGGACACAACATATCGGAGGGCACTAAAGGCAAACTTTGTTTTGACAAGCCCCCAAAAATATGTTACGTCCACCAAGGACACAACATATCGGAGGGCACTAAAGGCAAACTTTGTTTTGACAAGCCCCCAAAAATATGTTACGCCCACCAAGGACACAACATATTTGAGGACACGAGACAAAAAATGAGGGTTCAAAAAAAGATATTTTATTAATAAATTCTCTCCGTTTTAGTTGTTCTTGGTTCGGCTTCTTCAGATGTTCTGCGAAGAGAAAAATAGTTAACGGCCCTCAAATCCCGTGCCCCAAAAAAATAAAAAAAGAAGCCCAAAGTAACAACAGAAAGTTGGACCTGGCAGGCCGATCAAACAGAATAAAACGGTACAGCAGGGGGCCAACCCTATACAGGGCCGTCGAAGCCCCTACTGGTACCGGACTAAAGGCAAAAAAATAACCTAAGCGAAAGAAAAATCGAAAACAGGACTACCGGTCCCGCCAGGCCAAAAACCTCAAGAAAAAAGTAAGAAAAAGGTAACAAAAATACCACATGGCAGGCTGGAACGTCCGCGGCAGGCCGCAGCGACAAGACAAGTGCGCACCGCGCACGATGGAGCAAATGAAGCAGGTGGGAAGTGGCGTCCAAACGAGGTTGGAAAGGAACGCGCAAGGAACACGCAAGGAACACACCAACGTGCTGAAGGCCAGCCTATTTATAGGCGGACGACAGCACCACAAATTAACATAATTAATTTACTAAAAGAATCCTAAAATATATTAACAAAAGGATCCTTCAACTAAAGTTTATAAAAAAACGAAGAAAAGAAATGGACAAAAATCATAATGTGCCTGGGGCACATAACAGTGTGTGTGTGTGTGTGTGTGTGTGTGTGTGTGTGTGTGTGTGTGTGTGTGTAGGGGTGTGTGTGTGTGTATTTTTTTTGTACTAACAAAAAATATAGCCATTGACATGTTCTTTCCAACAGCATATTTCTGCCTCAGTCCTCCGCAATCCATGATATGGTTCTTACATTAAAAGGAAGTCCAATAAAAAAGTTTTATAGAGAATGTTCAGATTAGGACAACAAATGTTCTTCAATAAGCACTATCCTCAGTATCCCTAAACATCAGGGGTTTTTAATATACTTTTGTTACATATAAAGAAGGGTGATGTCAATAAGGGCAGCCTCAGGAGCCAAGAGGCAGAACGGGTCAGGAACAGGCAATCAGAACATACAGGTAAAAGCCAGTAAATGAGAATATTTTGAAAAACTTGATTTATTTCAGTAATTGCATTCAAAAGGTATAACTTGTACATTATATTTATTCGTTGCACAAAGACTGATGCATTCAAATGTTTATTTCATTTAATTTTGATGATTTGAAGTGGCTACAAATGAAAATCCAAAATTCTGTGTGTCACAAAATTAGAATATTGTGTAAGGGTTAAATTTTGAAGAAACCTGGTGCCACAAACTAATCAGCTGATTAACTCAAAACACCTGCAAAGGGCTTTAAATGGTCTCTCAGTCCAGTTCTGAAGCCTACACAAACATGGGGAAGACTTCAGATTTGACAGCTGTCCAAAAGGCGACCATCGACACATTGCACAAGGAGGGAAAGACACAAACGGTTATTGCTGAAGAGCCTGGCTGTTCTCAGAGCTCTGTGTCCAAACACATTAATAGAGAGGCAAAGGGAAGGAAAAACTGCTGCTGAGTGGTCCAAAGTCATGTTTTCTGACGAAAGCAAATTTTGCATTTCCTTTGGAAATCGAGGTCCCAGAGTCTGGAGGAAGACAGAGGCACAGGATCCACGTTGCCTGCAGTCTAGTGTAAAGTTTCCACCATCAGTGATGGTTTGGGGTGCCATGTCATCTGCTGGTGTAGGTCTACTCTGTTTCCTGAGATCCAGGGTCAACACAGCCGTCTACCAGCAAGTTTTAGAGCACTTCATGCTTCCTGCTGCTGACCTGCTCTATGGAGATGGAGATTTCAGGTTCCAACTGGCGCCTGCACACAACGCAAAATCTACCCGTGCCTGGTTTACGGACCATGGTATTTCTGTTCTAAATTGGCCAGCCAACTCCCCTGACCTTAGCCCCATAGAAAATCTGTGGGGTATTGTGAAAAGGAAGATGCAGAATGCCAGACCCAAAAACACAGAAGAGTTGAAGGCCACTATCAGAGCAATCTGGGCTCTCATAACACCTGAGCAGTGCCAGAAACTCATCGACTCCATGCCACGCCGCATTAATGCAGTAATTGAGGCAAAAGGAGCTCCAACCAAGTATTGAGTATTGTGTATGCTCATATTTTTCATTTTCATACTTTTCAGTTGGCTAATATTTCTAAAAAATCCCTTTTATGTATTAGCCTTAAGTAATATTCTAATTTTGTGACACACGGAATTTTGGATTTTCATTTGTTGCCACTTCAAATCATCAAAATTAAATGAAATAAACATTTGAATGCATCAGTCTGTGTGCAATGAATAAATATAATTACACCTTTTGAATGCAATTACTGAACACTGCAAAAACAATCCAGAAATAAGTAAAAAATGGCTTAAATTAAGTATATTTAGCCTTAATTTGAGCAGGTAAATAAGATGATTTGCCAATGGAATGAGTATTTTCACTCTTAAAATAAGACAGTTAGATAATATTTACTTAAAATAAGACGATAAAATAGTTTTTTCTTATTTTAAAAGGAAATTGTCTTGTTCCATTGGCAAAGTGTCTTACTTACCTCCTCAAATCAAGGAAAAACACACTTATTTTAAGAAAAAATAACTTATTGAGATTTATATTTTTTGCAGTGAAATAAATCAAGTTTTTCAAAATATTCTAATTTACTGGCTTTTACCTGTACAGGAATGCTAGATAACTCTAACCAAAGGCTTGTATAATCTGGCACTGATAACTGGTTGAAGGCTGATTAAATAGGCATTGAAGCAGGTGGATCGATCCTGACAACTGGGCTGAGATAGGCAGGTTAACGAATTAAATTATCAGACCAGACATCAGCTCCAAGATCATTGAGCTGATAGACAGGTGCAGATGCATCGGCGCCTAACTACTGAGGTGTTAGTCTGCTCATCAAATTATGTTTTAGTCATTAAGGATCAAATAAAAAGGATTTTACAGATATTTTTCAATAAAAATGTACACAAAGTCTATTTAAATTAATTTCCCAAATCCTTCTAACAGAATATCTGTAAGATCATATTCATGAAAAGTAGAGTTCCTGCAACCCATTGGTTGCATCACTGAATAATAGCTGTTGCAAGTTCTTTATGCAAAAACTGGTCAAATGTCCACCTGCAACTCTGCAGGAGTAGTGATAATGAGAGGTTCCTCATAGCAGTACTTATCAATTTAGCCATCTATTCATTTTACATTTACAACCTCTGTTTATCATCTGTATCCTGCATCGTTATTATTCAGAATAAATGCCATTCATTTACTAATCAAGCATATTGTTCATTTCAGTCACATAAATCATTTAAATTCTTCTGACATACAGTACATTCTTTGATTATTTATATCAATTTCCTGCATCTACATGTCCATCTTTTTTCTGTGTCCACCCACTCATCCATCACATTTAATCCACAGCAGCAGCACCAATGCTATCTATTAATTCCACAGACCTTGGATTAGGGATTAGATGAGTTAGGAGCCTCAGGCTATTATTGACTACAATTTTTATAATACAAACTCAAGGAATGGGAGATTTAATCAGTGACTTGAACCCAGGAGGTTAAAAGGTATTACTAGATATTTTATCTTTATTTTTGATTAATTTGGTCTAACTACTCACAATGATGACTGGCAAATCTGGATCCATAAAACTTAATGTGGTAAAAAATACCAAAGACAAAAAATACATAACATCAAACAATCCTGGAAAATAGATCTTAAGAGTTTAATAATGCAATTTACTCTTGTTGCCTTATCCCAATCTCCAACGGGACATACCTGTTGCTAGTACACTGTTCCACCCTACTAAGATAAATAACCACTTTTTTACAGCCACATTGTATAAACTAATTTTCATATGCATGGTTACTAAAATCTGTGTAAGATGGAGCTCAAAATATGAGAGTTTTCAACCACAGTGACAGGCTGCAGCCAGACAGTGATATGTCACATGGACGTAATTTTGGGGGGTACACGGGTGACATGTCCCCTGAACTTTTCAAAAGTCTGTTTTGGTCCCCTGCACTGTAGCATAAAAACAATGTTATACTACAGTACACAGACAATCGTCGAGCATTAAGACCAAGTGGAAAACTGCAGCTCAACCTGAAGCCAGCTTTCCTGAGTTTGGGCTGCACACAAGCTCCTAATTGGCCCTCCATCTTTTCTTGTGTGATTGGCTGTCACCGCTGCCACTCCTGAGAAGCTAACTTTACAAACATATGATGTGCCACTGAATCGGGTGTGTGAAAGGCCTTGCAGAAAAACATGGCTTTGCAAAAGACGACAGTTGGTTAGGGTTGCTACTGTAAATTAGGCATTTTTTCTTCTCTTGGGTCAAGTAATCTAGATGGGTTGTAATATCAGGTGTACTAATTTACACAAATCTTTGAATTGGTCTCCTGTGCATGTGTGTGTTTGGTTTTTATACTTGCAACCAGGGATCTGAAAAAAGGAAGGAAAGATATAAGAGACTTATTTAACAGTGTGAGTTACATTCAAAGAACTAAGTAACACCCCTCTTACAACACCTTCACTGGCTCCATAATGCAACATATCCACTTCACACATCCTCCACCGCATTTTAAAGCCTGCACCCCAAATTGTCCAGTTGTGTATTTTATCAGGAGAGGGATAGCAGAGATTCTATCCCTGAGTGGATTAAGCAAACACAGAATAACTGCTAGATAACTAATTTAACTTGTATATAAGAGTTAAATTAAAATATACTTGCCCCCCCATTTCTGAAATCAAATTTTCGTCCATGACGGGTCATATCCCTGTTATATAGGAACAACTCTTGAGCTGTGCAGAGCCATTTAAAAAATTGTAAAAAATTTTATGGTAAATTAGAAAAAAAATGTTAAGGTCATAGGGAAGCGGCTGTTACAACGGTTGCAGTTCCAAATTCTCTCCACTGGTGCCCGACTTTACACGAGTGAATAAAGTGAATGTGATTGGTCGATTATCAAGAGGATGGGATTGTTGTGGCGGAAGGATCACAAGCAAGTTTGTTTGTGGCCGGTGTCTCGGAAGCATCTTGCTAACCAGTTAGCAACTTAGTGCTAATAGGTTCCCAATGGGAAATTACATTGGGACCAAGTAGCACTTAGCAGCGACATGTTCAAGGAACGCTATGGACAGCAGGAACATGCAAGAGGAGGAGAGATTTGAGTCTGAGGTCGTGGATGAGTCTCCTCCATCATACATTTTTTATTTAGAGGAGGAAAGTAGGGACGAAGATGTTGTGGAAGAGGACGCCAGAATCTTTGTTTGGTGTAGAAGGCTTTCAGCCGTACATGTTTGAGCCCTTGCCTCCCAACGCTGCTGGTTCTGTTAGCTCTATGCCTGCTGAAGACACAAGTAAATGATTTTTATTTCTCATTACAACCATTGCGTATATTAGCTGCGACATATGAATCAAGATGCTATGAGCAAGACATTTTGATTGACAGATGACCGTGGATATATGATTGGCCAAATTTAGGTGTACAAGCTGACATACCGGTAACTGGCCTGCATAAAATAAGGGGGAAGAAAAAAGACAGGATTTTGTTTAAATAGAAATTTTCTAAATTTTGGGACAATATGGACTGATAAAGAGTACATTTATATTCATGTTTAAGTCAAAATGATTTGAAATGTAAATATGACTTCACTACGACTTTACTATCACACATTGCAAAACATATTTCAAATTTGCATAATCTTGATTACACATTTACTTAATCATATTTATTTACTTTAACACAATTGTTTTATGTCCTACCCTTCTAACATTCAACAATTATGTTAAACTAAATATGATTAAGGAAATGCTAAAAGCGGTTGCATTATTATTTTCAGTGTTATCAAGTTCAAACCTAGAGTACCTTTACCTTCTTACGTTAAGCTTGTGAAATACTCCACAAGAAGCAAGATGGTTTTTTTTCTTGTTCTAAAAATGTTATGTTTTTTAGATCCCTGTCTTCTGAGTTCTTGCGGCTTGTCTTTAACAAACGGCTTGGGCTGTCAGAAGGCTCAGAACATAGGACCCAGAATTCAGGCGAGACAGACAGTGGTACATAAAAAAAAAAAAAAAAGAGTTTATTAATAAAGCGTGCGGCTGCTCGTCTGCTGCGGCTGACTCACTGGACACTGCAGGGATAGAGGCTCAGGTCAGTGACTTCAAAACTCAAACAAGGGATAATAATGAGAAAGCCACCAACCTGGCAAAGTTCAGTCTGTCGCCAAAAGAAGGAGTGTTGTCCAGAGCAAGGAACTCCTTTGCCTTTTGCTGAGCTGGCACCAGAGATCCAAGAGAGAGGAGAAGCCACGTCCTTCAGTAATGAGAGCACGCATGGGAACTGAAATATCCAGAAGGGTAATCCAAGCCACGGTCAGAAGACAGGTCCAGGGTCGGCACCAGGCGCAATCCATGTAACAGCCCAGAACAAACACAACAGGCAAACAGAGCAAACAGGGGCAGTCGAAAACTCAGAGGTCTGTGGGCAGAAAAAAGATCAGGAACCAGCAGAACCAAACAAAGGGAATGCTAGAGTTAGTCTTGCTAGAAAGCTTGAATAATTTGGCAACAAAAGCTGGGCTTAAATAGAGGCTTAAATAGCAGCAGGTGCAGGTGGATGAGATGGGAGCTAATGAGCAGAGGGCAAAGCAAAGCAGGGGAGAGCAGCAAGGAAAAAACCCAGCCTACAGGAGCCAATATCATTAAATGGGCAGAACTTTTTCCTAACAGTGTTTCCAAGAGCAGTTGTACGATTGGTCAGAATTTGGATGGGAGTTTTAAGTGGAAAAAGAAGAGAGCATTGTTCCCATTTATTTCAGGTTTGTAAATCCTCCCTCATCTCAGATATAGAAATATTATTAGTGATCCGTTATGTAATGATACCTCGAGGATTGGTTGGCAAAGGGGCTACAAAAATATGAACATTTGTGATATATTTCTTCTAGAGGGCTCGTAGCGATTCCTTGTGGGTAAAAAAAATCAGTAGAAAATAAATTGACGGTAAATACATTTTAAAAAGACAATCGTAAACCCTCTTGCGTCTGTCAGCAAAGGATTGCTATGAAACTAAGAGTGTTAGCCAAACAGAAGAAGAAGGGGACGGGTGTTGTTGATGCGGTAGCGCACACTACACGTGAGCTACGTGATTTACCAGCTTCAATAACTGACTGTGTATGCGAGTTAAAAATAAGGGTTTGTGCTTTTCTTGCTGAACACGACCTCTCATTCACGCTAGATATAGATGCACTTTTGTCATCTTCCAGCCGTTTTTGGTATTGGACTTTCAAAAGTAAAATTTAGTCTTCAATCATTCATGCAATCTATGATTCCATGCCCCCACACCCGCCTGGCAAAGTTCAGTCTCAGGATTTTTTTTGGCTTTAATCCCTGCTTCTAAGTAATATAAAGCATATATGATAACGCACTCTCCCTCTTTATCAATCTCTCTCATTTCTCCTTATCAATCTAATGCAGGTGTGTCAAACTGGTTCCGGAAAGGGCTGTGTGGCTGCAGGTTTTCTTTCCAACCGTGCAATAGCAGACCAGACTGCAGTCATCTCATCAAGTAAGTCCAGTCTTAATATGTTGACTTGATGAGATGAATGGAGTCTGGCTTAATATTGCTTGGTTGGAAAGAAAACCTGCAGCCACAAGGCCCTTTCTGGAACAAGTTTGACACCCCTGATCTAATGAGTTGCTGTGTGTGTTTTCTTTTGCATGTGCGATATAAGCTAAGTGGATGGAACTTTCAGTAAGTTTGGAAGCCGAGTTTTTCACAAAATATGTTGGACGGATTGTTACATGCCAATACCACCTCGAGAAATATTTTCACTGAGAAAAATGGTGGTGTGCTCAATATTTATTTTGCCCGCTTTGATTAAGCAGAAAGCAAAATGTTAGGAAACTGGAGGAAAAATCTCGCTCCACAGGCCTACGGGATTCCTACCTATTCTGGAAAAATACTTTACTGCTGTATAAGAGGACCCTTTGTAAAGCAAGAGCAGCATATTTCTCCTCATTAATAGAGGAGAATAAGAATAATCCTAGATCTATTTTTTAATGCAGTTGCCAAACTTACCTAGAGCAATAGCTCTGATGAACCGTCCATTCCACGTCCATTACTGCTCTTAGCAGTAATGACTTTGGGGAATTCTTTATAAATAAGATTGATCTCCTTAAAAATAAGATCATTAGCACTCCTCTATCTACAATTGGTTTATCTCCGGAATGTGAGGCAGCATCTGAGGTAGACATAGAATCTGAACTGGGTTTAGACTGCTTTGATCCAATTGAACTTTGAGAGCTAGCAAAACTATCGTCTTCATCTAAACTTTCAACTTGTATGTTAGATCCAGTTCCAACTGGGTTATTTAAGGAGGTGTTCCTTTTAATCTCCTCCTCCATTTTAGATTTCATTAATCTATCCAAAGGCTTTTAAGGTTACTGTAATTTAACCTTTGCCTAAGAAACTGTCTCTTGATCCAGATGTCTTGGTCAATTATAGACCTATATCCAATCTTCCGTTCTTACCTAAAACTCTTAAGAAAGTAGTTGCCAAACATGTGTGCGATCACTTAGAGCATAATGAATGCTTTGAACAGTTTCAGTCTGGCTTTAGAGCTCATCATAGCACTGAAACAGCTCTGGTGAAAGTTGCTAATGATATTCTCATGGCCTCAGATAATGGACTTGTATCTGTACTTGTCCTGTTAGATCTCAGTGCTGCATTTCTTTACTATATATATGCTCCCAATTGGTAGCATTATTAGACAGCATGGGTTTAATTTCCTTTGTTATGATACACAGCTACTGTGTATCTGTCTATAAATTCAGATGAAGCAAACCAATTACATAGATGTAGTTCAATGGAGCCTAGGCGGAGGTTCAACTGAAGAAACTCATTGCTCTCCTACATCCACCTGCGACACGGCCAATTAGC
The DNA here is from genome assembly GCF_016077235.1 of Cyprinodon tularosa. Classification (NCBI taxonomy): domain Eukaryota; kingdom Metazoa; phylum Chordata; class Actinopteri; order Cyprinodontiformes; family Cyprinodontidae; genus Cyprinodon; species Cyprinodon tularosa. Next base: position 22,663 of record NW_024038541.1, on the reverse strand, counting down.
TTTGAGCCAGACCTCTACAAAAGCCAATGGGCATCCAAAGTTCATCTTAAAAGGCCTTAGATCCGCACGTGTCTGCTCTGTGTGAAGGCGGTGGATGCGCTGTGTGACTTCATTCAGAGGACACCGTTTTAACTCACCTCCAGCGCCTCCTTCACCATCGTAGCTAAAGCTTTATCAGAGTGTCACTTCTCCTGGACTCTTACTGTGTTCCCTGTCTCATCTCAACCAGTCTGGCAGAAGACCGCCATGTTGAGCCTGGTTCTGCCGGAGGTTTCTTCCCAATGGGAAGTCTCCACTGTCACTTCATGCTTGCTCATCATGGACAGGTTCTCTCAACCTTTGTTATCATACTGGACTTCCGTCTTCCAGGTCCCTGAGTGAATGCAATCCACTGAATTTCCCCATAAAGCTCAGCATACCGTCTCGCTAACCAGCAGTCTATAGACTGACCAATTTCATCTATCTCCACTCCACCACCAGTTTCAGGCCTGGGGGGAAACGACCCTATTCTTTGCTTGTGTTCATGCACATCTTTCAAACTTAAGATCTATGTTTCCTGCTGAGGTCTGAGCGCCAAAGACAAAGTAATTGTAACAATAAATTTCTCCTAATTGTCTTTTCTCTTTGTGTGAGTTTTTCAGATTGAACTGTAGTTAAAAGCCTTCAGCTGATCCAAAATTCTGCAGCCAGAGTTTTCATGAAAATTAAAAATAGCGATCATATCTCTCCTATCCTACCTTATCTTTATTGGCTTCATGTTAAAATCAAAAATAGAATTAAAAATTCTCCTTCTCACATCTAGAGCCTTAAATGGCCAATCTCATATAAGAGATCTGATTGTTGCTTATGTCCCTAACAGAGCACTTCCCTCTCAATCTGCAGGTTTACTAGTGGTTCCTAGAACTTCTAAAAGTAGGCAGATCTTGTAGTTATAAGGCCCCTCTCCTGTAGAACCAACTACCAGTTTTAGTCCGTGAAGGAGACACCCGCAGTTATGCTGCTTTAGGCTTAGACTTCTGGAGGACATAGGGACCCCCATTTCAGCATTCTGCTTCATTCCATCTCTATTCACACAGAATCTGTAAGTCCAATCTCTAACGTTATGCTCTCTCTGCTTTCTCTCATAGTAGTTTCGCCTCGTCTGTTCCTGTTTGGCTGTGACACCATCCTGGAGAGAAATATCAGCTGTACTGCTTCCATCAACACTTTTGTTTATAGATGTTGGAGATCTGCCTGTTTTTCCGATGTAGTCCTGTTTTTCTGACTGTGACTGGCTGGATGTACTCTCTTTATCCTCTGATATAGGAGCTGGCTCAGAGCTCGTCTGCCTGGATGTGTGTTTCCTGTGCTGCCTTTTACAGCTGCTTTTTGTATCTCTGCTTCTGTCTCCTTGAACCCCAGTTGGCCTCGGCAGATGGCCGCTCACACTGAGCCTGGTTCTGCTGGAGGTTTTTTTCTGTTGAAAGGGAGTTTTTCCTCTCCACTGTTGCTACAAGCTTGCTTTGTGTGAGGGATTGCATTTGGGTCAATGAGTTGATGCAATCAACTGGTTTTCCTTAGAAAACTTTTAATCAAATTGAATGTATGTTCTGGTGAACTGTAACGTGCCTTGAGATGACATGTGTTGTGAACTGGTGTTATATAAATAAACTGAATTGAATTGAATTGAAATTGAATTGAATTGAAAGGAGCTCTAGAGGTTGCAAGTGCATTGGTTACACAACAACCACATGATAGGCTGACCTAAAAGATTTTGATACGGGATGGTGTAAAGAATTACACCAGGGCTACAGAAACATATATATATATAAAAATTACATTTATATAAACAAATTAAAGTGCACTCTAAATTAGTAGTAATTGTTACAGAATATTTTTAAGACGTTTTGTTCAATTAAGTACAAATGTTTTTTGTTAGCAGTTTCAGGTTTACCCATTCTTTCCCAGCAGAACCCATCTAGCTTCATTAGATTGGATTGAAATAGAGCATCTTTGGAAAGAACTGAGGAAGGTAGATCAAACCCTTTTCAATTTTACAATTTTAGAAGCCATTGTGCTCTTGGGAACACTTAGAGCTTTATAAATGCTTTTATGTTTTTACCCTCATCTACGGTTTGGAACAATTTTATGGTAGAAGTCTCCTGGGAGTTCCTCGGATTTTATAGTTCAGTTTTTATCCTGCTACACAGTGAGGATTGTGGCACCTTTGTATATGTGTGTACTTTTAATAATAATGTTGCCCAGTTTGCCACAGGTGGTCCCCATATACGTTTTTGACATTTGATGCAGATCAAAGCTAACAGAATTATCTCAACTTTGAGGCTTAACCCAACAAAAATCAAATATAACAGAAGTACAGCCATTAAAATGTTCCATGATTATTTCTACATGGGTTTAATATCAAGCTTGCTACAGGAATGCTAGATTAGTCTTTGTATAGGGGTTTTTAAATGAAAGAAATCATGATATAAAACAATGCAATAAAAAGTGAAGAGGTCGAAACACATGGATTTTTGGGATTCTTTTGACATGCATGCAAAAAAAAAAAAAAAAAATATATATATATATATATATATATATATATATATAGTGTATATCTAAAACTGCTCAACAAAAGTATTTTGTGAGAGGCTATACAAATTCAGCTCAGCCCTTCAGAAGGTTTTGGAAGGTTACAGGTTCAAAACGCTCCTCCTTGTGTATCAGTGTGATGTTCTTCGAAAACTCTTTCTGATCTCCAACTGCCACCACCTTCTCTCTACTATAGATTGAATGTAATCATCAAGTTCTTAACTATGTGTTGACCTAAGATGTGTCTTGGTCCAGTTTTTACAATATTTGCAAAGACAGGATGGACTCAGAGGAGTAAGAAAGAAACAACATCTATCATGGTGGCTCCAAGTTACGATTCATTCCTGAAACTGTCCGTAGGTCTGCAAAGGTGGGGAAAGTTTCACACTGTGTGAAAGGAACTGTCTAAATTCCTTGGATTTGTCAGTCCAGCCCAACTCTGATGTCAATATGAAGAGCAAATACATCTTTTTGACACCCCCTGAGCCGGAAGCTGCATTCCTGGATACTCCTAAATTAGGTAATTTCTTCAATGTCTATTGGTAAGGCTACATCCTCCAAAGGCCAGATTCATTGGCCCATTACGCCAGCACGTGGCCTGTTGGGATTGGAAGACCCTTTGATATGCGGCCAACAAACGCAACCTTCTTTGTGCCTGTTTTGAGGTTGGGATCGGTGTATCCTCCGTAGCTTTGGGAATCCCATTATTCACTGCTAGTCAAAGAAAGCTTGGACTAGCAAAGGAGCAAGGAGCAGCCTGCCGTTTACCTGGCAGAAAACGGAAATCCAGCCCTTTATCTTGATTAGTAAATGGCACCAAACAGTGATGAATATTTCAAGTGCAGTTTAATATAATACAAGTATGTGAATATTTCTATATGAAATTTATGAATATAATTGTTTTAAATGGTTAGTTCAGGTAGACCAGATCCTTGGAGAACGTGGCCGCTAAAACTGAACACAGCCTGTGGTTACCAGCCATAACGGGCAAGTGATTTTACAGCAACACCGAGCCCCCGTTGAACAATCTTGCACCTAAAAAACACATAGAGACATAGATAGACATGTATGATAGACATATCATACATGTTGTCATTTGATAGGCTAAATGCTTGATCACCTATTTAAAATAGAATTGTTCAGACACCAAATATTTGCAGGAAAAGATTTAGCTTTTGGCAAAAACAAAATGCCAAGAATGTGGATAGCAGATTTATGCCTTAATACCCCTGAAAAGGTTTACTCATTATTTTAATCATAAAACTGGCAAGCTCTAGAGGAAACCACTGCATTTTAGTTACAAAAAATGTGACTCAATTCTGTTTCTGTGAGGGAAAAAATATTACACATCTTCTATATGTATTTTATTAAATTCAACTGTGCTCTTCATTTTTCAATTTTCTGTCACTTTGTGGACCGTTCAGTCATAAGATGGAGATGTATATATGTATATATCTGTGTACATGTACTGCATTTCAAATTATTTAGCTGAGCATACAGCAGCACTAAATGTTAGATTGGGGTCTTATTTTAATCATCATCATCATCAACATCATCATCTTCATCATCATCCCTTTTCATTTTGAGATCTGTTGATAAATCCTTTTTCGGAAAAAAAAAAAGTATAAAAAAATTTTACATGTAATTGTTGTGGGACACTAAAATCCTTCAGGCATTTTCTTTTCCTCCTAAATGACTGTTGCCCGTATTTGTGCAGCCTTGTAGAAATGCCACCTTGAAGAGGTTTAGAGCTGTGAGTGTTATGTGAGATTTGTGTGGGATTTGTCTGAAATTTTGTCAGAGTAAGAGAAAGCCTGTCAGAATGCACTTATCTCTCAGAAGTAGAGGAACTCATTCAGATGTATGCTTTGTGACTGTTTAGTATGCATACTTGTGACTGGCACTGACTTTCAAGGACGATGCCCTTTTTCAGAAAAGGCAAAAGTAGATGACAATTTGTGTATTCATTCAAAATGCATATTTGAAGAAACGGAAGTAATGGCACACTATGTGGATGAGCTATGTCTGAAACCATCAGCTGTGACACTAAAGCAATTAAGTATCAGAGTGGCAGAAGCTGATACTTTCTCACTACAATAACCTGTGATTATTAGTGTACATGTGTGCAGGTTATCCTGCATGTCTTCTATATAAAAATTTCAAAAAAGTTATTAAACCAGGGAGCAATCTTACATAATACTGCTCGTGTCCCGCAGAGATACTTTATTCTTAAGGAAAAAATCTGAGCTTGTGCATTTCATTGTGTAAATGGTTCCAGAATCCCCCTGACAAGAGTCAGACCCTTTCATTTAAGCTAAAGAGCAGACTGGTTTGTTTTGGTCAAAGAAGGTTGATTACTTTCCATTTTCAGTATGTAGGGCAATGTAAATCAAAAAGTAATTGCAGTTGCAAACCTATTAAAGAGTATTCTTTGAAAAATCGTTCAGTGCTCAAATGGTTTTTAATTAGACTACACTCAAGAAGATGCCACTGAAAACACACAACATGAAGCAGTCCATCACCACTCATCCAGGGAGTACATAAAAAAATCTAATGAATCACTGCAGTTCTGCTATTAATAGCATGCACCTTTGTATTTCTTCATCTCTTATGTTTATTTAGCAGCATGTTAGCGGTACTTCACCTGTCCACCTACCCGACCATTAATGCTAATGGGTCTAATGTGGCAGAGAGGGATGTATCGTCATGCATCAGTGTGCACAATCTAATCCTGTCAACTACAAAGCATTGCTAAAAAGGAGCGTGACTCCCAAAGAGAATGTTTTACTTCTGTGACAGAATTCACATTAGTGCAGAGTTATGCAAAAAATATTTTTAATGCATTCTTAGTTTCCAAGAGTGTTACAAACAACAGCAAAGGGGTTGGGCAAAAGCCATCTGTTTGATTCTAGAGCGCTTTCAAAATGTAAAAAAAAAATGGTGTGTGTTGTTTGAAGATAAGAAAAGGGATTCTGATATTCATGTGCTTTCATTGTATTTTTTTCTGTTTAAAGTTTCAGAATCAGCGTAGTGAAACCATAAGGAAAAATGTGGGTACTGCAGCATTATTTGAAAGATATGAACTTATTGCATCTGAATTTAAAACTGCACCCATGGTGTACACCAATTAATTAATTATTACTGTTTTTATGATCAGAATTGTTTTAAGGACTACAGAAACAAACACAGGCCTTTTAAGGAACTGTCCTTATCCAGTGGTGCTGAAACACTGAGCTGAGACTCCAAGAGGATGTGAAGCTGTCCCCTATGCAGGTGCTGAAATCGAAACTGGATCAACAGGCTTTTTAAAATGCACTCCATGGTCACTTTATCAGGTGATCACACATTCAGAGATGTTTTACCCAGACTTAAATGATATCATCACTCTTTTTTTTTCAGATTTGTCATCTATAAATCTGTGTTGCAAATCTCCTATTCCTTCCCCTTTAAAAGGGCTAAAATAAATTCTAATCAGGTGACAGTGGGGGTCGGTGGAGAACAGTGAATTGACTGCCATGTACCGTTACTAGCTTGAAATCCCCTGAGCCTTTATCCTGCTAAGAAAGCAACCACCATGGGTTGAATTTGGTCAACATTTATGCTCAGGTAGGAGGTGGTGTTTGAACAATGCTAGAATGATACACAGGAACCAAATATATGTGTAATTTTTGTTTGGACAATTGAGACTTCGTTGTGTTAGCCTTGGAAAGCTGGACATAACCACTGTGCTAGAATTAAAATTAAAATATTAGGAATTTCAAATGTTTCCCTAGTTCAGAAGAATTCACCATCCATTTATCATTTTTTTAAAGTTTAAAATGTAATCTCACCCCTTCCACAAAGACAAGTGAGGAGGAATTGAAATATTAGCAAAGAATATCATGTTTTCTACACCACCTTAATGAACTGAGGAATCATCTTAAATGCACACACTTTGTGAGAATCTTGAGATAATTGCATTTACCAAAGGGAGCAAATATATATAGGCGAAATAAATAAATAGAAAAAAAAAGTAACTGAATCTACTCAATGTAATCTAAGACATATTTTACTCAAGCAGTTCAGAGTTAAAAAACGTGTTCCTAATTTTCACAGTCTGTCTGAACCCTCTTCTTTTTAGAGTCATCCATCTCCATGACTAATTTCAAGTAAAAAAACACTCCACCTTAGAGTATTTATGTTTGCAATTGAACCAATTTATGATGAGTGATTGATTTGAATGATTTGAAACATGGTACAACCACAAGGGTTTACTTACAGTAGTTAACCTACTAATAAAAATGAATAGTATGCTGGATAACCACCCAAAAAGGAGTCGAAGAGTAGCAGGCATAGTCCAACTCTTTAGCAATTCAATTCAGTTTTTTTCTGACACAGAAAACAAAACCATTCAGGACAATCGGGTTAGCTCAAATATATGCCTTCAAGCTTTGAGCTTCAGAATATGTAGTGACACAAGCTATAAAAATGCTCACTCTGCTATAAGACAGTTATTAGCCCCTAGCAGTTTACAGCATGGGACATATCAAATATAGAGTTAAAACTGAAATATATTCACTTTGCAGGGATGAAAGAATGTCCCTTTTTTTAAGACAGCTCAGAGCTCCAGAACATTTCACCACACTTAATGTTGAAGGCAGTGCATCATATGATCCTTTTAAAGTGACAGAAAGCCACATGAATATGTTTTCCAAATGCTGTGGAGGCATATTGCAGACTTGGTGTGCCTCTGAGTTTATGACCACGTGACAAGTGTTATCAGGCTCTGATTCGTAAGACATTGTCATGTCTTGCCTTCTGGATACCATGCTGGAAATGCAATACATCTTTTCCACATTTAAAACTTCTTTTAGGGAGGTGATCAGTTGAGTTTATTCTCCTGCAGTTCAATTATAAAAAGCTCTTACAAGATATTTACCAGTATCCAGCTGCCAAGTGCAACAATTTGAAAGTATATTGAAAAAGCAAATCCAAAAAACATTCATACTGCAACTAGCAAATAATGTTTGTTATTTGGTTCAACATTTCATGTCAAGGTATTGGTATTCCAGTGGTGGGTTAAATTAGCAACATTAGTGACTCAAGAATATGTAAAACCAAATTTTATAGTTGGTTATCCACTCCCACCTATTCTGAGGTCTTACAACCCAAAGAGCTCAAAATCTTTTTACCAAGTTTGACAACAAAAAAAAAGGTGAGGATATACACATTCCCAGTAATGGGAGAGAAGAGACATCTAACCATAAATGGATGGACAATCCATGAGAGCTGCAGAAGATTAATCCACTGAAGCTGGGTGGTCCAGATGGTACACCAGATCAGAATGCTGAACAAACTATGGAAGTCTTCACAAATATATCCAATTTCTCTTTCTAACAACAGTGATTAAAATTCCTCTTTATTGCGCTGGTATGGTTGAGAGACAACAGGACCTAATTAAATGTCTTACAATAATGCTTTGAGGAAAAGGACATCCCTTACAATCTCTTAAAATCTCTCTCTGTGACCTACTTTAGTTTGTATAAAGAAGAATGGCTCTGCAGAAGATGCCATCACCGTAGCTCTTCACTTTGCACTGACTTACCTAGAGGGGCAGTGCACTTATGTGAGGATAGTATTCATGGGTTAGAGCTTGGCTTTTAACAATGTCATCCCCTGCAAACTCTTCTCAAAACTCCATCAGTTGGGACTGAGCAAATCACACTGGAATTGAATCCAGGACTATCTGACAGATCTGCCTCAAGAAATTAGGTTCTACCAGCAAACACCATTCATAATAGCCCTCAGTAAAAGCACACTACAGGGATATTTACACGCTTAACTCCACCGTGTATTACCTTTTCTCTCATGACTCTATCCCCATCTTCAACTCTAACATCATAGTGTGGATTACCTTTGCTGGTCATCAAGCAGAACAGATAAGGAAAGAATCACCGTAAAGTTCAGCAATACTTTATCCGATTAGCTGGTGCTCTGTGGGAAATCTGTTTCTTAACACAGAGAAGACTAAGGAGCTGATCATCAAATTATGTAACTTTGATGGGACTTATCAAATATAGAGTTAAAACTGAGACATATTCACTTTGTAGGATTAAAAAGAAAGTCCATTCGTTCAAGAGAGCTCAGAGCTCCAAAACATTTCACCAAACTTACTGTTGAAGTCAGTGCATCATATTATCCTTTTAAAGTGCTCATCTCTGAGAAAATCACATGAGAGAATCACCTGGACCACTGCTTAGATGAAGAGGGTATACCACTGGCTTTCTTCTTTTGGATCCTAAGAAAAGCCAAACAGCCATAGGAGGTGAAGAACTGCTGCTCTACTGAGAGCAATTAAAAATACTACATCTTTAGGTTTCTCTTGGCTTAAATACTGAACAGAAAGGCTGTCCAGGACATTGCCTCCTGCATAAGAGTAATGTGTAGGAAATCAACTCCCAAAGCTGGAGGATATCTACAACATAGAATGCAAAAATAAAGCTAAAAGCATTTGTAAGGACCCTCCTCATCCATGCTATTGCTTATTTTAAGTGCTGCCCTCTGGGACAAAGTACAAAGACCTCTTAACATGAACAGACTTGTTTTTTTTTTTTCTTTTACCCAAAAGCCATAGTTTCTTTGAATAAACACTGTGTAAAACACTCAAAACACTCTTAATGAACTGACCTGGGCCTGCTTTTTCCTGTTCCTTTTTCCTGTTTATTTGATTTTTGCACATCTGTGCAATCCTGCTAACCAGTCAGTCTACTTAATGCTGTTTATGATGTTAGGCTGTTTTTAAATTATTAATTCAAGTGTTTTCATTGTTATGCAAGTTTAATAGAGTAAAAAAAAAAACATTTAATTGGTGCTAAAACTGCAAAAGAATTGCTCTATATTGTTTACTCTTTTTTCTATTTGTTAAATTATTAGTAAATAATTGAGTTTCTAAAAAAAAAACTCAGTATTGTACTGTATTATGCAAACCACACTGACAATTAAAAAATATTCTCTATTCTAAATTAATAACAATTTAATTGCCATCATGTCTAGGTAGGTATGATACAGTAGGTATCAAAAATATCCATTGAATGTTGCCTACATGTCAACTGGCTGGTAGAGAGGCATGCCAGGAAACCATCAAAAGTGGAAGGACTACAAAAATCAACAAGGGAATGAACAGTGTGCTTTCCTCAGATGAGAGCCCCTTATGCTCACTGTTTAGTGTGGTAGATGAGCTCTGATATTTTTTCAAGGCTCATTTTTTCCAGTCCCCTGGAAACCTTGTTAGAGTGCATAACAAATTGTGTTAGAGTCCCCAAAAACTGCAGATTAAATAGAAAAAATAATAATAAAATAACAGCCTCATTATTTAAACTAAAAATAACTCTGTATTAACAGAATAATGATCTAAAACAAAATGGCAGAGAAACTGTTGACCAATCACAAATTTCATGGCAAATGAATACACTTTTCTTAGTTAGGAGGAGATCATCAGAGGACCCAAGGGAAAGCAAGCATATTTGTGCAGTACATATTATTAATAAGACTTTTTAAAGTGCTTTATATGAATAAAACATAAAGAAAAAAAAACAAAGGAGAGGAAATTGCAGAAGCATAATAAATTGCAAGAAAGTTGGACAGTTGGTCTACAGTGTAAAATGACTGAAAGTGTCATCTTTCAGTTAAAATAGACCTGAGCCAGAAGATGTGAATGGTCTAGACAGTTGGTACAGTCACAACAAATCTTTGCATTTTGGTGGTAAGCCATCCAGTCAAGTATAAAATGGAGGTACAGTATTTGAGTTGGTTAGTATTTGAGATACAAAGAGCTAATGTGAAGTCTTCAAAACTGGGGAAAATGTCTTGTTCCAGCTGCAGCTGTTTAACTTTTTAGGAATCCCTGTGAAAATCCAAAACATTGTTTCACAACTTCAACAACTTCCAAGATGAATGAAGATTGTCAACAAACTGGTGCTGAAGGCTTCACCTTACCAGACAGCAGAGGCGTAGCCAGAACATTTTTATAAAGGTGGCCAGGCAATAATCAATGTACACTTAGGGGTGGCTGAAAGTGGATAGGAGCCAGAACCTCAGGGTTAATCTATACTGTTCAATGGGAAAATTAACAAGCAAAACCTCCATATTTTCTAAATAAAGACAAACTGTACTTTCCTACAGCCTTTGCTTACAAATAAGACGCATATATTTAAGCATCCATACCTCCTAGATAAATGGTATAGTGTATAAAATTCTTTCAGGTGTGAACACCTTTTCCATTGTCATTGCTTACCTACTTTTATCAATAATCAATCTGCATAAAATTGATGTTTACAAGTACTAATATCTACATAAATTAAATTTCTCCACTGTGGGATCAATAAAGTCGACCAATGAATAAATTGATTATTTAATAAGTTTTCATTAAAATACTTATGTATGATTTAACTGAAGACTCCTAGATGACTTGCATTTTCTCTTTACCCCATAAAACACAAAATCTAGTTCTGAAAAGAGAATTATTCTGTCCTTATCATCTTTAATGATAGCATATTGATGTGCATAATAAACCACAGCGTTGTTGTTGTCAAGAAATTGTTAATATATAAAACATTTAAATGTTTTGAATATTCCACTGAGAGTATTACTGCTGCCACCATCTGTATTAGAGGGAAGAAAATAGTGGGGGTGGCCACAGGGGTGGCCATTGATTGGCTAAGGGTGGCCATGGCAACCCCTGGCCCCCCATCTAGCTGCACCCCTGCCAGAAAAAAGGAATGGAGACTTTTGAAAGATCCTGCTGAAATAAATCCTAATCTTAATTATCACTTGGTAACTGTACAGTATTAATTGAAGCTGAAATGTAGCACTGTGGACAAGTATATGGTAAGGAATTTAATTCAAGACTTTTGTAAACAGACATACTGAATGACAACTTCTTTTATATTAGAGTAATCTCACACAAAGACAACCAAAACAATTCCCTGATGTTTTTAGTCATAGCACCACTTGGAGCTTTGATTGGATGTGTAGTATCATTCCATCCATTACTACATTAAAGGTATTTATCTGAAAGAACATATGGAAGTCTTTGCACAAGCAAACCAAAGACACATTTGTTAAGAATTTTTTTTTTAATATTCTTTAGAACATTAATTTTTATTTTATTGAATTTTGTTTTATAGAATGATTTGGGGGGTTTTATTTGCTTTAACAGGGCTACAGTGCTACTGAAACAACAATGTCAGTACAATATTTTTATGTAAATAACGGGGAATCCCTAGTTCATAACAAATTTCAAAAGTATTCTACTTATATTGAGACGAATTAGGGGTAAAATATGAAAGTTTGCTCTACTCTTGTACCACGATCGCCTCCCATGAGGAATAAATAATTTCTGACAGATGCATCACCCTTAACATGACATCAGTTCTCGTGGTTTTGTTGATTATATAATATTTCATGTATTTCATGCATTCAAATAATTTAAGTGTTGCTTCAACAGAGAATATCTGCATGTTAAATTATGCTTTGTAAGTACTGTTGGAGGACAACAACAAAAAAACATCAACAGTTCTTTCTGTTTCTCTAGTGTTCTGGTACTACTGTGGAGTGCCAACAATGGCTATAAAGCAGTGGGAAAGAGGTGGAACAGAGTTGGAACAGAGTGACCCTTTGTCATTGGAGTCATCGTCCAACTTTTTAAGAAACTGAACAAACGGCTGAAAATGAAAAGTAAGTAATGTTCAAAGAACAGCCTAGAGGTATCACCTCCTGCTTCAAATGTTGAAGACATTTGATCACATTGCATCATTATGGTTTAGGCAGAACATATAGCTGTGATGAAAGCAAGGGCTGCTTCTATTAAATGTTTGTAACAAGAGTCTACAAAAGTTTATCGTGGGGGTTTCTCATGGTCTCTGCTGCTATTTTATTTGTTACAGTGACCAACTAAAACCAGATTTTTGTAGTGAAGAACTAGGTGGTGCCTTGTCAAATAAGCTCAGAAGGTTCTTTTAAATGTCCTTCCTTTCCCTGAACAAGTTGGATGGGAGCAGTCAGTGTTCAAAAATCATAGTGTAGAACTAAACCTGAGTGCTACACAGGTTTAGCTGAACAGTTAAGCCAAAAAGAGGTCCAACAAGTATTAAGATAATTGAGCATTAAAGTTAAAATGATTTTCAAAAATCTTTGTCATCGACAGGCATATATTTCATCACATATTGCTGTGTAATATCACTTCTGGTCATTGCGCTCTTATTCAGGAAGGTTGAATTAAAGACCTGTTGTGGACAAAAAACATGTTTTAATGACATTAGGTTGAAAAAACCTATAAAAAAAAGAGAGAGAGAAAGAGGGTTTTTTTATGGCCAGGCCCACTGCAGTAAAGGCAGGTGCTTATTTTGATGGACATTTTTACTGGATAGAGAGGGGCTGCTGATCATAGAGCATTGTTCATGAGGATTACCATTACCAAGTCATGGATGCAAACCATTTTATACATTATTTTAATGAATTAATAAAATCATAATGGTTAAATGCTCAAAAAGTTTTTTTCTGTAATATTGGCAATTTTAAAAAGGTAAATTACTTTAATGAGCATTTAGGTGTTAACTTTGACAGCTCTAATTGTAATAAGTTTTTTAAACCTTTGCATTAACAAACCATTTTTATTTACAAACCATTTATCATCTCATGACTTTAGTATATATAAATATAAGATCTGTAGACCTCCTTCCAAGTACTCAACCATCTACATGTACATTGCTTACCCAGCTAAATATAGAAGTAACAACCATAAGTAAATATTCTCTCTCTTTGCAATTTAAATTCAATGTTTCAACAATGCCGTTCAAAATGTAGAGAAAAAAAATCTGAGAAAAGATAATTAAAAAGATGCTGTTTGTTGACAGATAAGTAATGCAGAGAAACGGTGTGTAATGTCTCAATATACAGGTAGTGTTCAAGATGCAGATTAGAATATTTCTATTAGTGAAAAGCAAAAGAGAGACCCAAAGGAATGTGAACAGTTTATTCAATACTATTGATTAAAAGGGAAGCATGTGTGAGTTCATATTTTTCATATAATTCTTTACATTTTCCAAGGATTAGCATACAAATAGTTCTGACAGGGGCTGGAAAAAGTAATACCTTTGCCTTAGCTTTTATTTTCTTTGTAAATTTAATTTCATAAAAAATTCTATAAATCCCCACCGGAGTCTTGAATCACAACAGCCGTTGTATATGCTGGCCATTCAACTTTGGTTTTGTAATGGAAAATCCAAATTGGGAAACTAACAATTATTTCTGAAATCCAAATAAAACAAAATAAAATAAGAAGAAAAACAAAAATTTAGCCCATTTTTGTTCAGTTTCAAAAACCCAAATCAGGAAACCAAAAAACTCACCCATTTTTCATTTATTGATCGAATTTAGACTCTGTTTTGTTAGTGAAGCAGTAATATAACTGGCATATCAACACTTTGCACCATTTATTTTGGTAAGAAGTAATGCATTTATAGGTATGTTTTGCCAGTTAGGAAAGTTCATTGTCAGGACCAAAATACATTGGATTGAAATAAAAACTCATAATGGATTAACGGAAAACCTCTTGGCTCTCGCGTTACTTCCTGTTCGAGAGTGGTAATGTTTATAAATTAGTCATGTATAATTTATAATAGCTCAGCTGTTGTGTGGGTGTCCTGTTCATTGACATCTTTTGGTTTAAGAGTAAGTTGATTAACAAAATGTCATACATACAGTAATACAAATAAGGAGGGAGATTTATTGGGATTTTTAAGGGATGTGTTTTATGCATGTTTTAGTGTTCTACCACATCCATAGGGGTATGGACACATGACACTGATAAGGTGGGAGCTGAATTATTAAGGGATGTTTATAATTGTTTTTAATTTTTCATTTTTGAATTGAGAACTGGATAAACAAAACAACAAATTTGGGCCTGTTTTTTTTTTTTTTTTTTTTTTTTTTTTTTGGAAATCAGAAAAACTGTGTTTTCCAATTTTGAATTCCCCATTTAAAAAAACAAAACAAAAAAAACAAATGGCCAGCACATTTACGGACCCATAACCTACTGCGTATATCTGAAAATGTGATCTTATATTCTGTGAATTAAACCCTGAACCTGTGCTCTAATTTTTTTCAAGCAAAAGAATGAAAAAAACAACAACTTTTTTTTGCGCTATCATGAAAACTTCAATGTGTTCTTTTTTTTTTTATTGGAAAAGTGCAATTATAAATACAGCACCTTTCTCAGACAGTATTTACAAAGTGCTTTGCAGTACATAACTCAATTAAAGAGATCGAATGGACATCTGAAAGTACACCATGAAATCCTAAAGTCCGTCATAGAAACCTGGAACCAGAGTGGCTAAATTGTTTATTTAAAAAAAGAATGTCTTAAGTAGTTTATTTAACAGCATCAATGGAGCCCAGCGATCGCAAGTGAAGCAGTAGTTGATTCCACAGTCTTTGTGCAACAGCTTGGAAAGATACAGTATCTCCTCAGTTCCTGAAATTAGTGCCAGGGACCATTAATAGGTTTTGCTTGGAGGATCTCAGACTAATTGTTGAAATTTAAGGCTGGATCAAATCACAAGGGGGATTTGATCCAAAAGGGGGGCCTGCCCATGCTCAGAATTTACACAATGTTATTTTGGAAGCCAATAGAAAAATATCTTTTGGTATATTTGTTTTTTTCTCTGCAACAAAAAGCAGGTAAAGTTGGAGCGCAAACTTACAAGGTTTTAGTAAGAATTTTAAATAGAACTTTCAAAGGCAGTTCTTAAATATGTTTTTCCACCTAGATTTCTATAAAAATGTAGGTGGAAGTTTTGAAGTTTTTTGAAGTAATGAACTGCTTTTTCCTTTGGTCCAAAAATTCTAACTTAAATTGTATTTTGTTCAGCAGAAGAAAACAATGGCATATCCAAGTATTGATTTCTTCAGTACATTAACCAAGTACTTGAATGGGTTCATAATTACTTGGTAACATTATAATGTATAGCTGTGTGTTGTCTGCATATTTATGTTAACTTATGTTAGTGGTTATTAAAAATCTAAAATAGGGGACCATGTAGATACAGAAAAGCAGGGGCCAGATGGAACTTTGGGGAAGGTGTTTTTGTGGCCTCTGATGTTAAGTTACCTACATACACAAAAAATGTCTCTCCTCCAAGTGGGATTTAAACCAGTCAAGCTGTCAGGGTTTGGTTGAGGATTTGAGGACCCAAATGCAGAGGCAGGGAGGCAGGGTGAGTTCTTGTAGTTTTAATGGAGTGTTCACAGGTAACAGAGGCAGGAATCCAAAAATCAAAAATGCAAGACAAACCAGAACCATGTGGACATTAGGGAAGACATGCACTACGAGCCGGGGAAAGATGAGGAACCAGCACCAAGGAACTGTACAAGGAGAGTATTTATGGTTGACTGAACAAAGACAGGACTAACAAGCTGATTGGGGGCAGGTGTGAACAGATGATTCTAGTCCAAGCTCCCACTGTTTTATAATTAAAATGTAATTCCTTTCTCTTTCTGTAATAATAATGTATATGTTGCCAAGTAAAAACACATTCTTGAGATAAAATAAAGATAAAAACTAGAAAAAACTGCAATAGGAGCCCTGAATGTTAAAGGCTTTTCTGAGTATCGACCCATAAGTCAAACTGCATTATGACTCATCTTTAAGTACGTATCTGCTCCAAGGCTAAAATAATTTGGAACAGCATCACAAAAACACTTAATTTTGCCATGTTTATTTGGTCTTGGTGACTGCAATGCAGAGGCAAGCTTTTAGCCAAAGTTTAATTTATATGCTATGTTTACTATAAGAACATAACAATACAGACTCTATATAAACCTATTGTCCCACTGATACTGTTCAGACCCTCCAGTGATCTTCACAGCCTGAACAGAACTAATTTATCACCTAAATAGATTTTTATTTTTAAGAGTATTAACAAGTTACATACCAAATTGCATTCTCTTTTATTGACCCATTATATTTTGGGAAATATAACAGCACACAGACTGACAATATTACTAAATTATAAAGCTGATCTTGTCCTTTAGCTACCACCACAGAGGCAATTAAATCATGGCATCTACATTTTCTACACCTAATGTACAGTTGTGTTTTTCTTTTTTCATAATGAGGCAAGTAAATATATATTATTCAAAATATTCAACCTCTTCATTCCTTCAAAAATCAAATTGAAACGCATCTGTAATGGTGTGTTTAGAAGGTTTCTGTATAGCTCAAGTCTAGCTAATGCAACTGAAGTAATGTCAAAGTAACATTGTTTAAGTGAGTTGTACTCCATTATCATCCCCCTGCTATGGTTTTAGGTATAGGTCTGAGCTACATACAGCCCAATTCTCAGGAGACAGATCCAACTTTAAAGGTTTATTTACAGAGATAATGAATATTGCAAATAACTAGGAACTACAGGAACCGTGGAAAAAAAATAAGGAAATGAAACAGAGGTTGAGAATGAAACACCAAGTTGAATTTGAATTCAACTTTCACCCTTTAGTGCGATCCACTGGGTAGAAGACAATAGGGGTCGGGGAGAAAAGTGAGTGAGAGAGGGAGTACTAAACCAGAGGCTTCTGGTGTGGTTGTGGAGACATGGATTCTGGGAGCAAGGCAGTGGGTGGACCAGGTTCAACCAACGGCGAGTGTGGGAGAGTATTCTGAAGCTGCCATGGACAGGGTTTTTAGATTTCTTAAGATGATTTTCTCGGGATGATAACCAAACTGTGTAATCTGGAGTTTACTGAGGAACTGCAGTGTCTCTCGGATCTACATGGTGGTGGGTCTAGTAAATTCACCGACTGAGTGTGGAGACAGTTAGACTAGATGTGCTTACACAGAGCAGATGTGATGATGAACAGAAGTGACAGAAATATCCTTTTAGTCAGGAAATAAAGTTGCTTTATACCCAAGAAAAACCTTGAAAGGGGAGAAGCAGGTAGCAGCAGAAATGTGTTAAATGTGTGCATATTCTTCCAAAAACTGTTGCTGCGGTGAGGCATCTAAGGGTGGACTCAAGTTTTTGGTTTATACGATTTATCTAACCAAGACGTTGGCATTGCAAAATTGTTTTCAAACCAAAGAAATGAACTAATGGCCCTGATCAGAAAGGAGTTCCATGGGAATACATTGCAAAATGAAAAAAGTGTTTATAGCAAGGTGCTGGATGGCCTGAAAGGCTGATGGAAGTTTTCAGAGACAAACAAGATGGCAGTGTCAACAGTGATTGAGATGATGGTCATACCTTGAGAAACAGGAAGTCCTGTAAGAGAGCCAGTCGCTTATTGGAATCAGAGGTGTTTAGAAACAGCTAGGGTTGAAAGAGTCTAGCAGGGAGTTTCTGACAGATTATTACGAGCACATATGAGGCAGGGGAGAACATTTTCCTTGCCATCCTTGTACGTGGATGGCCATCAGTATATTCATGAAATAAGTGAAATAGTGGATAAGTGGATAAGGTGGATAAGATGTGATCTGACAGAGGTGGGAACATATGTCCTGTTGGAGGGGTTCTCAACCTCTCAAGTGAAGGATCCAGTAACTTGGGAGTTGCAGGTCAGTTGTCTACACTGTAAAGTGAATACTGGTGAGAAGGGCATCTGTTTGTTCTTGTGTTGAAAGGTAAACTATAGTAGAGAAGGAAGGATGACTGGGGTCATTTCTTCTGCAACAGGACCAAAGCTAAAGTTAAGCTGAAGTTAAAATAAGTCCTTACCAAGGTATCTTAAGTAGAGAAACATTAGGCCATTTATCAGTATAACTAAATTTTAAGAACCTGGGACACAGACCTAGAAAATTACGGAGCTGGGGATTGTGTGTTCAAGTCCCACCTGGATCAAAAACAATTAACCTCTGAATACTTATAAGTGTAGTTATTAATCAGGATTCTGAAGATTACCAGAAAAAAAAACCTGATATCAAAGAATGATATTGTTTACAAACGTTATCCACTTTTTCTGTTCTGTTTTGTAAACCAAAACGCTATTCCTGATGATGAATGTAATATTTACAAGCATGCTTGTATAATATGATTTCAAACAAAAGATGCTGCCATTTGGTAAAATTTGAACAGACTCTAGTGCTTCTTGGTGCCTAAAGAAGAAGACAGAAGTGCCCTGCCATTGTATTGCAGGTTTTTGTTCTAACACCCATGAGGATAGAGCTAAGTATCCTAAGGATCCTGAGCTGCATTCAAAGTGGGTGAAGCAGGTCATACATACTCTGGAGAAGTGGGGGCCCTCCGCCCAATCTGTTCCATGTTCGGAACATTTTCAGTCAGACTGATTTAATTTTGTTCCTTTATTGAAAGAGTCTCTCTCATCAGTTTAACACAAATATGTGTTACAGCCCACATTGTTCCCAGGGTTGAAAGAGTTTTGGCTAGTGTCAGTTTACTTACAGCTCCCCATCCTAACTTATGCCTTGAGCTTGTTTAGTCAAGCAAAATAAGCTACAGGTGAAGAAATATTACAGTATCTTAAATCATAACTACTTTCATTCAGAAGTTGGAGCACAACACATTGAAAAGAACGTAGGCTGCATTCGCCTGCAGGTGGGCAGATTTTACATTGTTTTTGGACTAGAAACATGCAGTTCTGACAACATGATCATGGCACTAGTACGGGTCTGATTCACCATTCAACACACCTGTGCAGCTCTGCCCCATTCCCATCAGTCTTCATCTGCACATGCACCCCTTACTATATAACCAGCTCTCATACCAGTCAGATTATTACGAGCCACCAGCTGATTTAATCCAGCATTCCTAAAAACCTGATTTTCGGACTTGATTTTGACCTCTGATTCTCTGAGCCTGGCTACCCCCTGTCAGAACTGTTTGTTGTGCTCTGGACAGTTCTAAAAGTGTAAGGTGTGATGCCCCCATAAATCCTCAGCATTACTACACTCTCCTGTGCTTGAATTGGTTTGGGATTGCACTACACAACCAATCTTTAAAGTAAATTTGCAGGAAATGTCATTTCTGTCTGAATACATCTCTGTTATAGAATACTCAGCTAACTCTGAACTGTTCTTTCGCTACCATCACAATATGGCAATGGTTTTTTTCCAGTTTTTAAATCTGACTGCTGCGCTACTAATTAAAAATTAACCTGTTTGATTCATAACAGCACAGAACCACATATTTAGTATTGTTGTAAGGTCTTACTATAAAATTAGACTAAAGCTACAGTGTGTTATAATAACAGGGAGTCACTGAAAAAAATGGAATATACATAAGTATGTCATATATTATATCATCTATGAACTGAAAGTCTCAATCTTTATTTTTCCATTGCCTTAGAAATTTATAATTACAAAGGTACGGTTTGTGCATGTATGGAGATGGATATCTTTGTGTTAGCTGACAAACTAGTGACTATAATAATCACCATGGTGCTTAAATGTGACAGTGGCAAGTTATGTCTATATAAAATCTACTTCCTTCGCAGACTAGTAAAGTACCATTTATAAAAATATCTAAGCTAGACTTGCACTGGCCATGACCGGCAGGTAAACATTCATCATGAAGATCAACAAGTTACAATTGCTGGTCATTGCATTTTCTCTGAGTGGACTTGAGACTTTCTCCTACACTTTGTCCATATTTGTTTTGGTCAGAGTGCCCAAAATAGGGAGACAACAGAGTTCAGGTGAGAAGGCTTTCTGAGGCTCAGGCAGGAGCAACATGACATCAGTGCACGAACACCGGCGGAGAGAGCCCCAGAAACAGGACGATGCGGCCAGCCATGTCCCCAAGCCTACCTGGACTTGATCCTTCAAAGGCTTTAAAAATAAGGAAGCCGGAAGAGTTCTGCTATAGAATCAGGCAGGTCGAGCCCTCCCAAGCTGTCACCTCCCCTCACTCAGTTTAAGCTCTGTCGCCTTGTAACCACGTCTGTTGACTCACAAAGCATAGATGTCGAACTTCTCACTACTGTTCTGTGTGCTAATTTCATTTTTGATGAGCTTCAGCAGCAGTACCGTGGTTGCAAATATCAAATTTATAGTCCCCAAATTGCAGATATACTGGAATCTGTCCTTAAATGTCAGCTAAACCCATTTGCACAGGGAATGATAAAAACCTTTTAATAAACCAAACATTAGCCATGGCATATCTGACTCAATAACCATTTAAAACAACTATTTTCATTATTGAAGACAATATTATTCACATATTTATATTATATTAAGCTGCCCTTTCAATATCAAGCACTGTTTCCCCTTTTCCTCTTAGCATGGAGCAGCTGGCTTGCTTGGACTTGTAACGAACAACAGGATATCCGAGGCCAGAGAGGTGGCTGCATAATATGGCTGCATACGACAGAGCCTTTGAATCCGAACAGGCCATGCCTCCATGGCGTGATGTAATCAGACGATGAATGTGGCATTCGAAGGATGCAGCAACTTCATTAGAGCACAGCAACAATCTCCTGGAATCTGACAGACAGAAAAATGTAGGTTTGAATGCAAGGCGGTCAGCATACCACTTAGAAACATTCCTGATAAAATGATACAAAAAAAAACACAAATGGACACAAAATACAAATGGAACCAGCATCCTAAGTCGAAATCTGATCAATTTATTGTAGATGGCAATTGGTTGAAAGTATTTATTTTACATTTCTCATGCATGTCTTATTAGGCGATGAGAAAGAAGAAGAAGATGATGAGAAAAAGAAAGCAGAGAAAGTGTGGACTGCTGGAAGAACAGTGGTGAACGGGTGAAAGAAAAGTGAAATGGCGTGACCCTGCACATTTTGAGTATGTTTATGTTTATATTTTTTTTTTTAAGTCACTGTATAACATGGATGCATAAACACCTCATTTTATTTCAGTTTTAAATGCTGTTTAAGGTAACAAATTATAATTAAAGCCACAAGTGGCATTGAGCGGCCCTCGCAGCTCGCACCGCCTGGTATGTTGCGATCGCGGGAACCAAGCGACCTCCACCTCCACGCTCCTTCCCAGCCTATGCTCCTGCTCTTCAGCCTATGCCTGCTGCTGCTTCTCTTCATCCTCCCCCTCCTTCTCGTTCTGCTGCTGCCACTGTTTCTTATTCTCCTCCTCCTGCAGCTTCTCCTCATCTTCCTCCTGCTAATGCAGCTTCTCCTCATCATCCTACTGCTTCTGCTTATCTTCCTGTGTCTCCTTCTCCTCCTCCTGCTGTCGCTCTTGCTGCATCTCCTTCTCCTCATCCTGCTGTCGCTCTTGCTGCGTCTCCTTGTCCTCATCCTGCTGCTGCTCTTTCTCTTCATCCCCTGCCTGCTGCTGCTTCTCCTGTTCCTCTTCATCCTCCTTATCCTGCTTCATTTAATCCTCCTCCATTCTCCTTCTGCTGTTTCTCATCCTAATCATCCTCCTCCCCCTGTGCTCCTTCTCTTCATAATCCTCTTCCTGCTGCTGCTCTCACTGCATCTGTTTGTTTCTCATCCTCATCATCCTTCTCCTCCTCCTAAAAGCATGGCTTTGTATGACTGGAGTTAACAGTTTGATGCATAGCCACACCCACATGCTTTTATGTAGAATAATAATTTTGATAACTTTTAATCGGCTATGACTATAGTCCATGAAAAGTTAATTTGAATTCTCTAACTCAAAAAAAAAACCAAGAGCCCTTCACTCAGATATGTCATGACTTAAAAAAAGAAAATGTTGTTCTTGTTGGGTTTGGACCATGGCTCCAATTGACTTTTTTGTGCGTCCTGTTTGTTTTTTACCCCTTATGTCTTAAGTCGAGGCTCAGCAAGTTAGAAGTTTGCAGCTCAATCGCTCAAGGAGGAGTTAGCTAAAATACAATATAAAGATGAAAAAGCTAATGATGGCTTCAATTCAAAATGGCGGACTTCCTGTGGGGTTTGGACCATGGCTCCAATACAACTTTTTGTAGGTCGTGATGGGTTACATATGTGTACCAAATTTCATAACTCTCATTAAAAAAATGGCCTGGGGCTTGCATTGTGTTTTATAGCAAAGGGACCACATTTGACGCTTGGCCACGCCCACATGCTTTGATGTAGAAAGATTCCTCTGATAAATTTTGATCCCCTCTCCCCAGCT